>NC_092522.1:57881410-58529160 GCF_037038585.1 Patagioenas fasciata
TTTTAAACATTGGAGAAGAGATCTGTGGATTCTAGCCATTGAATTCTTCCTCCTTTCAATATTTCATGTAATAAAAATATTTCATGTGAAGTAACAAAGGGAACCACACTGCATGCCAACTTGGATCCTCTTATCAAATGAAAAAAAAATTGTCTGCCAAAGAATAAAACACTACATCCTCTCAAAATAAAGGTCTGTAATTCCCAGTTAAGGGGAATGATGCTCTGATCTTTCCCTCGATTTTAAGTAAGGGAATATCTGTGACATTAGACCATAGCCTAAAACAACACAGCAACATTTTTGAGAGCTACAATACTGTAATAAAATACCACAACATTCCTTCTCTTTAATTTTTAAGGAATCAGCCTTTATTGCAAGGAGTTCAGCAAACATATAAAACACTGTTGATCAATCCGCTTGCATGATCCAAGACCAGATTAAATAACTAAGTGTTGTTACATATCGACCTCCATACACAGACTCCATGGGAAAAAACAAAGAAGTGTTACCAAGCCTTGAAAGTCCCTGTCCAGTGGTGCTGGAACCACTGGGACCACTTTTGCACAATCTGCCCCAAGGGGAGCGTTTGCAAAGTTGGGCTCTGCTTCGGTGCTTCCAGGTGTGGTGAGAAGGCTGCTGGAAGGCAGCTCTCTGAGAAACAGCCATTTCAGGGGTGAAAAAATCCCCTGCAAAATATTAGAAGTGAATGGAAGGGATCTTGTTTTGAAGGTCAAAAGTTGAATCTCAACCAGTATAAATCAGTTGCTGATGTCTCACAACTGTAAAACTGTCATACATTTTCTTTGGTTTGTCCAGAAATGGCGCTGCACACCAAGCTGCAGCATAAAGTGAACTTCAAAGCTCAGTCCTAAGCTTTTGAAAATAGGTGTGTGTAATGAAAGCACCAGCACAGCACAATGGTTGTGTCCCAGCACCCATGGCTGATACTGTGATACTGGAAGAGCCTGGAGATGGATGGAAGAGTGTTCTGGGGGGCAATAGGGAATGGTGAAGCTGGGGGAGGTTTTCTGCAAATACATATTTGGCTTTCCAGATGCTGTAAGATGGTAAGATTTGACCAGTGGTATATTTGAATGCGGATTTTGAATATAAACACGTGGATTTCCTTTTCTGAGTAGGTAAAGGAAGAATGCAAGTCTGGTTTTGTATTTAACTAATTGCGGCTGAAAGAGTAAGTTAGTAACACCACCGTCAAGCAGGCATAGTTGGACCGTGATTTGTGCAAACTTTTGTTGTCCTTTTGTTCCCTTCTTTGGATCCAATGGGCAAAAAGGCCAATGGCAAAGCATTTTGCCACACCACGGGGGGAATTGGTGCTGTGGCTAGAAGAGATTAGCAGGAATACATGGAGGTGATGCTATTCATAAGAATAACAGTCTAAATGCTAGGATGGCATAGAGCACCCAGCAGAAATGTTGCACAAACTGCTCACTCTCTTTATGGCTTTGGAAGACTTCAGACCATGTTTCAAAATCAAATGCTGCTTCAGATTTGTGATTTTTATTAAGTTGGCATTTTGGGGCTTTTCCCATGCACTTCTGAATGCCATTCTACCTCAGAAACCTGACAGAGTATAAGCACACAGCCTATACCTGTATCTGATGTGCAGGAGCTGATCTGAGACATAGATTTGATCCTCCAGCAAACCTCTCTCCAAGTTGAGTGCAAGGCAGGAGCTGAGTGAAACAAATCCTTCTCAGCACAGCGGTGCCACTGGTGAGCGGAGTAATATTTAGTTACTGTGCCACAAGGGAAAGTATTCATGCAGTTTTCCAATTTACCAGGCCATGACAATACAGGAGGCCTTAGATAACCTCAGGGCTCACAGGAGCATTGTCAGGTAGCAAAGGCTAATTGCATCTCCCAGTTTTGAAGTCATTATCATCTCCAGTGTGGGTTCAGGAAAAAAACAGAGGCTGGTACAGTCTGTGGCAGATGAAAGAGCGACAGTCCAGAGTGTGGCTTCCCAGGGCACATGGGAATTTCTCTTCTAGGAGCCTCCGGTCTAGTTTTTGTGGTGGTAAGCTCAAGGAGGGGAAATCAACTCTAGTCATTAGTCTCTGATTCCCCAAAGAAAAGACTCCCAAGATCATGCTGGAGAATTGTGCTAGAGGCGGTGGCAGTGTGGTACCTACACTTCACTGAAGGGCTGTGAGCCTTTTCCATTTTCACTTTATCCATTTGTTTCTATTTGAAAAAACCATAGGCCGTATTTGGTGTATTTCCGAAGGTCAATCTGTGTAGGGTATTTCTGCACCAACCATATTTTCTGAGTGTCTTGGAAAATTATTGTCTTTATCCTTTTGATCCACAGTGGAGGTAACAAAGTGCTGTTATCCCCATTTCATACACTGGAAAGGGATACAGCAAGTGAGTGAGCAATATTCCCAATGTCACACAGGAAGGTTGTGAAAAAACACCGATTATAATTTAGACAAGTGTATTAATCTTTGAAATTTCTTTACTGCTCTTAAGATCAGTCCTGGATTTTAGAAGGCAAAACAAGTACTGTTGAAAATTTTAGTTATATGGAGTTGTCTCCCCTTATGTTTTCCCTAAAACTCTGCAAACTTTTCAAGTAACCACCTAAACATGAATGACATTTTAGCCTTCAGCAGACCATTTATGTTCTTTTGGAACAAAGATTAATTCCTAGTCTTAGCTATTTAGTTGCATAGCACCTGCAGAATTGGCATGGCTGTAAGTAGCTTTATGTTTGGAGAAGGTGATCCTGTAGCAGTAAGAGCAGATAACCACATGGATGGGTGGGTGAAGTCACATCTCCCAAATTTAGCTGTTTGCAAGAATATGGTCACATTTTCTCCCAAAATACGTAGTGCTTTTAACCTACCTGAAAAGTCATTAAACCTGTGTTCATATATGTTGTCTAAGTTGTGTTTTCCTTTGTTTTTCCACAGTGCTTAGAGACCCAGAACGTGAAGCGATGCCTTACTGTTCAGCAACCAACACCAACACAGAGTGAAAAGACAGTTCTCACCCAGCTCACCGAGTAGCTGGTTTTGTCTGATGTGTCCATCAACAAGAAAGCCTCCCCAGCTATCAGACAGGGGTACCTGCCTCTCAGCTGGGAGATCTGGTGCTTTCCCTTCATCTCCTTCCAGTCCCTCCCTTACCTGAACAGCATATGTTGTTAAAGCTTTTGCTGACGTCTTCTGGGGAGCATCTTAAGGAACCGTGAGCAAACAGGGACATAGTCCAAACTCCTGTGTCCAAGTACTTTATGGAGGACCATGAGCTGCTGAGCCTTGCTCTAAACTTTGATACTGGGAGAAGGCTCTTGAGGTTGAGCCTACCTTGTAGGTGTCAGCTTCATTCCTGCTCCAGATCTAGTTTCTGCTCTGAGTATTAGGGCGAGTCCTGGCCTGTCTGTTGAAATAACTGTGGCTTAGCAATGCCAAATCCGTCCCCTCTGGCTTCAGGCCGGAGGCTGAAATATACTGGCAGGTGAGCGCATCAGGGTGCAAAGAAGCCTCCACAGTGCCAGTCTTCTGACGTGAAGAGACGCTCAGTGTCAGCAGCAGCCCTGGAGGCTGATGTTTGAGCGGGGAGAGGGAAATGGAGCCAGTTTCTCAGTCATAGCTAGCTGGTGGGCATTTCTGCCAAATCTCCCTTGGACAAGTTTGTGCTAGTCCTGTCAGCACTTGCTGTGGGAAAAACCTTTCTTCGTCCACTGCTAAGGACAGAAAGCTGGCAAGGAGAGCCCAGCAGCAACTTTCTTCCAAGGAGGCTGGAAGGATGCAGGGGAGATGTGAGGGTGCAAGGAAGGGAGAGCAGCAGCCTCCTTCCTGCCTCCCCACAGGGGGCTGAGCTCTGGGCTGGTTCTCACCAGACCCAGGCACAACAGTACTGATAGAGGACAGTGTTGCTCCTTGAAGCAGGAAAACCCAGCTCTTCACAGTGGGGTTTCTAGTCAGAAACTCTGCTGTGAAAACTCCCTGGAGTCTCGATGTAATTGTAGCTTTCCAGCAGGTTTTGCCCCAAAGAAAGTGATTTGGCCCATCAACGTTGGCTGGAAACTGAGCTTTCTAGTGACTCCACAATCCAGCCCTTGTCAGTCACACCACTTGGGTCCGTGCATGGGACTCTTTGTGATAAACCTCACTGGAATTTGGAAACTGTTCAGCAAATTTGACCTCTACTTTGTCTTATAAATATCACAGTGTCAAGCAGCATCGCGCATGTCTTATCACTCCAAAACTGGGAGAAGGAGATGGAATTATTATGTGGTCAGCTCTGATTTTCCAAAACAATATCTTTTGAGTCAAAGGAAAAAGCTTTTTGCTTCTTGGAAAGAAAAGAGAATGTCCTCTTTTTGCCTGGGGGAGGGTCCTCTCAGACTTACTCTGATCCCTCCTCAGCATGTACTGGTCACCCCAAAGGAGCCCAAAGCATTTTCATCTTCCATAGGTAGAGCACCATGGCAGCCAGCTCCAGTGAGGAAGGCAAGATGAGAGCCAGCCCCTTTCTCTGTTCTCACCATGGGAAAGGGAACGAAGGCGTCGGCAAAACCTTGGCCAAGAACAGCTCTGACCGGAGTTATGAGCTTCTAACTTCTCTGCAAAATAGATAGAAAAGTGCAAAACAGATAGCAAAGCTTACACTGGAGCAATCCAGTGCAAACAGGGAAAAAAGCCTTTAGCGCCCAGTTGGCATCTTTTAAGAAAGCTGCTGCTTCGTGCAAACATGAGGAAGGTCAAGCGCTTCTTTTCCTTAAGAAATGTATGTGGTCTGGCAGTGCCCCCTCCCCAGCCCCTCCCTTGCAGCGCTCCCCGTGCTGTGCCCGTGCTGTGCCCATGCTGTCGCAGGCGGCAGAGAAGGACACAGCGGCATCTCTGCCTCAGGAGCCCCACACAGCTGGCAGCCCGGCTTGCTGCCGAATCGCTGTGTGGCCCAGCCTAATTGCTTAAAGCTTTCCTTTTCCCCTCACCACGAAGGCTGGAGTGTAGTATTTATCTACTCTGCAGAACTTTTATGAGAATTGGTACAGTTTTGTAGAATTCCTGAATAACAGGGATCACAATAGCTGCAGTGCAGCCAGGCTTCGCAAACCCCAGCGCCTGCGCTGTTTGCCTTATTTACACACCGTCTCTGCAGGCAGGAACCGTGCTCCTCTGCCTCCCACTGAGCAGCAAGTGCCCCAGCCTGCTCAACATCCAGTTGAGGTGCAACTTCAGCCTCCGCCTCTCTCCTGTGTCAGCCCCAGGCTCAGAAGGGAGCCCGGACACCACTGGAAGGCAGCTGAATGTAGCTGTCTAAACCACTCGGAAACTTTGCACTAGTTTATATTCCCCTGGAAATAAAAAGGAGGCACTGAGAATTTCCCTTGGGAAATTATCCACGTGGAAAACCTCCTCATTTTACTGACAGACAGCGAGCTGGGAGAAGTCATTTGAAACAGGACAGGGAAGGGGTAGATGCCCCATCCCTGGAGACATTCAAGACCAGGCTGAATGGGGCTCTGAGCAACCTAATCTAGTTGAAGATGTCCCTGCTCATTGCAGCACGGTTGGACTAGATGACCTTCAAACATCCCTTCCAACCCAAACTATTCTATGATTCCCCAAAACCTCCCTTCAGGTTTTGGCCAGCCCTGATGTACTGTGAAGCCAGCAGTGTCATGTCATATCCTTCAAGATTCCTCTTACAGGCAACATTTAAGATTAAATAGTAATAGCAATGACTAATAGTAATGATAATAATATTGTGTTTACCTCACAGTGTTAATGTTCAGCTGAACAGTAGATGCTGCAATTGAAAACAACCAAAAAATGCTTTGTATGCAGAGGAAACCTTATGCAAGAGGTGGATGAATGCAAGATAAACTGTGGGAGCCTCTTGCTGAGGGAGCCTAGGCTGCAGTGCTCAGTGCCTGGGCAGTTGCTAGCTTTTCCTTCTTCCCTCCCCTCCAGTGTGTGCCAGTCATTTCAGTTTAGATGAAACAGTCTTTCAGAAAAAAATAGCAGCAAAGCCAAACCCAAGTATCCATTGTTTCGTCCAGCCTGTCCCTCCAAAAGCAGTTTGCTTTAGTATGGTGAGTCAAAGGTATTGCTCCCTTACTCATCGTTCCCATTTGCATTTCTCAAGAGGAGACCTGGCAGAGAAATCATGTGGACAAGCCCTGAAGATTGCACTGGGACTTCATTGCTCATTCTCAGGGAAGCGACGCATTAGCTGTTTGGGCTTCAGACTTGGACTGCCTAAATGGTGGTTGTTATTTGCTCAGGGCCAAGATCTTGATCCTGTTGAAGGTGCCACCCTAAAGGGAACCACAATCTGAAGTAACCAAGTGGAGCAAAACCAGGCTGGCACACACTGCAATGGCAAGTTCCCACCACAGCACTGCGGTTAGGCAGTTAGCATGTGTTAGGTTTCTGCATTGTATAGGAACATAAGCAGGCATATGTGTACAGCCTCAAAACACTAGCTATGGCCCTCTGGAGTTCCACAGGGGTTTTAGACACGAAAGACAGAAGGGTTTTGTTTCCATGAAGTTTGAAAGAAGTTTGGAGACCAGAGCAGAGAAACTAAAAAAAGAGGTGAGATGAATGATGAGGCATAAGGAGCAGAACCCGGTACAAGGGGAGATGTGGAAAGATACTCCCTGTGCAGGTATGAAGCAGCTGGATATCCATAAGGGAGCTGGCAGAAAGGCCAGTCACAGCCTCTCAGGCTCCACTCTGCCTGCCCTTGCCACTTTGACTTTGTGAAAAGCCCACACCTGATAAAAAATGAGCACACAACAACAGGGAAAGGATTCAGCCCAAGTCCTGACATAGTGATGGGTCCAGGTGAAACTGCTTCATAACCCTGGAAGTCATTGGCTTTCAGGTGCTGGAGCCAGTCTGAGGGGATCCTTTCTTCCTTTTGGTTCCCATCGGTGAAGGCCACTGCTGGTGCAAATTAACTGCTGCTGCACATTTATAAAATGAAGCAAGGCTGCCTATAATAGTTTCAAGCTTTCTTCTAGCAACTGGCCAATATCAGCTTTGTTTAAATGTTTTCTTCACCTCTTAATCTCAACTTTGTGCCCTCTGCTTCTCAAGAAAAAAAAAAAAACAACAGTGCCAAAGTCCAGGGAAGCTCTGAGCTGACTCACTTGTCTCAGAGGAAGGGATTTTACCCCGGCTGCTGCAGTCCCCTGTTCCCACACCTCATGGGTCTCTGCATTTCTGTGCAGAGCCTGTGCTCCACAAAAATGCACTGCAAGCTTTCAAAGAATGCATCTGTTTATATTACCTCTCCCTGGCCCAACATCCTGTTTGGGGAAAAATAGCTTCTATAATGAGAAGCGGGGGAAAGCGAACAAATGATTCTTCATGCAAGAGGTGAAGGTCTTCCTTTTCCCCTTAGCGGCTTCTCTGGTTTGGGGGTGGGTTATTTTTTTTTCTTTTGTTTTTTTTCTTCCCCAGAATTACTCTGGAGAAAACAGCGAACAAACCGGGCCTCGGAGGGCTCCATTGGGGCCGTGCCCCCGGGGCCGGGGTCGGGCGGGCACTAGAGGGAGCCGCCGCCACCGCCGTGAGCTCCCGCCCGGGCAGGGGCAGCAGCAGCGGGGCTGGCCCCCGCTCGCAAAGCAACCCCAGACACTCGGATCTGGCTCCGTGGTTTCCCTTCGGATTAGCAACCCCCCGCCCCGGCTTGCTTCGCGCCCCCTTCTCTGCATCTGCCGGGCCCCGGTACCTGCGGGGCCTCGGGCAGCCCGGGGCAGCTGGCGAGGAGGGGGAGGACCAGCTTTTGGCTGAAGTGAACTGCCTGAGAGAGCCCGGACAGAGCCAGGGCTGCCAAACAAACCGTTCTGAGAGGGAGCGAGCATCCCGGCACCCAGAAAAGCAAGAGGTTCCAGGCGGGAGATGATGTGAAATGCGGCAGGATTTCGAAGAGGAAAACCAGGGAGTGGCTGCGTCTCTGGAGATCACAGCAAGAGCAGGCTCACTCGAGGAGGGAGGAAGAGAGAGGAAGTGTCTTGCTGCGTACTGAAATGATAATATACAGCTCACTTTCAAGAGCCAAGCAAAGAAACGAAGTATGTGAAAAGTCCTTTCCAGGCTGGGGCTTCAACAATCTTTGATGAACAAATGTAAAACCTGCAAAACCATATTCCCATGGACTTTTGGCAGTGAAAAGAACAAATTAAACTTCTCCACAGATGGTACCTTTCTTCTGGTGACATCAAAGCCCAGGAAAGATGGATAGCCTAAACCTTATCGCTTTCTCTCAATACCATTGACTGTTAGAACCCCAGCTTTGCAGGGTACGTTTAGAAGCATGTGACTTGCCCAGTCTCACACTTCAGGGACAGGAACCTAGATCTCCTCCTAGCACCTCACTTTAAATAGGAGTCTTCCCCCCCATACCTTCGCCCCTTCCCATTACCTCCAGCAGCACCGTACAGAGTAGTATGGGCAATTATCATTAGGTGAACTCACCCATGGTTCCTTGTTGTTCACTTTTTTGGTCCGGACAGAACGTAGATCCTGCGGTACAGGCACAGAGAGAGATTAGGTGGTTTAAATCTTATGCCTCGGGCCCCTCTCCAAGGAAAAGCTGTTGCTAACTTACAGCTGTCTCATGCTCTCTATGGAATGAGAGGGAAGTCCATTCAGTCTGGTGAAAATAAACCCACTATCATAGCTGGCATTCTCGTTGGTAGTCTCAGTGCAGAGGCCAAGGATTTGAGGGCTGTGACACATGAGGCAGCTCACTCCTAAAGAGCTTGATCTGGGTTGAAGCGTGTCATCAGAAAAGCATGAGGAGCCTTGTGCTCCTGCTGTCAATACAGTACTTGCCCTCTTCACACAGACTGGCTTTCCTTTTCTGTCCTGCCAGTCTGGCACAGGCATGGGAATCTTGTACTGTACATTCACTTTAAAGGAGAAGGACACCCACTTTCCTCTCACTAAGCCCAAGGACTCAGCCATCAATCCTGCAGCTACCATTTTGCCATCACCATTTTCCCTTCTCCTGAATAAAAGGTTGTGTCCTCTCCTCCTATCCTGTCTACTACCTGGCAGGCACCTTGTCATCTCCTCTGTCTGTTTACCCTCCTGTCTTACTCCTCCTGGGCATGAAGCTGAGTTCCCAAGCAGTACCTGGGTACAGTGACACACAGCTGGGCACACTCTCAAATGGATGAGCAGTGAGAAATGGGCACAGACATCGTTGTGCTGATGGCCCAATGAGGAGGATTTGGGAGTCCCTGGAGACATGACTGCCCCACGCTGCACCCCAGGGAAAGCCCAGGGTTCTGGGCAACCACCACAATTTTTTGGCTCCTGATGGCAGCCGTGAAAGGACTTGAGAAACTCCCCTTGAGTTTGCTAGTGCTGCAACATCAGCCATTTGAGCATCCTCTAGCAGTTGCACTTCATTGAAGAACAGTGCTTCTGTTTTGTGAAGCACTATTGACTGCAGGGCCACAAAAATAATGCTCACATGTTTTATTTGTCACTCTTTACATCACTTAAAATGAAGCTACTATGAGACATTGTGAAGAGGGATGTCAAATAGAGGAATTAAACCTTGTCAAACAATTGTTCAACTCACTGACTTGCCACAGGTGTAGCTCTAAGAGTAAAGCAGTTGTCAGGAGCTCTTCCAGGAGCACAGCAGTAATGTGGCTGTGTACATACTCTGCCACTGTCAGCCTTCCCCTCCAGTTTAGCATCAAGAGCAAGTCTAAGGCTGTGCAAGATGCTACCTCAGGCAAAAAGTGTTGACTGTAATAAGGCTATTTATCATACGATACGAGAAAGCAGAAGCTTTCATTATAGAAGCCTAGAGGTTTTTATATTTGTTGTTTAATCAACAGGTCTGAGAGTTTATACAGACTCATCCTAAGGCATGAAATCTCTGTTGAAGTGGATTTCATAATCTTCCCAGATTAATTCATTTAATATGGTAAGCATAAGTGTAGGATGCAGCAAATAGGCCAGAAAGACACTATAAGATAAGAAAGTACAGTGAGCAAGACAGACAGGGGATACACCACCAACAGAAATCAGAACACAAAGAAAAGCCTTCTAGAAGAGCTGTCATACATCAAAACTGATTTGCCACCCTTACATCGCCACTGTAATGACTCACATTGCACAAGCTTTTCCTCATTGACCCTAATCCAACAGCCACTGCCCCTGTGGGTGAAATTAAGGAGGCAAATGACCCTGGGAATGACCTGCAGGCTTTTCAAGTGGAAGAACAATCAATTAAAAAAGAAAAGTTAAAAATAAGAAGTCTGCTTTGAGTCTCCAAGCTTTCCCAGGCAATTACGGGTGGCCTGGTTTGATCTCTTCTCCCTGCATTCACTGACATAGGTGTTTTCTTGATACAACTTCCACACTCTCACTGTGAGTCCTCCTCAGAGCTAAATGTGCTATGTGCTCACTCTCCAACTTGGAAAAAAAAAAAAAGAACACGGAACAATGTAAGCAAGGAGTGCTCCAGGGAGGCCATGTGGACAGCTCAGCAGCCCCTGCAGCGGCCAGCTCCCGCACACCTTCCTCTGAAGGCTATGGGAAGGGTTGTAAATTATATAGTGCCAAGAAAACGGGAGGCCTGCAGCTGTTTTGGGTCCTGAGGTGAGGAAGTTAAAAGAATAAAAGAATTAGAGGCAGCTCTTTCACGTACGTGATTAGTGCAATGGAATGTCAGATTCGGCAAAGAAAGTTTTCTTATCAAGCTGCAGATTTATTAAATGCGTTCCAGACTTGTATTTCTTCATTCAAGTTTAACAGAGCTGTAATACTTAATATGCCCTTTAGCAATTTAATACTCTCTTGTACAAATCATTGGAAAATTTAAAATAGAAAAATATGTCCAGGCTTAACTGTAAGAAGAAGGGGAACTCTGTACAAAAACAGAGGAGAAAGAATGCATGGGTAAAGCTGAATATTACCGAATATCTTACCACATGTATTATTCTGCAGGGTTATTAGTGTGTGCACTCTCATCTGCAAGCCAAAGGAGGAACTAGCAGTAATAAGTTGCAGAGCAACAATTTTCAGCATCAGGGCTCGAGACTGGCATCACATCATGCCCAGAAATTACTCCTCAGGAAACACGTTTTATACATTTTTTTGCCTTCAGAGAGCACAAATGTGTGTTTCTTCTTTAAGGAAATGAAAATCAGTTGTTGGTGCTGCTTATAACAGACAGGAAATATTGCTGTCAGACATCATACAATTGCTTGCACAATAAAAAGAGATGTAAACATTGAATTGGTACATCGAGACAATAAAGAGAATCTTTGTTGGAGACAGAGAGAAGAGAAGCCTGTAAAATGGTAGGCTGCTGCATAATTACATGTGAACATAAACACATTCATACAAACATATTTCTGCATAAATATTTTGGGTCTCATACCCTGTGTAAGAAAAGTTGCTTTGAGGCTCTATGTGCCCAAGGTGTGCAGGGGTCTGTCCCAGTTCAGCAGGCATGTGGGAAAGAAGGGAAGGGCTTTATTTTGCAGTAGTTAATTAGACTGCTTGACTTTTGTTTGGTTGGTTTTGGTGTGGGGGTTTTTTTGTGTGCTTTTGTTTATTTGTTTGTTGTTTTTGTTTAGTTTGGGGGTTTTTTTTAGGAGTAGAGGCTCTTAAAGCAGCCTGCCCGCCAGATTAGCTGCATTATATTAATAAAAGCATGCTCCTGAATCTGTAACGGTGCTGCACAGGGTCAGACCAGAAGACGCGATGATGGTGCCTGTTGAATGCTACAAGGGGACATTCCCAGGACAGAATCAAGGTGCAGGAAAGGGACAGTTACAGACGTGATGAGTGCATCCATCGTGATCTAGGTGCAACTGGTACAAAACTGTATCCTGGCCACCTCTAATGACACTGAATCATTCTGTCAGTCTGTTGCTGCTGACCCAGATTGACTGCCAGGAGCCAGCATGAGTCAATGATGCCCACAGATCACAGGGCCTTACATCGGCTGGGAAAAGCCATCTCTCCCAGGGGACAAACATACTCGGAACATAAAGGACAGCGCGATTAAAGATTTGCCAAAACTCACGAACTTAATTAAGCAACAGCTGGGACCAGAATCTCCCCTCTCCTGCCATAGTCACACACTACCAGGCCCTGAGACATTTTTAACAATTATTGTTGCCTTCCGCTGGCCACCTCAGACTAACTCTTTCCATACTATTTAAGGGCTGCAGGACTGGAAGTGACCTCCTGAATCACTGATCCCAGTCCCTTCTAATTGGAGGCAACAGCATCATATGAGCCTAGTCAGAAATGCCTCAAAGTGAGTGGGGTGGTGGGATGTGATGAGTTCATCCTTCCAAATCCCAGAAGCAACACCCAAGCAGTTGTGGCAGTGATTGTCTCTTGCTCAGACATTAAGGGAAGACTACAGTTGCCTGTTAACAAAAGGAATTTGTGCTGAAAGGTGTTTTGTTTTGCTTGTCATTTTCCTGACTTGATTGCAAAAATGCAAGTGAGGTGGGATCTGGGTAGAGCAGCCACTCGTCTCTCCCACCACGCTAAGCAGCAAGGGCACTGAGTGCTAAAAAGCAACTTGCCAGCATCTGAGACCTCAGAGAGTCCTATTGAAGTAGGAGCTAGTACAATATATTGAATATCAGAAAGATCTGGTATGTGGTAATGGGGCCTAATTTAGGCATGAACATGTTAGCAATGTCTGCCTTTGAAAAGCACATATTTCATGGCCTCTGGGATACACAGAATTTATTTCCTGAGCAGTGGGAGAGGGCTTTGATTCTCCTCCATTAGTCTGTACCTCCCACTTCACCGCATGGCAGCCTGACTCTGTGCCTGCAGGAATGACAGGAGGGAGGACCTGGTCAGTTGGTGGTTCTGTCTCTGCTGGGTGCAGGTTTCAAACAGATTTTTTTTTCTTTCTTGTCATCTGATCCACTTGGTGGAAGGCATGTCCTGTTGCATCAGCTCTCTTGTTCACTGGGGAAAACACCCTGCAATGCATTTCTCCTACCAGCCCTTTCAGAGGCCATGAGCTAGGGAGCAGCATGGGAGCAGCACAATGTGCTTGAGGTGGGAATACGTGACCAGAAGAAAGAGAGGGGTGAGCAGAATTGCTTGGATTTTGAAGGTGGGTTAGAGACACAACTGAAACAAGAGGTATAGGGCTGTCACACCAGCCTCTCTACAGACCTTAGAGGCAGCTGGGGGCCTAGGTCACCTCGGTGCTGTTTAAAAAGTTCTCTTGGGCATAGGCAATATATAAGAGAGACTGAAAATGGGCCAGAAGCACGGGGCGGGGTGGGGGGGAGCGGGCAGGTAGGAAGGAAAGAACTTTGGAAAGAAGCGTATGGATGCTTGCAGCAGCTACTAAGCCAGAGCTTGTACCAAGTGTCATATTCACGTGGGCATGGTGAGGCCCAACGGCATCTTCCACAACAGCATGGCAGAAACAAGAAGCAGGCATTCAGGACTTCAGCCCTCCACAGAAACAATCCTCCTGTGAGGGTGTCCAAAGAAGCTGCCAAAGGACAATGGCAAACAGCTATGCACTAAAGAACTAAGGCCCCTTAAATATCAAATAGTGGTTTATCTTGCTCCAAAATGCAGGAATGAAACTGAGTTTTGTGTCACCATGGAATTTTGACAAGCTACCAATAAAACCTACTTTGTAGAAGCTGGCATGGTTTCCATAGTTGATATCCAAAAGCTACTTAGAATTATCTGCAGCAACAAAGTGAGGGTAACAAGCGAAATAGATTCTGTTGTCGGGAGCAGGAAAGGGGGGTCACATAGCTCAGATGGACTGAGGCAGATGATCCAAGTAGCTCAAAGGTTTTTGTAAGTTTCATTTTCAACAAATACCTACCAGAAGAATGTATTAAAGCTGTTTTGTCAGGAAGAAGGAGGCAGATTACCTGCATTCATTGCATGGATCTTATTCACATAGCATTAACAAGCAGCTAGTATCACTGTAGCTCAAGTACACGTTATTTTACTCACATTTAATATTTTTAAATTAAAAGTAACACTCTTGTGAGTCCTGCTATTTAGGTTACTATAAATTAGTGTGGATTAGGAGTCAAGATGTAGAATTTATGTACAGAAAAAGAAGTAGTGTCAACCCTTGCAGGAAAACAGTGCAGTCCTAATGGATCAAGAGGTCAATCATTCACATCAAGTGGGATGTAACTGATAAGTACAAGAGAAATTCAGCACATTCCCAGGCAGTAAAAGGTCTTCAGCAATTGCACTGTGCACCTAACAGTGGCAACAGTGGTACCACAACTATAACACAGAAATAGCCAATGACAGGAAAACTGGTCTTGAACAGTGTTAGTCACAGTCAAGTCCGTCTTTATTTTTTTAACATTTTAAGCCTAAGCATAACAAAAGGGTGCTTCTTCAGTTTAGTGTTTTATATGAGAACTAATGTTGTTTCTATCAGCAGTTTGTGGATACATGGACATGTAAGCGTGTGAATGTGTCCATTGAATGAAAAGGTTTCACCTGGACAGTCCATCTTTCAAGGTTGCTTTGGGTTAGATTGTGTACCCCAGTTGGATATGAGATGCTGTACCCATGGCTTTGTCTTTAGGAACGTGACACCTTTCTGTTCAGGTGCTGCATGTTGGTACTTCCCCATGATAGCTCAGCAAAAAGTTCCAGCTGGCACTGACAAAATCATCAGTAGGTGTAAATGCAAAGGAGGTGGAGGCTCTATTGGCATGGTTATCCACTGATCCCCACCCTTGGATTTTGCTGATAAGGGCAAGACTTTGCCTCTCAGACCAGAATGGTCCCTAGTCCCCTGAGTGGAGTGCAGGCAAATCCACTTGCATCGTTGGATCATGCCATGTATTGCTCAAAAGCCTTTCACATCTCTTGTAACAAAGTGCTGCTTAAGACAGGTGGCAAAAAAAAAAGAAAAAAATAGAGAGGAGCAAAGAATTGGATGTGCAAAGTCTGCTGTTAGTAGCTTGGAGGTGACAGCAGTACTAACAGGACTGGAGAGCTGCTGCTTTTTACAAAAAGAGCTGATTTCTGGGAGTCTTTTTGATGAGCATTCAGATCCATCACAAACACAGATGTGTTTGCTACTGAAACTTCTTGAAAGAAGATGGGAGGAAGGCTGGGGAGCATGAAGATGGCAGATTGCTTACCTGATTTTGCCTTGATACAGTGTATTTTTTTCTCTGCTGAAAATGAAATCATATCTCTTCTGAATGCCAGAACATTACAGCCAGTGAAATGATAACTACTGAGATGAAGACCAACACTAGAAACTTCCAGTATGACCCAGAGGAAGGACCTAATGCTGCCAGGACAGCCACCTGTGTGAAAGGCGTACATCAGCTTTAACTAGCTCAGGGCTAGCAGGCTGAAACCCTGCCTACCATCTGCCTATTTCTACTCCAAGTTTCCTTGCACAGCAAAGCAGCAAGGGGAAGACTGTGTTTCTGACCAAAGAGAGTGAAAACAACAGAGCATTTCACCTGCAGTGTAGAGATGCTGGTTCCAGTAGCTCCCTCCCTGCTCTGCAAACTCATTTTGAACCCGCAGGAGGCTTTATAAGTGACATGGAAAGTTGAAGCATGATCCAAAAGTGAAAGGAAACATGGACAGTAAGTACTCTCCCTACAAATATTGCCTGACTTTTATCCTTATCCCATCTATCCCATTACTGCTAGAGCTACTCTGAGTGCTGACTCTCTTTCAAATGATTAAACCCTGTCTGGGCTTGGGGGAGGAGAGGGTGGTTCAAACCACAAAGAAAGATGTGAGACTAAAGGTCAGACAAACCAAACTGATGTTTCAACACCCAGTTCACACTGGGCTATATGCTCAGTTGGACTCTGTGTCCACTAGATATTTATAAAGAATTCCCTCAGTCTTAGTCTTGTGTGCACACACACGCACAGCCCAGTGAGACAGATCAGTCTCATTAGCCCTGTTTTGAACTGGGTTTCAGAGTCAAGGTGCGATGCCAGGCTCAGACGAGGTCAGCAAGAGGGGCCCCTGAATTAAGACCCCAACTCATGGCACAGCGTTCTCCAACTTGCCAGTGGTTGCTGGGACCATTGTGAAAGGTGGCAGCAAGGTTATGATGGGCAAACCTGCAATCAGATGAAAGATTCTTGTTTCCTTAATTCACGGTCAACCCTCCAATGATCACTGGAAACAGGAGGGGATAAATGGAGATACAGAAACCAAAATATTTGCAATTTTGTGCTGAAGTAAGTTTGTAGCTTTGTGTTTTATTTTCAAGGATAGGTGTTACACTCACTGTGTTGAGCACAAAGTATCTCTAGGTTTGAATCTGTTCTGTGGGATTAGAGTCACTGGATTTGGAGACAATCAGGCTGTTACTTGAGGAGGACAAAGAGGTGGCTCTGTCTGAATGACGCATTCAATCTTGCTAACTCTTTAGAGACCTTTCTCTAGAAGCGGAGAGCCAGAGTCCAGTTGGAGTACAACCACAGCCTTAGAAAGGAAAGAAGCAGAGGCAGGTTCTGATTTTTGGCAGCATAAACCCACCTCTTTCAGGGATGCAGCAGCCTCAGACCTCACACCAGTGAGACTGAGCCTGGAATGTGTTTTTATTTTCTCACTGAAACCAAATTTGGGCCATATTAACAAATATCTAAGGAGATGCATATGTATGTATGTCTTTAATTACTGGAGCACTATGGCCTAGAACGCCAACGTGCTCAAGCACCCTGCTCCCTTAATCATTTAAAGTGCTATGCATGCTGCTTGGATACCTCCTAACACTGTTTGCTAGATCAGATATCAAATAGGAATGCTAAACTTTGAAAGCGGGCAGCGGTATGCCTTGGTAATTGCCCTTCTTTCTGAACAATGGAAGCCTGCTGGATAGGACAATGATTTATTAGCATTACCTCTCCTGCCTTCCCCCTTCTCCATACGCCATTCCAAGCAATTCAATCAGTAATTTTTTATCGCTATATTTTATTGTGGCATACTTATCCTAGAGGACTAACAAATCTGTGCCCCTAGGAAATTTGTATTCTCATAGTTGTTATTGGAATCCAAAATATTTTTCTACCATTGTTGTGTGGACATTTTTCTCATTCTTAGAGCCACAACGTTTTGTATTGCTGCTCTGGCTCCTATCCCCTTTACTTCCATCAATAATAAGAAATTGCTGGAAGTTAGAAGTAGTCCTGCGGCTGAGATGTGGCTTCTGAGCTCTTCGCTGCTGTGACCATTAGGACATCTTACATGTGCCAGTAAATCCAGATGTGATAGAGCAGGATTTGGACTGGAGCTGCCCACAAACATTAACCAAATTGCAGGAGCTACTGCAACAGAGGGCTGCTCCCTACCCCACAGACATCACTGCTTACATTTCATTTCTAGCTAGTCTAGGAAATTCATCATCTTTCATCTGGTCTTTGACTTTACATTTGCTGAGTTGCTAAAATAGTATCAGGAAAAAGATCTCAGTGTGCACAATGATCGAAAGTCCACTGGAGCCCATGGCTGCACGTGACCTGCTCAACCTCCACTGCTGCTGCCACATGCTGCTGATTGATGCTCCAGACCAGCAGGCACTTGCCATCTCCTCAAAGCTATTGTCTCTGAATCTGGAAATAATAGCCCAGCAGGACTTCTTGAGCATACTTGCAAGACTGAGTGACAGATCTGCTTCTAAGAATCATGAAAATTGCTGCTCTTTGTAACAGGGCAATTTTAGCCCCTTCTGCATTGCCAATGGAACTTAAAAAGCCTCATTCACACAACTGCCACTCTTCTCAAGACACTGTAATAAAACCTCCCAAACTGGAATGGAAGCAATTGACATTTGCCAAGTTCATGTGTAAATGATAGCTTTTTGTAGTGAGCCAAATAAGCCACCGGAGCAAGCTATCCAAAGAAATTTTTCAGAAATAGCTGAGTCCTGATGGAACAGGTCAAAACTAACCACCTCTTTCAACTTCAAAACCTATGAAGCTATGGTGAAACATGGCAAAGCGCTCAAATAACTCTTCTTTTACTGCAACCACGATATGAAAGATACACAAGATAGACAACTACAGTCAGTCTTACTGTTAGTATATGCCAAGTCAATCTCTAATCTCTTTAAAGCTTTCCCCTTGTTGCTCCCCTTATAGACATCATGACTGCACTAACCTTGAAAAGAGATATTTTTTTAGGGGTTGATTGGTTGTTTCAAAGTGATGGCTGACCTGTGGGAAGCAAACTGTGTCAGAACCAACCTCTATGCTGAATAGATATAGGTTTAATAACTTACTGAAAATGTGACGGATGTGCTCCAAATGGATGAAAGTTGTTACCAAGAGAAACTCATTTTATGTTTTGCAATGCAGTGAGCAATACATAAACTTTTCATTCATGATCTGCTAATGAGTCAGTATTTTATCTTTAAAGCGGAGGCTAACATATTTTTTGCTTCTTTGAAGAGTGTCTTCCCCTCTCGGTGGATGGTAGCTTGCAGGTAGACCACATTCCCATAAAAATGGCTGGATTTGGCTCATGAGCCAGGGGTTTGGTAGATGCTTTGGGATTCAACCACAGCAGACGTGGGAGGATGCTGATGTGATGCCTACGATGCAGTCTCTCCACAAACAGCAGCCTCTGGGTCACATCCACATGCCTGCTGCTTGACTGCCTCTGCAAGCACAGCCGGGGCTCTCCAGCTCACCCGCATGAGGTGGAAGGAAAGAAATCTGATACTGAAAGTGGTCACGTTGCCTCCCTTTACAGCCGGTCTAGATATAGCCATGTGCCTGTCATCATGTTCCTTCTTTCCATGCTTATTGTTGTTTACATTCATCTGATGGACTGGCCAAAATAAAGCACCAAGCAAAGGTGTGCCTGCTCATTTTTCTCCCTCCCTATTCAATGGGCCAAATTCTGCCCATAGTTCAGCACGGAGAGGTGTCCTCACTGGGGTCTTTCCAGGACCACACTGTACTTGGGGTCCAGCTCAGAGACCAGCTTCTCATGAAATGAGAAAAGCAGTTGTTCCCACACCAGCTTTGCTTTGGGATGCAATGAGAAAAGTGTATCTGCACAGGTTAGAAACATTAACAGTACCAGTCTTTCCAGTGTCGTTCATGCTTCCCGTGCCTTCATAAATATTTTTCAAAAGCAGGCTGTGTCAATGGAAAACGGCTCCTTTGTATGAGGATGCCTGATCTCAGTTGTTTTTATGGAGCTAGGCGTCCAGTCCAGTCACCTGTTTGGAGAAAAGCGGCAGAAAATATGGTATTACGTCAAAAAGCTATTTCCTAGTAAAATGGCATCTTCCTTGGCAAAAGCTTCTTAAAACAAACACAAAAGGCACAATAGACAAGTTTCTCAATTCCAGCTTTGTTATGGACCATATCTGCCAGACAGCAAGCACTGTTGGTCACGCAGTAAGTGACTTTCCCTTCCTGCATTATTCCTGCTCTGAGATTCTGCACACACTCTATGTATGTTTACGGATACAGCTCTGTGATTACTTTGGAAGTGCAAAATACTTGGCGTAAAGGATTGTGACCGAGTTTCCTTGGCTCCAACAAGTCGCCTCAGTAGCTTCAGTTTTGGATAACCCAGAACAAAATTTTTGCTTCAAAATACCATTCAGTTTTTTAGCAATAAAACAATGGTCTCAGAAGGTGCTCTCTGGTGTTGCCTGACCATCCAACCTGCTGCCTTCAGGGTTTAGGAATGAGACTGATAGAAGAATGCAAATGCACATCTGAAACTGGCATTTGGGAGGGTTTCCTGGCTTTGATTCCTGCTTTGTGGAGTCCTGTTGACCAGCCAGTTGTCTGGGCATGAGTGTCTGAGTGGTCTTGCCTGGCCATTTCAGTGTGATCCATTAGTCAGTAAGTGGGATACAGTCTGCTCCTTTGGAGATGACCTTGTGCTGGGATTTAAGGTTATTTGTTGCTTTGGGTTTACTACAGGCTCTTTACTCTCCGCTACCTTGTACCTGAAATGTACATTTTTGTACTGTCTCCCTTCTCCTTTCTACTACCCACATGCTCCTGCTTCTTCTGGCTCCAGCTAAACCTGCATCAGCTGACTCAAACTTCTGCTTGTTGCTGAGCTTCGGGCTGCTCAGGACTTCTGCAAGAGCTCCACACTATGTGTGCAGGGCATTGGTGAATGAAGAGTTTTGTATTGGCACATTAATTACCAAGGGGCCTGGTGCAGAACAGGAAATACAAATCCTTTTCTTATATAAACACTTTCAGTTTGGGTTGGCTGAATACCTGGATACAAATTCTCTATGGGTTGAGATCCTTTAGATTTATTTATCCAGTTATGTTCCTGTTTTTTAATTTAACAACTCCCCAACTATCATCACTGTGGTAGAAAAAATACTGATATGCAAGGTACAGGAGATAATTTTATGTTCACTTTCAACAGAAACTGAGAAATCTATTCAGCCAGAAGTGTCACTGAACAGGTCTGTCTATTCACACACAAAAATGGAAAAACTACATTCTCTATTTCTTCTGCTTTCCAGAATAGGAACTTAAAACTCCTCAGACAAAGGTAAACAGCAACTGTTTTTTAAAGCTCTCTCCATTCTGATAAGAATATTTTGTTATAGAAAAAACAAAACCAAAATCCCCACACATAGGGAAATTGGAGGATTTATAATCAGAATACTGCATCCTACATAGCGTCTAATTGCACCAGTATCAGAGAAGAAATACTGTCAACACTGAAAATAGTCTGAGCAATACTGCTTTGAGCTTTTAATAACATGGAGTGTCAAATAAACAGGGTTTAGGGTAAACACAAGTATTTGTTAATTATGTCTCATTAAGCGGAAAAGAGGCAGAGGCATTCCAGAGATAAAAATAAAGTATCTGGGTTAAAACAATAGAAATAGATTAGGATTGAGAAGTGTGTCCATGAAGTTGACTATTTGTCTGCCTCTCAGCCAGCCTTACTTTGTCACTCTGCTTCTACCCTTCCTTCCATTTTGCTCTTGTTTCCAGCACAAAGCTGTAGACTGAGACTCTGGGAGGGCTGGGAAGGAGCAGATATGACTAACTGCTTTATTTAAAAAAAATTCTGAAGAGGTAAGATGCCCTTACAAGATAATCCTTGTCTGAAAAGTATTTCTAACAAAAGGGTATTGTGTCCACAGAGGTAAATCTTTTGGTTTTCTTTATACTAGATAAAGATAATTAGTCACTGGACTGAAACTTGATAGTAGCCTGCCTGTAGCAGCACGACAGTCAGTAAGGGCAAATGGAAGACACTGCTGATGAGTCGTAGACATATTCAAAGAAAAAAATTGTTTCCTGGATATGAGAGGATTGGGAGAAAAAAAAAAAAAGTAGATAAAAGAAGAATTATTATTAACTTAGAGACAAGTGTATTTGACAGTCATATAAAACTGATTTAGTAATTTGGTAAAACTGAAGAGAAAAAGAAAGCTTGAGTTAAAAGGAAGCAAACTAGGACCAAAATCAGATGTAAACTGATCCACACAGTTGCAACGCTCACTCTCAGTTAAATTTTCAAAATTTAGTGAAATTCAGAGCACGTCATACAAGAGTCTGAATTCTCTGCTGAAAGGGATAGGTTCTTCTATAGAATAACCCAGATGCCAAAACTTCAGATTGTATGAATATTTTAGTGTGTCTCACAAAATTGTCTCCAGTCATCAGGAGCAATATTCAAGTGAAACAAACTATGCATTAAAAAGAGAGAAAAGCTTGGAGCTTTAGGAACATGGAAGATGTAAAAAGCAGCTGAAGACAGGTAAGAATGGGGCAGCTGTATTTCTCCAATAAGCAACAATATGACTACTTTGATGGAAGGAATGTTACAAGAGGGAAACAGCGCCTTGATAAAGATGATAAAAGGATCAATGGTCATGTAAAAAAGATAGAGTTATTCTGTTCTTATCTGTGTTTGGAAGCCAGAATGCTAATGCGCATAAGTGCCTTCTTTCCACTCACAGAAGAGGACTATATTAAACCACACTGACTCAGAATTAATATTTTGAAAATCAGCAGACCTAGAAAACTTGCAGTCAAGAGACCTACAGAGATGATGGAGAAGTTCCTGGCCTAGAAATACTCATTTTTAGTGAATCTTGAAACACCAGAAGGACACTACAACAATGCAGATTGTTCAGCCAACATCACAGTAGGTTACCAGCACACTTGACAGCACTGTGCTCAGTTTCCTTGACAAGGGAGGGATCCTAGGCAGCAGAGTAATGAATTGTTAATGAAATTAGATGGGAACATAGTCACTAGAAGTTTGCACCAGTTTACAACATAGCATTCCTGTAAGAAACTGATGATATGCAACGTCTGTGTGATTTCTTCCAAAGGGATTAACACAGGGCTTGAAACCACTCCAAAGAGCTCATTAGCTGGTTCCCTTCAGATGGGCGTCCATAGGCAGCAGGTTATTCAATGCTGCTTAGATATGACCAGGCTGAACCAACAAGCAGTTAGATTGTAGTTTGACTACAACGTCTCAGGCATCAGTTGTGGGTCACAGGTAAGACAGAGGCAAATTCAGTCTTACCACATTGTCAAAGAACTGTTCAAGTGAGAGACACGTGACTGATCTCTGCTGTAAAAGAGGTGAAAAACGTCAGAAAGGTACTTGATTTAACCTTTCAAAGCCAAGCCAGGCAATCAGTATGACTCAGAGCATGTGGGCAAGAGGCACAAGCAAAACACCTAAGGGAGTGGGATCTCATTAGTAGCTGGAATGCAAGTCAGCTTCTGAGAGCAAATAAAAAAAAAAAAAAAAAATCCCAGAATAAGAAACAGAAAATTTTACTACCCAAATCCAGTTTGAGCAGGCATGTACTTTTATCCCTGTGTACAGTATTAGAGAGATGGTTTCAATGCCCACAGTTTTAGAAGGTTGTTGAAATATTGGAAAGGGTGCAGAAAACAGCCACAAAAATTATGCAAGGTCTAGAGAAAAAGGCCATAGCGAAGATTTGGAGAACTCAGTCTGTTGAGTTTAATAAAGACTTGTAAGAGATGAGAAATGACTCAATTACGGAGGATGTTTCCCTCCTGGGGGAACATGTCATGGACTAAAGAGCTCTTAATCTAGGAGAGAAATGTGCAACAAAAGTCAATAGCTCAAAGCAGAAGCCTGGCAATTTCAACTGAGAAAATAATCAGAAATGTTTAACAGTGAGCATAAGCCTTAAAACAAATTGCCAAAGAAAGTGATCAGTTCTTCATGTCAAGCTATGGTCACATCAAAGTTCCAGGCCTTTCTAAATGACCAGCTTCTGTTAGGCAATCCACTGGGCTCCTTATGAGAATAAGTGTCCAAAACCTAATGGCCCTTCCCAAGGACTGAAACTTACCTAGCTTAGAGAGGCTCAGGCCACATGAGTTATTGACCTCTCTAACCCTCATTCCGTGGGTCTAAGAGGCTGGTAAATGTGAGTTTAAATTTTAAAATTCTTATTTACCAGCCTTATTTGTCATCTCTCTTGTAAACAAAAACTTCCTGCAGCTTTTGCCTGTCTGTACTTGCGCCATCCCTGGAGACATCCAAGGTCAGGCTGGACGGGGCTCTGAGCAACCTGATCTAGCTGAAGATGTCCCTGCTCATTGCAGGGCGGGTGGACCAAATGACCTTTGAAGGACCCTTCCAACCCAAACTATTCTGTGACTCTATGGGTGGCCAAAAAACTGTCTCTGCATCTCTGGAGATGCAAACTCTCTGCTGAGTGACTGTCTCCTCGTAGCTAAGTACCCTGCAATAGCAGGGGCTTTTCTTTTCTTGGACTTATCCATTTTCCTTGAAAAGGGGTAGTTCCTCTCTATCTGTCTCTCTTTTTCTCTACTTCTCTCTCTCTCCATCTCAAGCCACAGTTGCCGAGTCTCCTGGAAAATATTTTCTAGCTTCTGGAATGGATTATTATTCCTGCTCGGTGCAGATCTTCTGTACTGTATTTCTCTGGATGCTTTTCAGAGCCTCTTGGGGCCCACTACTTCCCATGGTCTGGCAAAATCCCTGACCACCACTTGGGACCTTGATTTGTTTATTTTAGCATTTATAGGGGAAAAAAAAAAATTAAACCAATCGATGCCAACCATTGGAACAGAACACAAATTTAATATAGACCAAACACATTTCTGTGCACTAAAGAAAGATGTAGAATAAAGGCTTCACCCAACGTCAAATTAAATAAAGGCCAGAGTTAGAAGTTTTGTCTTGCAACACATTCTACAACTGTCCAAACTACATGGCAAGAAGCAATAAATACTGGAGCCAAGGGCTTGGGGGTATGTGTCCTCCTGCCTGATCCCAGCAGCTAAGGCCCAGAGATGGACAGCAGGAGCGTTCTGGTTCATTTCAACTATTGTGAAAATATAACACCCTCAGGGCAGATACCAGCTCTTGTTGGGGAGTACTGGGCTGACGAGGCACTCAGCTCTAGGAAAGCTAGTGTCTTAAATAAGCACATGTGGCACAGCCCTCAAAGTAGCCCTTGCCTCTCACCTAGGGCCCTACTTTTCTGGTACTCTGTTTTTTTACTTATCTCCTGCTCCACACAGGAGGTGGGCTGTGGGACTGTCTTACTCCATTGTCTTTAACTTGATTTTTGCACCTCTATCCACAATCTTCCCAATTTGGGACATTCCTCTGCTTTGTTAAAAAACAGGAGGTAAAGTAATTGTGTCACTGAGGCATCTGGGAAAAGCTATCCTACACTTCATGGTGGTGTGCACACCCAGGTTGAAAATGGTTGTTTTCCTCAGCTCCCTTTCCCAAGTCCCTGGTGTTGCTGTTCACCCCAGTAGGGCTCCTGGGTTTCCAGCTCTTAGTTCCATGGCTCAGACAGTGCCAAAGCCATTGTTTTTTGTGCTGGAGATATGTGGTTTCTGTGCCAGAATTTTAAGTAAGCCATGAAAAAAATATTAACATTTTTGTATAGACTTACACAACTTTTTCCATGAAGACCCTAAAAAATGGCAAAAGTCTTGCCTTCTCATTAGCCATAGCAAATTGTATGGTAAATGTGTCTTCTTAAAGGAGCAAAAGTTTGTCCAGAAAGAGCATATTTGCAGACCAGAGATGTCCTGAAGGACATCATGCATACACCTCCCACCAAAAGACCTCTGCAGAGACCTAGCTAAGTAGGTGGATATGAAATCTGCTTTCGAGGCAAACTTCGGTCTACAAGCACAGCTGCTACTGCTCTTGAGCAGTCACAAAGCATGGCTACAATGTCAATTAGGTTGGGGGAAAAGTCCTACAAAAGGACCAAGTGACCCCTCTGTCTCAATGTGGCACCACTTTTTACCAGTAGTTATCTCTTCCATCCTGAGCAAGAACAGTTGTCATCGCCAGCTGTGCATGCAAACTCTGGGGCCCACTGCTCTTCACTGCCTCCCACCAAGGGCGTCAGCAATGCTCCCTGTGCTCTCCTACCAGGAAACACTATTGCACATGAGACCCCTAACACTTTATGACGTGCTTTCAGCCTTTGCATGTGTATCAGCATTTTGTAAAACACACAGGGATGGAAACACAGATGCCAAATGCTTTGAGCAGTGAGACTGATTAGTGGTTCAAGGTTTGTCCTGAGGAAATGCTTGCTTTTATAAAATTGTGGGTCGCTCTCACTTGTGTTTGAGCTACCTTCATTGGTCAGGAGCTCAGAGGTGTCCTGTGAAATCTGCATGGACCACCATGTGTTTTTGAGGTTGATGGGTGGACATACACCCATTACAGAGACTAGCTGTACAGATGCTCAACAATTAAGCTGTTAGTGGACTCCTACACACTTGTAAGGTACACAGGGCTCTTGGAGTGCCTGCCAAGTTCCTCAAGTAGTAACAGTTCATGACACTCTTGAGATATCTGCCAGATGCCGACACAGTGTTCTGAAGTTCCTATTTCAGGACATAATTTTAAAAATACTTCTAGCTCAGGATTTAGATGCCAAAAAGCATTTGTGTATGAATTGTAATGCAAACCATAAACCCAACAGGCAACATCAGAGACTTCTCCTTTTGCAGATTCAATGTGACTAAGGAGTGTTAGGAAAATGTTTCTTTATTGGCAAGAAAACAAATACATTTTACTGTCCCATATGTGCAAAATGAAACAACTAATTAACATATATCTGGCAAAGAAAGAATATTTTTACCTTCCAGCATTGCCCACACATCCCAAATAATCTATTGATTGCAACATTTATGAGTATTTCACAGGGGGGCAGATGGTGAACGCTCTGCTAAGCACCAAGTTTGGCGGACAAGGAGGCACTGCAGTTTTAGTATAATAACTGAATCAGCAATTCAGCTCAGCCTGAATTTGCTCATGTTTCTGGAGAACACATTGGGAAAGCTCAGTGGCCTAGCAAAAGCTTTAACATAGCTGCTTTCCTATCATCAGCTGGCTGGCATAATCACTCCCAAAGTACTAATATAATCCTTACCCTTTCAGTAGATATTAAGCAGTAGAAAAGCAGTCCCAAGAAGAGACATATGTTTGCTTTGCCTAATATAATATCTACATTTATAGATTTAAGTTCAATAAAGAGGGAGTAACTGCATGTGTATGTTGTGTGTGTGTGTTTTTAGCACATTGGCCCTTCGATACTGACTTTTGCTTTGTTTTTCTCAATTAAGATTCTGGTGGGTATGAGGAAGTGTTAAAGCAAACAAGACATTAGCCCCATTTTTCCCAATATGTTTTTTACAGGGGAAATGCAAGGACAGCAATAAGAGCATGAACAACAGAATGCAGCTCCCACCCCTGCAGCAAGCCATCCTCTGTGCCTGGTTTTAGCTGAGCCACACCAGCCTCTGGGCCAGAATAAAGTATGTATGTTATTTCTGGGATAATGTCAGTAGGTCTTTGTAACTGCTGAATAGATTTAGATATCTTCTTTATCAAGTCAGTGTATGTCAGTCCTCTGAGTGCACTAATAAGCATTAATGGCCTTGATCAGCCTCAGCTGGGGCTTCCACCCACACCCATGAGCCCAGAATCTTCATTTAAGCCCAGCCTAGGGCTGTTAGTCCTTGGCTTAGCTGTGTTGGAGTATTGATGCTCTCCAGGTTGTCTATGTCTTTGTTTTACTATAGGCCTTGCTGACCCAGACCTCAACCTGCAGATTGACATCCTGGCTAGACCTCAGCACAGCTTTGTTGTTGTGGACCTCCCCAGCCATGAATAAACTTGATCTTGATCTTAACCCTAACCTATGGATTGAATTTCCAGCTTGACCTCAGACCTGTCTCATGGCCATGGTATTGTCTTTTGGTCTGGACTCTCGGCTGGTTCTGACCATCATCTCCAGGTGTGTCCTGCTCATCTCATTCAGATACTGTGGAAGCACTTGGGAAGGTCACTGTTTTGGGCATCTCTCTCTTTCCCCCTTCTTCTTCCTTTGTGGTTTTCTACAAAATTAGCTTTAAGAGGCTGTTACTCTCTCAAACATGATTGAAACTGGCTAGGGTGTTCAAGAGTACTTGGGGAAGGGGCTGAGAGGCAGATGGGCTTTGTGTAAGCCTTTGTTCCTCTAAACTCTTGCACTATTAAGGGAGATTAAAGTGCTCAGGGAGTGGAGTTATTTTGCCTCCTTCGTTGTTTAACTCAAATTCATCCAGCAAACACTGTAATGATGTATTAAGTGTATTTAAAATATTTTAAAACCACAGGTTTCTACTTTCTGTTTTCCGAAGTGCTGTGCAAGATCAGCATTTTACACTGAGTTGTGATAAGAAGGAGCTTCTAAACAGCCATTAAGCTGTATGAGCATATGAGGAACTGCTCATCATTAACTTACAACAGGGGATTTTTGCAATTTTGAAAGACTAGCAAGTGTAGTTAAAATCTGTCCCTCTCTTTTTCTTTTATTGCTGTTTCTACAACAGCCTCAAGTGTAACCAGATAGTTTTTTGAGACCTCTGTCAGCAAGCAGAGTTTAGTGTCCAGGCACCAATCCTAGTATTATGGGAGCTTAGAGGCCTTTGAGTGCGGAACAAATTGGTTTTAAAAGCAATAGCAATTGCTAAAAGGATCACATTACGTTAATAGATTCGAAAGCTTACACTATGAGCAATGCAGCAGATGAGAGTCGATGATATAGACAAAGTACTTTGTGAGCTGCTGGGAGCAAGACAGGTCCTGATTATGGCATTGACAGGAGTGGCTTGTGGGGGCAGCTGACACCTCATTAAAGTCAGGGCTTTCAATCCATCCACCACTACCATGGGACTCGAAAGGGGTGCAGGAGCAGCAGTATCAGTCACAGGCTGGATGAGGGAACAAGGAGAGCCTGTATCTGTACAGTCAGTAGCACTCTGCACTGACTCACCTAAATGCTGCTGTGATAAACATAATAGTAATTAACTCTAAAAGGAAAAGAGAAAAAAAAAAAAAAAAAGGTAAGACCCCTGAGTAGAGGGAACTTTAAAGAGATCTGCATAACCCTGACAAAAGAAACCAAGGCCCAGATCCCCAAGGCTGTTGAGATATGTGTCAAGTGGCTGAATAACTTTTAAGATCTCAGCCACAGTCTGAAGAGACAGAAAAAGAACTGGCGGTCTACTTAGCTGCTGCTTGACATCCATTTTGAGAGGAAGCCTGAAAGGCTGAGCTGTCAATATTTTTCAGGATGTTCATGCTATTGGGAATTTCTTGTGCTTTTATTTGCTGTATCACAATATTCTCATTTACACGTGGTATACATATCACAAGTAACTTGAAATGCTAGATGTTTCTTTGCTTGGCTGCCTAAATGCAGCAACACCTTGTCTGGCAGACTAAAGAAAAGATTAAAAGCTTTCTGGATGTAATTCCTTGCCATGATCAAATCAAGATCTTGATTTCCTCAAACACAAACTCCTCATTAGGACCACACTCTAGCAGCAATGGTTTATGTCTCTAAAATAGAATAGTTATTATTAGCTAAAGCCAAAACATAGTCAGTCAATCAGATTCTTGTTTGGGGATGTTATGGATGGTATGTAAAATGAAGTACTAATAGTTGACAAAATAGCACAGCAATGAACTTCTATTCATAAATTTATGCTTGCTGGTTTCCAAACTATTGTTAATGGCCATTTCTTTCTGGATGTCAAGAAGGCAGGGATGGAAAGAAAGAAAAACAAGAACTGGTAAACTAAATTTTAGAGAGCATACATACACAAGCATACATGTGTGCACATACATTATCACGTGTGTTTTGTTGTGGGTTGTTTGTTGTTTTTTTTTAACAAGTGAGATAATGCCCTGTCCATTCTAAGCGTTGCTTTTCTCCTGTTCTATCTGTACAAAGGGTTCTTACAGCATTTATAAAAAGATACAGAAGATGACAAGAGGAGCAAGTGGGTATAAGACACAAGAAAAGTGTACAAATCATGTGGACGCATACTGTGTGGGCAGTGTATGCTGCCCCTTTGTGCCCTATCCACTGCCTTTAACAATTTACAAACATCCTACTGGCTCTCAAATGGCTGTGAGGATGGTTTTGAAAATGTCAGCCAAAGATAAGCAATACAAAGGTGTCCACAGGCTGGCGGAGCAAGATCTTCAAAGATCTGAACTTTTGCTATTCATCTTAATGGCATGTTATTGCTTAAGTCATGCAGCAATGTACAGTTTAGTAATGTTAACTATTTCATTGCTGGGTAAAACTTGCAAGGAAAAACTAGTATGATGAGTAATAGGAAGATGTCCACCAGTCTCTCTCACTAGCATCTCATTTTGGCTTCACTTCTGAGCTTCATATTTGTATTATAAAGATCTGCTTGGAAACTATTTGCTCTTACATAAGCTGATATTCTGACTGTTCTGTTGTTTACCCAACAAACTGCATTTACATCACAATTTGACACTACTGTGACCATTAAATGATAAAATTTAAGTTCCCAAGGAGAGAAAGGAAAGCAAATATCAGGGTGATAATCCTGGACTATGGGAGAGGAGATTCCATTGCTTCAGGATACTGTGGGAGGCTGCCACAGAGCAGCAGAAGGATGTTCTTTTGATCTTCAAGAGCTTCCTTGGTGTACCAGAATGGCCCATTCCAATGGGTAAGGGAATGAGCAGTCCTGACAGGGGACTGGCTTGGGAACAGGGAACTCCTGGCTGAAACAAACTGCATCCTTTAAGGTTTTCTGAATTTAACAGGATGAAGCTTTGAGAAACCTGAAAGTTATCCCTCCTTCACACAACAGAGGTTGGGTGGTCCAGAGGTCCCTTCCAACCTACATTATTCTGGGGTTTAGGTTTATGCTGTGCCTTAATGAGTGTGTATTAAAAAGGTAAAGTCTTTTCAGTTAACAAATGAAAGATTCCTGGCCATTGTTTGAACTGAATATGCTGCTGCCAATTAAAAATGAGAAGACTGTCTGATATTTCTGTGGTTCTTCCTATGACCTTTTATCCTGTGCAGCTTATTCTGATTCTCCACTGTACTACAATCACCTATAAATTTCATATGCCAGCAAAGATCAGCAAGAGTCATGCAAGTAAAGGCAGACAAAAAGGTTGATCTGTGCTTTCTACAGTGTTGTGCCTCTGTAATTCTGCAAGTTTTGGGGCAGATTCTGTCTCTGTTCCACTAGAGGAAGCAAATGTCTCTTCCCCCATCGAAAATAACACCCAGATCTTTGAAGGCAGGACATAGGTATCTGTCACACCATTGCAAGGCATCTTGAGAAAGCATGGCATTTCAATATGCTTATTTCTTGTTCCTGCTGAAATGGGTGTGTTCTTCACAACCTAAGGTGGTGTGATGGGGCTCCAAGTTGACTAGAACATTGAGGCAGACCTGCCAAACTCTTTTTTTTCTTAAGCTGGGCACTCCCAAGACTGTAAAAGACCTTTTAAACTCTAACATGAGTTTTGTTTTAATAGGAATTAGATCTCGTATCTTTTAAAACAGACTGAGACAAAACAGAAATGAAAGCATTTGGAAACTGGATTCCTTCTTGCCTACTATGTCCTTGTAGGATTATACAGTATCTAAAAAACTCACCTGAAAAATGCAAGGGGCTGATAAGAGGGGAACTATCCGGCAAGGGCAGGGGGGAGGTTGGAGGATATAAACTGTTGAAGGAAGTTTATTTTAAGACCAGCTTGGCACTGTACATGTGTGGTGAAAGAACACCACGTAAAGAGAAGTCTCTGGCTGAGTTTCTAGGGTTGATTTCTTCATTGGTTTGTGTTGTGTTCTTTTTTTTTCTCTTCAGCTTTAATGCTTAATACCATATAAATTGCACATGGCATGATGGAAGAACTGGCCCATAGAGGAGATTTTGGTGGTTGTCATAGGAGGACGGAATAATGAAAATCTTCAGAAACGGCTACAGTAGAGAAGGTAAGAAAAGCTACAGGAGATAGAGAAGCCTCAAACAGTGACAGAAAGAGAAACTGAAATGGAGGAATGATTTTACCATATGATAAGATGTTGTTTTGTAGTAACATTTTAAAAAACATAAGAAGTTTGAATCTACATTGTACGTAGACTCTTCTAGAAAGGTAAACTGCATGTAGGAAAGAAATTATTTGGTAAAAATTTGTTAACGTAAGAAAGTAGCTTTGCTCATAGGTGCTTTTTCTTTTTAATGGAAAACTGTAAGAGGCACACAGATGTTTTTCAAAGACTTAATTCATTCAGTTTAATGCCATGGAATGCCACTGTCACGAGGCTGTTCTAACACCTAGTTTTGGCTCTTACCTATTTTTAAACTGGAATTATGAAACTAAACAATCAAAGACTCTAACAGTACCTATTTAAAGCAACGGTTACTAGATGGACAGGGAGAGAAAACTATACAAATACCTTTCTCTTCTTCCGCTTTTAAAAGAACTGTGTGCATAGAAAATGCTGCAGACACTGTGGCCATTCTACTCCAAACCACAGACAGCTGTGCAGAGGAGAGCCCAGGGCCATCCCCGAGTTCACCAGCAAATACAGATCTGCGGCTGCAGAGCTCACCAGAAGAGGTGCCACACCACCAGTGGCTGTGGTGGCAAGACAAAGACCTGGTCAGGCCAGGGAGATGCTGGGTTCCTGATGGTTTATACTGGCTGGGAGGCCTGGGTGTGAGGGGAGAGCACGGTACCCAGCTGCCAGTCACAGTGGCAGCCTGGAGTCCCAGAAAGGGCAGGTATGCATGTGGGGAGCTCACAGAGCTATTCCTTAATGAGTCTGCAGCATGCCGGTCTTTAGATTGGCATGAGTCAACCATTTGGTTTTTAATCTCCTCCCCTGCATGCATAGTGACTATTCATGAGAGGATTACTATGAAGTGCCCGGAAACTAAGCGGCATGTTTAGGATCTCATGGCTACGTGAATGAAAGTCACAGGCGAGCTTGGATAGCACAAGCAAGATGCAGCTTTGTTCGCATTTTCCAAAAAGAAACTTAAAAGACCAAATACTCAGTGTCACACTCTTACTCGCATTTATCCAAACTCATAATGCAGCATCAGCTCTAAAAATTTAATTGGTTTTGACAGTATGTAAGCGAAATACCTCACATGGGTGTCACCTCTTCAGGATTGCCTTGTTCTTATGGCTCAAAAAGTCAAGCAATGGGAGCAGGTGATCACATCAGCTGAGAAAATAGAAGAGCCAGTATCTTCTGCAGATCTCATTTTTTAAAATGTTCTCAACAAGCATATGCCTGCCTGAATTTACCCTGTAAGACAATATAATACTCAGCTGTGTAACTACAGAGTTACTGCTTGCCAAGACTCCTGTAAAGCTGAAGTTTTATGTAGATCCAGGTACTTAAGGCTCACCCTCGTCTCCGGGGCATATTTTGCAATGCTTCGCAGTTAAAGTTACACACATATGCTCAGCAAAACAAGATCTCTTCCACTGGGGATGAGGGAAACGGGTGCATGGCAGCTAACTACCAGTCTAAAGACAGAGGAAAATGAGTCACAGTCATTAAATAGGTCGCTTCCACTTTTTGCAAAAGTCCTCTTCTAGTAGTCAGGTTAGCCTCTAAAACAAGGAACTGTCAGGGCTCAAGTTTCCTTCTGTGTTTGCTATTTCTGCTCCAGATAAGTGGGGAAAAATAAGGGAAAAAATCATGCATAAAAATTGGTGGTTTTAGCTGATGAATGTATGATTGTGGATTCTAGTGAAATTATTCTAACTCCCACCGGTTGAACATGTGGGTTAGTTTTGTTTCATGCATCTACGTAGCTTCTTTAAAAAACAACCAACCAACCAACCCTCTACAGCAGCTGCATTGGCTTCTGCTATTATTTGCTTCCCTTACCAAAAAAAAAACCACACACACAAAAAAAAAAAACCAAACAAAAGAACAAACCAAAAACCTAAGCAGTTCAGTAAAAGATGAAAACCCTTTATTTATTTTTATTTCAAATGAAGTCTTTGAAATGTGAGTTTCTGCTAGAAGAAGGAACACAAGCTTATCTGTAGTGAGTGGGAGGTTGTAGTATTAGATCTTCTTTCAGGAAGCCTCTTTGACCTCAAACAGAGGGTCAAAGCATTTTGGTCATCAAACTCTTCAAACAAGGCATTTCACAGCATTTGAAGATGTAGAGATAACAATGTTTTTTCAGGAAATTTCTCAGAAGAGGGAGGGGTGGTGGTGTTGTTTTGCCGTAGCAGATAGACTGCTGTCTGGAGACACTGTCCTTGCTGGAAAATTGATTATGGTTTAGTTTTGAAAGGGGGTGTTTCCTCTGCTTTTAGTTACCATATTAGGTGTTCATAAGAATAAAACCCCTCATTTCTCATGTTCCAGCTACTTCCCTGAGAGAGCTCTGTGTCACGATTTACTGAATGTGAAGTAAGCTGCTGCTTCTTTTTTTCCCTCCCCCTCGAGGAAACAGTTGCTTTAGGACTGATTCTAGTAACTTGATACCACTTGATGTATTTTTGCTGGAATATAGAGCCTACATAAATTGCACCATAAGCACATTTCTTTATAATGGAAGGATCGGGAAGCTGCAGTTTGGCAGGCCACTTCATTGGTGTGTTTTTTTTAAGGTGGATTTTCCAGACGCATTTTTAACAGATGATATTGGAGACTTTTGCAAAAGGTATTAGGAATATGCAGTTGTCACTGTTTGTACAGAGCATCCCACCTGTAGACAAAATAATATGTATTTGGAAAAGATCCTGCCTGACAGATATGGCTCTATAAGCTAAAAGGAAAACTGCTGTTATTTACTCTTCAAATGTGCCTAGTTATTTATTAGCAGTGTTACATAAGCCCAGAGAATCCTGCTGAAACTGAGTACAATCTTCGCACAATCTCAAATAGAGATGAAAACTTAGTCTCCACTTCCACACAGATTAACTGACAGAAAAATACACAGAGCAGTAAAATACGTATGCGTTTTAGTAAACCAAAATGTCCTTCCTTTCTGATTGGGACACAGTTGTTGATACAGTGACTTATTTAGATGCAGGATGGACAGATGTGACGCTGCAGCATGGTGTCATGCAGGCAGGGGCTCTTCCAGTGCTGATGCTGAAGACCAGAGCTTCCAGCAGGAAAGTTTCCTCCCAGCTGAGAAAAAGATCTTATAGATTATGGCTAGAAAGCAATCAAGCAAACCATCTGGATCTGCTCCATGCAGAGTGCATCTGGGGACTTCACTTCCATTTGAGCGTGTTGTTCCTCCTCAATAAAATGAGCCTGTGCTCCAGAAACTTATATTGTTGCATTGGAAGTAATGTTTATTAAAGGAGTCAGAGAGAGACTGAAATCCTTTGGCCATCCCCAGGCCATATATAGCAAGCAACGCTGTGAGAGAAGCTTCACTGTGCTGCCCTTCCAGCAGATATTTGGACCTTGCAGGGTTTCAGCTCAAGGGAAAAGGAGAAATAGATCTTCAAGCCACCTTTATTTCCTTTTTTCCCTTGGGACACTGTCAACAATGGTGCCAGATGAACTGGACAGCTGCCAATAACACTAATGCCACAGCTGCTAACCAGACTCACCCAGGTGACAAGGCAGTATGTCAGTGCAGCAGATCTGGCCACAGGTCCACAAGGCCACGGGCTATTCCTCAGCTGGTGAGAGCCTTCCTATCCTCCTGCTGTCTCCAGGCACTCGGCCCCCAGTACCTCCCGCACTGCGAGGGGCTGCTACTGTATGAACACTGCAGCAGCATGTCCTTTGCCTTGAGCCTTTCCAAGGCGCCATGCTGCTGATGCCTTTGCGAGGATTTCCTGACAGCTCTGAGAAAAACAATTCTTCATAAGGCCAAGACTTATTCCTGCTATCAGCAGGAGCTGCCTTCCCTTCCTGCATTCAAACAACAGAGTGGGAAACCCTGGTCAGCAACTTCGACATGGGAAGCATTTTTCAGAGATTTTAAAACTTGCGTTGTGTGCCTGGCACAGGCTGATGTTCTGGGGAATGCTTCAAACTATTCAGACCGTGCAGCCTCTGAATAAGAGAGCTCCATTACAACCCATTAAAGCTGCCAGACCATTCAGATTTGATCACATTGTCATTACAATATTACCTGTCCCCAAGATGCTGCACAGTAGCGCACCTTCTGCCAGCTCGTCCCCTCGCTGTGGCGCACGAACGCGTGGTGCCTGTGTCTGAGCTGTTTGTCAGGCTGTGCTGCAGGGGAATTTCTCCTGATAAGGTAAACCCTCATGCTCTGCCCAGAAATGGAGCCCAGCCCTCCAGAAGGAAGGAAAGAAGGAGATTCCCACTTTAGTCCTTCCACTGGAAAGAATGCTGCCCGGTGATCAGATTGAAGTAAACAGGAGATAGGAGGCTGGAATGCGATTCTTGCCTTATCAGCTGCTAGGCCCTGCCTTGGGAACCCTTTTGTCATTCCTCATTTTGTAGCATTTATTATGGGCTTACCAAGCATCAGAAAAGCTTCTGGGCTTTGGGCCTGTGCTGCTAAATTACTTGTGTGTTGATGAATGAGCACTTTAAACTTACAGCACATTGCTTCATCCATCTCCAAAACTCTTTAACAGGAATTTTACTGGGCTCCCTGGAAACTCAATGTTCATAAATTGCTTTGAGAGCCTTTCATCAAAGGCTGTAAAGGCACAAAACATATCTTCTTGTCATGTACAAACAGTGTAATAACCATAACTCCAGGTTATAATTCTACAGCCAAGTACTAAAGAGCAGCTCAAATTCACACTGCTCAGGGTTTGTCTGCCCTGGAGCGAGGTGGCTGCATCCATGATGTGCTGCTACCTTTGGCCCAGGTTTCCTCTAGGTCCCGTGTAGCATAATTGTGGCCATGAAACTTTCTTTTCTTTTATGTATAACTTTTTTGAGTTCAAAGTCTCTGAAATAACCTGATCTCCTGACAAATTACTCAATGAGAAGGTCTTTCAAATACAGTCTTAGAGGCTCTTGTTCAAAGAAATGGTTACAAGAAACTAAACCATGCATCATCAGATAATAATTATCATAATTAGGTTCTATCCCTTAGTCTCATGCTTTAACTGTTCAAAAATGAGGGTATAGCCTTAAAAAGCCCTTTTTAAAATATATGTTTAGCATATGTGGCAGCGTGGTTTCCCTAGGCAAAAGACCATCTCTGCTGCTTGCTAACTGCTAAGGAGGAGCTGGTCTGCGCCTGTGGGAGGGATTTCCCCAAAACTCAGCACCTGGGGATCCCAGCCCTCAGACACTGACACTTTGCATACACCTCCAGCTCTGGTGGTTGCCGCCAGTTGTCTTAGCTTGCATTTATCCATAGCCACTAGTTCTGGGATTACTTTTTAAAATATTTTGTTGGTATTTTCATAATGTGTAACAAAGAAAGGGGGTGTTTTTTTGAAACAAGTTTTCCAGATCATATTCATTTGTCTCCCAAATTCTTAAATGATGGCAGCTGAGATCACACTTCTTTTCTCACAGATGCCTACAAGGGCCAAAAACAGACTTAAGGCAAGAGGTGTAAAGGTGAAACATGTCATTTCACTGTAGCTGTGCAGAAAACAGTCAGGTGCTGCAAACGGGTATTAGGGAAGCAGCACAGCTCTAAAGGGGCATGTGTTGAAAGAGCCAGGGAGGTAACACAGCCACTGCAGAGGTATGAGCTTGTGTCAGAGAAGTCCTTCAGCCACAGGAACTCCCAAAGATCCAGTAGATTTGAAGATCTGTCACGTTTGTGTTCTAATAAAAGTGGGAAATTAATTGGGAAGTAGTTCACTTAACTGGATTTTATTCTTTACTAGAATGTTACTCCTAGTTTTGGTTGAGTTTTTGTTTTTACTGCCTTGATGTCCTCCTGTTACAAATTTAATGTTTCCTTTTTCGCTTTAGTAACCTTTTTTTGTTGGTGTGCAGGAATCTGAATAAGAGTTAAGTTATCCCATAGGGACACACAAAGGAAAGACAAGGACAGAATAAAACTAAAAAGAGTGCTTTGGTAGAAAACATGGTATATCTTAAAACGCATAACTGGCAACAGGAAAATTGGTCATGTGGGATTTTTCTGGAGAAGACCTTTCAAAGAAGGCTCAGAGACAAGCTGAAGTAGTCACCTAGGGGTGCTTTGAGATTTATGTACTGATTGCAGCCTAGTGTGAAAGCATTCAAACAGTGTGAAGTCCATGCACAGAATCACAGAATGTTAGGGATTGGAAGGGACCTCGAAAGATCATCTAGTCCAATCCCCCTGCCGGAGCAGGAACACCTAGATGAGGCTACACAGGAATGTGTCCAGGCGGGATTTGAATGTCTCCAGAGTAGGAGACTCCACAACCTCCCTGGGCAGTCTGTTCCAGTGTTCTGTCACCCTCACTGAGAAGAAGTTTCTTCTCAAATTTAAGTGGAAACTTTTGTGTTCCAGTTTGTGCCCATTACCCCTTGTCCTATCACTGGTTGTCACTGAAAAGAGCCTGGCTCCATCCTCGTGACACTCACCCTTTATATATTTGTAAACATTAATGAGGTCACCCCTCAGTCTCCCCTTCTCCAAGCTAAAGAGACCCAGCTCCCTCAGCCTTTCCTCATGAGGGAGATGCTCCACTCCCTTAATTATCTTTGTTGCCCTACTAGTTCACCTGGTCAATTCCCAAGGAATAAATTATTACTGTTCTTGTTTGACATCACATGGAACAGGAATCCAACACTAATGTTTTAAAAATATGGAATAAAAAACAATTTGGCATTATATAGATCTCATAGCTCTAAGATGGTGCTAAAATACGTTATTTGGCTATGATAACATGTCCAAGTCTTACCTGTTTCAGATGGAACATGGTTATGGAAAGCTAACTGACAAATGTTAATCAGAATGTACTAGACGTTTTCCATCCTATCAATAAAACATCAGTAAAGATATTCAAACAACAGGTTACTTTCCAGACAGAATAAACAGCAAAGTATTCATGACAGAATTTGTACTATATTGTGCAGTCTATGCTGCTACGAAACATAGCAATTCCTTCTGATTTGTGGATGTCAGTGAGAGATCAGCATAGCTTTATTAGCAAGGGGGGAGTACATTGTTCAAATAGAGTTAGATATAAGTAAAAGACATAATGCATACATGCATACATCAGAAATGCATGTAATATTTGTTCTTTCCTATTCTATGCATTCAGAATTAACTCTTTCATGCACAGAGTGCACTGAAAGATGGGGTAAAGTGGCAGATGAAATTCAGTGATGAGAAATACAAACCAGGGGACACAGGGAACAAGAAAAAATAGCTACCACTGCAGAATGCTGGGTACTAAATTCCTTACTGCTCCTTAGGAAGGGGACCTTGGAATGACAGTGGCTAATTCTCTGAAAACAGTTGCATTAGACTCAGAAAGAGTGAAAAAAGTCTCTAAGAAAGGAAAGGAGAGTTAAACAGGAAACATCATTGTTTCACCATGGAAATTTATCATCTACCTACGCTGTGGTTATTGCAGGCAGTTCTGTTTCTCTGTCTCGGAAAGAGCTGGTCAAATGAGAGAAAAGTCAGGAAAGAGAGATGAGATGCTGGAAATGTCTATCAGAAAAAGGATCACCCTGTCCATTCTGCTTCTGCTCTGTCTCTAAGCATCCACTATGGTCCATGATAGGAAATAGGATACTGGATCAGACCAACTGGTACAGATATTCATACTGTCCAAGGCAGCACTGATTATGTGAGGTAAGTAACACCCAACAATTGCCAACAGAAAGTGAACACCACTTACAAGAACTAAGTTTGCCAAAGAATCAGCCAGCCTTAACATTGCATTATGTTGACCAGAAGTGTCAGCAATAATAAAATTAAACACAGAAGCCCAGGTCATGTTTTTTAAAGCCTTTACAAATAATAGTAACCTCATTCAATCAACAGAAGAGTGATTCATTGGATACCTGTTTTCCTTACCAGGTTCTTTCTTTCTTTCCTTCGAGGTTGCAGAACAAATATAAGAAACAAATCATCAGGGTCTTTAATTTACACCAAAATTACAATGACATTATTTACAACAAGGAAAAGTTATAGCTCCACTCAAGGTGGAAACGTGAAACTTTCTAAAGCCAGTGACCTATTGCACCCGAGGAGTGAAAGCCCCACTCCAGCAGGTCGAGGCCCTCACAGGGGCCTGCTGCAAGAAAGCTCCTCAGCAAAGGAGGCTGAGGCACTTCCAGAAACAGGGCAAAAAAATAGTAGTTTTTATTTCAGTATATCAAAGCATTTCCTATTTCCATTTCGAGACAGATGAACTTTTGACAAATAGCAACCCATTCGGGTCCTGTATACCCCTTGATAGCCACGGGGCGAGTGCTTAGCAGGGACTGTCTTTCCAGATACTTTGCCTCAGAGCAAGGGCAGCAAATGTCAGCACCTGAGGGGGTCATGACACTTTTGTAAGGCTGTGAAATAGTTAAATACATAAAGGTATTTGTATGTATTTATACACATAGAAGAATACATGCACACACACTTATGTATTCAATATATTCAAATAGATTGCAATTTTTGAGCAGAAATTGTGCAACTGGATCTGTGTGACAGTATGCAAAATTATTCATTTTCTATGTTTCTTCAGCATTTCCATCATTTTTATTAAACATTTTTAATGATTTCTCTCTGAACTCTTATCAAATGTTAGCATTTGCCTACAATGGTTTGTTTCAGTAAATGAACATAACTGCGGAGTAAATTTGACTATGGTGTTGTAGAAACTTTTGTGTTTCTGTTGGTGAGTTTTCACTCTGGGGAAAAAAAAAAGAGGCATTTTCTGTTGGAAAAGATTTCCCATATACAAATTTTTTGCTAACTTTAATAAAAAGTCAAAGAAAGGAAAACATTCCTGTCTCTTGGCTCTTGCCAGCTGCTGCTGCTGCTATTTGTTTTTAGTTTGTTCCTTTATTTTTATTATTACCAACCATTTATTAGCGCTGTAGTGTTGCCCAGAGCCTCCCCAGGACAATCATAACTACACTTTGCAGCATGATTTAGAAACAGACAAGTTGATACCAGTTCTCCCACCAAGACCTTGCACTCTCAGCACACAGTCAATGGACTAAAGCCAGGGAGAGCAACACAATAAAATTGTTCTGAGCTTTGGGGTATGTATTGTGAGCAAACACAACCAGGGGGATTATGAACAATCGCAGGCAAAAACAGTTGGAGGGGCTCAGATCTGCATGCTGTGGGCACTGGTATATCCACCTTTCTAAGAAGAGGAAGGGGCATTCCTCAGCCAAAACAAAGGCTTTTGTTCATCCTCCAGGAGTGGCCAGTAACTGGATTCTGGAGAAGGCTTATCCTGCACCTTCAGACTGTGTGTGACAGCATGTCACCCCCACTCCAGGTACATGACCCTGGGCTGGCAGGATAAGGCACAGCCACCAGCATGGGAGCCTGGGTGTGTTTCTTCTGTATTGAAGGCTTCAGCAGGGGTCACCAAAGGGGGAGCATGGGGCCCTTGATAGGAGAAAGGATTCGTGAAGGCAAGAGCTCATCTGGATTTGAAGCCTAAACAAAACAAAACAAAACAAAACAGAGGGGAGTTAGGTAACCAGTTACAGCAACAGATGAAGTTTGGAGGGTTTAGGAGGGCTTTGAGAAGGAGAGAAGTGTGTGATCTTGTACTATTTTGAGAGCATGGAGGGTTTGTGAGAGGATTGATGGTGAAAGGAGGGAAGACGTCAGCTGGGAGAAGGGATTTCCTTGCCTACTCACTACTTCTGAAGGTCTAGTCACTTGGAGGGAAACTAATCTCAGATAGTACACCAGAAATTAAATTTGTGGTTTTTTTTTTTTTTTATAAATACACTGAAGTTGGAAGGAAGGTATTAAGAGGCTGCAGACACCTTCTATTAGAAGACAGTAGCTAAAAAGTGTTACAAACTTGTTGAGTGGAAGGAATGCAGGTGGAAATGTTCAGGACTGAGTAGCACAGAGGGGATCAGTAGCTTTGCAGCAAACGAAGCTCTGGGCAGGACTGGGAGGGCTCAGCTGGTAGCACCTGAACCAACAACAAGGCAAAAAAGCCAGAAGTAATCCTGAAGTAGGAGAAAATGCAGGAGTAAAGAAAATAAGGTTGTAGGGCACTGGAGTGAGACATGCCTGTCAGGATGTGGCAGGAAACAGAGCTCGCTAAGCCCATCCGTCTCCCGCTATTAATAAGAGTAATTCCCCTGAAGCTAATGGAGTTGGTTTGACACTTATTAGGTGAAGATAGTGAGGGGATGAAAGAAGATGATGATGATGCAAAAGAGAGCTCTGGAACATAATTCATCCCTAAACCTGCCAGATAATGTCTGGCTTGGTCTGGGCCATGCAGTCAAGGATACCAACAGCAGGAAAATAACTCCATGACTGCCATGGTGATGAGGCTGAAGGCACTAAAGTGAGTTATTAACTGTAGTTTTATGTCTACAATGGCATAACATTTACCCTGTAAAGACCTAAACTGATAATAACTAGTAACAACTGTTTGTGGCTTGTTCAATGTAAATTAAGCCAACAATGAATAAAATATAATCAGATATGCAACAAATGCTAATTAACAAATTAGAGACACTGAGACAATCATTGGCAAGCATGATTAGAAATGCTTAAATACTGTAGTAGCTGCAGAGCACATGTAAATTAAGTTAAAGGGACAGTTTTGGTGACAGAGAAGATAAATCTAAAAGGTAGTAAAATTAGCAAGCAAAATATATTCTGCAGTGGACTCAGAGAATAGTACAGGGACTAGTATTGAGTTGCAACATATCAGATGTTTTGTTTATAATATCACCATGATTTCTGCCTCTTTATGAGAAAAATTAAAAATAAAACAACCATGTTCAGGCCATGTAAGTAATCATATCTGCAAAACTCACTAAGACAAGACTGAAAGAGCACAGAAAGTTATCATTCTTTTTGATTCAATAATCTGGAGACACCTGCCTTGGGAAGGTATTAAACACATTATCTGCAACAACTATTTATACTGTATGAAGGATGAAATCCAAGTAAGCACAACCACTTACTGCAAGCAAGGGTAAACTGGTATGTTAAACCTAAAATTTGCTTACAGTGTTTATATTAGCCTCATACCATGAAAAACACAATTCATTGGAATAGATTTTTTTTTATGGTATGTTTCTTTTGGCTGTTACAAGTTGTCCTGTAACTTCGATCATGTAGATAAAGAAAAAAAGATTCTACCTGAAGAACTGCTGTTGTCACACAGTATTTGTGTTGCTGATAAACAGGAAAATGTTTGCTCAGCCTCTTATTGTAAGGCCATCGTGAAGCAACAAGTGGTTTCTAAAACGGAACTACGTTGCTGTAGCCTGTATGTTAAGGCTAAAATCTGAAAAATGAGGTGTGAGATAGGAGTCTTCATGTTCACTCTCTTATCCCTTTCTGCCAGAACCAAGCTTCTGTGTGGGAGCTATGATGCTGAAGTCTTCATACTTATCCCTCTCTGCTGGCTGGGTGGAACTGTACCCTCTCACTATCTAAGTCAGGTTTTCATGTGACCCCTGCAAATCTATTGTCTTTCTGCTTTTCCCAAATCCAAATATTTAATTCCTAGATTATACACACAAGGGGCATCAGTCAGAGTCTTTTATAAAAACTCCAGTGAGAAAGGAGAAAGAGTTCTCTTCCTTTCGTATAACACGGGATATTTTTTTTCCAGAATAATTTCTTTCTGTGTATAATTTGGTTCAAACGAAAAAAAAAAATCTTCTGAAGACAAAATGAGTGAAGGTTCCTAGTTTGAAAAATGCATTTTCTATTCTGTATTTTTGGAAGAGATTTTTATTGTGCTTCTTTCTGTTTGATTGTTTTGTTAGTGGAGAAGAATTCAAGGGAATGAAATTAAGCCTATGAACTAGTATCAGTAATCACATTAAACATGGGAGAATTGAACTAGCAATCTCCCCCAGCTGTAGGCAGTTTGTGAACTGCCAGGCAGTAAATCCATTGCCATCTACCACAGAAAGAACTGTTGCCTGGTTTCCTTTCCCTCTGCTTTGGGATTTGCTTTGCATTCAGTAGATTGCTTCAAATCCTTGCCCACATTCAGTACGAAGGCTGCAGTCCAAGAGCAGCTGAGAGTTTCCTCCTTTGCAATCACTGAGCAGGGCCAGGCCTTTGAGTATTAAATATGCTTCAGGGGACAGGCACAAAGAAGTGATCAGGTGCTGGGGAACCTCCCGTGCTGCAGAACTCAGAAAATAGGTCAGCTGTCCTTCAGCTGCCTTGCAAAAAAAAAAAAGGGGGGGGAGGGAGGGAGGGAGGAACAAACTTGTTTTTCTTTACTTCCTATCAACATTGTTCCAAACCCGAGGTGGGGGGGAGGGGAAATATCCATCTCCTACAAGCTGCACGAGGGCTGATGTTCGGATTATCGGTTGTTCAATCTTTCTTCTACTGTGAGTTCTGGGCTGCTGGGGCTGCAGGGGCTCAGTGCGCCGGGGCAGCGGGAACGCTCCCAGGCGGATCCCTCCTGCCAGGTCCTGCCAGCACCGCGCTGTCGGGGCACTGCCGCGCTCTGCTCCTGCCGCCTTTCTAAGCAGAATCACAGCCCTGTAGAAAGACCTCCTTTCTCTACACTGGCTTTAATTTCCTCACTAATCCTGCAAACAGGCGGGGTTTTTATTTTCTTTTTTTTTTTTCCCCCTTTGTACAAAGAAAAACTTCTCTCTGAAAAAGAGGGCTTGTACTTGGCATGTAGCATAGTAACATGAGCATAATAAACAAGAGTGGCTGTCCCCATAAATAATAAAAGGAATGTTTCTCCTCACATGGCAGCTTTTCAGAGGAGAAAAGGCAGGGAATAGGTAGTCCTGCTCTAATGCGCACGTCGCAAGCTCTAATCCCTGCTTCTGTTGTTTTCTTTGGCAAGCCACCAGCCAGTGGAGCAGGGGTACCTCTCTGTTCTGCATTCCCTCGTAACTTTTATTTTGTTTCTTATCTCCTGTGCCTTGTGCCTGCTGGAAACTAGAAGGCTGCTTAAAAACATAGTTATATTTCTTCCCTCTGTCTGTGTGATGTTTTACATTCTCAGGATGATGGAGCTGCGTTCTGCTGGTGATGAACTTGGACTCATAGTACCAGCTCGGAGGTGAAAACAGACCACTCTCAGCTTCACATCATGCAGATTTATGTTGCTGCAGCAAAGGTGATGAGCTTTTGATATAAGTGAATAACTGTATCATTGGAAAAAGTTTCTGATGTTGTTTCAGCTGCTTAGGTAAAAATGTTAAGCTTTCTCACCATTACGGACATGATTTACTGGCATGTCAAAATTTCCCTTTTCTGGCCACTCAATTCAAACTTTGAATTTATTGTAGTTGGCGTAAGTCTTCAGAGCCATGTGTGAGCTACTGCAGTAGCTGAAAACACATGCAAATTATCCTTTTATTATGGTTGAGATTACAACATTAAAACAACAACAACAGAGAAAGGCCTGTGCAGAGAGTATCATAAATAATTTAGCTTAAGTGAATGCTGAAATTAGTCAAGGCACTGCGTTGCTTGGCTCCAAGAAGTCTGTTTGCAGCCAGATATGTAGAGTACCCTCTGGCCAAAGCTTAGCCTTTCAAAAATGGAAAGCAGGGAAAACAATATGATCTTATTTTAAAGAAGCACGTTGGAATGATCTGCAGGGTTAAATATACCTAGACAGTCCTCCATGTCATAGCTCCAGTGATCTCGAGAGAAAACAGACTGTTTATAAAGAGCCATGAGCTGGGGAAGGAGATAATGAAATGTGCTTGTGTATTATTGGCAAGTGCTCTGAATGGCACAGGCCAGCTAAGTGCATACAGTATTATCTTGCATAATTATTGGGTCACTGTACTGTAAATGAAGTGGTTACTATACTTAGCCATACTACTGCACTCACTGCCTGATTAAGGACTAGATCCACCTCTCACTCAAACCAGGCTGTATTTACACTCTGTTCAAAGGACTGAACTGGGGCCTGGCAGTTCTTCTCGGGGTAGCCTTCATTTCTGAATATCTGAGATGAATGTGGTGACGAAATAGTGACGGGCATTTGTAATCATAGCAGTAGGGATGCTCCGGCTGCAGAGGTGTCTGGGGAGCCTCCCGGGTTTGGGAGCTGGTTGTGGCCGGGCACTGCGCAGCCTTTCCCAGGGAGTCCAGGCCTTGAAGACACAGCGAGGCTGCAGGTGGGCAAAACCAAAGAGATGACTTGGAGGATTTCAGAGAGAGCAAGAACTGATGTGAACTACAGACTAGACTATTTCACAGCTACTGCTTAGTCTGCACAGATCAGAAACCCCAGAAAATCTCAGCTGGGGAGCAAGTGTGTGTTTTACACACATTGCTTTAAATGTTGATAGCACGTGCAGTTAGAGTTTGGGGAGAAACTTCTGCCAGCAAAGTACAGGAGATCAGGGAGCAGGCCGTTTGGGCACTCACAGATTTAAAGACAACTCTGACAGGCAAAAACTGCATTCTGTGGAAGGAGAAAATCTGAAGGAGCTTTTTACTATGGGCACTTTCAGAACCAGCCTCCTTAGCACATTTAAGAGTCCCAAAATGACTGTGCAGTTGAATTAGTCATGGAGAATGCAGGAGACCCCCAAGATCGCCCAAGGCAGTTAGTTAAGCAACAAAATGTGTGTGCGCACGTACCCTTGTGCAAAACCACACAGCTACTGCGAGTTTAGCAGGCTATTTGTAGTGACACAGGACTGCACTAAGGTCAAGAAGAGAGACTGTGAAAACAGGGAGTGAGAGAAGGAAAATAAGCCAAGTTTATAGACTGAGATGAGACAGAAACAAAGGCCAGGAACTGAGATACAGAAATGGGAAGCAGAAAATGCAGCAGCAAGAAATGAAGTTGTGAACCGAAGACAAACAGAAAGAGAATGGAAAATGAAAATAACTTGAATATTTTTGTTGGTTAAAGGAAGAATAAAAAGCTTGAGCCTTGGGAAATACACAAGGTGAGAGAATAGAAAACTTATGTAAATAAAGTAGTGGGAGAAATTACTGAACAACACTAACATGGCAAAGGAGATGAGAAATTTGTCCCCAGATGCTAGTGGCAGTATTTTCTCTCAGCTGACAGGTGAAAAAATAGGTTTAATTCTATATCCTTATTGCCCTTAACCATGCTACCACTTTTTCCAAATGGTTGTTTCACTATGGCAGGCCCTTACCAGTTCTTACTCTGAAAAGTTTGCAGTATAAGAGTAAATATAGAGATAAGTAGAAGTGTAGGTTTTATCTATATACCTGTATCACCTGATGTATTGCTAATGTTTTTCAAGTCCCACAAAAATGCTCTGAGTTACTAGACCATAAAGTCAACTTGGAAAGGTTCCTGATAACTGGGGCTTCTTTCAGTTCTGGTTTCATGGGAGAATGTAAAGACAAACCCTAAATGCTAAGGGATTCCAGTGCATACAGCCATCCTCCCAAAGGCAATCACAGGAGCATTCCTACTGCTATGATTACAAATGCCCATCACTATTTCGTCACCACATTCATCTCAGATATTCAGAAATGAAGGCCACCCCGAGAAGAACTGCCAGGCCCCAGTTCAGTCCTTTGAACAGAGTGTAAATACAGCCTGGTTTGAGTGAGAGGTGGATCTAGTCCTTAATCAGGCAGTGAGTGCAGTAGTATGGCTAAGTGCAGTAACCACTTCATTTACAGTACAGTGACCCAATAATAATGCATTGCCTGAGTGCTGTAAGAGAGAATTTCCTCTGCCAGCCACTCCTGCCCTCTCAGTGATGTCCCCCATCCAAACAGGTGGACATGAGGAGGGAATGGTACTGCCCTCGGAGAAAGAAGAGATGCTGAATATGCTTTACGTAGCAAAGGATCTACAACACCTCTTCACATCTAATGCATTCCTAATGCCACTTTCATAGAGGCAGGAAAAGGCAAAAGCAGTCCCCTTTTATCAGTTCCACATGAAACATGAAATTCTGGGTCAGATTCTTCTAACCATGTGTGTTTTAAGCTCCATAGAAATCTCTTCCAAAGATTTAATTCTGTTTGTAAACAATGTTTTTTTCCAAAGGACCTGGATCCAAGGGACTATTGAAAAAAAGAAGCCAAGATCTGACATGAAACCTGAGAAAAACTTCATTAAGATATTCAGCCTTCATATCACCTGAAGAGGAGCAGTGGAAATAGAGACTGAACCCATTCACCTCCCTTCCCACGCAAGCTGGGACAGGGCTCATGGCAGAAGCAGCTGGCCTGGCTGTGGGCACACACGGGGGAAGTGGTCTTTAGTGGTCTTTGCTGCGGGTGCAGAGCACACTGCAGCTCACCCCCTACCACTGGACTTGGACTTGCTATGAACCTTGCGTACAGATACAGTGTTGTGAAATACTGTGGTAAGGGTGCTTCTATCTCCTTCCTTCTTGCCTTTTTTTTTTTAAAGCTGAAGACTGCTGGTGTGGACCTTGGGAGCCCAAAAGTATGTAATTTTTATCCAACAAAAATGAATCTTCCAGCTACATTGAACCAGTCCACTTACGGTAACTGGCAGGTGGTTTTAATTCCTTGGATGTGTTTATGTGTTTCAGAGATGACTAGTTATGAAAAAGGTAGCTTGATTTTTGAGACTGAGAGGTGCAGCTTTGTAACATTTTAAGTGAAGTCTGAAGTACATTAGCAAGAAGCATTTCCAAAGCAACTCTTTCATGAGAGCTGTTTGCTTTTTCCACTTTTAAAGACGCAAGCTTGCTTTAGGTATTTAAGATGAGGAAAAAAACCTACCTTATTGCACAAGACTATTTGCCTTATCAAGTCGTGTTCACCCCACAAAACCTGCTACAAGTCAGAAAATCACAAGAACATGAACTTGGTGTTTCTCATCAGCAATCTTCATGTCTTTCCTTATGGAGGAGTCCAGATAAACAGGAGCCCCTCGTGAACACTAAGGTGAGGTCTAAACAGGTGTTTCAACAGTCAGAAATAATTTTTGGACATTTTTGATCTTCAGTAATCTCCCACATAAAACAAGTTGCCATATCTCAATAACATATTTTTCTGAATCCTTACAGGGTTTGTTTAGGATTGTTTCGAGGGAATTAAATTATGCCTGCAATTTAAACCTGCAGTGTGTGCATGCAAGGTAGAAGTAGGTTGCTTGGCGGGAAAGAGTTATACATTCAGTAATCTTTGTATATTTATTTGTTCAGCATGCTAGCTCTTGTGCTATTTGCTGGGAAGGAATGCCTGCACAAAAAGCTATGAGGTGTCTCAAAAAATCCTAGAATGTTTTGAAAGCCTCCCCCTTAACTTCTGATTGAGGGAATCTGTAGAGGTTTTGGCGCATTATAAATCTGTGTTTACTGGGGAAAAAGACAAAAACAAACAAAAAACCCACCACAGCAAAAACAAACAAACAAAACCAGCCCCACTCTGATTCTGGGTTTATGTCTATGCAAGCATGAAAGTATATGCCATCTGCAGTTTATAGAATGTCAAGTGCTAACAAATCACAATAGATTCAAAACAAAAGAAGACTTTAACTACATTTTGGGTCAAAACATGTACAGTATTGAAGTCTAAAAATACTATGCAATTCGATCTTAAGAGAATGAGAAGCTCCAAGCTTATTCCACATTGTTCCAACTCTTCTCCTAGAAACTTGAACATAAACTTTGTGTTTAAATATAAACTCACCTCTGGATTTGGTCTATTCTCCTTATTTATTTTATTTGCCAGGCTCGTGAAAAGGTCATGTGCACAAAAAGAATGCCCTTCTCCTAAAAATTGAGCTACTGATGGGGTTGTTCATGCAGAGCACTTAGTTTCTTTGTGCCTCTAGAAATGGAAAGCAAACTCTCTTTCTAGTTCCTCAGTCTCTTTTTTCACACTGTGGCATTTCTTTTTTTCTCTCTTAAATGCTCATTCTGGCCTTTGGTTACAGACGCACACTCAGTAGGGAATATAGATACCTATCACAATTTAGAAGTAACTTTGGCACAAAACTCTTGTTCTAACAAGATAAAATCTTTCTTTATGAAGTCCTTCCTAATATCAATAGAATAAGCTGGGATTTCTTTACATATTACTTGTTTTAATCCTATTTGCCCCTCCTTTGTATGCTTCCTGAGAACTGGGGCAGAAGGACTTTGGGAATAGAAGATTGTTTTTTAGTACCTGAGGAGCCCTAGGAATTTCTAATTTTTTGTACACACTTCAAGTTCTGCTACCACCTGCCCAGGACAGCTGCCATTGATGCAACTGAGCATCTGCACTGCTGCTTCCACCTAACCCAAACCTGAATTCACCAACTAGGTGGCCCTGGTCATCTGAAGGCCTTGTTTCCATAAGGATATGCTGAATTCAGCACCAGTGCCATGATCAACTTTCCTTGTGGATCTTCTGGTCTGTGGCCAGTAATGTGTCTTAGTAGAGAAGTCAGCTAAAACTGACCTCTACCAGGAATGTAAGAATGTGAAAAGTCATCTTCATCAATGCAACAGCCCCAGAAATGTTTCTCCTCTATGTTAGAGCATCTCTGCCCTGCCAACACTGCATTTAAATCCTTCAGACTCTCATCTCCTGTCCTAACATGGCCAGACAACTGGGAAAAGAAGGGAACCATAAAGCAAATAGTATTTTGGGGAATGGTGGGAAGGAAATACCTCACTGATTCACTGAATTGGCTTCCCAGAGCATTATAGAGAAGGAGCAAGTACTACCAGTGACCTCCCTCTAGTAAGGTGAAGAGCTGGCAAGCTCTTTCTCTCTTCATTTCTCTTTCTACACAAATTGTTTTGGAGCAGATGGAGCTATTTGCAGGTGGTAAGCTGGGCTGTATTGTATTTTGTGAGGAAACATTCAGGAAGCTGATTCTGCACACAGCAGCAGGAACAAAGCATGTGGTAGGGGGTGGGGCGGGGGGGGCAAATTGGAGATGAGCATAAAGGTAGCAACAAAAATTGCCAGATTTAGAAGTTTGGAAATTTCACTGATAACCTGAGTGTTACAAAATTGGTTAAACAGTAAACCTATGAGCTGCTTTCTTCTGCTCTGGTGGAATACAGAGGCTTATTCTGTACTTGCTGACCTTTTTTATTTTAATTTTTTGGGTTTTTTTAATGTGGATGAGGCAAAGGAAATCCTCAAACAAAGAGCAGGATTGAATCTTTAAAGCGTGCTACAATCTTTTGGTTATTCCTCCACTTTATCACTGCATACTCAAATAATATTTGCTGGCAGTTTAGAGACTCCACAGTTGCTCTACTCTCAGCACTGCCTGATAACAGGAGATTTGTGAAAATGTTTCTCTGCAAAAGAGAAGCGGTTGGACAGAAACAAACTTTTCACAGTGACTCAGAATTATCTCACTGGTAAGTTTAGAGAGAAAAAACTTTTTAAAATATCCTGCTGTCTTTGGAACAAATGGTGGTGGGAGGGAAAACAATACTCATTTCCATTGTAAAGTATTAGTTTTTAAACAGAAAGAAAGAGGTATTTAAAGTGGGGAATCGTGTTTTTCATAGGAACGCTTCACTTTCTACCAGTAGTTCTAGAATTTCCATTAGACAGAAAAACAAATAACAAGGCTGCCAACCACAGAGATGAAAGAAGCAGCCAATGGAGAGAAACAGATTTTTACAAATAGTACAGTGATGACAAAATACCAAGACTCATTGACAGCATTTTCAAAGCTTAAAATTATAGTTAATGATGATACAGTAGTGGCTCTCTGACATTCTAAAACACCATGGTACATGGATGTCTCACTGTATTTGCGGTGTACTTCTTCTCTAGAGAGCAACGAACTTAGACTGATCCTGCTGTTAGGTGATAACAGCCAGTGTAAAACAAATACTGTCTCAGGCTATAGCATAAATTGGATCAGGCGCTCCTCTGTACACTTTGTTATCAGCCTGCTGGGAGCAAATATAGCACCATAGGATCAAGAGTTGTTAGTTCAAGTCAGGACTTGGGTGACTGAGCAGGTGGAAGTTTTACATGTCAGATGGAGGAAGCTTAATGTGATATTGAGTAGCAGTTACATAAACTCTGCTAGGGTGTTACTGCTCCTTTACCAACAGGCAAGCTGCAGAGGCTAGGGAGTTTGAAGTGGATAGAAGAGTCAGGTAGTCCACAGCCACAAAGCTTCTCTTTAATTTCTGTTGGACTCAGGTTTTATCAGCAAATGGTTGATGAAGATTTAACTGTCAGCACTGAAGTGCTTTGGTTTGGTTTAAAGTGGAATTCAGGTGCCTAACTGCAGCCATGCAGCCTGCAAAACACCCAGCCTGGTTCCTTACCTGCCTCTCCATCCGAAGGCACACCAATTCACACCACAGCGGCAGGTTTTGCTCTCCCACACTGTCGGTAGGCACTGAAATGTGAATGAGACACAGGATTTCTCATTTGCTCATGGTGATTTTGTTGTGAATCTCATCTTGGAACACTCATGCCTCCTGCACCACCTCTGAGTGAAATGCACTGACAGCATGGGGACAACACCTCAGGTATCACTTCTGCCTAAAACTGTGGCACTGGGCTGTAAACACATGCTCTTTCTTCCTCCTTCCACTTTTGACTCCAAACCCTTCTTTTTCAATTTGAACTATGCAATAACTCAGGCTAACAGATGGGATCCAGGAGGCCCTACATGAGAATTCCCTGGGGTGGGGCGGGTGTGGAGACCATGCATGTAGGAGAGACTTCAACAAGGAAGTTGAGAAGGATGCCAAATCCTAGTTGTCTCTTTTCTGCTGAGTGCTGTAGGCTACCATGCAAAATGTAGCTGGTGAGAATATTGATTGGTGTCCTCTGGTTTAAAGAAGTGCCAGTAATCAACCATTTGAGGAAAGATAGAACACAGAAACAAGGGAGGGAAACTATAGGTAAAAAATGGTATTGCCTCTAATATGCAGTTTCAGGAGAAGAGTGTTTAACACTAAGAAATGAAAATGAGCACACCTGGGATGGCAGCAAAGCTGAAATACGTGAATGTGCTTATTTGAAGAGTGAGACAGAGATAATACATTAAAATAACCAGTATATTGGAAGAACTAGCACGTGAAATGAAATCGAGAATAAATAGCTGAGACTTGGTCAGATAGTGAGGAAAGGACATAAATAGCAAGTACTGTGCCTATGGATAATATGAAGGAAGACTACAACATAAGCAGTTAGATCTAGTGATCATATCTCAACCCAATGCAAGGCTTGTAAATATTGAAGGAAATATTACTGACGATATTGAGAAAAATTAAAAATAAGGTAAAACACAACATATCCTTTAGGACTAGATTATGCCACACTGGTGAGGTATGAGCCTTTACCAACTGATCTTCTTGCTGACAATGTGTCATGGTTTAACCTCAGCCAGCAACTAAGGACCACACAGCCACTTGCTTACTCCTGCTCAGTGGGATGGGGAGAGAATTGGAAGAGTTAAAGTGAGAAAACTCATGGGCTGAGATAAAGACAGTTCAACAGGTAAAGCAAAAGCCTCCAGGAAAGCTGAGCTCCGTCACACTAACAATTACAATGCCATCACTCTAAATGTCTCCTCCTTCCCTCTTCTTCCCCCAGATTTTATTGCTGAGCATGATGATATATGGTATGGATTTTCCCTTTGATCTGTTGAGGTCAACTGCCTCAGCTGTGTCCCCTCTGGTCCCTTCTTGTGCACTCCCATATCACTCGCTGGTGGGGTGGTGTGAAAAACAGAAAAGGGCATGACTCTATATAAGACCTGCTCAGGAATAACTAAAACATCCCTGTGTTATCAACACTGTTTTCAGCACAAATCCAAAGCATCACCCCATACTAGCCACTATGAAGAAAATTAGCTCTACCCCAGCCAAAACCAGCGCACAAGGAAAGCATTGTATCCAGTCCATCTGGATGTCAAAGAAATACACCAGGGACAGCAAAAGTTAACGCAGCACAGATTAAAATTAGTAGCAGAAAAGGAAAGGTGGCCAAGGGACCAGCTAAAGAAGAGACAAAACAAATAAGTGAACAAAAAAACCACCACCACCACCAACAACAAAGAAGCAAAATAAAACCAAAAAAACTAACAGCAAGAACAACAAACAACCCCAAAACAAAGCAAACAACAACAACAACAAAAACCTGAAAAACAAGAGGCAATAGGACAGATATCACTGGGGAACAGAAAGGAGATATTTAAGGTAAAAGTCACTACTGGCACAAAGTAGTGTAAACTGCCCTAACTAAATTTACATTGAAAACTTAAGAAGTTTTGAAACATTAGAGGAGAGAGCTCTGGGAACAGCCACCCAGTCAATATAATGGAAACACTGTTTTAAGACAGAACTTTGCAAACAATTTAAAGCTTGATAAATTATAGACTGCACAGCTGACTCTGATAACAGGCACCTGGGTTTGATGAGCCAGGAGATCCTTTCCAATCCTTTGTATGTAAATTGGAATACAGGAGTTGGAGTACTTGTGGACCAGTCTTCTCACTGATAATGCAAGAGATTATGATTTTGAATACTAGATAGCATTAAAGAATAAAGTGACTTGTTCTTTTATCACCTGATAGTCTGAGGGAAGAGGTAAAGAAGAGAGGTATAGACTTCTGTGAACTGTAAAACTTCTTAAAAATTTAGATTTATTTTTTTAATTTATATTGAACAACATTTTTTTGCATGTGTCTAACATGGTAGTATTTTGCATTGATAAAGGAGTCGTTCACAACAGTAAAAATTGAGATAAGCTAGCAGAAATATTTGCACCTTACTTACAAACCTTTATTGTATAACTAGAATAATGTATAGTAGAAATAGGCCTGGGGAGGAACTTATAGAAGTAATTCAAGCCATCCCCTGTGGGATGAACTATACCCTACAGCAGATGACAGATGTTTATACATTAACCTGTTTGTAGAGATCTCCAAAGATGGAACTGTGTGAACTCCCCTTGCTATTGCAATGCTTTTGTTGCACTCACTGTTTAGAAAGGTTCACTTAAGGTCTAGCCACAAACCTTGAAGCAATTTAGACCCTTTTTTTCGTAAGTGACTGTTCCGTATTTGAAGATTGTTATTTTATCTGCCTTCAAGCTTTTCTTCTCTTGATCAAACAGCACCAGTTCTTTCTATCTTTTCCTCATAGGTTGCATTTTTCTGACTTGTAATCCTTCGTTGTTGCTCTTCTCCGGTTTCAATAAAACTGATCTAAAGCCATACTGAACTCTGAACGCCAGTGCTGAGTGGCATGAGATTACTTTCTGTATCTTGCTGACTTTGCTCTTGTTTATAAAGCCTAATATGACATTGTTTACTTGGAAGTTCTTCCTGTTTTAAAAAAGGATCACTTCATGAAGGTGAGAACACGTGTCCGCCAGGCACTTTCAAAAAAAAGAACTGAAACAAACTAATGTGAACTGGGTCTTAGTAGAAACGTTTTTAATAAGCTGTGAATAAGAAAATTTAAAACTGTGCACTCAAAAGGCATAGGTTTTGAGTTTTAAAGGAAACACAGAATCACAAATAACAAGGACAGTAACCTGTTCATAAGTTTAAATCTAAGAATTGTAGAACTTTGCCAGAGCACACTGTTAGAAATAAACCAGTAAACATCAGGAGAAATTTTAATTTCTTTTGTTTTAAGCATGTTGGAAACTAAAGGATTCTAATAATAGTTGGAATTTTATCTAATACAAGGCAGAAACGTTATGTTGAAAGTATCAAGGAAGAGAAAAAATATTCATATGATGGAACTTTTCTGTATTTTGAAATAATTCAGTGATGCATTTGATCTGTTTCCCAGCTTTTGCTATTGTTGGAGTGAGACGTTTCTGTGTTTTCAGGTCATTTGGTGTTGGATGCATGCCAAATGCCAACAGCTCCGTGCTCCCTGTGTGCCTCCATTCAGCCTGGGTTTCCTTAGTGCATGCCAAGGAATCTGTTCTGCACTAGGGGGAAGGACCCATCTCCTGCCCAGGTAATTCTGCTGGTCTCTGTTCTTTGGAGAGGTTTTGCTATGTGTAGATTTGTTTGATACTAATCTGTTTTTTGCTGTGCTGTCCTATATGCTTGCCTTTAATTGCGACATTTGTAATGTCTCCAGTGTTAGGCGGATTGCACCATATTTATTTTTTTCTCTTAGCACAGAAGGAAATAAATAATTTACAGTTGAACATCTTCCTACAGAATTAAAATGTTGGGAATTGTCATGCCGAACAGATGTCCTTACTGACGGTGTTTCAGGCATTACTCCTGACAGGAACCTCTTGCTCACTTATTCTTCTTTGTCTTTCCCATAAAAATAAGACAAGAACATTACCTCTCCCCCGCCCTTTACTTTGCCAGGGTAGTAATACAAACAGTTCTTGCACATGCAAACAACTGCCCTGCATTATGTGATGTGATTAAAAGACAAATCGTCCTGCTTGCAGTATCTGTTGTTCACACACTCTTAAGCAGAATGTCTTTAAGGCACATGTTGCCACCATGGCCCAGGTACTGTGTGTTGAGTGGTGACATGAGAGAACACTGCTCATGCAATCACCTTGATCACTAAGGGCTCTGTCTCCAGGAGGGCTGCAGAACCAGCTGGGGCTGTAGCTACGTGCCACAAACGGCTGTCTGGTACCTTCTGCAGCCTGGTGTTCCTCCCACAACTTTTGCACAGGTTGTTATGAGCCAGATGGGAAAGTTACTGCATACACAGACAAATTTGATGTAGCACACATCGCTGCTCTGAACACATGATGCTCTGAACAATTTTGCTTAATGCTACCTGGAGTTGCACCACAAACACAGGAGCTCACTACAGGCTACACTAGCCAGCTCCACAAGGTCAGTGACCCAAAGCCTTCAGATTTACGTTTGAAATGCTCTCCTAGCTAGTACTAAACTGGGAATTAATGCTCACAGGACCACATACTTTGTGGTCTGTATTTATTATTTGTACCAAAATCGCAGAAATGAGACCTTTTAAAATACATAACTGATTTGTTAAACAAGTTATTTTTAACTACTGATCTTTTCCTTAAGTAGAAATATTAAAAGCTGTATTAATTTAATGCTTGGCCAGGTAACCAGAACAGAAAGTATCTATCTCTGCTAGCTACATTACAGCGACACTGGAGCTGTGCTCAGCAAAAGGTTTTAAGTGTGTATTTGAACGCTCTGATTATCTGATCTGTATATTTAAAGGCAGGGCACTGGATTATCTCTAGAAGACGTAAACTGATATGGATACTGCAACTCTCCTATATTTCAATAGCTATTTTCAACCTAATTTCAGTGCCTTAAGTGGTATCACCACAATACTGCTAAAAGTACTTCCCAAAGTAATAGGCATATTTTTTCTTAAAAGTTGGGTCAAATTATTTCTGCTTCAAAATTATCCACTTTTTATTGTTTCTCTATCATAAGATGGTTAGAGCAATTTCTAGGAATTGTTACAGATCTATATGAATAAAAGGCAATGTTGGCCCCAAGATATCCATGGAAGAGTTCTTCATTTTAGTGAGACAACTGCAATATGAAACACCTTATAAGAAATGTAGGTGTACTATCTGCAAGCCAACTCCTTTATTGCAACACATTGTCTTTTAATATTGTACACTATTATTTGATTTCATCATTTATGACAGCATATCCTTTAATTTCAGCTGAAAATTACACACTGTACTGCAACTCTTTTCCCCTCCCTTTTACATTTCTATTTGATTCCATTCTGAAATGATACCAGGTACTGTTTTTTCATCGCTACATTGCTTCAAGGGTGACTACTTATATGTAATTTTCCTGTATAACTCATTGTACCTCTAAAAGAAACAGAAAGTGCTTGTAGTTATATTGCCCAATTACACAGTCACATGGTCTATGTAATTCTTTTTTTGAAGCTGCATTATCTAAGCTGCAAACTACAAATTTACTTATGCTGCAGGTATGATAAATAAAGGCTGTAAATTAAAGTACATGGAATTGTGACTCAAAATGAATGGCTTGTACATCCTTAAACTAAAAGTTGGATACACTAAATTAATGATTTATCACAGATGAGCAGCCAAAAGGAAAATGGTTATTGAGGGCATCTTGACTTACACACTTTAAAAATCACCTCTGCCCTCCTCTTGTGCAGACTGCTGTGTTACTTGTTCTTTACACAGGTACCTCATGAGTCTCAGATGCACCAGCTTACCAATGTGTCTTTGTTGTTTTCCACATCTGTTATAGTTAGGAAAACTATAATCAGAATAATAACCAAAACCTGACTTTCTTTTCTGGGTCCTTTGTTGTATGTTATTTTGAGGGTTTTTCTCTCCTATGTAAACTGATGGGTAGAAGCTAGTTTAGAATATAAAATACTGATTTGCAACCCCAAAATTCCTAAGAGCACTAATCATACTTGAAACACACTTACTACTTGAATATCTACTGCCTTGGGAATGCACAGGTGCTTTTGTAATTTAATATATGCATTGCCTTTGTAGGTCTTCATTGTTTGGAACAAAAATTTGTGCAAAATACTGTTGCAAGATTTCTGAATAGAAATATTACTCCTAAAAATAAAACTGAAACTCTCCAAATTAAAACCAAAGTCTGTTTATGCTATTGGGCATCAGGTATTTACAAGTGAGCTTACAAATGGCTTATTATACAACAAATAGTTACTAACAGTAGTATGAATCTTCTGGTTTTCTCAGGGTGATGGTGTCACTAAAATAAATACTCACTGACAATTATTTTAATTGGTAACAGTTCAATGCATATATAAATTTCAGATGACTACCAGGTATTGGATTTTGGTAGCTAGGAAATTGAACTGGCTGAAACCTCAATGGTTCATTGAACTTGGTTACATGAAGCTGCAATAATGGGTTTTTATTCCATTTTGAAACTGTTTTCACTCCCCATTGCTGTTGGAAGACTATTTCAGAATGTCATTTCTGTGATTAGAAACTTGTTTCTAATTTGTACTTTAACTGCAGCCTGTTACCCAGCACTGGGACTGATTCTGACAAAGATTAACTGAAACGGGTAGGAGTTTTGCTTGGAGAACGGCTGATGATTAAGCTTTAAAATATGTGGTACATTAGGAAAAAGCTCTCAAACTGGAGACCTCAACCTGATGGGATTTTTTTTATGGTTCCATTACTGCAGCTATTTAAAAACACAGCACTGAGTCAACTGTTGGTGAATCTGAACTGTCATCCTGGCCATCTCTGAAACTGTTCCCTGGGCTCCAAGCTGTGCCTGGCAACAAGTGGCGAGCACAAGCACCTGCAGGCTGTATGCTCGGCAAGCTTGTCCCCTTCAGAAAACGGGCAACAAGGAGAGGGCTGCTAAAGATGGGAGAAAAAACTAACTGGAAGAGGAATGATCATGTCTTGTGAATGGAGGACTTTCCTTTGGAAAACATAGAAAATACAATGCACATACGTTGCTTGGTGATTCAGGTGTGAAGTAATGCTAAAGCAATAAATGAAGCGGTTGTTGCGAAAGAGTTTCACACATTTTCTCTGTAAGGGTATTAGTGAGAGGACTGCCCGTTGGTACAGCTCCACTGCTACTGGGAAGAGCCAAAGTGCATTTGCGGAGCAAGCTGCTGCGACCACTGCTGTCTCCATATACAAGACAGATCTGTTCTGAACAGGGCCAGATAGCACTGCACTTAAAACACCAAAAGAGCTGTATCTACACTAGAGTTCATACTTTGCTGCACTGTTGTTAGCAACAGAAAGTTTTTGCTGGAAAAAATAAAATGAACATAGACACAGTCTAGTAGAATTGTATCCATTCTGCTTTTGCAAATGATGTAAGTTGTCTTTAAAGACTAGACTACAATACCAAATATTTAGAGAGGTTCTTAGCCTTAAAAATAAATACACATCAGTGCACAATGCATACAAGATAATTAGTTAGCTGGCCTTTATTTATATTTATATAAGCAATTATATGACTTGTTGTGTAAATCATTTGAATAAGCAAATTCAGGTGCGTGTGTGTAATGAAACTTAGTGTTTAAAAAGCATGGCCTCCTGTCTGTCCTCTTCTCCAGGGAATGCAATGGTACCTCTGGAACAGCCAGGCTGTTACTAAACAGTGGGAAAAATTGCTTTTGAAGCTTGTACTTGCAAAACATTTTTTTTTCCTTGATGGGTAGTTTAATTTGCTTTCAGGGATGCAAGGATGCAAAAAATGTTCTTCATCAAATTAAGAAAAATGAAGGTGCTTCTGTAGCAGACTAATTAGATAGCTATCTCAAATAAATGTTTTGTTTAACGCCTGATTTCTTCTTTAAATACATAAATACCAGCTAGTGTTTTAAAGCTTCTGTAGCTGTGAATGGCTCTGCTGTCCCTCACTGCAAGCTACGTTTTTATTACTTCTTCCCAAGAAATTTATTTTGCTGACATGGGCCCTAATCCAGTGAAGTGTTAAAACATATGCTTAATTTTAAGCATGTGAATAAAGCCAACAGAACTGTTGCTATGCCTAATTTAAGCACGAACTTGTGTATGGCTTAGCTGGAGCTATAGTTTCTGAGTTTTCTTAAAGATTGTATGTATTTTGCAGAATTGGCACCCTCGTCATGGAAGAATAGACTTTCATGAGTTTTTAAGGTTTGTTGTTATTTATCCAAAAATCTTGAGAAGAAAAATATACCAACAAGTAAACACTAAAATTTTGGACATTAATGCATTTCTTTAAATACATACATTATGCAACCCCCAACAAAGTTCCCACCATTTCATCTTCCACCTCTACGTGACATTGTAGTAGCTGAAAATGGCCGAGATACTAGCTGATTGTTTTCATGAATGACCTCCTTATTTTCTGTACTGGTTTTCCTAGCTGTATTGAGCTTGCATTTCAGTTTGGTGACGGGATGATGAACTGATGTGTTAGAAGTTCAATATTTCTTTAAATTTTGCTCTGTGATACTGAAACATTTTAAAACTGTGGGTACAGAGAAGTGGTCTTTTCCCACAGATAAGTAAAAGCTTGAGAGGTGAGAGCTCAATTTGGAACTTTAAAGTCACAGAGGTAGAACAGGAACATGGTGATTTTGATGCAATAGCTAGAGGATAGTTGGTTTCATAGTGAAATGTATTCCTGCAGTTTTCACTCCTGCTGGCAACCTCAGACAGACCTAGGGCAGGGTGGACCTGGAAGCTGAGCTGCCTCTCCTTACAAGGGCTTGCATGAGATCCAGGAGGAAACAAACCGGTACAGTGTGTATATAAGCTTACATGACTGATTCTCTTTTGTTACACTGGTGAGTTTTCTGCAGAAATGGAGAATCTGGTACTGCTTTTCACCAAAATTGAACATTTTTCATGTACACACACACACACACATATATGTATATATAAACATTAGAAAGCTCAGAGTTATATATTTGAAAAAAATGGGGTGGCTTAAAGGCTTTGTGTGTTTCATTTGTACCATGCAAGTTGTCAAGCACCACGGCTGAAGAAAGAATGTGGAGAATCTGCACTAAGGTTTAATTTTACTTAATAGCAGGCACAGGATTTGTTCAGAGTTTTATTATTGGATGAGGAATTAAGGTAATTACAGCAGTGCGGCAGAAGGCCAGAAGATGATGGAGAAATCTAAAACCATGAACCATTTAGGTTTAGAGAGTACTTTGGGTAATTTTTAAAATATACTAGCCACCTACCAATAACCCCCTTGGCATTTGGGGTAATTTAAATATGCTATAATTATTGCACCTTGTGTGTTACCATATATTAATATAATCAGATTAAGTATATAGCAGTTTGCACTCAGTCTCACATTTACAAAGTGTGTAAAGGAAAGGGATTTGGCTGAAGTCAATGAGACAGAAGAGGTTAAAATCAGTAGCTGGAAAATGAAAGAGCTGTAAGACGTTCTGCAAGGGTTTTTACTATGAAAACATTCATGCCTGATTTGAATCTGGAACAGGAAAGTCATTTGTTTGGACTTCAAGGTAGGTTTCCTGTCTCAAATCAGCAAGTTATACCTGTCCAGAATAACACTTAAACCCATTCTTTGCCTCAGATTCCAACGTGGCGTAAAGTTTAAGCAAGTGGTTGAAAGGTACCCTGAATAACGATGGGCTTTAGCAGAAGATGAAGTGTTTTGCTGAATCAAGACCCTAATGACATGCAGTGAATAAGTACCAGTATTACATAATTCTCAAGAAAGGCAGAAATTTATTTTTATCATTACTTTCCACTGAATTTCCCACAAAGCATAGGAAACAGTGGATTTGGGAAGAAACATAACCAGTATTTCTTTGGAATTATCTTTGAGCCTCAAATCATCTTGGCTTTCTATATTTTATGTCACTGAGTTATAAAATATTTTCATAAAAGAGGCATATGGTAGCATTAAATAATACTAAATTTGTCTCCCTAGTAGGTATTGACTCAACTGTACGTCATGTGAACATCTATAAACTTTTATTCATACATTTTTAATTCTGTTATTCAGAGCACTGAAATATCTGTGAATTGTTGATGCTATCAACAATGTACTTTTTCTGACTCAGTCAAAAGAGTGATTTAATATGGCAGTCTTTCCCAGTTTTAAAACAATTATTTAAAAGACTTCAGAATTGCTTTGGCTAGGCTAAGATCTTTTCCTTCAAGGTGTAAACATTCTTCTAAGACACTTATGATCAATATCATTTCAGTTTGTTGGGTTAATAAATAGCCTACAGTAACATTCCACTGTAACAGAGCTCACTATGCTTTTAAAATTGAAATGCCAGGGTTGACTGTTTCTCTCAATGGATTTCCCTTATGCAAAGGCCCTACCCAAATCCTGCAAGGCTGCTGGAACTCATGAACCAGTAAGGCACCTCTTAATTGTATCCTTATCTCAAATGTCATGTTTGCTCTCTATGCCTAAATAGATGAGCTCTTAGAAAGTGAAAAAGCTGGTGCTATCTTAAAGAAAGGAAGGAAGCAACCTGGAAAACCAGGGAAGCCTCAACAGTGATAGCAAAGCTGTTTGTGTACTGTGGACTGAAAAGTAAAACGTCAGGGCACAACAGCTTTTCATAACTGCACACATGTGCAATCTAAGGAACCAGAGTTCACTATACTCTTTGAATTGTTTGACCTGAAACCCGTTTCTTTACCAAAACATTTTCTTCTACTTGAATGATTGCACTTGTTTGTTATTTTAGGGTTGTTCATAAATTCTGAGCTCCTAGAACTGATGTTTCTGATTAAAGAATAGTGGTTTGGGTTTGTTTTTTAAAACAGACATAGAATTATGCTGACATTTAAAACAGGAGGAAAAGATGGTAAACTAGAATTTTGACGCTACAGTTTCCGACACATACCTCCAAATAAACATTAATAGCTGGACTACTCCTATGCTGGAAACAAAAATGGGCTTTTAAAAGCTATTACATAGTATAAGCACTATAGGAGGGTGGGGGAGACAAGTGCTGTGAACCTTCACTTGAGCAAAGCTGTGCTGTGTATTGATCCCAGCTTTGGCTGTATGCTGAGGCTCTGCAGTTGAATTTGCTTCGAAATCCAGCAATATCCACTTGTCTACAACAGGCTGGGCAAATCATTGCACTGTGGCACACAACTGATAACTTCCGGACAGCACAGAAAAAGTACAATACATGAGTCTTGTGAAATAAGGTGAAGTTCGTATTTCCTTGTCATGGTATTAATTCAAATTCCTTTTTTTTTTTTTTTTTTACAGGAGAAGCTGTGGATGTAACCTCAGACTGGGAGCTTCCAAGGACTGCCCTTTGGCCAGTGAATGCTACCTCTATTTTTGTCAACCTAAAGACTGAGAGACTTTTTGCCTAAATAATGAAAAAGAAATGGCCAGATAAATGTTCAAGGGAAAACTGGTGTTTTTAAAGCTGCCAATATCACCATTTTCCACTGTAGAAAACTAAGTTTAAACTCAATTTCAGAAACAATTATGCCAGTTGTTGTGGATTGTTTTTAACTGGCTTTGTTCTCTTACCTTTTCTAAACAGCATTCTCAGGAAATTTTAGCATTAGAAACGTCAATACCAAGCTGACAGCATTGACTGTACTTTGCAGAAACACTTTTCCTGTACAATATGTTTAGAATAATTCCCCAATCCTATTTATAATTTCACTTTCTAGCAGTGAAGAACATAAACAGTTTGATGAAGGTTTTAAAAACATGAACACATTCCTTGTATGGCCAAAAAAAATGGTAATATCTAAAATCCGCAGGGAAAGAAGTAAGGCTCTGAACAGACTGGACCGCTGGGCAGGCAGGTCCCTCTGCCTCACTGGTGACTGAAGCCTTGATTTGCATCACGGTAAGAGTTACACCCACATTGTAATATTAGATGCATCCTCTAAGTTCTTGTTACAGATGCACAGGAAAAAGAGTTTTGTTCTGAATCTTGGTACACAACGATTTTCTTAAATACATCATTTTTTGATTTTGGAAAGGTGTTAAAAAATTATTCACAAGTAGTGCTATAGAGGAAAGAAGAGCAGCTTTACCAATGGGCTCAGACACAGTGTGGGGAGTCTGGGAGGGAAGGGGAAGGAGGGTGCAGCTCACTCACATGGTCCCAGTGCTCAAGCATTGCAGTAAATAGTGCTGATGGAGCAGCGAGAGACAGTCTTGCACTTTCCTGTGGCAAATCCCTGTTTTAGCAACTGTAGGCAAAAGGGTCAAATATTTAACTTGGTATTAAACTTAGCAAAATAAACTCAGTTTCTAGTGCACAAAACGTAGTCATGTAAGTATACTATCCTATCTGTCTGAAAGGTCAGATATGGCTTAGCAAAGTTTAGAACAGTTGTGCTGGAGGAGTTGAACAGCAGCATGCTTGAGTGGATGAGCAGGCATATCATCAACTGCCTACAGCGTGGGTCACAAAAGAGAAAGGTTTGATTAATGCATCTAAGCAATTACAGTGGAACAACCCCAGTACAGCTCTCTGTGACCCGATTTTTCCATTGCATCTTCTTTCTAGATGCCCCATTGCTCATTTCTGTAAGGGACTATATCTGTTTCTGGCTGAGTTTAGGAAAATACTATTTTATTTACAATTAACAAAAAAATCTTGTCAGATTTTCAGCCCTGTATAGCCTTGAATCAATACAGGCTAAGTAATACACTTTGGACATGCTTCATGTGCCATGCTGCTGATGTACAAAAAAACTGCAGACTGCTGTAGCTTATGAAAACAACTGATTATTACTGGAATGTATATACACACCTATATTTCCACATTTTATGCAGGGAAAAACCTATCTTCCTTTTTCTCTTTTTTCTTTCTTTATTTTTTTTTTTCTCCTCCCAACATAAGAACCCACTGTTAGACCTGGTGGTGTCATGTTCTCTCTCTCTCTCTGCCAACTCCAAGCAAAGCCAGTCTGTGCAGTTGCTTACCCTGGGATTCTCGCTGTTTGACAATTTTAACTAAATGCAGTTGAAAGGGCTTTTTTCACTTGTTAACACTTTCATTTGGAAGACATATTTTCAATCATTTCTGAAAAAATCCATTGTCGCAATGCCAAAGTCAACTTTATTTCTTGTAACAGAATACTTAGCCTAAATTGTCACAAATAAATTAGTTCTTGCCTAGCACATCTTAGTTTTTTATTAGTTTATGTCATTTTATCTTATGATTGTCAATTGGCCAGTCTGACAGCTGGTGAACAAAGTGTGGCCTCTCATCACACTGTTGCAATGGATTGTGCAGCTTTTAAGGTCTGAGATGACTATGGTCTGGCAGTTTTGTAGTTCCTTTCAGACACTGGAGCACGCTGGAAATCACTGGTGCCTCTGGGAGTTAAGGTGGGGAAGAAAAAATCTCTGTTGATTTCTGCACAGGATCACTGTTGTATGGGGAAATCTGAAAGCCCCAGCACATCCCTTTCCCCGCTAGGCCCCCTTCTAGGTTGCAGGGTCTCGGGCCATTATCCTTCCACTGCAGGTGATAACGATTACTTTTAAACTATTTCTGTTTCTGACTGTATTTTGTGAAGTAGGATTACCCAAGAATGGATGGATTGTCCATTGTTAGCGTAAGCAGCACCTGCTCACTGCAGGATCCAGGAGATGCAGGAAGAAAGGAAATACAGGAAGAGTAAGAAAGAGTAAGTGGTGTAAGGTATCACACTCCCAAAAACCAACTGACTTACTAGATGATTTTACAAATTCAGCTGAAAGTTGCCTTTTCATTTAAGGTGCAACTTTATGAATGATGAAATAAAAAGGCTGACTTGAACGTCCCAGTAAAATCAAGGATGCCTGTCTTCCTGTCTGAGAAGGACAGGTCTGCACCTTATGAGCTATGGGGCCTCCTGCGCCCAGGCATGGCAAGGCTCCCCTCCTGCCAATCAGGGCCTGGCTGGTGCTGCATAGCGGTTCGGGGCTCCCTTCAGCAGGTGTTGGTGGCTGCCGAGCTGAGGGGCAAGAGGGCTCCACCAGCCAGAAAACTGGTCCCTTCTCTCCCATCGGCATGTTGGAATCACGCTGAATTATGCCTCAGAGGGATGATGGAAATCACATACTGTGTACAAAGCATGAAAAAATTTAGAGACAGCACCATTTCTGACAGAAGGCGCTTGTTCCCTTTCAGAACAACTGTTTCAGATATAGGGGTGGGTTTTTTTAAAACTAGTAGAGCCATTCCTAGTTTCTTTTTCCCCAGCAGATGCTACGCAGCCTGTAGCTGCCCTTCCTCCCTCAGCTCTCTTAAACCCTTCTCCGTTTCCCGCCAGCCTCCCCTTTCTCAGGCGGGCGGCCCACCTACCCATCCCCGACACCGCCTCCCTCCCCTGGCGCCGCGCCCGCCGGAGCAGTGGCCACAGCAAAGGGGGGGAGGGGGGGCGGCAGCCGCTGGGGCAAGAAGAGGCGAGGGAAGAGAGGGCCGCTACAGAGAGTGGCAGCGCGGGGTCGGGTCTCGCTGGCGGCCCCGCAGCCCGAGGGGCGGGAAGGGTCCCCTATCACCCACGCGGTGGCCGGTACCCCACGCGCTCCGCGCGCGTGCCGCGAGGGACGGGGCGGGCGGCACGGGTCGTCCACCCTCGCGTGGCGGCGAGGCGGCTGACCCCTCCGCGCGAACCCCGAGCGCCGCAGCCCCCTCCCCCCACGCCCCACCCTGGGGGCGGTGCCGGCGGAGACCCCGCCCCCGCAGCAAACACCCCCCCCCCCCCCTCCTCCCTCCACACCGCCCCAACCGCCCGGCGCCCATTGGCGCGTGCCGCATCCCGTTAGCACTCGGGGCCCGGTCTCGCGATGCTGGGCCGCCGCCGCCGCCATATTGTGACACTATTTTGATTTGGAGCGCAGCGAGCAGGGGGAGGGGGGGGCCGGGAGCGACGCGCAGCCGGAGCGGTTCCAGCTGAGGACGGGAGCGGCGCCGCAGGCACCCACCCACCTACCTACCCACCCAACCCCGGCCTCGCCGCTTCTTCCGCCCGCGGCGGCAGCACGGACCCCCCCTCCTCTTCCTCCTCCTCCTTCTCCTCCCCCCCCGGATCGGAACGGCGGCGGCGGGAGGCTGCGGAGCGGGTCGGCGGGGTCCCCCCTGCCGGGCGGAGGCGGCGCTGGTGGCGGCGGTAGTGGCGGCTGCTGCCGTGGTGGGGGAGGCGGCGGAGGAGGAGGAGGAGGCGGAGGAGGAGGAGGAGAAGCAGCAGCAGCAGCAGCAGCACGGTAAGGCTGACCCCGCTGAGGCGGGCCTGGTGGCTTCCTGGGCTGGTTTCCTGGCGGGATGGGTCCCATCGCCGGGGGGCTGCAGGGAGAAGCGCAGAGGGATGGCCCGGCTTGGTCCGCAGGCCTCAGAGGGGCCGGGAGCCCGAGGCGCTGCCGTAGCCCTGCTCCTCGCCCTGGGATCTGCCAGGGCGAGGGCAGGGGAGGCCTGTGCACCGGGAGGGAGCAGCCCCCGGCACCCCGCTCATCCCGGTGTGGTGGGGCGGGGTGGGGGTGGGAGTCAGCCTCCCCGACGGGGTGGGGAAGGGAGGGCAGGGACGGGACGAGAAGCCGCCGCGCAGCGGGGCGTCCAGCGAAAGATGGAAACTTATTTTCCTTCGCCAGCCGCTGAAGCTTCTCCCGCGCGGGGAGGGATCCGGGGGTGCGTGGCGGCGGCCCCGGCCCCGGCCTGCCCCGCGGCGGGGGCTGCGGCGGTTCGGGGAGCAGCGGAAGCAGCCTGGCCGCGGGCTCGGCTCGCCGGGGGCGGGGGCCTGGCCGAGCGCCCAGCAGGTGACAGGTGTGAGTGCGCCGGGTGAGACACCGCCATTTGGGGATGAGTAACAGGGTGTCAGAGGTGCGGTGTTTTGGTGCCTGGTGCCTTTGCGGGGGCTGGCTGGGCTCGATTCCATGTAGAATGTACTCGGGACGTTAGTTTCCATTATTCAAGTCAGTTTAGTTGTTGAGTAGGAATTCTTGAAATGGTTCTGATAAGAGGGATTTCAAAGAGAGGAGATGCATATGGTTTCTTTTTTACTTTTTCTGTTTTGTCCCTCTGAGAGACCTGGGAATGCTATGCAGAGGTGTGTAGTACTTCGTCTCATTCATTGAAAAGCTTGTATTAAAAGCCTGAATGCTCAGTTCTGTTAGATGTAGCAAGGCCTTCAGGGCAGGGACCTTGTGTTCTCTGTACTGTACCTCATAGCTTTTAGACCCTGGTTTCTACCAGTAGATGTTTCTGTATGAGTCATAGTAAGTACATACTTTAAAATGGAATTCTGAAGGAATATTTCTTAGCAAGGAGGAGGTTTCAGGTGTGTTTTTCTAGTCATAATAAGTTTGGGGTATTTGATATAGACTGAATAAAGCTGTTTCTGAAGTTCGTCTGTAGAATGCTGAAAATAGGTGTTGCATATAATTTTCACTGCTCTGACTTATGTAGATGTTTGAGACATACATTAAATACAGAGTAATTATCATATGTTGCTCAAATTGTTTCGTATCAGAACTTTAGCCACCAAAATGGTACTGCACATGTATTACAGTATAGGAGGGCTAGTGACTGTGTAGTAATAGCACTATATTCATGATTGGCCACAATTTGCTGAAATCAGGAATAATTTTCAGCTTAGCTAGTGATTTACCAGATAACCAGGCATTTGTGTTTTGTGCACATTTTTCAATTATTTATTCTTTATCTATATTATTGTAATTAGGTTTTCTCAAACCTCAGAATTCTGATATCTGCTTTCAGCATGAGGGAAGTCCCACTGACAAATTAGGAGGCACTTGTCATCAGCTTCAGTAAGTTCTGCTCTTCAATTCAGACCGAAGTTTCAGTCACTTGTGGCTGTTACCCATATGTTAAACTCATGGATGCTCATCTGTAGGTAATACCTTGGCCTGCACTGCTGCAGGATGGATGCTGAGCTGGCACTCTATTTCTTTTAAAAACTGAGGAAACCTGTGTGTATTTTTTCATGTTGCTTCACAGGAGAGCCAGCAAAGGGGAGAAAGGCTGTTGGAGGAGATACTTGGTTTGGGTCATCCCAGTTTTGTTTCTGAGAGATGTATGATAAAACATCATCCCTATCGTTACATGTGAAGGCAGTGCCATTTTCTTGCTATGCTACCCTTGCTTACGCCAGCTTTCGAAGACTTTGTGAAGCATAAACCCTTTTCTCTCTCAACATCAAGAGAAGTCAAAGGGTTCTTCTCTCTTCATTTAAATTTGCTGATTTAAAAACAGAATTCTTGAAAAGGTGCATTCTTCTCATGAGAGTGTCATGGTAGAAACTTCTCTTTTCCAGCAGTGACGGGGTGGAAGAAGATAGTGGTTGTTCTCACCATGGCATTGCTTTGAAGGCTGAGGTCCTGTGTTGTTTTGCAATGGTCTTTGGCTTTATAGATAACTGATATGCTTTTCAAGACTTGTAGCATTAAACCTGTCATCTGTTGAGGAGATTATTCTCAGGTTTTTTTTTGCTAGAGAGGTTAATGACCTTTTGGCAAACTACTTCTTTGTGAGAGTGCACTTTGAAACTCTTCATTCTATTCCAGGTGCTGCCTCCTTATGATCTCCATGGCCGGAAACACTGAAAGAAATAAGTTGGTCAGATGTGACCTCAGATTTATTAAATGACGATAAATTTAGGACTGAGGGATCAGGCTGATCCTTTCTGAACTGCTGCAAGCGGAATGCTGAAAAATGTTGCTGTTGGTGCTTTTACAGGAAATAGAACAAAAATTCCAGTGATTCAGAACTGGAGTTTTTTTTAAAGCTATACTCAAAACTCAAATATTTAAATGATTGAAATGAAAGTTAACTTTTTTCCCCACTAATGTATACAATGATTCAAGCTGGGTTTTTTCTCTGTAATTGCATAGTAGGTTATCTCAACTGGAAAAATATATGCTTTCTATTTCGAACAGGAGAAATGCTGGTGGATATTCTAAACCATCTTGAGCCGTGCTTAGCAAACTCATCTGGATTGGATTCCACATGTTTAAATGCAACTGTGAGAGCAAGAAAGCTGTCAGATTCACAGTTGGATAATATTTTTATAAACTCGTAATTGTAGGCAGAGGTTCCAGTATAACAGTTGTTTCAGTTTCACCTGCTCTTGAGAATGCTTACCAAAAATCACTGTCATAATATTAATGCTGTCACTGACAGAAGTTTTTTTAGGCCTTTTTCCTCATTATAGTAAAATCATTTTAGTTGAACTGATCAGCAAGCTCAACTCTCATGCAAGAAAGTATTCCTGATAGTATGCAGATGTTTGCTGAGTTCTTTCTAGCTTTATGTTATGCTATCTTTGGATTTTGGTATTCCTTAATTGGCAGTAATCTGGTTTCTAGTGAAACCAAGTGAAATAGCTTGACATAATTGAAGATGAAAGAGCTGTGTTGTTTGTATTTGGTATGCTAATGTTCAAACATTTCTGTTGTTGAGTGAACAGCATCACTCATGATGTTCTTGTTGCCATAGGTGCAGTTAAGGTGTAGTGAAATCATTAATATTTTTTAAATGTGTTACGGGTTTTTTTGGTGGCAAGAAGTTAGACATGAGTTATGGTAGTGTGCTATTAATAAATATGTTTCGGTTAGTATCTGGCCACATAATTTTACAAGAAAATATTATTTTGTTTAAAATATGCATTATATTCTTAGAAAAATGCTACATGTAATAAATTTTTGTAGCAATATGGAGAATGTATAGCTCTTTCCTATTCTGAGCACAGATGAAGGTCAAAGTTCACTGTCTGTAATGATGAATGGTTTAAAACTCATTCACATCTTAGTTGCACTATCAGCCGGTTTTAATTTTTCCATTATTCGAAAATAAGTGTTTCAGAATGGATGTAAATATTGTTCTCTCTTTAGTGGTCAGAAAAGCTTTAACTAAGGAACACGCAGCGGTAGGAAAAAGACCTCATACATTTATGTAGGTTTCATATACGAGCTTTTGAAAATCTAAAAAACAACAAAAAAACTGTACACCTCTTGTCAAGATATTGTTAGGCTTGCTAGAATTTACATAAAAGGGGACAAAGCCATTATATCCGCTCATTACTTAGATGATTTTCTTAAGTGGGATAAACACTCAAATATTGAGTATCTAGTTTTTTCCAGAATTAATCAGATTTGGTGCTATGTGGTGCTGGCTGGTTGGTCTACTGAGGCTGCCAGTGGGGAAGGCAGAGTGCCACCTGCTTTTCCCCTCATTGAAGGCATGAATTAAGAGTTTCTTTTTTCTACAAAGCTGCCAGTTCTCACAAATTTTGAGACTTTTACACCTACTTTAGAATGGTTGAAGGATGCAAATACTTATTAAAAGGACAAAGAGGACATGTAAATGCAGTTTCTTAAAGAAACCTTAGTTAATTGGATATGCTAGAAAATTTTTTTTTGCAATTTAGTTCGGAATCAACTGTTCTCACATGGATAAGATGTTGAGATGCATCTGTTTTCTGTGTATCTTTTTTGAAGTAATAGGGTTGCTGTTGGATTTTATGTCTGTGTAGTATATAAACAGTCTTTTATTTCCCTTTTTAAGAGACACAAATCTTGAGCAATTTTGTTTTCTTTAATTCTCTATATCAATAACTTGAGCTCATCAGCTAATATCAGCAAAGAAATTAGCCAAGGGTCAAAGTCTGAAAGATTTTTATGTTTTAATAATATGTAACAAACTTTGTTAAAATTGATGGCTTCATTGAACAAGATCCCCTCTTTAGGGGAAAGTTTTGCATGAATTTAGCAGTTACCTGTATTTAGCCTGCCAGTTAGCTGGCAAACAGTTGTCTGCGGGGTAAGAACTAGATATGAAGCGCAGTACTCTTTTCTTCAGTCAGTAGTTAGAGGACATGAGAGGTTAAGTCTATTGTGGCTAGTGCTTGGAAGAGAAGAGGGGTAAGATAATAGTCATCTGGGATAGAGGTGGAATGTGACTACTTAGAACACTGGGGCATGTCTGAGGCAGAGTGCAAATCTATGGGAAATGGGGCTTTGTTAGTTCTGCTATTTATAGGATGATGCCTTTAAGAGGAAGGTTAGCAGCAGCTGCCCGTTTTGGTTTACTGAACAAAAATTATGTTACAATAGGTTCTTAAGGAGATGAAGGTTGTGGGGAAAAAAAAAAAAGGTGAGATGTAAGGTAGCTGAACAGCCTGCTGGGCTGCTAAGATTGTGTTGTATCACTGGCATTCTTTTGACTCCTCTGACAGGACCTCTTAGGGTGAGGTGGCCATTAGATGTTTGGTGCTACTGTTGCATACACACACAGTCTCTGCTGCTGTGCCTGCATGTGTGCCTGTGTGAGCCTGATTGCTCTGACACCTAGACTGATGCAGTGCACATAGCAGCTCATGACAAGAATGCTTGCAAGTAACGGAGGAGTCACTTAAGCTGTGTAAGAAATAAATGTTATTCTCAAAATACTTTATCTAAAGCATTATTTTATAATTACATTGTATATAGTTAATGGTTTCTGCACCTAAAGTGACTTAGATGTTTGTCTCATGCTAATAGTATAATTTAGTCGTGTCTTTGTGTGCTGTCATGTGCAATGTTATATTTAATTATTTCCAGATCTAATAGACTTATCTGTGAGGATGAGCCATCATAGTATCAAATTGTTTTAATAAGCCTGAAATTATTTGGTTTTTATTAAAGATTTATCACAGACTAAAGATTTTGCATAGTTAATTGAATCTTGATGTAAGTATTTGTCTGGCATACCTCTGTTTTGTAGATAATGCTGGTAGAAATGGAAAAGAAATCACTGGCAGATGTGAAATACTCTTAACAGCGAACTCTTAGTTTTGTCTGTATTGATCAAGAAGATATTTTGCTATTGTCAGATATTTTCATAGGTGACTTCTCAAAAGATCAAGTATAAGTATGTTTAGGGAGTATTTCTTAGGAAAATTCTTAGGCTGTCAAAGCTAGGGCTTTAGAATGCATTTTTGAAGGAAATTGCATTGTATGTGTGTAAATATACCTTTTGTTGATCCATCTATTTATCAATATGTTCTCAGAATATTTTTTTAGTTAGTTTAACCTGCTGTAAAAACAAGACACAGTAAGTTTCAGAATCTAGCCACCCTACAAGACATTAGTACTTGTTATTGATCTGATGCCTCAGAAGCTGTGACTAATGTGTACATCCAGATAAATAATCTGTTTCCTGAGCTGGGGGGGATTGATTTCTACTTCATAATGAAGGTTAGAAATGCAGACAAGTATTTTTGCACATGAGTCTTAAGCCAGATTTTCCCAGGTGGAAAACATGAACATGTAATTTCATCCTTTGTCAATTCATGTTGTGTTTACATCTTTAAGAAGAGTCTCTACCTCCTGTACCCATGCTGGGCTACGTATCAGTTTTTACAGTGCTCTCCTGGTTTTTTTAGCTTTTTTTTTTTTTCTGTTTGTTTTTTCTCGAGTCTTTAAAAATCTGGTCCACGTGGAATTAATCTCCTCCAACCACCTTTTTACTGATATCCTATTGTATTTGTAGGTGAGCTAGAAAAGGAGATCTGTTCATTCATATCCTTTCTTCACACAGAATCAGAGAATGTTAGGGATTGGAAGGGACCTCAAAAGATCATCTAGTCCATCCCCCCTGCCGGAGCAGGAACACCTAAATGAGGTTACACGGGAAGGCATCCAGGCCCTTGCCTAGGCAATATATGATCTATACAATTGAAACCTTAGTGCCCTCTTGTTTATACTTCTCTGGCATTCTTTTTTTGTTCTAGTCTTTCTTCTTGGAAAGTTTTCTTCCTTCTTAAGAGACTAGTTCAGCACTTGTCATTTCTTTTTCATTCTATTTCCTCTTCAGAGTACCAGTTGCTGGGTTTGTTCCTGCTCCATTTAGGTTTCCCTGAGAGAATGAGAGAAAAATAGAGTATCATGGGTTCTGTATTTGGATTTCCTTCTATTAATTCAACTGATTCAAACTGCTACTTTACATTTGTTGGACAAACATTTGATTTTTGAAGGGGAATGGTACATTATCTTTCTCAGACAGCCTTCTTTAACAGATTTGAGCCTGGGAATGGGGAATCTCCAGGGGCTTAGCATAAGTATGCTTAAAAAGGCATTTTAGGTTGATAAGTACAAAACAGTATGTTTCACATTGGCTTATGAAGTTGATTCAGTTAAAAATTTTGGTGTCTTATTGCTTTTTTAAAAAATACTGATTTGTCTTTGGTAAATGGGAATAAGATTTTATATTTTATTTATCCTTTGGTATTGGCTGGAGAGCTTGACTTGGATCAGACCCTTTTGTGCAAGGCACATTATAAATATTTATTAAATAAGTCAGTCCCAGAAGAGTTGGCAGTACCATGAATAACAAACCTTGTTTACCAAGATGCATATATTGGATTAGAAGAGGCATTTTGCTAAGTATTTGTCTTACCTTTCATCTATTATGCCTGTTCTTCAGTAATTTTAAACTGTGCCAATCTAAAAAAAAAAAAAATAAAAAAAAAACCCCAACCCCAACAACAACAAAAACCAACCAAACAAAAAAACCCTGTCTTTAATAGCTGTAATTCATTTAACTGTTTTGACACACAAATTTTAAGATTTATGTGAATGATTCATACAAGAATTATCAAATTACTTGAGTTAGATCATCATCAGCTTGTATTCATTGGTAGCTACTTAGGGTATGGGTAGGTGTATCAAAGCTGGGAATCCTGTTGAAGGTTGTGACAGTGGATCAAATCTATGATGTTTATAGTCAGGACTTCAGTCAGAATGAGAACATTTTTTTGTAAAATGGATTCAATACAAGGAGCAATTTGTCAACTAGCAAACTTTTAAGTAGTATAATTTTGTTGTGTATCTGAGCTAGGACTTAGCTATATGTAAAAGAGGTTGCTGAAGAATTAGTTCTTGCTTCTCCACAAGAAGCATATTTTGATCTTCCCTTCTGACGCCTGAAGAAGTACAACACTTTTTGGATTCCTGTTCCACAGTATCTGGTGAAGGAGGATAAAATAAATTGTAAGCAGTGGGAGAGAATGGTCGTTCAGATTGTGGAAATTTCTGTTCTCTCCAGCCTCTTGTTTCTAGTAGGAGGTATGGTTTTTTTTGTGTGTGTGTTTTTTTTTTTTTCTTCCCCTACCTGGGATTGAAAACCCCTGTGGTTTCCAGACTGAAAGGAAAAATATCGATTCTCCCAGTAGTGCTTTCATACACATATTGCCAAGGGGGAAAAAAAAAAATCAGTACGATAATCTGTTATCTTCACTCTTCTTGTGATGGTGATGTAGGTTTTGTCAAAGCTGCAAGTGGTACCAACATGGCTGCATTGTTTTGGGTGCATGAAAATCTTGTCCTTCCATAATGTAGCTGTACGCATGCAGAGTTTGCTAGTGCAGCTGTGGTTATACATGCAAAATGGTGTTATCTTCCACCTTAGCTTGGCTGAGTAGTTTTGGTTTATTGATATAAAATATGCCTGTGCTGCCATGAAAGGAATGCTTTAACCTCCTCTGTCAGCATTTCTATGTGAATCAAATACTCCTAGAGTAGTATAACAAAACAGTTTTGAGATAGCAGATTTAAAGCAAAAAAAAAAAAAAAGGAATGCAAGCATTTGTGAGCATCAGGGGCCAGTCTGATAGTTTGCTGTGACTGAAGAGGGAAGATTTTTCTCACTGACAAAAGCAGCTGGTCTCTGTTACTCGTCTCATCCGTCTGTAAGCCAGATCTCTGTATGTACTAGGGGTTAGAAAACTAACCAGAAAAAGTTGATTGCTATTTAACCGCCTTAGGTGATCTCTCGGAGTGAGACCAATGCCTTGATGCTGAGGAGCTGTTAGATCAGTTCAGTAGTTTCCTATAACTTAACACTGAGGGGATGTTTTGCACTGCAGCAGTGACAGTATATGGATTTACCATCCTTTCCCCTTAGTTCACTGATGTGGTTTATAATATGATCTCACAAATAGGTTCTTCTGCACAACTGAGGTGTGGCAAAATAGTAGAAGAAGAGATGAGTTTATGAAGCTGGTGTTGTTGATGAAGAAAGCCTCTTGTGAAACCGTAGATCTAAGAGCAGGGCTATGATAGACAAGCAGGAAGAAGTCATCTCTGCCAATCTGTGGCACTGCAGCTGTTTAGAGGGTCACCAACTGAATCTCCAAAATAATACAAATGGCAGCTAGCCCTTCAGAAAGTAGGACAGGAACTAGTTGAACTGACTTCACCTCAGCAGTGGATACTGCCACTGTGTGAAATCTTCATGAGTGGCCTACCTGGGTTAACAGTGGTAACAGGAACCTTCCTCCTGTCTCATGGAGATAATCAAGGAGTCTTAAATGCTTTCAGCAGGCATGTTTTAATCAGTGAGCTTTAAGTGATGGTTCCTCTAAGAATCCTAGCAGTTGTCTCTTTGTCAATAAGAATGGCTAGGTTTTCCTAAGGTGTTTAGTATTTGAATGTTGTAGTCCAGTTTTGCAATGGAATAGGAAGTTCGCGTCTCCTTGAAACTAGTGAAAGTGAGGCTAATAGATAAGCATAACTGCAATGAGGTATCCAAACTATGGAAAGAGAGAAAGATTAAGAGAATAATTTAGAAAAGACGTGCAACACTTCTCAACATTTGAGGAAAGATGTGGTTAAAATGGGATAGCAAAACAGATGTTTTGTAGAGATATTCCTGTTTCATCAGGGTACTACAGGGGCGTATTGTTTGAGCTGGCCTAGAGTTAGAGACTTTTGTAACTTTTAATGGTTATGAGAGGAAACTGGTAAATGAATTAAATTATTATGTGCTATTCAGCCATATTAGTGAATATAAAGTTTAGTTTAAAAAAGAGCAAATTAAAATTTGTGTGCAGGTGTCCTATTTCTTTAAATTGCAGATTTTGCGTGGATTGTGGAACATAACAGTAGCTGCCAGCCTAGCCTGCACGTTCAGATTTCAGGTTGGCACAAACGACTTTTCCAAGCTAAAGCTTATTCTAAGTGTCCATCTGTGTACAAAATGCTATATAAAACACAAGTGTTGAAGCCTTACTGATGTGCTGAAGTTTGACACTACTTCTTTCTTGTTTCTTGGTTGTGATTATTATATTGGTTTTGCTTAAATTTTTGTTGTGGATTTTAGTTCCAAGTAAATCCCTTGTGACAGAGAGTATCTTAAAGTCGAAGTACCACCTAATGGTATTAGCAGAGTTGATGGAGCTACAGGCTTCCTTCCTGTTGAAACTGGCCAAAAGAACAGGCCAAACTGTAGCTTGCGTTTCTTCAGTGTAGAGCCCATGGCAACTCTCCGGAATGTTTTTTCCACTCCCCATCAATGAGTAGGGAAATTCTTGCCAACTCAAATGAGATCTTGAGACTTGCAACTTAACATAATATAGTTCATAGTGAAAAAAATACTTTAGTTAGGGAAATATCCAGTGTTATACTAGCATGAGATTTTGTTAAATAAAAAAGTTTTCATTTGCTTTGAAGTTTTTATGAGACTTAGAGCAAAACAGTATTTCATCTTCATCTGTATGACTTCAGGCTGCTGCCTGTTTGTGATAAGGGCAAGTCATCACCTTATGCTGTCATGTCAATGAATGTTGCAGAATGCCTGCAGTGACTGCTCAGGCTGTCAAAATTCACTGATTTCAAAAACACTTTCTCATTTCACATCTTGCTATTGCAGTACAGCTTCTTGGGCTTTCTGATGTACGTGCATTGACTAGGATTTTAAATTGATTTAAGAGAAACCTAGCAGTGCAACTTTGTTTGCCTTCTGAACTTAAAAATTTATTTGTCACTACTTCGTCATCCTTTCTGAACCTATTGTGAGAATGAAACTATATGTAAGTGGGAGGAATAATACTTCGCTATTTATTTATGGGAAAAAACCCGTGCATTTATGACAAAATTAGAGCACAAGTGGTCTTTTGTACCTTTGTTCATGCCAGCTCCTGTGAAAAGTCCACATCTGCATTTTTAAATTATGCCTGACTGTAACCCACAGCTTAGTATTTTTACAGGACAAGCATTAGAAAATTATAACAGGTGCAAAATGGAATCCTTCAGAAGTATGCAGCTGAGTATAATAGTTACGAATCCTCTGCCACTTATCTACATGACATTGTTCATCTTATCTTTCCAAAGTTGCTCTACTTCTATTAACAGGCCTCTTATCTTTGCAAATGCAAGAAATGTATTAGTACACCTAAGTTGTGAAGAGCTATCCAGACTAGCAGAGTTACTTTTCATCTATGGAGCTCTAAATTACTTGTTTTTATAAAATTGGATCTCTGCACTCTCTTTAGTTTCCTGAAAAAAACTGATATCTGGCTACATCTGTGGTTAGAAGAATAAACTTAAACACTAAGGCTTAACTGTTCTTACTTCTGTGTACTTTTTGTATTTCTGCTATGAGGTGTCTATTCTTTTCTCAACTTCCCTCTATCACTTTCCTCATCTGCCTTTTTCAGAGCAGGTTATTTTTAATTTTTTCCTTTTGACTATCTAGCTGTCTTGTTAAGCTATACCTGATGTCAGAACCTTTGTAAGGAGATATTGTTTAAAGTAGAAAAGGTAGATGGTAGGTTAACTCGTAAAATTATTAGTGGCCATCATTTAAAGGTTATAAGAGCAGGAAAGAATACGTATTGGGAAGCCTTGAACGCTGGAGGAATTTCTGCTCTTCCCAGCTTTCCTCTCCCCTGTCCCTTGTTACTCTCCTCTCCCTGAATCCTGTGTGGAGTAAAGTGCAGGAAAAAAGATTAGTGTTAGACCCTTATGGAGCAGGAAGTGCAGTGATTGTATCTTTCTTTGACTTACAGAAGGCTGGAGAACAAGTTGCATTCTTCTTTTCTAGGACCTTCTGCCAGTGTAGTTTCACAGGTGAAGATAACCGCACTTTGTATCTAAGTCAAGCTCTGTTAGCCCAAAACTATGGCAGGCCAGCTTCTTCCTAATATGTGCAGCCTTCCTATCCAAGGGCCTCTGTTCCCCTGCAAGAGAAGCGGATGGGCGGAAAAGGGGACTTCTGTGGCCATTTGTTTCTTTATGATACTGCATTAAATAGTTGAATATCTTTCTTCTGTACCTCTTGATAGTAGCCTCCTTCTCGGACATGTCATACCAATCCTACCAACGACTTCTCCTGCTCTCACTTCAGGTGCCCTTTTTTAACACAGTTGTTTACAATTAGCTGCTCACAACTCAAGGAAGTGGTTTGCTGTTATTAACCCTTTTTGTGTTGCTTCTGTAGAACTTGTATCTTCCTTCCTCTTACCCTACTGGCCTACATTGTTGTTTGTAACAGCTGCCAGAGACAGCTTTGTATAGTTGGACTAGATGTTTAACTTCCTAAATATTTACTCTAGTGCTAAGGTAATGTAAAATCAGAAAAGTCTCTTTTACTGTTGAGCATAACCTTTGTTTTTTTCCCCTCCTCCTCCAAGACTGCCCTTGGGAAAATGTAAGGGTATGATTTGTAAACCAGTATTAAGCTGGCTCCACTTCTTTGTCTGTGTTCATACTGGTATTCACCTGACTAAAAGCTAAACTAGCAGAAAATTAACACTACTTTTTTTTTTTTTTTTAATTTCTACTGGTTTTGTTCCATGAAGTGGCTTGCTGCACAATCAGATGAGTGCTGGCATTGGCTTAGATCACAGGAGGGAGAGGGGGAATGCATGCCTGGGAGCAGGTGGAATGACAGTAACAGTATTGAATTGTTCTGGAACTGCATTTTAAGGAGTGGCTGAAATACCCAACCTTACTGTCATTGAAACATTATGAGTAAACAAGTCAAGCCCCTGATAAAGACAAAAAAGGAATTTATATTTTTGCCAGAGTCAGCTTTCACTTTTACCAGTGACACCTCTGTTGTGTGTGACACTAGCCTTTTTGCCCCTTGAATAGGAGAGAATAGTATGAGGATTACTGGGAAATCTCAAAGTTCATGAAATAGACTGAGATTATTCTCATGGTCAATCACTCAAGGTAAATGAGAAGAGAGTAGAAGTTGCCCTGTTGTTGCTTGGCTAATGATTAGAGAACAGGAGGGAAGTTGGAGCTCATGGTACTTGGCTGCTTGGTTATCTGACTCCATGACTACTGGTCCAGTTGCTTCAGACCTTTCACTCTGCTTGCATCTCTTTCTGTGGGAAATAGGACATGAGACTTTCTCTTTCATACGTAACTGCCTGATAGTGGTCATGCATTTTATCTTTTTTATTAATTGGTGGTGAAAGTGCTTTGAAAATGGTTGATGTACTTTCAAGGAGCAGGTGGATTTTTTTTTTCTTTGCTCATTAGCCTCCTTCCATCTACCCACCCCTCAGCTGATCCAATTGCTAAGGAATGGAAGTTGACCATAAGAGACTTCACCATTTTGGTGGCTACAGGACAAGGTGTTGCTTGTCATGCCTGAGGAGAGTGAGAGAGTTGCATTTGATACTACCTTGAAGTCTTGTCCTACTGTGCTAGTTGCAAGTGTAGTTGAAAAAGTTTTTAAGTGTGGTAAAATGAGAAAAGGGTAGTTTGTGATTATAAGTAATTTTTTTCAGGATATTTTGGGTAAAATAAAGTACAGCAATGCACAAAACTGTTCTGATTGATATTTGTATATATCTTTTAATCATACGTTTGTTTATGACACTATATCTTTAAGCCTGCTGTTCTCAAAAGGTGACCTCTTTGAATGAACTCTTGCATGTACATTTTCCCCAGATCCTTAAAGTAACCAAAAATGTTTGCCCCCATCGGAACAACTCCACTTTTACTTCACTGAAGAGAAACCTGTGGCTGATTGCTTTATCCAGTCATTTTCTAGCTCAAAAATACCTTTAAATTTCAGAAAGAAATAATTTTCTGTGACTTATACTTTTCAGTTTGATATGGATTTAGGCTGTGACATGTATAATAATTTTTACCTGGTATGCTTTAGTTGATATGTGAAATGTTTTAATGTGCTGATAATGTTTATTTTCTGGATTGAAGTAGTATGAGCATTTCAAAGTGGTATTGTCTGTAATGAAACATTGTAATTGAAGCTCTTGAGCAGAAAGAAATATGCTGTATGTGAAAAGTGTGCAAAAGAAGGCAGAAACTGCTGTATTTGAAAAGCTGGATTTGATGGATAGGCCACTCAGAAGATATGGAATTGGCTGGATGGTTGCACTCAAAGAGTTGTAGTCAATAGCTCAGTGTCCAAGCCAAGACCAGTGATAAGTGGCATCTCTCAGGGGCTGGTGTTGGGACTGGCACTGTTTAACATCTTTGTTGGTGATGCAGACAGTGGGATTGAGTGCACCCTCAGCAAACTTGCTGACAACAGTAAGCTGTGTGGTGCGGTCAACATGCTGGAGTCAAGGTATGCCACCCAAAGGGACCTTGACAGGCAGGCCTATGCGAGCCTCACTGAGTTCAACAAGTCGTAGTGCAAGTTCCTTCATGTGGGTTGGGCCAATCGCAAGCACAAATGCAGGGTGGGCAGAGGATGGATTGAGAACAACCTTGAAGAGAAGGACTTGGGGATTTGGTTGATAAAAAGCTCAACATGACCCAGCAATCACAGAATGTTAGGGATTGGAAGGGACCTCAAAAGATCATCTAGCCCCATCCCCCTGCCGGAGCAGGAGCACTTAGATGAGGCTACGCAAGAATGTGTCCAGGTGGGTTTTGAATGTCTCCAGAGTAGGAGACTCCACAACCCCCCTGGGCAGCCTGTTCCAGTGTTCTGTCACCCTCACTGAGAAGAAGTTTCTTCTCAAATTTAAGTGGAACCTCTTGTGTTCCAGTTTGGACCCATTACCCCTTGTCCTACTGTTGGTTGCTACTGAGAAGAGCCTGGCTCAATCCTCGTGTTGCTCACCCTTTATGTATTTGTAAATATTAATGAGGTCACCCCTCAGTCTCCTCTTCTCCAAGCTGAAGAGACCCAGCTCCCTCAGCCTTTCCTCATAAGGGAGATGCTCCACTCCCTTAATCATCTTTGTTACCCTGCACTGGACTCTCTCCAGCAGTTCCCTGTCTTTCTTGAACTGAGGGGCCCAGAACTGGACACAATATTCCAGAGGTGGTCTCACCAGGGCAGAGTAGAGGGGAAGGAGAACCTCTCTGGACCACCCCCTTCTAATACACCCCAGGATGCCATTGGCCTTCCTGGCCACAAGGGCACAGTGCTGGCTCATGGTCATCCTGCTGTCCACCAGGCCCCCCAGGTCCCTTCCCCCTATGCTGCTCTCTAGTTAAAGTCATTCCGCAATTTATACCGGAACCTGGGGTAGTTCCTACCCAGATGCCAGACTCTACACTTGCCCTTGTTATAGTTCATTAAATTTTTCCCCGCCCAACTCTCCAGCCTGTCCAGGTCTTGCTGGATGGCAGCACAGCTTTCTGGCGTGTCAGCCACTCCTCCCAGCTTGGTGTCATCAGCAAACTTGCTGATAGCACACTCTATTCCCTCATCCAAATCATTGATGGATATATTGAATAATACTGATGTGGGCTTGCATCCCAGAAAGCCACTTTTTAAAAACAAACATAACAAACAAACTTTGGTGTTTTCTAGATTAATCTTTTTTTTTGAGAAACAAAGTATTTTTTTTCCTTTTTTTAATAGTTGGAGTGGATGAACTCTGGATGATGTGGAAATGAAAGGGGAAAATAAGACAGAAACAAGGACAGGACTGCAAGAGTAAGACAAGTTCCTTTCCTTTCAAATCTCTGTCAGATAAAACTGCCGGAATGTGTAGAAAAGCATTATCCCTGAATGTGAAATTGAGAGTCTGTGCTGAGTTTACAACTGTTCAGGAGTCCTAACCTTCCAGACTAGTCTTACTCTTTTGCCTTCCATACTGTTAGGAAGAGACTGTGTAGAGCCTGGTATCTTCCCAGACACCTTAGAATTTTCCAGAAGTTAGCCATTAACTTTTAATCTGCTCCATTCAAGGGTATAAATGCTACTTGTTTTGAATGAAATAAAGTGAGAGAAAAAGAAATTATACTGCTAAAAATCCCTTTCTTCTGTCTTGTCTGAAGCCTTTCAAAAAAGCAGAGCTCATTTTTATGTGGCCATGGCAGTATCTTTTTTTGATTAGCGGTTCTTTTAAAACTGGACTTGCAAACTTTTCTAGTCAGCTTCATGCTGCTGATGACTATAATGGATGTAAAATTACATTTGTTATAAAGTTAAAATTGTAAAACTATACAATTGAAATTTGTGTATTCTGAAGGGTTTTCACAACTAAGAAGTAAAATATGGATCTGAGCAAAAGCGTCACCATTGCATATCTGGTGCCAAGCTTGAAATTTTTATTTTTATGAATTACCAGGTACTTGTACAGCTCAGTTAACTTGATAAGCTTTGTTCTTGCTTCATGATGTAGACAACAGATTTTTGGGTTTTCATGGTGGGTTTGGGGTTTTGTATGGGTGGGGTTTTTTTGTGTTTTGTGTGTGTAGTGGTTTTTTTTTGTTGTTGTTTCATTGGTTGGTATTTTGTTTTTTTTTCCCCATGTTGGGATAGAAGTGTGGATATGTTCACAGAGTCTCTAGCACTTGGACTGACTTTGGTCTCTTTGCCTTAGTTTACTTGCAGCTTCAGACGAGCTGATTAAAATTTTAAGATGATTAGGGGAAAGATGAATTGGTGTTTAGAATTAGAACTTTCTGTTCTCTTACCAGACTGGTGGATACCAGCCAAGTTGCTGGCAGAAGACTATTAATGGTTTGTCTTAACTCTTTTGAGATACCTTGAAAGCTTGGAATCAAATATGTATGATCTTCATAGTAATTCAGTATTTCAGACTGTATTTTAATCACAAAATGATAGGAGACCAAGAATTATAGAAGATACCTAAAGTCAACTAGGTGTTTATTTTTAGAGGCTCAAGTGTGTTTAAGTGTGTATGTGAAAGTGGTAGGTTTGAGAAACCAACTTGTTATGAATTCTGTAAGCAATATTGGTATGGGTAGGTATTTGATAGCTGTAGCAATGGTTACTTTACTTACAACTAGCAACATGTTATTTGACTGTTAGCTCTAGAGTTCAGCAGTCATTCTGCTTTTTTTTAAAAAACTGGAAATAGAGTGCAAATTTAGCAGTTCCCTCCTCTTAACATGGGAAATATATTCCCGGCTGTACTCTTCTCCTGTGTGTGGGTTTGTATTGGCACTTCTTAGGTCCATCTTCTAACCAACTCTCAGTCTGCCAGAGACTAATCCAGGCTCACCCTCCAAAAAATCACTTTCCATTGTACCAGTGGATGGAATTGCCTCTTGGAAGTGTACACTGAGCAGAGGCACCAGAGAGAAGGTGTCATGGTGGAGGAAGGGAGGGCAAGATCTCTCCTGAGAGGTGGCAGGAGCTACCTGTTGAAATGGGTTGAACTGGAGGTATGAGGGGACAGGAAAAAGAGGACAGATATATGATGGAGAAAGTTCATTTAAGAAAGCTTGCTAGCTTTTAATAGATCTTCTGTTAACCTTTTCATGGCCTTTTAGATATGTTTACCCAATTCCTTTGGACTGAAAAATTTGAGGAGTAAGGCAGATTGCTAACATTGCTAATTGTCCTATTGCTGCTGAAGTTTGAAGTCTTTTCGAGGAGTTATAGTGTAGCCCTTACAAAAACACAGGGTAACTGGTATTGTGAGATGTTGTATATTTGTAGTCGACTAGTTACTTCATCACAGCATGGTGTTATTGTTTAACCCCAGCCGGCATTCAGGCACCACATAGCTGCTCACTCATCGCCCCCCTTCAGTGGGAGCGAGGAGAGAATTGAAAAAAAACTCGTGAGTTGAGATAAAGACAGTTTAATAGAACAGCAAAGGAAGAGAGAAGAATTATAAAAAAATATACAAAACAAGTGATGCACAATGCAGTTGCTCACCACCTCCTAACTGATGCCCAGCCTGTCCCCAAGCAGTGATTCTACCCACTGGCTTCCCCTAAGTTTATGTACTGAGCACAACATCGTACGGTATGGAATATCCCTTTGGTCAGCTGGGTCAACCGTCCTGGCTGAGTCTCCTCTCAACCTTTAGTTCTCTCCCTGCCTTCTCGTTGGCAGGGCAGTAGAAGCTGAATAGTCCTTGACTGCTTAGAAACAACTGAGACATCAGCGTATTATCAACATTATTCTTATTCTGAATCCGAAACATAGCACCATACCGGCTATGAGGAAAAACATTAACTCTGTCCTAGCCAAAACCAGGACACACAGAAAATGTGCTTACATATAAAGGTGCTGTAAACAGATATTACTATCCTAGCTTACAGTTTCTTTTCCCCTCCTTTTCCATTGCCCAGGATTTGTTCAGAGAACAAATGCAGTAGAATATTAACTGTTTATGTGAAGGACGGAGATCCAGTATGAGGTTTTGTGTGTGAACTGGTGAAGGAAACAGTAAATAACAGAGTACACTTGTTCCATACAAACAGGCAATGATGGAGGGGGGAGCAGTTTGCAACTTCTGTTTAAAAAAAAAAATAGTTTGTAAGAGAATTCCTTATAGCTCCTGCATAGTATTTTGTGTGAAGTGTGTGCAAACCTCTTGTGCTTTTTACACACTTGGAAGGTAGTATTCTTCTATTTTATTCTGCACTATTTAGGTAATGCACTTAATCAGGGAATGCCAAAACATTTAAAGACCAAGGATGTCATTTCATAAGCATTTCTTTCCATGTCAGCACTGGCATGAGCTGCCCTGACCTTATCTTCTTATTCCTGCCTTGCCCCTGAGTTGCACTAGTATAGCTAGTTAACGTTCCAGGTGGCTATGCAGCAAAGCAGATTGTGGAATTTACCATCAGAAAAAATATTATTTTTAACCTGGATTGATTCCCTGACTGGCCTCACTGCTCAGCTGCATAAACAGTTGTGCCAGCACAGCTGAGCGATGAGGACTGCTTAAGCTGGTACTACAGTGGAAAAAGTGTTGTGAAACTGTAGCTTATGTTTTCTAGGTGTTTTGCTGGTACAATTGTACTATACTGGCAAAATATTCCTCACACAGATGCAGCTTTCATCAGTACAGTTTATTTTGATTGTGGAATGGAGAAAAGTATAATTGTGAGTTTTGGTCTGATGCTTCTGTGTTGTCAAAATATATATATGTAAGTCTGTCAATTCTGTATAAAAATTATTAATCTTTAATGTAAAGATGGATTTGAACTATAGTGGATCATTAGAAATAGGAAGAGCTATAAAATCAAGGTATCTGTTGTTTATTTGTGCTGTCTGCTTGGAATAAGTGAAATGTTAAGATAGTTACCACATCAGTATTCCTGCAGATGATGAAAGATTAATAGGGATCTTTATTTTTTGAAGGTGAGAGGAAGTCTTACAAGAAGTGAAATTCGCAATTGTAGATACAATAAGAAGCTAAAAGTTCGGAGAGGAGTTTTAAGATTTGAGTAGATAATATGGGATTTCTCATGAGTTATTTTTTTGTCATACACACGTTGGAAGGTGGTTATATGGCTATTGAGTCCATTTGGGAAAGAAAACACCAAAATGTTTTGATTCTTTGTCTAGAAACTTGGGCCCTCCTATTACATATCAAATTTCCTACCCCCAGGCAATAAGATTCTTTAGTTTCTTTTCTGATCTGGTCATTCTATAATATCATTTTAGCTGTCAGTTTGACTTCTTAGTCTTAAGTTATAAATGGGCAAAAAAAGGGCAAGTATTCTCCATTACTTAGAATTGTTGAAGAACTTGAATTTTATTATGCTTTGCTTTTAAAATTTGTGAGTCTCCATATTGCTACCTGCACTATACAGTGAAGAATAATCTAAAACTATTGTTAACATTTCTTTGTATTTGGGTATCATTCAGCTAAAGTGGGCTTCCCTCAACCATATTTGACTAAAAGTGTATTTATAGTACTAAAAAAAAGTGACTGTATTTCATATTTTTTATTCTCTTTAAGTTGGTAAATACCTGAGATCACAAGTGACTATAAAACAATTTAAGTGATTTTGTTTGGTAATTAGTGTTTGGGATGCCTTCTGCCCAATTTAAATTCCAAGTATTAGTTTGGAATGGGCATTGTAATACAGGGACAATGAGACATCCTAGATTTTGAAAGACTAGTCGAGTGCTCTAAACGCTGTTATCAAATGCTACTTGTCATGTAATGTTAGTGCCAAACAATTGCAAATCAATTGAGAAATGTAAGTTAATGTTACAGTAGAAATTTGCTTTGTATATTCCTTTAAGAGTTCACCATCCTTATGGCAACAACTGGAAAGAGCTTTTTATAATTATGCAGAGTTTAGGGTTTCATTAAAATGGGTGGGGGGAGGGAGAGGGGCAAGTAACTCCTAAGCTTTTACGTTTTATGGGTTGGAAGGGAAACACATCTGTTCTTTGTAGACAGGTTTTTTGCTGACTCTTTGTAGCTTTCTTAAGCGCAGAAGAGAAATTTGAATATGTGGATACTAATCTGCAGAAGAGTGAAATTGCTAACATCACTGATACTTGCAACAACTGCGTAATAGTTCGGAAGCTATAAAGAGAACTCTTCCAGAATTTCTTCTAAAATTGGAAGAAGGCATATAAGCAACTTATTTCACCATAACGGTAGTTTCTCTTGCTCTTAAATCCGTAAGAAATATATTTCTAACTTCCAGTGCTGTTTTATAAGATAGTTTCATTTATAGAATTTTAAGTTACGAGAAGAACTGTCTGTTGTGTTTTTTACAATATAAACTGAGATACAAGTCATACTTTTTTAAAAATGCGGGTTACATTTATTGTTGTAGAGTTGAAGTAATTTGTTGTTAGACTAGTTTTTACTATGAAACATTATAGTGGATATATTTTAATCACCTATTATACGTATTATTTTTGCTGTTAACCCAGGCACGTTTCATAATTCTTCATTCTAAATTCATATATCTGAAATGGCAGTGTTTGTGGTAAATTTTGCTGTTCTAGAGTACATTGGTTCATTTTGTTCCCAAAAGATACTGGTCTGTAGCTTGCATCTCAAGTTGGTAGTATTGGTATTGACATCTGGTTTGGATTTGGCTGGAGCAATCAATCCTGTTAGGACTCTCTGATGATAAAAAGGATTTAGTTTACTGTAGCTGAAACAATGAAGCAAGTATGAATATTTCAGAATATGTTTTCACGTGGTGAAATGGAATAGCTGTAAGCTTATTAGATTGTAATTACTTATGATAACCTGTGTTACCCTATGAGAAATGCAGTAAATTCTGTGGAAGACTTGCTTTGCATTTTACTTCCTTCCTTGGATGCTGTCCCATGGCCATCATCACTAATCCGCTCTTAATGGGACTAAAATTAGTCATGTGTTTTAAATCTACATAATTCTTGTTGACATAAAAGGGCACAGTATGGTCAAAATTCATGCTTCAATGTATTGAAAATTTGTCCAGATGTGATTAGTTACTGATTGTTACACACCAATCAACCAAGCTGCTGTATCTATCCCGTGTGGATCCCAATGAAGTGTTTTAGATGTCTTGGTCAGTGTCATTAATACTATTACATAATAACACGAGGTAAGAGGCCTCATCATCTGCAGACTTGTTCAGATTCCAGGGATGCCTGGAATTTTATACCGTTTGATTCCCTCAGTGGCCCAGTCACTAAAACTGCTCCTGTAGTACCATGACAGTGTCAGAATGAGGATGTGACATTTACAGTGGGAGATTACTGACTTCTTTACAGCTTAAACATAGCTTTAAGGATAAGGTAGAAGGACATTTAAGCTCAAAGGAGTTGTAGTCTTCCAATGTAATTTTGTAGGCTGTTGTCTTTGCTTCTGTTCTGAGGACTTCTAATGTAGTGACCAAAAGTGATTGCGTGTCCGTATGTTTTGATACTATTCAACAGGCTTTCTTGGAAGATCTGTAGGATAAGAGGAAGCCACAGTATTTTGAAATGCTTCTAATTGGGTTTTTTTCCACATAAGGAATTAACTATACCACCTCGTTTAAAATAACCATTCATTTGCAACATGGTAGTAACTTTTATTTCATGGAAAGTGTAGCAGTTTCCATTCCTTATTGGAAAGAAGCTGTTCTCCAAGGCAGGAGGTGTGGGGGAAATGAAGCTTAAAAGTCTGAAACCATTTCGTTTTGGTCTGGTGTTGTGTTTTGAGGTTGTTTTTTTTTTTTTTGGTTGGTTGATTTTGTTTGTGTTTATTTGGGTTTTTGTTTGTTGTTGTTGGGTTTTGGTTTGGGTTTTGGTTTTGTTTTCCACCTTAGTTTCATAATGACTGTTGCCTGTAACAACTCATAGTAGCCCTTTTTGGTATCTGCATGCTTTTTCACTTCCAGGCTTTACTGTTCTTTTAACCTATAGATGGCCATCCTGCATCTGTCCACAAAAGCAGAGCAAGATCTGCCAGCAGATGTGACATGGAAAGATGTCAATTTTTTCTGAACTTCAGTATATGATATTGAGAAAGGTTTTCCACTGTCTATACTGGCATCTAAGACTTTCCTACTGTGAAAATATTGCTAGCAGTGGCTTCGATTTTTGGCATTAAGAAGTTCGGCATTTAAAACTTGAATTTCAAATATTTAAATGGGTTCTCTGTGATGTCTAGAGAGGACATTTGTCTGGGCTAGAAGGAAATAAGTCTTGCTTAAATTGAACTAAATTCCACTGAAATATATGAACATCTAGTTAGTGAAGAGGGCCCTGAAGGTCTCTGGAAGAAAGAGCTGAGATTTACGTAAGCTGCTGATTAAAGATCTGTATAGAGCCCAACAGTAGCAAATAAATACTTGGCACAGAGGTTTGAATTTAATTTGGGCTCAGTATCACAAAATGTGTTGAGGCTTATAATTTTTAATATAGCTCTTCCTTATAGCATATTCAGCCCCATAACTTTGACTTTTCTCTGCGTATTTCTCCCTACTTCAGTTTCTAAAGTGGACAGCTGTCAAACTGCATGCTTTTCTCCACATTCTGCAAGTTGTGTGTGTGTGTTCACAAAATAATCAGAAGTACGTTGAAATGTTGAAAGTATTACACATGTAAAAGTAGAGAAAAGGTATTTCTATACTATATTTCTTCAGATACCTATTTTTACTTCATTTAAAATAAAATTGTAGATGCAAAAGCACTGTAAAGCTTCAAGTTCATTAACTTTGTTTTAGGAAAAGTATATTTCAAAGAGCAGCTGTGAATCTGTATGGGCTTCAAAGTGCTTCCCAGTGTGTCAGTCTTCTCAAAACATAGGCAAAAGGCCTTTTTCAGACTGAATGCAAGAGCAAGCATAGCCAACATGTGATTATTCCTTCTATTCAGCGCTCGTGAGGATGTGTCTGACAGACTGTCTTGAGCCTGCCATTGCAAGAGGTGCTGACAAACTGGAGCAAGTTCAGCTGAGAGCTGGTTAAGATGGTTAGTGATATATGTGTGGAGAGGCTGAGGAAACTCAGCATCTTTAATGTGGGGAAGTGAGGACTAAAGATGGACTTATGTATAGTTTTCAGTTGTTTTTAATGGGAATTACAGTTGAGGTGGTGAGCAAAATGACAAGAGATAAGTAATAAATTGAGATGGGGAAATCCTGATTAGACATAAGGAAAAAGTTCTTTTAGTGGGGGTGATTAAACACTGGAGGATGTTTTTTCGGAAACCTAGTTGAATCTCTATCCCTGGGGATTTTTAGAGTTTGGCATGCACCTGGTTTGAACCTGAAGTTAGTCCTGCTTTGAATAGGTGTTTGGAGCTGTTGACCTCCAGAATTCCCCCCTTTTTCAGTGATTCTGTGAAAGTAGAGCTGTTTTTTATTGCAGAGTATTCCAGAATTGTAAATACCAGTTTAGAAAACATCATAGATCAATACTGTTTTATCAGGGATGCTGTTGGAAGTCATTTGAGACAGAGGAGTTTTAGATTATATAATTCTAGTCTGAGTCCACATAAATCAACACTAGTGCTTCCTAGATAGATGTTTTTACATGTTTCTTAGAAATGTTTTTGATTTGTTGTGAGGTGGGGTTTTGGCAGTCACTGCTTTTATGCACCTATTCTAGTTGTAGAATTGCTTTAATATGCAATCCCATGGAGAGGTAATCAGAGTGGAATATACAACTGATGCAGTCATATCACTGATCTGATGCTGGCTGCTAAAGTAATATAATGCATGGCTCATAACTCACTACCCAAATTCAGTTTTTGGTCTAGCCACACTTACAGGGTCTGTAATTCAGATTCTTAATTACAGTTCTTGGAAAGCGGGTATAATTTATGTCAACCTCTTTCATTGTTCCTCTCATTGTAATAATGAAATATTTGATTTCAGGGAATCCAATTCCAGCCATTTGCATGGTAGGATCTTCAGTGTGCCCTAGTATCCGCTGGATGCGATATGGGGGAATGTCCCCTAAGACAGTTTGAGCTTATGGAGCACCTCATTGATGCTGAAGCATAAAATTTGATGCAGAGAAGAGACCAGCAAATATCATGGCCAGAGCAAGGAAGATGGCAGCACTGCAATGTCTGGGAGCAGAGCAGAGGGAGAAGAAAAGATACGTTTTCTTACTGAAACTTTCAGTCTTCTCAGCTTTCTCATGTAGTTTCACCCTAAATATCTAAGCGCTTCATTAGTAAAGAAGCATGCATGGTTTATTGTCAGTGCCAGATAATGAACTTGCAGTACAAATCTTGCATGTCATAGAAGCCTCAGATCTTCTTATAGAGGAAAATTCACGGAACAGTCTTATCCTCACAGTGTGTGAAAATAGAGATAGTGCATTTGTTGAGTATTCCTCATAAGCAGGCTGGAAATTGAGGCTAAAAAAGCCCAAAATAGACTCTGTGGTCCTGTCCTGGCTAAGGTACTTGTGCTACAGCAGACAGCTGACAGATCTAATAATGTTAATGCTGGAGCTTCATTGTTTGCATCTGCAACAATGAGTAGCCTTTGCACTTGGTTTGAAAAAGTTCATAGAGATTTGAGGCATATGTATTCAGAGAGGTTCTTTTGTACTCCTCCAAATGCAAAATAGGCTTGATCGTTAATTCTGAAATTACTTGGAAGAGTTGAAAATCAGAAAACTCTTAGGTGCCTGACTAGCCAGCTTTCTTTTGTATTGAAGCCAGTAGAATTTAGCTAAAATATTTTGAAGTAGTGTTTTCTTTGGCAGGGGGAAGGAATAATTAGCAAAAAGCCTTAAATATTTGGTAAAACTTGAAGTTACTATTAGTATGTTCAAATAAATGTTACTTAATTAACAAAGAACAGGAAAGTTACAGATATTCAGAAAGAGTGTGACTGTACCTGTGGAGTCCTTAATCTGAATGAGTACAATTCTCTTTTTAGCAAGTGATTTTATTTTTTTTTTTTTTTCGTTTTCGATGCATAACTTTTTTTGCCGTAAATCATTCTCTTAGTTTGGTGGTCTGAATTATAAGAAAAGTCCTCCTTTTGATACATTATGATTGATATCATTACCATCCTGGACCGATGATTTAAGTTACTTGATTATTTTTAGATTATTTTAATTGAACTGATTGAAATTATTTGTTCTTTAAATATGGATATATAAAATAAGTTACTTGCATACAGAGCAGGGAACTCAGAGCATTTTCTGAAAGGAGTATGTGGAAAGTAAAGGGAATACTTGGAGTTACTCTTAAACTTTTTGGATTCCTTGTGGCTTTTTGTGACACATGCATTCACTACTTGGTGAATGCCAGAGAAAGTGTAATTTGATCGTTGAGCCACATTTGGTAAATACTAGTTTTGTGGGGACAGCCTGTTCTGTCCATAGGGGAAAAACTCACTGCCAAAATTTAAAAGCTTTCTCTTTTATTTGGTTCTGTGTTCTTTTGCTCTAGACTACTGAAATACAAATACGTGTTACTTGTGACACTAACAGCATCTGTATTTGCTTTAGTTGTTGTATTTGGAAAACAAGTTTTCAAACTAAACTGTTGAAACCTGACTGAATAGTTACTTAGAGAAAATATTTTGATAAAAGATTTTGCAAAACTTTCTCTAAGGTGATCAGTGAAACATTAAAATCTGATGTCATGCCCATAGCCTGCTGCTTCTTGGCAACTGTTTGAATACTTTCTCAGTTCTGGTATATATGAAATACAACTATTTGTGTTCTCTTGTTTGATGCTTTCTTTTAATAGTCCAAAGCTATTTCCAGTTTGTAAATGGTATATTTTTAAAACTATGAGTCAGTCTTCCACACATCATTTATACTGCGAGTAAGGATGAAAACACTAGCTGAAAGCTCCTTAAGTGTTAAATTTGTATTCCTTCCATTTGGATTGTAAGCGAGAATGAAGTACCTGTCTTGCTAGACATACTTCTAAAAAGCATTCCGAAAGTTTATTTCTTTGGCACTGCATAATATTTTTTCCCCTAGGGAAGAACATCAGGGAAGAAGGCAAGTGTTAGCATTCTGTGAAATAGTTTTTCATCTTCAGCTTGTAGTTCTGAGAATGATTTTAGCTGACACAGCATCTGTCAGCTTCCCTTGTTCCAGTTGGCAACAAGTATTTGACTGGCAGAGTAATGAACAAGGCTGGGAAACTGATTTAGGTTAAAATTAACCTAACCTGAAAAAATTGGATTGCTAAATAGACAAAGATATATTCTGAGTAAGTAATCTAATTTTTTTCATACAAGTGCTTGCTTAAGGGAGAAAGTGGAAGTGCCAGCCCAGGTACTAATGCAGAGAAAAGCAGGATCTTACTCTTGAGAGCACGTGGACCTCAGGCTACCTTAAACGCCTTTTGTCCTAATCATCATCCCATGCCTGGCATAAATCAACTTAAACTGCCCATATGAACTATTTGATATTAGTATTTCGTAAGAATATTTTGATACACAAGGAATGATATTTCCACAGTGTAATCTTAATTGCCTGGTTAATTAATGTTACTGAGTTACAAATACAGGCCAATAGCTTAAATGTCATTTACATCTTCATTGTAATGTAAGTGAAAGGATTTGGTTTGTGGTAATGAAGGCTTAACCTGTGGATGCAGATTCAGTGGCTTGAAAAGCAAATGCTTGTGTGATGAGGACTATACATGACTACTAGGAGGAAGTTGTATGGTGTCATGACTGTACATGGCAACAGGAAGAAGGAAAACAGCTTGTTCCTTCTTTCTCTAGTGCATTGCGCTGACAGTCTATACACACAGCTATGGGTTGGTGATGATCCATTTTAATACTTTGAGCAATGGCCTTCCCGTAAATGGGATCACACGTTCCACCACCAGAGCATCAAATTGAACTACGCTTCTGTGTGGCATATAACGTGCATTGTTACATAGAGGTAACTGAACATTTGTACTGTGGAGGAAAGAACAATGAAGATGATATGTGATAAATTTGTTTTGCTCTTAAATAGTACAGTTTATAACTTGTAATAACTTCTGGACTTGCTACAAATACTGTTACTCAAGCTATCCTTGCTATCTTTTTCCTTTTCTCTGAGCAGATAACCCCGCTACTGCCAGTGGTACTGCTCTGGAATTTTCACTTCCAACACTTTTCTTTTGAGTGGTGTTTTGTATAAACCAGACATTCTCAAAGTAGTCTGGGAATCACAGTGAAATGCTACGTGAATGTGGCTTCAGCAAGCTGAATGGGAGAGCTTGTATGCTCTGTATACCAGCACTGACAGTTCCTGGTTGTGTGACTGCTGTAGCCCTTGCTATAAATTTGTGCAGAATGTTAGTATTCTTCTGCAAGTGTCTGCTTAGCATATGGGGAATCAGAGATTTTGACCCTATGACCTGGAAAAATTCTTGTTATTTCACAATTTATAATTGCTGCTATGTTCTAAATGAGACCAGCAGAGAGACTGTCTTGATAAGACTGGAAGATACGAGAGTTCAGAAGTGTTGAGTTTTGCATAGTGAAATACAAAAGAAAGATGATGAATGAGCTGCAGTATGATAAGAAGAGAGAAACTGTGTCTTTGGTTACATTCCAGTTTGTTAATATCTGAGCGTGCAGTTCTATTCCTGGCATTACTGTGGAGTTATTGCAATATGCTAGGTAGGATTTGAGTGATGCGAGTGCGGATACGCATTGTATGGCATAGTTGTGATGTTAGTAATTTTTTTTTTTTCTCTTCTTAACTTCCCAGTGCTTGATAGTTGTTTGGGGTTTGGTTTGGTTTGTTTTTTCAAAAGTAATGTTATTTTATGTGGAAGTGTGAAGTCTTCACTGAGTTAAGTTACCATTAATGTAGTCTGCTCTGTAGTATATGTATCAACTGTTGAATGCTACATACCAATTTAAGATACAGATTAAGAATAATTATTTTAAAATATCTTTAAAGTTGGTACTATTTCTGGAGTTTGGCACTCGTGATATGACTGAATCACCCTTGAATTCGTAAATAATACAAAGTATCACAAGTAGATTTAATTTACCTTTGTACATTCATGCTTTTTTGAGGCCTTTTATTCAGCTATTGCATTGGTCTGACTTTTCATCTATAGAATATGATAAACTGTATGTAACACGGCTGTGAGGTCAAAGACCCAGCAGGAATGTTCTTCATAGCAATTTTCTTGTTCATAGTAGCTTGATTGTAGCAGGCAATTAGAATTCTAAAGACTTTTTCGGTTATTGTTGTGATAATAGCTGTTGTCAGTTTTTAATTTTCATAATGAGAATTCCTCAAGGTAGAGACCTATCTTGCTTGCCTTGTGAAATGTTATTGCATCTCCTTGGCTAAGTTAGGAACTCAATAAGTTTCTTTCGAAATTGTATGGGTTTGGGAGATTTTGGTACTGTGCCATGGCAACTGCATTCAAAAGTATTAGAGTCAGTGTTGCCCTTGCTGCAGTAGAAACAACCCTTGGAGCAATAGAGTAAATGAAGGATGGAGAGATCTTTGACTAGTTGACTCTATTCTGGGAACATTACAAAGAAAGTTAACAAGTAAAAAATGGAGGCCAACTTAATTAAATCAGGGAAATAATTAGAAAAACTTCTTCATAAAATCAGGAAACAGTCTGTACCTTGTGTGCCTAGGAAAGAGATGCAATTTTTTTTTTCCATACATGAATTTTTGGTCAAAGCAGCAAGAAAAGTTCACCTTATTTTTTAGAAATACTTGGGATGACCTTTTTTTTTGTTTCAGAAAATATCACTGTTGATACACCAGGTGTGCTATAACAGTATCTTAAACAAATATTATAAGCAAGCTGTTTATTTCCTCTAAGGAAAAAGGTAGCTCACAGGTTAGAAAAAGGGATATAATGTAAGAAAACAATTGACATACCTTGTTACTACCAGGATTATTGTGAGTATGTTTTTTCAGTGTAATGGTATGCATACAACCTGCTTTACAGCCTGACTTCAGCAACATCATCTAATTGTAGCGGGGGGGGGGGGGGGGGACGGGGGGGGGACGGAAATCTTAAGGCATTATTTAGTGCATTGGATTTTGATGCAGTTAAAAGAATTGCAGCTATCTTTGGTTTGGACATCACTGCTTCACAGGATGTTTTCGGTCTGAAGGGCCGACAAGATCTAGGTAAAGCCACCTAGTTCAAGCCACCTGCTGTGGGCAGGACATCTTTCACATGATCAGGTTGCTCAAAGCCCCATCCAACCTGTGCACTTACAATGGGGGCCATCTGCAACTTCTCTGGGCAACCTGTTCAAGTGTCTCACCACTCCCATCATAAAGAGCTTTTTCCTTATGTCCAATCTAATGTACACTCTTTTACTTAAAAACCATTACCCTTCTTCAGAGTTATTTATCTGTAGGTATGGGCAGTTATGGAGATACTTTGATTCTGGAATGTTGTCCCTAAAAGCTGACCTGTCCCTTCATCTCTGATTAGCTTCATTTCTGGTGTACAGTTGTAGGATAATGAAACTTCTTAGCATTTTTTTAGCAGTACTTGCTTTAGTATGGGTCTGAAGCACAGAAGGAAGTCTCTGAAATACCAGTCTAGTCATAAGCAAAACCACTAAAGATTGGGTTACATAATGGAAGCTTTGAGATGTGTAATGCCATTGCTGGCTTCTGTGTTGAACTGCTGAAGTTCAGATATTTGCTTGGGTAGGGAGGCTTTCCCAAGCTCCCAGCTGTGAACTGACTAACCCAAAGCACGAATCAGAAATGGAACTACTTGACAAGCAGCTAAAACATGGTACAACAGTGCTTGTCTTATTTATGCTCTCGTATGAATTGTGAAAACATATGATAATGCTGTCAGTGGGAGCATACTAAAAGGGCACAAAGTTCACTCTCAGATTTTCCTCTGTCAAAGTGTGACAACAGGATGATTTTACATCCAACAATTGTAGTTCGTTATAAATGAGAGCAAAAGCTTTATATTTCATACATGTAACTTAGTTGCTCTTTCATCTTTGAATTGTCAATATAGGAAAAACAATATTCCACTTTTGGTTACAAAATTGAAGAATTTTTTCATGCATAAATCTGACAGTTATTTCAATTTCAAACCAGTTGTGTTTGAAGTTCCTCTCTGATAGTGTTGCCACTGAGATGGGTGTAGTAACAGGACTTTTATTTAGTTCTGAATTGAAGTGATGACACTTCCGGCTGTTTTAGAATGAGAGCTAAGATACCTGAAGTAACAACAAGCAATGCATAACTTTCGTTTGTGAGAAACTCAGTAGGAATGTTGGAATAAAGAGTGATCTCTACAATGCTTCTGTGTTACGGCATAAACACATTGTTTGGCAGAAGCTGTTGATTACTCAGTGTGTGAAACCCAGCAGTTGTTCTTTACTTAAGTGTTTCAGTGTGGATTTGCTTCTCTTTGCTTTTTTAAAAATTCAATTTCAAACTGTTTCCATCTAAATTTATTTCTTTAAAGTTGTACTTCTGTCTTCTAAAAATAAATTGTCTGTGTATAATTTTGAACAGAGCTTTATATTGAGGAAGCTGGAGATATACCTGGTCGTGTAATCTTTTAAGACCAAAAACCATCCTGCTCTTCGTATGCATCACCTTTTATATGGTCATATCCCTTGGTGGCTCTTCAGATAATCATCATGTACATCAGTGTTTTCTGAAAGGTTTGATACCTAGTTTGTGTGCTGTCTTGTTTTGGTTTTAAACGGGGAAATCACTGTCAAAGTACTGCAAAATATCTGGGGTTATGACTTCCTAGAAATCATTATTCCTGTTTCATCAGATGTCTGCTTCATTTAGCTGACAATTTCTGAATGAAATACGGGTTTAGTAAATGTAAGCTGAATCTTACCTGGATTCAGTGAAACTACTGTGGGACTGGAAACTCAAGAGTTCAGAGTGACAGTTCTGGAGCAGCCAGTCGTGGTGGACTCTGGTTTTGAGTGGTGGAACCAGAAGCTTGAAAGCCTCTGCAGCTTCAGGTCTAATCAGGGTGTGGTTTCATACTATTGAGAGGGTGTTTAGAGCCAAGAGGTTTTGAGGTGGGCTTCTGTGTATGTAGGCTACAGGGTCTGGCCCTTTGGCCCAGAGTCAGCTGTTGCAGAGGTTCCTGAAACTATTGAATGAACTTGTCATTCATGGCCATTTTATTGCTGCTGTTGGCAGTAGGTTACTGGCAAGTTCCCTGAACATCTACAGCTTTTTAGGGGGCACCTTGTTCTAGGAAGAGTTCGATCTGATTTGAACTGAAGTCAGGTATAAAACCTGGAACTTTACAAACTGCTCTGGAGCCAGCTCTTTTTAGAATTGTTCTGTGTGTAGAATAACGATTAAAATTAATGAAAGCAGAGGGATAGAAATAAACTGAGATTTTTCAAGTGCTTGTTACCCTACTTATTACTGTGGTCACGACCAGCATGTGCAACACTTTTCTAGCTTTAAAGTATTATATTAAGGACTTTTTTTACTATGACTCTCTGTTGCAGCTTTTACCAAGCTATCTCCTACTCAACAAACTAGGAAGTAGTGATACGTTGGAAAACATTGTAGACTTTCACAGACAATGATATTCATGGAACTAAATATGGAGAAGAAAAGCCATAGGTGGGAGCGAGAGGGAGGAATAGGTGATTAAAGTTCCAGTATGCAGTCTTGTAGTGAGTGATTGTCACGGAGACACCCCGAGGCTAATTTAAGAGACAACAGGGTCCAAAACAACTTTTATTAAACCGGTGAGAAACAGGGTTTTAGCGCTCCAAAAGTGACTTAAATATAGGTTCGGGTATCAGTTGAGGAAAATTATTAAGGGGCAGCAACTAGTACAACTGGCGGTCCACAGAGTACATGCACGTGGCTTCACCCAAAACAATGCCGGAACCACCCCCAAGTCCCAGAGGAGTACACACTTGCCTGAACACGGTGCGGGATTATTCTTAAAGAGATAAAGGTAAAGTGTACGCTCACGATTCCGCGAGGGTTAATTTACTTACACGTGCGAATGTGCACGGAATACTACACGTGCTTATGTGGAAGCACGGGAGGAAAATACACTCGCAATTGTGCGAGGATAAATTTATAATACACTCGCAATTGTGTGAGGAAATAAAGTTCCACTCGCGATTGTGCGAGGAAATAATTTAAAGTACACGTGCAAATGTGCACGGAATAAAGTTACACTTGCGATTGTGCGAGGAAATAATTTTATACGTGCTTGTATTAAGCACGGGAAGTTACACGTGCATATGTGCACAGAAAGGATAAATATACTCGCAATCCTGCGAGGGTTTTACTCACACCCGTGGTGGCAAGGCAAGCGGGGTCTCCATCCCGGGGAGGCGGGGTCTCGGCGGCAGTATCTTCCTCGTGCTCCGAGAGACCGACGACAATGGGCCCAGTCTCGACGAGAGTCCCGTTTTTATACTGGCTGATCAGACCTGACTGTAGGCATTCTAGAAGCTTCTCTGCACCCCCACACCGTGTGTGGGGTGCCCCTGAAGCCTCCAAACATCCCCCACACTGGTCACAGGTGCCCAGCAGCTCACTGGCGCCTTGGCAATCCCTTCTCCTAATGGCCCTGGCCAAGGTGCTCTGGGCCAAACAAAAGCAGCTGTTAGCTTCAAGTAGCAGAGAGAGGGAGATGTGCCTACTCCCTCCATACTGAAGGAGGGGTTGGGAGAGAGGGGGGTTTGCATTCTGCCACAGTGATAGGCCTGGTGATGTTTACAGGTACTGTGTTCATAACTCTCATTACGATTCAGAAGATGGATCCTGGATTCGTTGTAGTTACCTGAAACTATTTGCTCAGTGTTCAGCAGCAGCCAGAAGAGGCTGCAGAGGTGTTGAGTATCATCAGGAGGATACTGAGGATATGCGAAAAACTGTCTTTTTGTTTATCCATAAAGCCCCGGTGAGCCCTCCTCTTGAGTACTGGGTGCTACAGTTCACGTATTTCAGGAAGGATATGTTGGTATTACAGAAAGTAGCAGGAAGATTTATTTTTTTTTTCCTATTAATCAAGGTGAGAGCTCTTGCCTTTTAAGGAGGCACTTGAAAGACTGAAGCTTATCATTCTGGAGAGGTGAAGGTTATAGGAAGATTTATGACTGAAGCTTACAAATCTTGAAGGCAATTAATCCAGAACTGTTACAAAATTCTGCAACTTCAGAACTATGTTGCACTCAAAGCTTCTAGGACAACTGGACAGAAAGAGTCTGAGGAAGATCTTTAGTTGATTTTATTATTACTTTTAGATGCACAAAGTAGTAAACTTCTGGAATCCTTTGCCGCAACGTATTTTGGAGGCAGTTCTGCAGGTTAGGAAAAGAAATTTGATTAATACAATGTCAACAGGTCTGTAAAGAGAAGAGACACGGATCTGCTCTCCAATTTCCTTAATCACAGTTATGTATACTGAGAGGAGGAGAGGAGCATACTACAAAATGGCTCAGGCTTACATGTTCTTCCTGAATATCACTTTTTTGTTGCCCCTGTTGAAGACAATACTGAGCTAAAATAACTATTTGTTTGACTTAGTGGGATATTTCCCATGTTCTTATATTAGTGTGCATTGTGATCAGAGAATCTGTAGGAGACTATACATCTAGTTAGATTTAAACTGGTGGCTTAAAATCATCACTTCATTTTGAAAGGCTTTGAATTTTTTTGTATTTGTCAATAATCAGTCAAAATCAAATTTTAAAGGAAACCTAGTCAAGTGAGTTGAAAAGAGAAAAATGACAGGCTTTATTAAGCCTATATTGCTTATGTATAGATTATGTCGTTTTTTTGATAAAGGTTTGTCCTATAGGTAAGTGTTTTCCTGCTTCTTTCTCCAATTGGCATTATTTTGTCTAAGTTTTTTTTCCCCTCTTCCTCCAAATCTCGGAACAATGGCACTAGAAATAATGCATACTCTTCAAAATAGCTATACCTAAATTCAGCAGTAGACTCCAGAGGCTTCATAGAGGATTATATTATGGAAGTTATATGTTGCAGCCGTAGTAGAAACTTGAGGGTGCAAAAGGAAAAAAAAGTGAAATGTGCTCTGCTGCTTTCTCATGTTGTTCATCTGTAGAAGAAACCTGATACAATTGCAGTTGGGGATGTGATGGTTAATACTTGCTACTTAGACTTCCCCTGAATTAATGATGGATTTTTCATGCATTGGGAAGTTGACAAATGGAAGCAAATGTGTAGATGTATAGAGAAGAAGAGAATAAATCTGCTTAAAGGTGGAAAAAATTGATTACCTGAGTAAAATTGGCATGAAGGATGCTAAGACTGGAATCTTAACACAGGCAGAATTTAGATTTACTATGGAGTTCATTAATATAATTAATGGGTTGTGTAATGCCATTTTTACTTTGTCTGCTTCATTTCCATATGACATCCTACAGTTGCCATGAAACAGGTGCTACTAGATACATGCCAAGCGTATGGTTGGTTCTGAGGTGGAGAAAATGCTTTATCAAGATGTATTTATAAGATTCTGAGTCTTTGAAGTTTCTGAGTTTCATTAAGGAGTGTATTTAAGATATACATGGCATTCAGTCATCTTGATTTTTATCTTCACATATATTCCGTGTGCAACTTAATGGGTAGAACCTCTGTTTTCATATTAATATGAATACCTAACAAATCATTAGCTGTTTTTTACCAATTAATTGCACTTTCACTGGATTTATTAGGGAATAAAAATGAAGAAAAATAATATGCTTAGATTTTCTCCTTGTGACCTTTTCATTTCAACTTGGTGAGAGAAATTTGATTCTGGGAAGGACTGATATGTTCTCTTCTTAACTCAAAGGCTAACTTGTGGTGCAAAACTTTTAGCAGTTTTGGAAGAACTGTGTGGATGGGAGGGCACATGAGAAGTGTTGGTCTTAAGCGGTTGGGTCTGCCGTTGAGAATAACCATAGAAAGAATTAAAAATAGCTTCTCAGACATCTTAGATGCTATTCTTTCCTCACCTCTACTGTGTATTAAGCAAAATAAAATTGGATTTTTACAAATTTTCAAAGCTTTCAGATCCAGATTTCTGCTGCTAATGCGTTATGCAGGGAATACTGGTCAAATTTCAAACTCTCAACTTTAGCAATAGCTTGAGATGAGCTTGATAACGGTTGTCATAGGTTTTTCTGTAATGAAACCATACTCCTGAGGAATATAGTGATCTGAGAAACATATTTTTAAGGTGCTCATGCATGAGGTTTGCTAACATATTGCTGAGCTATGAAGATGTCAGCTCTGCTTCAGTATGATCTATAGAAAGGCCCACAGTATAGGAAGGTGACCTCGTTTTTTATTAATCTCTAGGGAATTAAAAAAAAACCCACAAACCAAATTTATGTAAAATCCATGGATAGAATCCCTTAATGTGCACATTACTACAGCTGACCTAGCAAGAATTAAAATAATTCACAGTTACAAAAAAAAAAAAAAGAATTTTTTTCAATTTGTGCAAAATGAAAAGTACAACCCCAGCTAACTAACTTTTCTTGAAAAAGTAATTGTATAAGTGCTCATAGTTTCCAAGGAAATACCTGACAGATTAAACATCTTTAAATGTTTAATAGGTGCGCACTTTTGCTATGAGACCCATTATAGTAGATTGTTATTCAGGCCAGGATTAAAAAGACATTATGAAATGTGTTAAATGAAAGTTTTTTCTGGAAATGAATATTTGCAATGAATTTGGAAGAAGAAAAAATACTAACTCGTGCTTCAAGGTATGAGTTGCTTCCATGTATGGTCACTTAAAATAGGTTTTCAATAGGAACAGATTATTTCTTGGAACTGTTGCAGAGCTTACCATCTTCCTCTTATCGTGCCCGTCACTATTTGACACAAGTGTTTTGGTCTAATCCATTCCAGTATTGTGTTTGAGGGATAAATAACTCCTAGTCATACTTATTTGTGGTTCTGATTTTTTCAGATTTATATTCTCCTATTCTTGTTTGGGTTCATAAGAGTGCAGAGTAGAGAACTGGTAAATAGCTGAATAGAAGTATCACTTTTAGGAGGTTAAGGATGAGGCCAGAAACTGATTTTGATGAGCTTTATTTATTTATATATTTATGTGTATATCATTTCACTTCTTAATCTCTTTTGAAGAGAGAATATGGCACTCTGTGATAGATTGTTCTTGTTTCTGTATATTCTCCCTTACACAATTAGTCTAAATTTTAAGTTTAATAAAAAAGTGTGTGGTAGGCAGGCTGTATTTGATTTCATGTAAGCATTCAGAAAAATGTGTGTTAGATAGGGGAGGAAAGGCTATTTAATTACTTCTTACTGTTTAATTTCTAAATGTGTTTTATACTGTGGCTTCACAGAGAATCATAGAGTTTTGATTGTGTTGTTCTTGAGGTGTTGGTTTTGGGGTTTGTGTTTGGTTTGGTTTTCCCCTGTTGGCAAGTTGTCAGCTTTTTAGTTAAGGCTGTGAGGCTGTGCCGTCCTTCCTGGAGCCAGAAATTTATTTCTTTAAGGAAAGTTGGCCTTATGTGCAATGGAATTCTTGGTTTTTTGTGTTTTGTTTTTTTTCTTTCCTCTATTTGCTAGGCACATGTAGTGGGAGTTCCTAGACTCACCTTTTAACAAGGAATTGCAGGGATGGGTGAGGAGAAAGGATGGACTAATAGGTCTGGAAATCTGTGTGTTAAGAGGTTGGAGAGGCAGTTTGCAGGAGGAGAATATGGCACTTACAGTCTGGGGGTTGTTTTGGTTGTGTTTTGTTGTTTTGTTTTCCCAAGCAATAAGAATAAAAAAAATATACCTCAACCTAATTCCAAGTGAGGGTGTTAACATGTAGCAAGGAAGTATAAACTTGCAATACTTGTTACTGCCAAAGTGTGAGATCCTGCTTAGGATGCGTGTTCACTGGGTAGAGATTCATAAGCTTATAATGTGATTGCCAGTCTTAAGTATAGACCTGAGACCTTATTATATTATTGAAAGAGAGCTGAAAGAAATGCTAGCAATATCTCTATGAGCCATGCTTTATAGTTTGAGCTGTTCAGTGCAAGGAAATCCTCAATGTAAAGTGTGATTTAAAGTTGGCTTGCATTTGAATTAGCAACTTAACGTGATACATCAGCATTTGGGTCTGGCTGAAAAGCAGGGTCTGTAGAAGGTTTTTAATATTTGTCTTTGATCTGGTAGTTGGATACGTTTGGATAAGATAACAAGAAAAAAGCATGGAGTGGGGGAAGATACTGCTCAAGAAAAAAACGTGGAGTAGGAGAAGAGAAGACTGTTTTCCTTTTTTTGAGTGCTCCAGTGGATAGAATAGTTTGGGAGAACTGGGGAACTGCTCAAGTCCTGCTGAAGGAAATTGAGATAAGTGTAGAGGGGTCGGAGTTGGGTTGGTGGTGGTTTGTAATTTTTTTTTTTTTTTCCAGTAATCTTTATAATTTTTTATCTGTTTCTGCTGTCTTTTTGCACCTCTTGGATCCATCAAAAGAAATATCAGGAGTCCCTTGGCAGTGATCTCAACAGGTGCTTCAGCAACCTCTACTGGTCTCGTATTGCAACTTGTTGCATCTAATTTGCTGTCATTACAGCAGTCTTCTTAGCACATCTCTAATGTGCACCATTAATTCTACAAGGAAATGTACTCTACATTCACAGCACTCTTTTAATGAATATTGACAGCCAGTTTTCTAAAAAACTTTTAGATGGATTACTTTTATAGCATTTTTAGCCATGTGAGTAACGTGATTCAGGGCAATGCATCTTCTATAAGAGTCGAGTAAAACACAGTTCAGATTTGATCACTTTAGAACTACAGAAAAACATGAATCATTTACTTATTAGATGTAGCTGAAGGATAAAGGCAGCTGTAAAGATTTCAGTAATTTGATTTTGGGGGAAGGCAAAGGGCATGCTGTTCACTGTTGCAGTGTTCTACATGTTTCCAAAAGCTGTTTCTAGAGTGGTGACTGACGATAAATGGGACTTCAGTCATTGCGAGTGCGTCGTAAGTTCAACTGGAGTTGTTCAATACAGCAGTTATGTTAATATTCGCACAACTGTCTTTGCTATTTCTTATGGTATGGACTGTATGTGAAGTTGCAGTAAGAAAAGTAATAAACAAGAAGTGAAGATAGCAGCTGACATTCTGTAATGTTTTGTTGAGATTTTGGTAGGTATAATTACGTCATAAAGTCAGTTTTGGCAGAATTTACTCTGAAGAGCACTCGCATTATAAGCATTTTGTGAAAAGTCAACGTGATAAGTTTAAGGTTTGTATTGAAGAATTGTCTTCTGTTGAAAGTGTGCTCTGTCAGAAGAAAGGAGATTTGAAAATTTATTTCTTAACTGGCTATTGGTCCAGATTTATAGTGGCTTAACATGTGGCATCTGAATCATATATCGCATTAAGTTGTCTTTGAGTTCTTTAATGAACAAGATAAGCAGTTTATTTTTTGTCTCCTACTCATGGTTCTGAGTAGCCTGTGGGAGATGACGCATTGTTTACTTTCGTATTGATAGTTTTCACAGAATAAAACTTCAACAGGAGCTCTCCATCCATGTTCCATCATGTTACAATTGCCAGACCTTTTAAGTTATCTGGGGATCTTGCCAGTAGTCTTTGAAAGAACACAACTAATTAATTATTCCGTTTACTTAGTATTTCTGGCATATGTGAGCAGTAGGATCTTTGTTGTGCATGTCTCTTTTCAACAGTTTAAAGTCACACTGAAGGGTTTTTTGAAACAGCTAAAAGGAGTATGTATAAGGATTAGTAAATGGACATTACTACAAAAATAACTTCGTATTGTACTGCACTCCAGTATTTAAAAGTTTTCCTTTGTAAGTAAACCCTTCTTTTAATGGGTTTAGGAAGAGTTTTTCTCTGAGTTACCATTGCTGGATGTAGTTCCTGCTGATAATTAATTTCTTTGAATAGATTTTTTTTCAGTTTACTTCTGTAATGCTGTATTGCCATTATTTTATACCTGAGTCTGAATGAAGCCAAATCTTGCTATCAGCAGTTTCCTTTACCTCCTGTTGGTACCCTTTTCTTCTATGCTGTGCTACTGGCCATCTAGGCTGCTTGCTCTTGCTTTGGTGCCTTTTATTTTCCGCTGGTGTATATATAACTTTCTAACAATAATCTGGATGTCCTGCTGCCAGATTCCGAGTTCCATGGCTGACAACAGCGCTACGTTTTCATTCCTTAGGCTTGCATCTGTCAGAATAACTTTTAGGTTCTTTAAGCTTTCCTCTGGCAAGATGAGATGGATGTCGAGTCCTTTTTATAGTTCCTTTGCAACATCAAGAGTTGGGAAAAAAACTTTTAATCTGTCTGTACTAAAAAGACCTCATGAGGCTTCCTGTTCTGCCTCTTGGGACTTCCTTGAGGCTTATTAATAATCTCTAAATATCTTTGAGCTCTGCAGTAGGTTTTTCATTAAGTGATGTTTGCAGTGAGACCTTAATGTTCGTATGACACAAGTACATCTTTCATATGCTATACTGGCAGTGAAGCCATAGAAGCTACTTATTGTAATTGGAACTGAAGAAAAAAAACAACACCTTTTTTGTGATTGTGGTGGATATACTGCCTTCAGGAGTTATGAGTGTGTTTTTCTGTGAATGAAAATAGTGCGAGCGGAGGCTATTGCATTTCTTTTCTCCCATACTGCAGTAAAAATAATGATGTTCTAACATGTTGACATATTTGGTGCTTGTGTAAAAAAAAAAAAAAAAAAAAAAAAAAAAAATTGTTAGTAACTTCAGTAAAATGGTAGAGTTAACTCTGCCTCTTCCTTCACTAACTGCATGCATTTTCTTGGTGCTAGGCCACCAAAACTTTAAAGTACAGTAGTAAAATAAGCCATCGCCCAAGTATTGCATGCTGCTAACAATTAACTGTGTTTTGCAAACATGGGATGATATGCTAGAAGTCATTTTATGCATCATGAAGGTGCAGAAAAGCTTCTTTGCAACCCTTCTTTGAATTTTAAGGTAATTTTTATAATACCTTGCTGTTTTGGAGTGGTAAATGGCAATTGTGGTCATTCTGCATTTTATCAAGAGATTGGAAAATGAGTTAGAATACGAAATATTTTATTGAAATTAAGTACTGGGGTGACAATGTGGAATGTTCTTCTGGTTTTCAGTGTATTGAATGATCGTTTTTACTCTATTCTCTGTGTTTTTCATTAAAAGAGCAGATACATTAATCTTTCTCCATGCAGCTTTTGCTGTAAAAGCTGTGAAAGTGCTGTTTTGCCGATTTGATTCATCAGGCAAAAGATGGAAATTTATATAAAGAGAAAATACAAACTTTTTAGTACTGTACAGGGAATTTGAGATGGAGAGTATGGAATTTACTCTTTTGCTAATGATATTTCTTGTGGTATGGGTTGCTTTTAATGTAGGTTAGAGAAACGGGAGAAAAAAAAAGAGGTATTGGGAGGATCAAGGGGAGGTTAACTGTTTAGTAATAAGTTTAATGGGCTACTCAGTATGAGAGGAGTGGAAAAATGTCACTTCATACTGAACTAAGGCAAACCAGTTTTCCTTCTTATTAATAGAATCCTTTGTTTTTCTGGACTTGCTGTCTTCATGCCAGCTTTGAATTTTAGTTTGAGAAGCATTGTGGTACAGTTATCATTTATAAATAATTTAATTCTTTAATTGCTGAATTTTGTGTGTGTGTGGTGGTTTGTTTTTTGTTTTGTTTTTGTTTTTTTGTTCCTGCTGAAAAGTGTTTTTCTTAATAGTTGCTTAAAATAAGGTGTTGAAATCAATAGTGTTTTGTCACTGCTCAGATTTGTCTAGCATTCCTGAACTACTGAAGAAATAACAGGTGTGTGTTTTTAGTGAGGCATGGATTCATTCATTTTTAAAATTGCACTACCACTGCCACGGAGTTGACTTTTTCAGCATTTAAGAATATAAGATTTTGGAGCAGTGTCAACCCAGCTCATGTTTTCTGTCAGAGTACATGTATTTCCACAGTTGGGAGGAGGATCTGCAGTCGTGGTTACTCCAAGCCAGGGACAGGTGGCTGCTGAAGGCAGGTGGAAGAGAGCGTTTGCTGCCTCAAAACTTTATGAATTGGTTGCTTTAAGCCTGTGTAAATGTAAACATGCTTTAGCATAGTTTTAACAGTACATGTACATGCACACTGAACATTGTGCTAGACCAATGCATGGGAGGGGAGAGGAACTCTTAGTACTTGGTGTTTGAAGTCTTGTTTCAGGATTTCATTTTAACTCTTGCAATTCTTATCCCTTAATTTTAACTACATTAATGTTATATTTAATTGAGCTTTTTTCTACAGTAAAGTAAAAGCCTGACACTTTTTTCTGGTAGAAAATTAATTTGTGATTATATCAGAGCATTGATGAGACTAAAATGATGAGCAGATGTTTCCTGGAATATTCTTGGGACTTTGTCTTCACTCTTTTGTTGATTAACAAGTTGGTTTTTTTCCTATGTGTAGTGCATATAGATGAAGTCTTCAGAGTAACATATATTTCAGGTTGGTTTGATTTTTTTTTTTTTTTTCCCTTTTTTCTTCAGAGCTGTTCTTAAATTGTTGGCAGAAAGTTGAACTGGTTAATGTGTTGCTTTTCAGATCATGTTCAGCTGTCAATGGAGGTTTGCTGCTTCAGTCCAATTAGCAGTTGACCGGTAATTGTATTACTTCAGGCCAGAGAAGATGTAGGAGTTTAAAAAGTCTTAAAATAGACTGGTTCATTACTTCAGTCCTGCAATAGTGTTACACCTGTGTTGTCAAGCCTGCTGAAAGTCACCTGCTTTGTGCTTTCCCATCAATTCTTTGCAGTTTTCCTCCATCTTTTCGGTCTTGAGAGAAGTTGTACCATTGCACTACGTTATATCTGAATCACAAGTGGTGTTAATGCACTAGAAGATCGCGATTAATGCTTCCCAATTAACTTGCCACTAGTCCCCTTTTAGCACACAAAAGTACAGGCACATAAGCCCATAGGCTCACTTACAAAGTGAGTGTCTCAGTGGGATTGTAGAGAGAGAACTCTGGCTGATGGGATCCAGGGAGCAGCACATACAGGTGCCTGGTGGCACTGGAGGCAGTTCCCTGCTGCAGGTAGCTGTGAATCAGCACGTGGGATAACAGTGCGTGTTGAATATGAGCCAAAGCAAAAAGAAAAGCAGGTAAAGAAGGGAAGGAGAAATCTAATAAATTGATGTAGGTGTTTGAAGAAGATTTGCTAACTTTGCTAACAAGAGGTAAATGAATTTTGGAGTTTACTACTCTCTGTTTTCTGAAAACTATATGGGCACATTTATTTGTAATATACATGATGAAGATACCGTTCCATTGCTTAACATATGCACGCGTTCTTCCAAATTTAATTGGTTTAAATTCTTCTTGGTAAAAGCCTGTGGATATTATATGGCCAGGGTGGATAATTTGTATCAATGTGTTGATTGGGTGATTGTGATATAATCTTCCTCTCATTGCCTTCAAAGGAGAAACAGACTTGGTTGAAGAAATGTGAGTTGTTGTAGGGCTGTTTCTCAGAATATTGAAGTATGTTGGGTAAAAAACAGGTAGACTTGCTAGTAAATCGTTAAGCTTAGAAGCACTGAACTTCTAGCCACAATATTCTGATAGTACACCGTAACAGTGGTGATGAAGGTAACAAAAGCTGAATGAACACCATCTTCTGATTTTTGATGTTGACTTGTTTATGTTTGTTTTTTAAATAAGTAAAAAATGCTATTCTTGGAACCATGGATTTTAATACTTTGAATCAAGTATTTTTTTTATTCATAATATATTTTTATAATGTCACTATAAAAACTAAGCAGGAAACTGGTCAGGAGATGTGTCTATTAATGGGCAATTTGCAAGGTTTTGAGTGCATGAAGGACAAATAGTTAGCCAGAGATGTTGCATGGGAAAACACTGATATAAAATACAGACTTATATTTCATAACTGGAAAGGGGGTTTGTGTGTGTGCATTTTCTTCTTGGTGGTCATTTTTTGTTGCGCTTTGTTACATCAGAAGCATCTGCTTTCAATGTCTTAAGTTTTTCTTTCCTTTTCTAGAAAATGCTGGGACAGAAGAGATGAGTACTCCCTTTATTAAGGCCTAAAACTGCCTGTTGAAAAACAATCCTGACCAGGCAATATACGAATGGCCCAAGGAAGCCAGCAAATTGATATTCAGGTTTTACATGACCTGCGACAGAAATTTCCCGAGGTACCTGAAGGTGTTGTATCCAGATGCATGTTACAGGTCAGTGTTCTGTTAATGACTCTATGAGTAAGCAGTGATGCTTATTTAAAGTGTTAAATGTGGATGTCTCATTTGAAAACAGATTTTTCTTCCTATTTTCCTTTTTGTGTGAGACAGATATAAGCAGCCAATTTCTTTATGTTGTGCAGCTGGCTAAGTGTTAAACTGGCCTCCCTTTTTCCGTCTCTAGTCAGGGGTGGCCCAAGGTGAACAAGCCTGTAAATCAGTGTGTGCATGGAGACTACCATCTCAGCAATCAGTATGTTCATGCCTTTTGGCCATCTCAAGAGCCAAAAGTAACTGTGGCAAAAGGAGGGATGCAAAGCCAACTTGAGTCCAGCAGGGACAATTTAGGGCAGTGCTACAGAAATGCAGCTTTGTTTTGTTTTGAGGGGCAGGGCAGGTCCGGAAGCAACTTTGCTACCTTGTCTCCATCAGGCCATTGCCTGTGTGCAGGTTGCCCTGCACTGTTTTCCAGTCCAGCTCCCTTGACTGCAGAGCCAACGCTGGTACCCTTATGTACCTTCTGCAGCAGGAAGCCTAGGCGTGCAACACAGGCACAGCTAAGCTCTGCTACCAGGTGGACTTGATTTGGTTTATTGTAGCTTTGGATTCCACACTTATATACCCATATTTTGTATTAATTTCTGCTCTATAACATCACTTCAGTTACTTCAGCAGATAAATTATTATGCCACTCCAAAGCCCAACATGGGAACACCTGAATATCTAGAGTTAAGAAATGCTCATAGACATACTTAACTATGTTGCTTAAACATGTTTGCTTTGCATTTTCCAGTGATCCCAAAGCATCCATACTGATTGAATGTTTTTCATTATCTAAGATATTCAAACTTTGAGTACTCTGGATAATAAGAGGATGGTCTGAATATTTATATTGCTCATCAGTAAACACAACTTGACTGGAAAAGATGGGTCATGAGTTCTCAGAAGCTAGCTATCTCTCCAGTATGGCTAGGACATCTATGGTTATGATGCAATTGCGATAAAAAGAATGTCGATTGTCTTGCTTTTTATATGTATTTTTATGTATGAAATATATATATATGTGTCCTTATATATATGTAGTCACCACACACACATGCATCCAAACACAGTGTTTGTATTGTGACTATGCCAATTTAATGTTTGCATTTTCAAGACTTTTTCATGACTCTCCATTCATAGTAGACTAAGCAGCTGTGAAAACTGCAGTTCTTTGAGAGAATTGTTTTTGATCTGGAAGAGGGCAAGGACTTTAAAGTTTCAAGTGTTTTCCAACCCTTTCTCTCTAATTATTTAGTCGAAGAGGAAGCTGAACCGGACAATAAATTGCCTGTATTTGTTCTCAGGATTGTACACCACCATTTTTATGTTAGTTCTCTGTAGGACTAGTCTTATAGTATAAGTACAGTTTTTTTCTTCAAACATGAGAACTGCTTGTTGAGCAAGGTTAATGAACCTGATAGAGTGCATGCATCAGTAATCACTTTTTGAATGTAATTCTTGATAAATTTAAAAGCTAGTGCTTGGTTCTTGAGAGACACTTAACAGTCTTTATAACATTGAATATGATGAGTTTGGGTTTTTTATGAAAAGGAGCCTTATAACTGTGAAGAAAAGATTGTGCAAGTGCCATATTTTGACAGAAATGTGGGGGGAGGGTTCAGATTTGGGGGAGTGTTTTAGCTAAGCTTTCATAAGATAATTTTTCAAAAATTCCATAGGGTGATTAATGTTCTATATGTGCACTATTGTTACATTAGAAGGGTACCTTTTCTGTTGTTCACTGAGAGCTTCTAAGGCTCATTAATAAAATCTGTCATGTTGGTGGTTCTTTGAAATTTCATAAGCTCTGGTTTCTCTGAATCAGGTAGCTTCTAGCTATGCCACTCAGCATGTACTTGGACTGCTCATGAAGATTGAAAAGCAGAATCTGACAGTACTTTTGCATGTGTTTGCAATACTGCTGGAACACTGTCTGAATCCTGAGTTCTGCCTTTTTGTAGTTGAGCATAGTGAAAGGAATTTCTGATAAATGCAGTGAATATGGTTTAGGTCAGCGAGAGGTACTTAAGGACATTATGAGATATAAGAAATGCTGCATTTGACTTGCCCCCACAGTACCTGATATGCAAACATCATGTGTCAGGATGAAGTTCTTTTTATACCAGGAAGCATAAGAGATTCCAGGAGAGAACTTGACAGTTTAAGCAGTTTAGAGTGATACTGACCAAAGGCTTTTATAACAAGAAGAGTTACTCCATATCACAGCAAATTGTGCAGGAAAACTATACAGATACTTCAGTCCTCTTCCTTGAACTTTTTAGCCAAACACTTTGAGCTTGTTTTTAAAGGAAAGATTATAGCATTATATGCTTATAATGAAAAAGTTAAGGATAAACAGAGTGTGCAAATGTCTTGAGGTGAGTAGTCTGCTGTTGAAATATCTGAACAATATCTAGTATACTAAAAGCCAAGGACCACCAAAAATCTAATAGGATGAAATTTAAACATGGGCAATCTAGGGAATAAAAAGTTTTATTTCTTTCTTGGTCTGACAGTATTAAATGTTCCTGAAAAGTTTTGCATCTCACTGTTCTTCCCAACAAGTCTCCTGCATTCAGCTCACCCTTTCTCCTAATTTAAAGGAGTCACTGCAGCGTCCCCAGTCTGTGGGCATTGTCCCGTTTTGCTCTTTTTTGTGTCTGGAGCGTTCTGTAACCACCTGCTCCTCGAGTCTACGTCCTCTCCTTGCTTCCTCATTTCCCTCCAACATTCTTATTCTTTCTTTTTTTTTCTTTCTCTTTCAGGGTGCCAACATTTTAAACTCAATTGGGACATGGGCAGAGCTAAGATGAGGGGTATTGTTTTGCTGGAATATGCTCATTTCTGCCATCAACCGGTTCTCTGATCTATAAAGAGCTAGAAGCGGTTGAAACTCTGCCTCTGCCAGCCAGAAGATGCCAGGGGTTCCATGTGCCCTGTTTCCCCTTTCAGTTCTCCAATTTGCTCATTGACGTCACTGAAATTTTGGAATTGATTGGATGCAGTCTTAAAAAAGAAAAAAATTGTCCAAAGAAATGCATTCAAGCTGAATGTAAGGGCCTTGCAAGCTTGGCCTGTTCCTTTTTGGTTTGGTATTTTTGGCCTTTCTGTTAATAATTTTAATTCACTTAAGTTCATGCAAAATCTGCCTTTAAGATCTTTCTAGCTTGTTTTTCTGTGGCATCTTATCTTTTTCCCTTTTCTGGCTCCTTTTTCTCCTTTGCAACAAATACAAGCCTATTGTTCTTATCTTTTCTTACCCTCTGTTCTGTCTATGTGTGATTCCTTTCTTCACTACTAACTTCATTTGATTACTTTGTCCTGTGGTGCTTATTCCAAACTAGAGCCAATTTGATCCACTTTTGTATCTCTCAAGACTTTTCTGCAACAATTCTTATATACAGTTGGCTAGTTAGATGACCTTTAAGGAATCCTGTTATTTTAGAAGGCTTTGTGGCTGGCTTTTTTGTGTGATTTGTGGTGGGGGTTTTTTTGGTTTTGTTTTTTTTGTGGGTGTGTTTTTGTGTGTGTGTGTGTGGGTGTGTTTTTTGTTTTGTTTTGTTTTTTAAGAATTCAGAGCTGAATCTGACCTGTATAAATGCACAGTTTTGGTTTTGTGGGTGAAGTTTAGATTTATCTTCCTTCACCTGCTTCTGTCATGTCTGTCTTTTTTATTTCTTTCTTTTTTTGGGGGGGGGTAAATCTGTGAGGTAAACACAGTCTTGGTATGTCTACACAACACTATAACCTAATATTCTCCACCAGTTTAACAAAAATAACTTGATACAAAGCATGTAGCATGGATCAATTTGTCTTGCTTGTGTTATTCTTTAACCGATAATGTTACTACTTGGCATATGCAAATCATTCCTTGATCATATGCATTTTTTCTAGTAAATGTTTCTGTGTGCTGGGTGAATTTGACACCTATTTAGTTTTAATAATATCTGGACCTCAACAGATGCTCTTCTGGCTGAAAGTATTAACTTCTATTTGGGCTGGGAGACAGTTCTATAAAAAGAGTAATATGGACAGAACACAGTATCAAGAAATTATGCCACTGTTGCATGTTTACTCTTTTCTAAAAATCCTTGTGTAGGAACTAAATTGGAAATTGGAAAGAACCAAGTACGTTATTACTAAACGTGGAAAAAGAGAAGAGAGATTAGAAGTTTGCTTCTGAAATGTCTTTAAAAAGCAAATTAGCTAGATTGTGGGTTTTGTTTCAAGTCATCCTATTACAGCTTTTATAAAGTAACTTATACAAATGTATGTGTTTAACAGCTTTGTGAGCAGTGGTTTAAAATGAAATTTCAAGTGTCCCCTGGGTTTTCCATTAATAGTTTAATCTTGCAAAAGAGTAATTATGCTTTATACATATACTGAGTTTTTAACATTTCCTTTAAAGTCATGTACAACTCCTTGCATCAGCATGTTTCTCTTCTAAATAAGATTCACTTTCCATTTTCAGCAAGAGATAATGCATAACTGGTTTTGAAGTATTTGGGAAAACATTTAAAATGAACATGTATTTTGATTTTTTTGTTTTTAAGTCATTAATTAGTAATACACGTGTGCTGTGAGTCAGTTCCTTCTGTCATCTTCCCCCTCAAGCCAGAGACTTGGTCATTACTGAAGGCTGTCTGGAAACTGAGAAGGAATAGTGAAAGTATTCATCTAAGGTGTATCATATTGTGTGGTGTTAGCTTGTCAAGGTCACATATCTCCCTGTCACTGCTTCAGCAGCAGTGCCAACCTCTGCTCTTGGTGCCAGTGACCAAGTTGGTGTTCTCAAAATAGTGAAGTTTCACATGCAAGCCCCTTGTGCATGTGTAGTAGCTATGTGAGCCAGCCACCTAAAGCTTTCTGTTTGATGCTAGCTACATTGACAATTTTTGAACGGTGGTTGGATGCATATATATCTGTGACAATATTTTATCAGTAATGTCAAACTTTCATCTGTCTTTTATAGAATAACAATAATTTGGATGCCTGTTGTGCAGTTCTCTCTCAGGAGAGCACGAAGTATCTCTACGGTGAAGGAGACCTAAGTTTTTCGGATGACTCTGGGATTCCTGGACTACGAAATCACATGACATCTCTTAATTTGGATTTACAGTCACAGAATGTGTATCACCATGGAAGAGAAGGAAGTAGAATGAATGGAAGTAGGACTCTAGCTCACAGCGTTAGTGATGGACACCTTCAAACCAGTCAGTCCAACAATGAACTGTTTCAGCAGGAACCACAGACAGCACCTGCGCAGGTTCCACAAGGATTTAATGTCTTTGGGATGGGTAATACAGTTAGTACTTCTAATCCAGGGCAGCACCTTGGATTTCACCTAGGCAGCAAAGGAGTATCTAACTTGTCTCAACAAACGCCCAGATTCAACCCCATTATGGTAACTTTAGCCCCAAATATTCAGCCTGGTCGCAACACCCCTACATCTTTGCACATACATGGTGTACCTCCTCCTGTACTTAACAGTCCACAGGGAAATTCTATCTATATTAGGCCTTACATCACACCTCCTAGTGGTACCACTCGACAGACACAGCAGCAGCCAGGCTGGGCATCTCAGTTTAATCCCATGCACCCTCAGCAAGTCTACCAGCCTTCGCAGCCAAGTCCCTGGACTACTCTTCCTACATCCAGTACTATGCCACATACCTCATTGCAGCACTCAACGCAGCCAAATCAGCAAGGCCACCAGACTTCTCATGTCTATATGCCTATCAGTTCTCCTACTACTCCACAAGCACCTATGATTCATTCATCTGGTAGCTCACAATCGTCTGCGCATAGCCAATACAACATTCAGAATATATCCACAGGACCTCGCAAAAACCAAATTGAAATCAAACTTGAACCACCGCAAAGAAACAATTCTTCTAAGTTGCGTTCAACTGGCCCTCGCACTTCCACTACTCCCTCTTCCCTCAACAGCCAGACATTAAGTAGAAGTCAACCCACTGTTTACATATCGGCCAGTCCTCCAAATACTGATGACGTGATCACACGTGGTCAACCTAAGGTCTACATTTCAGCAAATGCCACAGCAGGAGATGATCAAGTTGTGCGGAACCAGCCCACGCTTTTCATATCAACAAATCCTGGAGTATCTACCACTTCTAGGAATATGTCTGGTCAAGTAAGCATGGGTCCTGCATTTATTCATCACCATCCACCCAAGAGTCGAGCAGTGGGCAACAGCACCACTGCAACCTCTCCTCGAGTGGTGGTTACGCAGCCTAACACAAAATATACTTTTAAAATTACAGTTTCTCCAAATAAGCCCCCTGCAGTTTCCCCAGGGGTAGTGTCCCCAACCTTTGAACCTACAAACCTTCTAAACCTTCCTGATCACTATGTTGAACCAGAGGGTATCCAGCATCTTACTGACCCTGTTTTAGCACATGTGGATAGGATCAGTGATGCACGGAAATTGAGTATGGGATCTGATGATGCTGCCTACACGCAAGGTAATATTCTTCATATAAATAGTAGAGATTTCAACCAGGTTGTCAAATCAGAATGTAGATTACAGAACAGGAAACGGTTGATAAGCCTTTGTGATGTTAATACAGTACCTTCAACTTCAGCATATGTGAACACTTGATAAATAAAAAAGCTTTATAAGCAAATAATTTCTTTTTATAGTGAAGACATGTAACTTAATACTTGGAGATAATTATTCTGTTTGTCTTAAGTAGATAACACTATCTGTTTAATGAAGTGGAGTCATAGCATCTTCATTTTTATGTTGTTCTGAAAGAAACATCTAAGCTTGTTCAGTTTGTCCTAACAATTTAAAGTTAAAAGTCTACTAGCAGATTTTTTAATCAGTTGAGATACTGTTTCCATTGGATAAAGTTCTCATTTCTTTTTCTTTCTGTGAGTGTTATTTAAGAAGCAAGAAAAGCAGACTTCAGAAGCAATTACTGGGATGAATTGCTTTCTTCCATGTTTCTTCATGTGTGCCTGACAATAAAATGCTTAAAGTCTTGATACTTACTTCTGTTAGAGAATGTGAGAGGACCACCTCACCAAAGAAAGCTGTTTTAAGGGATCAGTGGTGTAATGGGAGGGTGAAACTTAAAATATTTTATACAACACCCCAACCTGCTAGTCTTTTTCTTCTGTTTTCATGTTTTTTTGCATGCTTTTATTACCAACCTTATGGTTTATTAATCCTCCTGTGGACTTGTTGTACAAGGATTTTGAATAAGTCTTAGGATATTTAAGCAATAGTCAAGATAGGATGTCAAAATAATTTCTCTTTGACCTTATTAGTCCTCTTTGGACTTCACAAACAATTCCACATTTAAAAAAATGGCTTGTTCCATAGCTATTCTAGAAGTTCTTCAGATTAATTTAGCCATTTTGTTTTGTATAAGCAAGTACAGTGATCAGAACAGTGGGAGCCTGGTCTGCATCTGCACTACTATAGTAATGAAGTAAACTAGAAACTGATTATAGCTTGTGCACTACTTCTGGATATAATTATATCTTCAAGAGAACAATCCATGCTAACTTAAGTGTCTAAAGGTTAGGTGTCAAAACTGAAAAACTAACATCCTAGACCATCTTTTACAATTAATGAAAAGTTAACTTCAGAAACTGATTCGTCTGCAGATAAGCAAAACTAATTGCTCTCCAGATGTGATATTCCCTTTCCTTGCTCTGAAGGGAGACTTGTCTGACTGTTTTAGTCCTAGAAGACTTTAGATACCCAGAAATTAAGCAATCAGAATTTTGTCCTTAGGCTCTAAATACTGTTTGAGATCATGAACTTGCTTCCCAAGCATTTTGCATTTTAGGGACACTCTTCCCCAAAAGGTGCCTTTCTCCTGTTCTGCCTTTCTGATGGAACTGACCTCTATCACGTATAGCTCATCATCTCCTGTACCCCTGGTAGCAGTGTCTGCTGTAACCTGACTTCCTGCACAATCTCCAGCATCCAGTTTATCAAGCTGAGACAAGCTTGTGACACCCCGTTCTGGCATGCAGCCTGGAGTTCAAAAGCATTGACTGGCTCCTACCTGCTCTGGAGCCCAGTTGTTCTGAAGCCAAGACAATGCAGTTTTTAGATGAAGTCTAGATGAAGATGAAATATAGATGCATGATGTGGGCTGGTGCGGCTTTTGGCTTTCTGATGACTTTAGGGAAATGCTGTCCTGCTGTGTCCTTCACTAGTTCATGTAAACTCATGATTATGAAGTTCTTTATATTCAGAAGTGTTTACAATTTCCGGCATGTGTTCCTCCATTTCTGCTGCAACAAGTGCAGTATTTTTAATTTTTGTTATGATTTGATCTTTGGAAAGTTTAAAACTCTGTGATGGACTTACTTGTGCAATCTTGATATCTGGTAGTCCTAATTATTGCTTTTAAATTTGAATCTTTTACTTAGATTTGGCTTATTTCTGTTACATACTGGAAGTGTGATTTGAGCAACTTCATGCTTTCCATTGTGAAGCCATGTTCTAAGCTGCTTCCAATTTAGCGAAACTCTGCAAAAAACCTTCCATGCTAGTGTCTTGTTTTCATTTTAGCCTCAGGACAGATGGGTAGTTTCTCTGACCATGATTAGAGAAAAATGTATTTTCATCAGCTTTTCCATTTTTGTCCAGAATGCTCCTTACCTTGGCAAGGAGAACTGAAACTGGCTTGGGGTAGAAGGAATGTGGAAGGTGGAGTTGCTTTGGGGAAAAAGGAGACTTCCTTCACTTTGTTCCAGTGAAATACATTCATAATGCATGGTCCAACCCAGGAGAATAGAAGGTGTGTTGGACCTATCTGCAAGTGTTGCTCCCTGGCATATATTTGGCTCTGTATATCAGGTTTCACTCTCAGTGAAGCTCTTTTTAAAAAAAATAAAGGAGTATTGGAAAGGGTGAATTAAAAAAAAATTGATGTGAACTGTTGAAATTGCATATTCAATGACTGAATTTTGTGCAGCTTCAGATACAGAGTTTGAAAATGTGTGCAAACGTAAGTGTGTCCTGAGAATTTCACTAACCCACTGCCACAGAATAATTGCATTGCCAGAATTCCCCTTTCGTCCATATTTGGCGAACTAAGAAATTTCAAAAATTCGTAGATCAGTAGAGTAGGATGAAACAGTAGTGTTCCTAGATTAGTTTTTTTCTTGGAAACACTTAAAATAGTAAAAGACACTATAAAACAATAATTTTTAAAAAATTCAGATTCACAGAGGCTTTGAGAAAACAATTATGCATCCATTTTCTGATTTACAGGTATACTCAGTACCTGTTTGAGTAAGTCTCTAGGAAAAGTGAACTTTTGTACTCTGACTTTCACATTCCCTGTGATTATAATGATTTACAGCTTTTTTGTAGAAAATGTGCATTTTAATGTCAAAGGAAATGGTGAACATGCAGAAGCTGAAACAATTGTGTGTGCACAGTACCCTGTTTGCACATAGTTAAAACATTGAAGTCTATTCTGGTTATGGTACAAAAATGATGAGTCAAGGAGGCAGTCTTTGTTCTCCTTTTGCTAGGATGATTACAGTAGATAGATTGATTACAGTAAATAGCTTCTTTTTAAGGATGTCTGAGACTTACTGGCTTGTACTCCAGGTTAAGTAAATTTGGGTGTGCCTGTGCTGCCTGCATAGGTGGAATCCCCTTCCTGCAAGAAGCAGAGCATTACCAAAAAGGCCATGAAAAGTCTCCTTGTGCACAACGTAAGCTAGATCTAGTAGCTGAATTGCATTTGATTCAGAGATGCACTGAAATTTTTCTTAATGTTTTCAGTTGCTTTGATTGACACTAGAGGGAGCTGAATACTTAAATTGCTCTTTTACATAAATAAATACTGCAGTGGGTTATGGGGGTTTTTTTTCTTCCCCACCACATTTTTCCTACAGCTGCCAAATTGGCATTTAAGCAAAATTACCAAATTGCTTGTGAATGCTACCATTTCAATCAATGTCTTGCCAGTCCCTTATCCAAGTTATTTTTAATAGTAGAAGTTTAGCATAGCGATATCAAGAAATTATTCTTCTTTAATCATAATGGTAATTTTGTAATTATTGTATTTAAAATCTGTTGGGATTTGAAACTGAAATGGTAAAGTAGTCACAAAGCTGCTAAGAGAATAAATTGGACCATGTCTAGAAAGTGATGTGAAAATGAAGAACATGTGAGTATCCATCAGTGCCTTCTGGTCCCTGTTCAGTTCCATGACCCCTTAATTTCTCTCTCACAGAAGTGAGAGAGCTCGCTGTGTGTCCTGGAGATGCTCTGGTAGTGCTCTCCCTCACCATGTCCAGTGAGCTGGCTGCTCAGCAGCCTGCATCCATAGTTTGACAGGGCTGTCTTTTGAGACTACTTACTTGATGATTCCAAGTCTTCAGCAAAAATCTTTATCTTGCGATTTCAGTTACTATGTTTTTATATTGCACATCAGCACAGCCGCAACTCTTAACTACAGTGTGACTAGTGGCTCTACCCCAAGTAAAGGTGCCTATTTATGCAAACATCTCTAAATTGAACAAAACCAAACAAGCTCAAGCAGCTTTGTCATTTTGTTGTCCCAGAAAGTGGGATTGTTGTCCCGTGTGCAGATACCAATTCACACACAGGGTTGAGGTATTTGCTTTATCTATGATTCTGCCCACAAAAGGGTGCTGAGCAATCCTTTGCAAAGCTAGTACACCAGAGGCAGGCTGAGTTACATATTTATACATTTTAGCTTTTAGCCACTCCTGACAACTTATTTATACATACTTGAAGTTCCTTGATCTAATCTTTGCTGGCTTAAGTGTATAAGTACAGTCCACCTTAATTTTTCTATGCATGCTCAGCTTTTCCAAGTATGGGATGTGTATTGAGTCTGAGGTTGTGGTCTCCCCCTGCTACCTTTACTTTTCACCTAGTTCCTATACCCTTTGTTTAGGATGATCTTGGCAATCGTCCATCCTTTGGCCACTGAAGCTTTGAATTCCTCATTTATCTTTTTTTATCCTTCAGGGGAGAGTTAAATTTCAACCAAAGGTTCAACCAAGTGAGTGTCTCCACATAATACAAATCCTAAGGTCTAGACAATAAATCATTACATTTCCAGTCACATAGTAGCAAAAACAATTCAAATTACTTATTCAGCTGCCCTGTTTCCCCAAAAATACAGCAGGGTCTTATATTAATTTTTGTTCCAAAACTTATACTTTTTACATGTATGGACAGTATTTAAATTGACTGGACACTATTTAAATTGACTTTTGTAATGAACTGTAATTAGGGCTTATTTAGGGAGTGGAGCTTATATTTCAAGCATCCTGAAAAATCATGCTAGAGCTTATTTTTGGTCTTATTTTTGGGAAAACAGGTTATGTCAGCATTCAAGATCTGAGACGTGATTTTCAGTAGCTTCTGAACACGTGTGACTCAGAAACCTAGGCTGAATCCCAGTAAAGCCTTGCAGTAATACTGTACAAAAATAGTTTGGCATAGTTCCTCCTTTTGAAGAAACTCTGGAAGACAAAATATGATGTGTGAATGAAAGAACAAGCAGGAATTGCAGCAGATGGTAGTTCTACTTGCTGAAGATGTGAAAAGTTGATTCTTTTTGATGTGCCTTTTTTTTCTTCTGCTACTCAGAAAGCCTCCCCAACCAAATTTGAGTGCTTTTGATGTTGTGGTACCTGAAGAAATCATGATGAGTTAAACATTATGTTCCAACCAGACTTTTGCTTAAACACTTTGTGAACCAAATTTAACCTTTTTAAAATATTTTGTTCTTGCTATTTTTTATTATTTCCACAGTGCTATGAACATGTGCATAGTCTGTGAAACTGAAACTGGTGTGTATGATTCAGCAATTTAATGGATGGATGAATGAATGGCTGTGCAGAAGTTTAAATGATTGTTTGGTTTATTTAATGAAATACTTTTTTTTATATAAGGTGTTACTGCTTTGAGCAATGTTGTCTGCTCATTGGTATAGTAACAGTATATACCTACCTTTAACAGTATACCTACCTTTAATGAAATAGACTCCTTAAATTGTATTAATTTGATTGCATCTTCTGTTACTTCTTCATAGCTTTAAAAAGCTGTGGTTTAAAATGCTGACTTCATAGTTTCTAAATTAGGTCTCCTCATGCTATTTTCTTTACAAGTAGTAAACAGTGACAAAAATTAGAAGCTGAGCTAGTGGGTTTGCACCATAGTTTAGGGATAAAATGGCATACAGTCCAGCTTCTGTGATAAATATAACTAATGTTTGCCAGCAGTATTGCTTGTAGTACTTGGTTTCAGTTTCATTTGATGTCTCCTGCTATGACCAGAACACTGTTCTGATCCAAATAACAATAAAAATCAAAATCCTGATGCTTATTTAGCATATATATAGTGCTCTATATTGCAGCCATCTCACTGAAATCCTCTTCATACAGTACCTGTTCTACAATGGTTGGACTGCATACAATGCAAGGAAATGTTTGTTGTTCAATTTCTGGGAGTCATTCTTGTAGATTGGTTGGGTTCTTGAAAAATGCTTTCACAGATTACAGCTAAATTTTGCGTGGTCATCTGTTATGTTGTATGACTTTCTCATTGTATTTGCTTGGTGTCTGTAACTGATTTGTGTTGTTATCAGAAATACAACACTTTGTCTTATGGCAGAGATTTTCTTATGTGGAAAATGGGAAAGCAGTCTGTAGCATTGGTTTTGTCTGTGCTTTCCCAAAAGAAAACTCACTTTCATCTTTATCTGATGTCGCCATGTCGAGGATAATAAAGTAGATAAAATGAGACTTTATGTATTGCAGCTCTACTGGTACACCAGAAGTCCAGGATGGAGCGACTTCAACGAGAACTTGAGGTTCAAAAGAAAAAGTTGGATAAACTAAAATCAGAGGTCAATGAAATGGAGAATAATCTAACACGAAGGCGCCTGAAAAGATCGAATTCTGTTTCCCAAATTCCATCAGTAAGTTGAGATGTCTATAGGCTATAAACCTAAACCACAAGTGTGGTCTGTCACAATAAACTGAAAGGAACAATTACTCATATATTGACAATATACTAGTGACAGGCAGTAAAGGTAGAATTAAACTGGTAAACAGTATAGTTTAAAGACTAAATATGCATTGTTTAACCACAACCTTTCAGTTTGTTAACTGCTTTAAGTGTTGCTTTTAAAGGCAGCCACAAAACTTGACCTGGTAGTCCTTCAAGATGTTCTTAAAGGCAACTTAACACTTAGACTGCTTTCCACACAAAATATTTTTTAGTCTTCATGCAAATACCAATCTCAAAGAAATTGATTAATGCACCAGATTTCAGTGCCAGAAGATCAGCTGTTGGTCAACCATAGATCTGGTGTTCTGACCACAGTCTGGAGTTGTTCAGTCAACCCTGAAGTCTTGTCAGAGAGGGAAGAATTCAGTGGGTCTAAAAGCTTTTTGTAAGATTATGCTTGGATTAGAAGGAAGGTCACTGTAAGGGAAGATTATTTTATCTTCACTTCTAAAATGAATAAGTGCTGTCTATCTCTGCATGAATGATAACTGATAGTAAAATGGGAAAACTTAGTCTAACAGGCAGATTTCATTTTTCAGCTGGAAGAAATGCAACAGTTAAGAAGTTGTAACAGGCAGCTGCAGATAGACATAGATTGCCTTACTAAAGAGATTGACCTTTTTCAAGCAAGAGGTACAGTATGTCTTTGTACATCAGCAACTGTAAATGTCCAATTTTTTAATCTTTTTTTCCTCACTGTCTGCATGTGTCAAAAGCCTCTGTGTTATAAATGATGGGTAATATGCACTTTGCAAAATCATCACATTAGTTTGAGTGAAACCATGGAAGTAATTGCCTTCTAAGCCTGTTGTTGTTGCCTTTATGATTTTCCTAATCCCACGGTCATTTCTATCTCATATTTAGTTCAGAAGAGAGAAACTTGTGATGCCATTTACTTAATAAATGCTGGGGAGACAAGAGAGGTTGTGGATATCTGGTTGAATATCAAAAAAGGGAGAGAAGTTTTCTAAATGATACTGCCATGCGGATGTGTCCATCTCTCTCTCTTCTGCTTGTATTCAGCCTCCCAAGTTAGCAAATACAAAGTACAGTTGGAACTTACAGTATGCTCTCATCCTTCCAGTTCCCTTGTCTGCAGGCACACAGCCTTGGGTCATGAGGTGAAATTATGAGACAGCTGAGCCAATTCAAGAGCTGCCAACAGGAGGTCCCTTGCTCCTTCTGCTTCCCTCTCTTGCTGCTTACTGTGCTCCGGCTCTGTATTGGCTTTTTAGACCCTTTGCAGAGCAGATTCTGCTCACTAACCAAGCAAAAAAAATGTTGCGTTGGTGGAAGAGCTTGCTACAGCTGATGTGAGGGAGAGGCATGGGAAGGGAGAACTGAGATAGCGAGAGGGAAGGGACCAACACTTTCCACGTTGAGCAGCAGCAAGCTGTTAGATCACTTCAGTCAAGTGGAGGATCTTCTTCAGACAGTGTTCCTGCAGATAAGAAGAATGTAGGCAGGTGTGCTGAGTGTAATGCTGCACTAAAAACTTGACCTTAAATAGAATATTCAAATTGTGCGTGATTTTATCTGTTACAGTATATTTGTGTTACAAGTTCCTTTGCGTATTGAATCTAAGCATATATGATATTCTGTATAGTAGATAGCACATCTCTTTCGGTATAGTTACAATTTAGAAAAAGTCTCAGGTAAAATTTACTAATAAAATGCTATTAAATATTTAAGAGTGGCAGAAAATATATATTTAAGGAGTTTGACTGCTGGATTCTGTTTCTGACCTTACATTGCATATTCTGGGCAGTAAGTTTCTTTAAGTGTATTATTGACATCACTAATATCTCACTTGGGTCTCTATTGACACCTTGATATAAAGGGTGATAAGTGAATAACAGGAACTGCTTCAGAATTGCTGCCAAAAAAAATCCTGATATGCTTTCCTATCCAAGTTTATTTTTAAAACTGCGGCACTGTCTCTTTTTTATTTTTAGGACCACATTTTAATCCCAGCGCTATTCATAATTTTTACGATAATATTGGATTTCTTGGTCCGGTGCCACCAAAACCCAAAGGTACTGTATTGGTAAAATTTGGATTTAATGCTAATACCTGGTTTGCATCTAATATCAAGTTCTATGAATCTAGTTTAAATGTTGATTATGAAATAGATTACTTCAAAAGCATATAAACCTTTCATTTTATTTGTATTGGCAGTAAATATGCTTCTGCTTGCTCTTGTTTCCTCTGTTCATACATTCAGGAAAGAGAAGCATATCAAACGGGGCATGTTTAAAGGTGGATAATATGTCAGGGGGTATGGAAGTAGATGGAGGCATTCATCTTTTTTTTAAATAAGCATGAGAGACATTGCATAGTGATGTTTGAAACTTGCTTAAATGACCTTGCTGAAGAATGGATTTATTTACACGTTACAATAACTCAGTTTGGTTACACTGCCTGAACTTCCTGCCTACTCTAGGAATTTGCTTGACAATTTACATAAAAGCGTTATCTAACTATTGTTAAATATATTTTTAGATAGTTGAAGAGGAAAGGAATGTTGCCCAGTAGGACAGTCAGTATTGCAGAATTTATTAGTTGGTTTTGATCATTCTACTTGTCAGTAAGTTTCTTACCCTAATGGGATGTCAAACAAAACAGAATAGTTACCTCTTGTATGTTACATAAAGCAGAGGATGAAATTAACTTGTTTGCAACAGCATCATACTCTGAGCTGTAGTCAGACCACCCTAATGTCTTTCTCTCCAGGAAGTTCTTCACATATATGTGTGATTGGGCCTTGTGGTATACAGTAAATGTTGTTACAGAATCTCATTTTATGGATTTCTGATCATTCAGTACTTCAAAATGGTCTAGATAAACTGCATTTTTCTTGTCCTCTAAACAGTTTGTAAATCCTCCAAGCTGATGCAGTTCTTCATGCTTTAGAAGGGTTTTTTTATCCTTCATTATCCAAGCTGTTAGTGAAAATACTGAGTTAAACTTAAATCCATATGCAGTCCTATTAGACACATTTTACAGCTGAACCATGAAGAGGTTTTCTGAAGTTCTCTCACTTACTTCCCTTTACAGCAAATAAAAAATAACCTATCAAAGAAGAAAATTAAAATTAATTTTCTGTGACTAGTTCTTAATGTTTGCATTAACTCATCTTCTAGGAACTCACAACTTTAGCTGTTTAATAATTTGGTACAACCTGTCTTGAAAAATGCAAAGTGAGCCCTGACTGGTTTGTAAATGTCTGAAGTACCTCTTATTCTCTCTTTCTTTTCTTCTTTTTAAAAAACTATCACTGCTGTATCTTGGCCCTTCATTTACTTTAATTTTTAGTTAATTTTATTTAAAGTTTCAATTTAACTGTGACGTAGCTGTGACTTAAACCAGAATTACCACTGTTCACAAAAGAATGAAAAATAAGGTTTTTTGCCATTGTGGTCAGTAGCATTGTGCTTCCTGAAGCTGTCACTGTCATTTTGCAGCAGTTGCAGTGGTCTAATTGCTAATGAGGCGCTCTCTAGTTGAAATAATTGGCTAAAAGACTTTTCTGCAGTTGCCTAAACCAGGAACCCATAACTTCCGAAGTCACTCTTCTCTCTTTTCATCCTTTTCTTCTCTTTTAATCTTTTCTCTTTGAAAATAGTTAAAGATTGTTGTCTTAACACGTCATGCAAAAAGATGCACTTGTGTGCTTGGGAGGATTTCTGTATAGCAGTACAGAGCTAGGCAGTGATTTTTCTTCAGTATATCTGACTGATCTGGTTTGAGGAAGAACTGATGTTACTCATTCTAGTGTCAAAATGTTAAATATGTCAAAAGGCTAAAGAGTGCTTATTTTTTGTCATAATGAATTTTATACTGCTCCGTAGAACTCGGATTTCTTGTGCATGTTTGCTGTGCTGGTTGATTTCCAAATTTTATCTCCTTTTCATGCAACAACTTTGAACTGAGAGCAAAAGGGAAGAAAGCGGAGTGGAGGGATGGGAAACTTGCTTTTTATAGTTTCACCTTATGCCATTTGGCTGACTTACAACCAAGCTGTAGTCAAGGGGGTGGTAAAAAGCTGCCTCTGTCACTTGTAGTAACTGTACTGTTCTCAGAGGAGCAAGATAGTTCTCTGTTACTGAAAAAAAAAAATCTCAAAATTCTTTCCATGCTGCTCTTGGTTAGTAACTACTTATCTTATCTCTTTCATGTCACAGATCAGAGGTCCATTGTGAAAACACCAAAGACTGTTCCAGACACAGATGAAGATGAGGGAGCTCAGTGGAGTTGTACTGCCTGTACTTTTTTAAATCATCCGGCCTTAAATCGCTGTGAACAGTGTGAAATGCCCAGGCATTTCTGAGCCTACAGGCCGGGTACCTTTTGTAAAACTACAGCAAACATACAAGGAACTATCCAATCATTGGGGGGCAAAAAAAGCATTTATCTGTAGGATTTTGCAAAATTGAAGATGTGACGAGATGGTATTTTGCTAATGTCAAATGTCAGCCCACAGAGCTAGTCATACCTCAGTGTTGTGTCACAGGCAGTTGAACTTCATCAGCTGAAAGGTAATCTGCTGAAAGACTCAGTTGTCAGCTGCCTTAACCATGTACAGTATTACCAGTATCCCAGTAACACACACCATGTTCAGTGCTTGGGTGTTGCCCATCTTCCTCTCTGCCCCAATGTCACTACTGAATTTTGACAGGGGAAAGGAATAGAGTGCTAGCGTTTTTGTTTTCAGAGCTTTCAGTGAAACACTACATGCACAGAGGAGATCTAAAAGGAACAAGGTTTGACTGTTTAAACTGTTTGCTGCCACACAGTGCCTTCGATAAAGGGAAGAACTTCACAAATCAGTGGTACTCTTTGCCTTGTCTTCCCTGAAAACATCTCTGTGAAGCCAGAAATCAATACAATCATGTCTAAAGATGAAAAGGAAAAACTGCATGCGTTGTCTGTACAATACACACAGTGAAATACCCCAGAGCTTTTCCTACTGTACATAGCTCTAGAGCCTGCTTTAAGTGATTTCTTTTCTTCACCTTTATTATTTTCTTGTACTTCTGTATGTATAGTGTAATAGTCTTTTTGTTAACTTTCTTTTTTTTTCCCTTTAAGTGATTAAGCGCGATCATGTCCCTTTTTTTTAAGCTTTTATCTGAGAGAAGCAATGCCTTAAAATAAGAGCATTAATAAGAAACTATGCACAAAATAGCTTTCCTCTGCTCATTCTGTACATTGCTCTTTTAAATGCTGATGATCTGTGAAGACCTGCAGATGCAGCATGGTAAAAATGCAGGAAAAGTTGGAAGCGTTACGCATATAGTTCACTCTGTACACTGAGTTTTACGGTGGGTGACACAAGGTAGCGTTTTGTCTGGCGTGAGGAAACTTTGTACTAAGAAACTTTCCACCCACCAACAGATCAGCATCCGATTTAAGCTTGCTTCATCTGCTGGGTATCTTGCAGACTCCTGAAGAGAGATTCATTGGGGAAATACATACAGTGCCAAAATCAACAGCAGCAGCATCGTACAGCTTTGTTCAAGGACTTTAAATGCTTTCCTGTTTTGGCAGCCAGTTTCTAAACCTGACTTTGTGGTGAAGTCTCATATTTATAGAAAACAAGGATAGCAATATTTAGGACAACTGAAATAAAGGCTGGAAAAGAGAAATCAAACAGACTTGAACACTGAAGCAACCTCAAGCATCTCTTTATTTTGATGATCTATGTTTTTTAAGGAAAATATTCACGTGATCGGGGATGTATGTAACCGAGATCAAGAAAATGGAATTCCAGTACAGTATGCATGAAAGACGGCACGCAAAGAATTATGTAGCAGCACTTAGCGTGAGGCTGGAGGGAGTGCTAATCATGTAGCAAGAGAAAAAGTAACTGTCACCCACTGTAAACATTTGCCAGTGGACACTTTTATTAGGAGTTTTACAAGTGATCTATGTGAATGCACAGAGGCCTTTGTTTTGAAGGCTATGCATTTTTTTTGTATGTGGGAAGAAAATGCCAGTCCCAGGTAATTAGGCAGTAGACCCAAAGCACTTGCATTCAATGCATTTTGTTTATAAATTGAGGCCTTGTTTTTCAGCTTCATCTGCAGTTCTATGTGAAGATTGACAAATCAGTTTTTACCTGTTTATTAATAAAACCTAATTTGGATATCTTGAGTTGATGGTTTTGTGATTTAGCTGGGTAAACTGTCTTTGTAACAGATAAGTTATTTATAAAAAATAAAAAAAAATATATTCTAATATTTGGTTTTGTGATTTGTTTGCTTTTTCCATGCTGTGGAGCAACAAAATTCTCAACGGAACAGTAAGCATTAAGAATATTGAAAGTAGGCTAATTTCTTATGACCAGAGATTTTATTTAAGCCTTTGCTGTGTTGAATCTCCCGTGCATTATTCTGTTAATACTAAGTCAGTGAGTGTAAGGAATATATTCTGTGAAGTTGCACTGACAGTATTGTGTCATGACCTAAGAATCATTCAGTTATTCATAGAGTAATAAGCTAGACACAGGCCCTTTTTACACTGTGCTTTTTTAAAAACTCTTTTTCTAATTCCAGATGGGAAACCACTCTGTCCAAGGTAATAGATGACATAGTTTGTTTATTGTTAGTAGAAACACAGTTTAAGGATTAATATGGTTAAACTGTATTTTGGTGCTATGTGTATTATCGTGATATGAGATGTGGAATGTTCCTGACATGTCTTTCCCTCTGGGACACTCTGTCTGGACAGACATTGGAGATGTGAGTTGGACTTTCCTGAGGCACAGTGGTGCCGTGTAAAAGCCCTTCAGGAGTCATCTATATATAGTTTATAACAACAGATCCAGGAAAAAAAAAAATCCTTAACACAGATTGACCAACTGGAGTGCCTTAATCTGTTGTATGAAAAATAGCGTTTGGAGTGAGGAGGGCAGCTGTATTTAAAGAAAAAACAAACAACAAATCAGCTATAGGATGGAAAAAGCATGTTTTTGGAAATAAGTAAAATGGAATTCTGCTCATCTTATCAAAATATGCAATTAATCTTTTCCCTGCATTTATGTGTTTGTTTTCTAGAGGAAAAAATGTAGTATTTACATCCTGGCCCCAGCTAGTTTTGCAGAGCCATCAACACACTAGTGTGAGTGTGTGGGGAAGGATTTTCAGTAACTGATCCTGGAATAGTGGGACAAGAGAAATGACATCTCCAGTGTTTTCTGTTCCAGAGACTTTACCTTCAGGGGTTTTATGTTCTGCTATTTAAGTCATATACATCATTAACTCTTCCTTCAAGTTGTTGCCAGTATGTTGGCTTATTGCTATTGTATGTTTTTAAGAGTTTAAATTTTGAAGGATGAAGTTGAACTGAATTTCACTGCTGAATTTTTTTTTTCCCCTCAGAAGAGAAATATAAAATAAATGAAACATTTGCAGTAAGGGTAAACTTTGTATTGTGAACATCAGTAGTTTATCTTGGATGTCGATTTTTTTTTTTTTTTTTTTTTACTTTTCTGTACCGTATTTGCAAAGGAAAAAAAATGTTCCTGTAGCACGATGGGAGGAGTATACTTCTTGGCTTTTAGAGATGTTCCTGTTTGGTTTTTTTGTGAACAAGTGATGAATGTTTCACACATTCAAGCTTCAGAGTAGGGATACCTTTAGAAACACAGGCAGCAAGCTGAGGCAAAGAACGGGTAACCAGGCTGTTGTGTCATGTCAGCTCTGTGGAACTCATACACGTTGCCACCTTTCGTGATAAATTAGAAAAACCTTTTGTCTTCTGCTGTCTCCAGTCAGGAGAGCTATTCAGTTTCCCAGGAGTATGGTTATTTGTGATGCCCCTGAAATTCAGATTAATTATGAAATTTGAAACCTTCAATCTCAAGCTAATGATAGGTTTTAAAACTGCATGGTCCGTATATGGACCTGTATGTGTATTTGTTTTATTTGTATGGGCTTAATCAGTTTTATGATCTTGAAATGTCTATCTTCAGCATATGTTATAGATGCCCAGGGAGAATACTTTTTTTGTTTCAAGGGAAATATCCTTATCAGTACTGCATTTCTTCAATCAAATTCCTCTGCCTTGAATGTATGTTGCAGCCTGGACACAAACTGAAGGAAGATTTAATTAAAGATGTTGAACAAGCATTTAAGGAAAAAAAAAAAACAACAAACCACACCCCACAAGTATTTAAATCTACTGAGTATTTACTCTTTTCAATAATACTTTGTTATTGTAAAATGAGAGGATTGCTGCAAACAGTGGCAGAAACTTTTCAATACAGTTAATTAACAGCATCTGTAGTATTGTAGTATAGCTTGGTGTGTCGCTATAGCTGTAGCATCAGGCTCCTTGATGAGCTTAAGTGCTATGCAAACAGTTCAGAATACTGATGAACATTGATGTGATCAGACTAAATTTCAACTTTTTTCCTTTTTTATGCAATTCTCAATAGTTTTGGGGTTATTTTTCTTTGTGCAGTTCTGTATCAGTGGTATGCTTGCCTGCTACAGTAGAGCTTCTCGAACAGTACCACCTTCAGAGGTGGCGCTGGTAGAACTCATGGAAGTGCTGCTTCAGTTGGACTTTGGTCATGGTGATTCCCAGCAGTGTGACTTGATCTAGTTATGCTTTCATCAAATATGCAGATATTTTTAATACTTAAACAAAGTGTAACAATCTCTGGCCAGTACAATACTGCTGCAGACATGAGCTTAGCTGACTATTTCTACCAGTGTCCCATTCTCTTCACTGACCGAATTTGCACATAATCAGTGTGTAGTTACAGGGGACTTTGAGACGAAATGTTTATCTACATGGATTCAAACTATTATTTGCAAGTTTATTTAGAATGATAAAAACTATCATACTGCATGTGAGCGCAGATTTTGTAGAAGAGTAGCATATCAATTTGGGTACTACTCAAATGAGCAATTTGAAATGCTTGTATAAACTTAATTCCATTTTTTGTTATCGATGTGCAATATGTTATGGCTTTAAATTCTGTGATTGCATGCTGGTTTTCCACACGGTTTACAGGAGCTACAGTTTGATGTAGTTGATTTGGTAATGAATGGAGGAATGTGTATTAGGCATTTTTAATATTATTTTGTCTTAGTAGATATTCAGCAGACCACATCCAACCTGTGACTGATAAGCTTTGCCTAAATTGAAGTTCCTGTTGCAAGTGATGGAGAATCAGAGCTGAGAAAAAGGGTGACGGAGACAGAGGAAATAGACTAAGCAATGTTGCATCTTTTGTCCTTGGTATGCAGAAGCAAACAATGGTGCTTTTCTTGCACCCTGCTGTAACACACAAGTAAAACTGGCAAACATCAGACCTCAAGCTGAAAAGGCTGTAAATGTCAGAGACAGGAACTTGGAATGTGGCACCCATAGATGCCTGGCCGGGAGGGCTTGTGCACTTGGTCTGCAATGGTGGTGCCTTAGAAGTCTGCACAATTAAATGGATTTGTCACATCATGTAGCTGGTCATCGGGGGGACTCACTGGTTTTGTGGTGGTTGATGTGTTCCTATCCCGTGGTTTCTTTGCAGACTTGTACAATACAATGTGAACTGAGGTCAGCCGAAGAACAGTAAGGCTGGGGAATGGCACCACCAGAATTCATCTGGGTTTTGGCAGGGAAGGATGGCTGGCTTGTCAGACTCGCTTCCAAGGCAGCGGGAGGTATGCTTAGTGTAGGAGGTACCCAAAAACATTTCAACACACAATTCCTTTCCTGGGACAAGAGAGAGTGCAGGTGTCACTGCTGCTCATGTGACAGCCGTGTCTCCATCACATGCTGGTGTCTCATGCTTGGCACATCTGGTCGTGTGCCAAGGAAAGGTTCCCCAGGTCCTCCTGAGGAAAGGACAGTGGGAAGTGGTAACACGGCTGCTTGCCCACAGCAGAGTGGAGCCTGCAGGTGAAATGGGTTCTGCTGCTGCAGTTTCAGTGGTTGGACACTTATTCCTTAACATAGACATCTTATAGTCTCGAAAGGAAGGCTGACACATCAATTGCTTTTTGCCATCATGTTACAGTAATAAACCCTTAAAAATGTGGTGTTTTTCTAAATAAGTAGTAAGCCTAGAAGTGAGCTCGAAGCAGGTTGGTGAATATTCATAGCTTTTCTGATGTGGCAGGAAACGTGCATATCAGATGAGCAGGTGAATGCTTGTTTGGAGTGAAAACTTGATCAGGAAAATTATCAGCCCAGGTACTTCAAATAAAGGATTGATCTTTTTAGAAGCTTTGTGTTAATCCAAGATTATAAGCAAAACAAATGTTTGTATTCATAGAATGTCTCTTATCAGCTGATATATTAAAAAAAAATAGTTCATTTCAAAACACCACTCATCGTAGCGACTCCATACTTCATAGTTAGCTGTAAACTGCTTAGTTGGGGAGCACTTCTTTGGGTATTTGTTATTTTTAATAGTTGTTTTATCCTGGGTAAAACATAACTGGACTAACGCATTTATTTTTTACAAAATCTTTTCCTAATATGTGAAAGTCTCCAGCATTCACTTTCTTGGTCTTGCCTTTGTTTTTGTTTTGTGTTAGTCAAGTTTCCGGAATGACTTACTTAGTGCCTTCCAGTGTTTTAATGGAGACTTGCTGTCCCCCAGCCTGGGGAGCTGCTGTTCAGAGGTGCATGCAGAAGATACCTGGGTGTGTTATGCCCCTCACAAGGTACTTGTCCAAAACTAAGTTTGCCTGGAGGGGACTTGGAGAGGACAGGGAAATCAAATCAAGAAAGTTGAAAGAACCAGCTTCTTAACGCAGCAATTGAAGCAGCAGCAGCACCAGGTTCAGTGCTGCTTTCTCCTGGAAGATTTATGACAGCGCTTTAGGGTATGTACACTTCCTTGTGTACAAGTTGCAAATACATCCTAACTGTAATAGATGTTTTCACACAGTTTTTATGTTGCGATAGTATTTTTTAATGTTAATAGGAGTGGAACAGGGCAGAGAAATCAAAGGATCACAGAAGATGCTAAAAAAAACTTGTGAAGATACCACAGGTGCAAAACCAGCACAGCAATCTGAGGCCAAGCATTTCTCTCAGCAATACTATGTCACTAGCTCACTTTCCAAAAGATGCTCTGCTCTGGTGACATGGCAGCTCTGCTCTGAGCAGCGTGCAGAATGTTAATCCGAGATCCTGCTATTCCCTGTGCCTTCGTTCACCTCTCTCCTGATCCCTGCCTCTCTCTGTAGCTTTCCTTTTTCCCTTCTCTAATTAGAGACTCGAACAACTACTCAAGACAAGTTTCCTGTGTTTTGTTGCAGCTGTCCAGTAGCTACAGTGAAAATTCAAGATTAAAACCAGGATGTCTTTTGTTTTCTTTCATGATCATTTTCCTTCCCTCTGTTTTTTTGGGCCAGAAATCAAATTTAAATATGACTCAAGTACTTTATGACAGTACCTTAAATATGATGAAGTACTGTCCTCCAACAGTACTGGTTTTGTCTGCTAGAATAATTTTTTGGTAGCCAAGCTGCTGAATAAAATTACCATCATAGAGAGGAGATTGGATGCCATCATGAGCTATACAACTTAAAGTCTGAATGCAGTTCAATGCCATGTCACAGACTTCCAGGGTGGTTTGGAGAAAGTTGCCCAGGTCCTTGTCTGTCTGTCCCAAGGTGGTATGTGACCTCTCTCTTTTTGCAGTGTTTTTTGTGCTGTTCCCCTGCGATTCTGAAAGCATTTGGAGGCACATACCTGTCTTCATTGCTTAATGTCTTTTCTCCATGTTTGTGAATTTTAAGATTTTCAAGAAGTGGAGTTCATACTGTGCCAGTGCAACTAAGCTGCTTCTGTACTTAATATATATATATATATATAAAAAAAAAAAAAAATTGAAAAGGCAGCTTAACTCTTGGCATTAGAAAAGCCTTCCTAATCGTTACCACAGGTGCCTTGAACATGAGAAAGAAAATAATGTCACATTAGTGTTTTTTTGAACTTAATGACAAGACAAACGCTTTCCCTCTTTAATAATGATTATGAACCTGTTCTTTTCTGCTGAGCTTGATACTTTTGTATTAAATCACCCGGGCTTTTTGAACCCCTAAGGACACCAAGTGCTGTGCTGCCCGTGTTCTGACCCTCTGAGCTTCACTTCTGGCCCTGGGACTCTGGACCACATGAAGCAGAACTGCCAGCTAGCAAGGGCTGAGAGGAAATCGCCTTCTGGGAATGGGTCCTGCAGCTGCCCCCACCAGGTCCTACCAGGGAGTGATTTTCTGCCAGCCCCACCACGCTGCCCATCAAACTCTGTGCTTCAAACTTACCCACAGTTTTGCTCTGTAAAACAGACTTTACCATTTTTCAAGGCAAATGTGATGTGTTTTGCTTTTCAGTGCTTCCTGAAGCAACAGTAGAGTTGGGTGATGGAGAGAAATAATTTATTATTCCCTTCATTTATAATTAAACCCAATATAACTGTCAGGCATATCCGTGCCATGTGGTGCTGTGCTCACATACCTCCTTCCCACTTCAAGAGCCCAGCTGTGTTCAAAGAGGATACAAGGTAAGTAACATGCAAAAGTATGTCTTACATACAATAGTTTTGTTGAAAAACTATCATCCATCTCCTGGTTTATTGCTTCACATTAGTTTTCATTTTCCTTTAATTACTTGATACTCTCCTATCTTTTTATCCCATTGTTTTCCTGGACCAATACCTGTACGCTAGTATCAGGATTGAACCTATTGATTTTTGAGTGCATACAGTGGTCTAGTTCAAAACTTGAGTCAGCATCTAGATCTCTCTTGAACAATCAGTCTGTCACCCCATTCCAGCCATGCTCTTCTCTTAGTTTTTAAAACATTTTTATTAGTTCTAGTTTTAGTACTGCCTCAGAAGGTAGTAGGCTGCTATGTGGTGATTTCAACTCACTATCTTTTAATTTCACCTATGAAATCCATCTTACAAAACTTTAAGGCAAAATGCGTTAGGTAATGCTTCAGAACGCCCCCCAGCTGGAAGTGTCCTCATTACTAGTTTGCAGGGTTGTACTCTGTGATGCTCCCATTCTCTGTGGAGCTATTCAGGAGCTACAAATCTGTGTTCTGGCATCAGAATGGTACACCCTCCCTAGGGGTGACAGGGAGTGGCTAATCTCAGCATTGCCCATCATTTGGTCACAGCTAGTGCAGAAGAACTGCTACTTCTGAAACCAAAAGAAAGTTGTTATCTAGTGTTGATTAAATTATTTTTCCTAAATTTTTGTTTGTGTGATGCTACTCAGGTCTCAGAAAGGTGACACAGCTCATTTCACAGCACAATTGCGTTCTCCTCTTTCTGCCATAACTGAATTCTTACCATTATTTAAGAGTAAAAGCATTTCACTCTGAACTCATAAAAGGTCAACAAGTAAAACACACCAGTGAAGAAGCGTGGACAAAGGCCTGAGGTAGGTGGCATAAACTGGATTGCTTAGAGGGTTGTTTTGTCTATTGTTAATCATCTGTTACTAACCCCTGTGTGGTCCTCTACAGCAACAGCCATGGCTTATGTTTGAAAGAACTTGCTTCCTGTGGTCTTCTCCACCCCGGAGCCCTGCTGTATGTATTGAGCTACAAAAGCAGCTCCTTACCTGCAGTTTCTGCTGGCTGCTTCTGGGTATTGTTTTATTTGGTGGTTTGAGAGGGTGCTTGCCAGCTGTCAGGACACAAGCACAGCTAGTTCTCTCTGCGTGTCCTCAAGCAGTAACGGGAGCCAGCATGCTCGCTGACCTCTTCCAGATTTTTTTTTGTCAGCCTCTGATACCTGGGCTGCCCTTTTAGCCCCTTCTGCTCTGCAGCAGGTAGACCTGGTGCAGTGTTGTGAGGGGTTATAACATGGTAGGGGCACAGAGAGCTCCCAGACTGCATTTTGCTGTTCTCTCTTGACCTTCCTTCTAGCATATGTGATAGTGCAGGGCTTGAGTGATGCGCACACTAGCTGCTGAGTCAACCCTGAGCTGGCAATGTTTTATTGTACTCTTAACCCCATGTAGAGCTGTCTGGTCCCTGAGCAGGCAGCAGAGTAGCTGGTGTTTCCTGCTTTGTTCAAAATCACATCAAGGCCAGCCTGTGGGAACCTTCACTTTCACCTATGTGCAGCTTTCAGCACAGATCACCCTCTGCATCGAATGCTGTGCACTGGAGAGCAGCATTCCAGGCAGAGCCACAGCAGCACCCCTGGGTTCTAGCAAAAGCCTGTGTGCAGCCTGGGCTGTGGGTCCTTTTGGGTCCCAACTTTGTTTTGGTGCAAAGTATATATATTACATATGCACCGTAACAGTGTCTGTGTCCTCCAGAAGTTTCCTGATGGATCTGTGTAGTTTAGAATTTAGTAGACTGTACAGCTCAGTAGTTTTTCAGCCTAACTGTTCAACAAATCATCTATAATTGAGACATATTCGTTTCCCATTCATCCTGCAGTCTTTGCTTTCATCGTGGCAATCTCTTGAGAGCAATTTTACTGAAAAGGTGTAAGTGTAAAACTTTCCCGTTAATTAGATGTGTGCAAGAAGGATGGGGGTGTCTTGTTCTTACAGATTCTTGTACATACAATAAGGTCTGGAAAGCATGTGTAAATTTGTAGCATTATTACTAATGACTACGGTGCAATTCGGCCTTGAGATGGGACAGAAACTGATTTTGCAGAATGTAAAAAAGACTGTTTTGAGCTCTGCTGGGTACCACAGATGCAGTATTTACAGCAGACCTGAAAAAATGCAACCGAGGATGGCACAGCGTCAGGAATCGGCTGCCAGCCCGTGGGCAACCACAGGCTCCATCAGGAGGCTCAGGAAATCCTGCTTCCAAGCCAGTGCTGTTGCTGCGTGGGTGATGTGACAGCTGGACCAGAGGGGCTGATTTGTGCCTCTGGCAAGGACCTGAGAAACAAGGCTGCAAGCAGGTTTCAGATAGCTGGGAGCTCAAGCCCCCATGTGCTGTGTTGTACATGCAGCCTCCGCCTGGCTAGTGAAGAGTTTTATTTTTGGCTGTACAGAGATGTGAATGCACAACCCAGCTACCTGGCCTTGGGCATGTGTACAGCCGTGGTGACCTCACTCTCCAAAAACGCAAAGAAAAGACGGCAATAGGAAATTGGAAGTTTAGAATTGCTTTGAAAGAAACTTTCCCACTACCCCCACATAATGCTGCCTTACAACTGCATGCATGAAATACTTGCTGTGTATCTGCCTAATTCTTGATTGACACATATGCAAGATAATAAACTTCATCAGTTAAAATCTCATGTGTTCAGATTGACCAATATTGTGCAAAGAACACCTGGAAAGACTTTAGAGATAACATTTGTAAGGCAATGCCCTCCGGACTCGAAGAGAAAGTGTTTTCCCAATTGATTTCTGTCTAAGGGTTGGCTGTGATACTTATCCAACTGGCAGACCTAGTTTCAGATTTCAGCTTTAAAATATAGTTGGCAGCTCAGCAAATTCATAAAATTGATCCCCATTCACACTTATTTTTGGCTTGCGTTAAGAATGTGCCAACCTGGAACTCTAAACTTGACCCTGGGTGACTTTCCCAGGGCTGCTGCCCCGAAAGGGAAGCCTGGCAGCAGCGCCTGGGCCCCAGCCAAGATAAATCGTCAACTGCGGATGTCAAGGCAGCAGGAGCTTCAACCACAGGTGAGAGGAGAATAAAAAGATGGAACAAAGGGTAGATTTTGTAAAATTCCCCCTTTCTGAAACCCATTACTCAAGTAATCCTGTGTTTGGCTCTTACCGCTCCATGGTCTGACATGGTGCTGCAGCTCCTAAGACAGCCTGATCAGGCACACACACCTTAAGGGCTGCTTAAAGACAAGACACATGCTAAAGTTACATCCATGCCTAACAATGCCTTGTATTTCAGCTCCCTGTAGGAAGCAGCAGCCAGGTGAAGGTGGTGGGATGGGTTCGGCAGTGTATTCAAGCCTCGCCTGCAGGTACATGTATTTCTTTCAACCTGCAGGAGCATCCCTGGCCAGGAGGCCCAGGTGAAGCTGTCTTCGTGCCGGGCAAAGCCGAACTCCAGCGCTTGCTGCCACGTCGTGTGGGTTCTGTCCAACACACGGATGAGGTGCTCATGACCGCCGCAGATGGGATTTGTACCAGTGAATGGGACTGGATTCTGAAAGGCAGCCCTGGAGCAGCAAATCCTGTTTCTGCTGCTACCACATCGACACCTTGTGGTGGACTTGGCCATCATGGTTTTTAAAAATGTGTTACTGGTCTATGTCTTACAGATGTCGATTACTAGACATTACCTAGAAGTGTTCCACTTGGCTGGTCATACCTTTTCTTTCAACAACTCTACTGAATCTCCCTTGGACAAATACAAATACTAGGACATCAAAGTGCGGAGGCTGACCTAAACCAGCATCTCCCAAACACCATCCCCGGTTGCATATGCAATATTATGAAAGGTGAACAGAAGGAACCACTGGAGAGTATTTTTTTCTCTTTTTCTATTCTTCCAGAACTTGGATTCCCTATCCCTTTTTTTATCATATTCTGTTATTTTTACTTCAGTTTAAAATGGTACTAATTTTTTTTCCCCCTCTTCTGCAAGGCTTAGATATGACCTATGTATCTTAAGAAAGATGCTCTAAGGGTTTAAAGAACTTCCATCTGCTTCTTTAAATGAAGCCAGGGCTCCAAATCCACATGTCATATGTTATGAGCAAAAGGATATTCAGATGCTGAAGTTCTTCTCTGGGAATGTTTCTCTGCTGGAAATAACATTTTTACAAGCTTCTGTGTTCCCTGCAGTCTCTTTCTAACAGGACCTCCTGCAGGGAGAACTCGGTATTTCTCATTCCAGTTATAGTTTTGAGTAACGTTTATAATTGCCTGCCAATGGCTGTGTATTTTTTGGCAATAACAAATCTGAGGCAAGTTTGCTTCCCAGCTAAAATTTCTTTAGCACCGCTTTCAGAGTGGTGATCAGATGGAGTGCAGGTTTCGCCAGACTATGGTGACATTTATGCCTTCGCTTTCCCTGGAGCTGCAGAATGTGGTTTTATTTATGAAGTGCATTTTACCATTTACCATTTCAAGTGGTAAAAGCCATCACATTCCTCTGTGCTTCTCCTGCTACCCCCTCAACAAGTATTGGTTGCTTTTTAGTCATGTTGGGCTGTTCTCATATATCTGTAGCTTTTCTCCTGGCAATGAGAGGAAAACATTATTCCCATAGTAAAACTGGGTCTAATCTGGAAGCCAAATCATCAGACAGTGATGGCATCTTTGTCTTGTCCTCGTGTTCAATGCTGTAGCTCATTCATTTACTACAGTTGATATCGCTTCTTATCTGGCAGTTTCCCCAGTTGTTTGGAGCCTCTGCAATAGAGATATCGAGTACAGCAAGCTGGCAATCACAGAAGAGAGCTGGATCCTGCTTTGCTCTGTGTTACAAGTATGCGGATGGATGGCAACCACCCTTTTGAATCTTATTGTGGATGACAGCACCTTTCTGAGGTTTATCATACTTTATGTAACATTCAACACTTGCTTCTACCAGCTCTATATTTCTTTAATGTTATTTAATACTAATTTTATGCGAGAAAAAATTATTTCCATTTATCTAGGTTGGCTAAGTTTATGTCACTCATGTTTTGATGTCTGCTCCTAGGTTATGGTTTCATTTTGCCATTTAGTGTCCGAATGCCTGCTTCTTCTCCGTATGAAACCAGTAGCGTTAGTAACTCCTGCAAACATACTATTTTGGTGGTGGTAGGTAGAGGATAATTGTTACTTTTACAGTAGGTTTTAAGGTAGCTAAGATCATATAGTGGCTGAGTTTCTGCTAGCATCCCATCTGATCTTTAGAGAAGAGAAGAGAAAGCCGTACAAAGCCAGCACAAGCAGGTGTGAATGTAACTTTCTCCTCAGTTTCCTGCCCCAAACAGCTTTTGCTAGGAAGACTGCTTTAAGGTGGGAGGGGAAAACAGCCTGAGCATATCAGGCCTCTGGCAGGCTAAAGGTATCCATGTCAAGGTTTGAACAAAAACGAAGAAAAAAACAAACAAAAAACTAAAAACCTTTCAGCTGGAGGGTGGGGTGAAGGGAGAGGTAGTATTTGGGAGCAGTACCCAGCACAACAGAGGAGGAGGGGAGGGAGCAAGGAAAAGAAGGGAACAAGAAACAAGAGTTTAGGTGTGGGTGGGTGATTTCCATGGAGGCAGAAGGAGAGGGGTTGGGATAAGGAAGCGTTTTGTGATTTGCAACCCACTCTGTAAAGGGTACAATGGAAATTCTGAGTCTAGCAAGAACTGGAGGAAAGAACTGTGGAGAAACTAGGGAAGCTGAGCAAATTGTGTGGCACAGAGAAAAGCCAAAGTGAGGGAGCTGTCGTTGTGGTTAGATGAGCGATTCTCATGCCACCATTCTTCATCAAAACCACATCATCTGATTTCCTCCTGGCATTCAAAGCCCTGATGGCCCTGCAGGCGTTGTCCTAACTTTCTGACTTGCCACCTTGTATTTGCTGCCCCTGCAAATCTCTGTGTTCACAACTTTGCTCCATTTGTATGTCCATGTTGATTGCATTTGCCAAGTCAGCACATAAGTACATCTCACTGAAGAGTTAAGAATTCAAGGCAGTGAGCCCAGCTTGGGGCAGAGAAGGGACATGGCTAAAATGCTATCAAAATCCCTTCACTATCACCCGCAAGTCATAGCACTTTCTTAATAATACAAATGACAAGTGATGCTGTAATATTAAACTGTTCTTCTCAAGAGTTGAAAGCATCCCGATCTTGCCAGCCCAGAGGAGGTAAATACTACAGCGGTCTTGTACATATGTGTGACTGCAGACCAGACATATCTTGAGGCAGCAAAGCAAAGGGCTTACAGTGGCAGAGCGAATAAGTTACACCTCCAGGAATAAAAATCATGTTCTGACTCCTGGCTTGGAGAAAGTCCATGCAAAAAGTGAAAGATAATATCTGAATTGTCGTCTTAAAGATATGTATGCAGAATACCTGTGTCCAACATAGGAGTCTGTGTGTGGGTGGCTTTCACCAGAGGCTTTGGGGTATTTAAACTTGTGAAGGTGGTCTGTTATATGTGGTGAAGTACAGGGCCTGCTTGTTCTTCCCTAGCAATCTAATATTTTTAAGGAAGAAAGAAGCTATGAAACCCATTTTGTTCTGTTTAGTTGTTTGTGATTAGTTTGCAAATTGTACCAGTTCTTATAGGAAGTGAGTTAAAATGTTAGCAAAACTTCTCATAAAACTTGGCAAATACAAGTGCTTAATACAAAGCAAGATTATTATCTACGTCGTAGGCTGTCTTATGGCATTAATTTTTATGGTATCTAAGCTCTGCAAGGGATAAAATTCTGTATTTAAGAAGAGGTGGGAGGTGAGCTGCCCAGGACTGCCTCGGGTGCAAAGGACCGCCTTCTTTCCCATGTTTCATGCTGAGGAGCTGTTGCAGGGGTGGCTTCCGCCCAAGGCTTTTCAGTGAAAGATTTGTATCTAGTTTCCCTAGCCCCTCACAAAGGAGGGTGTTTATGGCTTCCTAACTTTTTGGGGAAGGGTGAGACTAGAGAAGGGAAGTCTCTTTTATGACTTTTTAAAATTATTATTAATTTTTAATCTTAAAATGAATTCAGCAACTCTGTATATCTCCTTAGGAAAGCAACCTGTCTCCTGGAGGATTGCTCCCATTGCTTCAGTCTGCTTCTAAAAGAGCCGTGACAACCAAAAAGCAAAGAACGTCAAGGGCTTCCCAAGCCTGTTGGGACTGATGTATTCATTTTCAGCTTTGCAGCAAGAGTTGGACTTGAATGCATCTCAGCAGAGATACCAAATAGCAACAGCCTCCCACCCTGCCCATGCAAAACCTGCCTGCTCCTTTCTGTCAGCAGCCCCTTCCCTTACCTTGGGAGCTGACAAAGCCAAAAAAATGAAATCCCTCCAGCCTTGTAAAGTGCAAAAGGCTCAGCAGCAGAGAGCCCTGAGTCCCAGATGCTTGTGCTGGGGGGAAATTTCAACACAGTCTGTGCTCCGGGTGGGCTCCCCTGGAGCAGGCGGTGACACAGTGGTGACAGCGTGACTGCCCCGCTGCCCTGCCAGCAACAGCCCTCTGAGAAAAAACCTGCTGCTGAGCAAAAGAGCCAAGAGGAATCAAGTTCTGTTCAGAGCCGAAGTCTGATTTATTTTCTCAGACACTTTCTCAGCAGAACATGCATTCTATGTATTTTACTGAAAGATTTCCCCAGTAAATAAGACAGAAACGGAAGAAAAATAATTTATTAGACATCAAGAGAAGATTTTGAACAGCCACCAAATTCCTGTGCATCCTCAAAAAGGAAAAAAACTTATGCCCATGTCTCCAGCAAGATGAGGGCCACTACACAAAGGCAGCATGCCAGTTTTCCTGTGGATTTTAAATGCTTTCTGTATTGAAATATGTAACATACATTCCAGACATAAAAATAAATGTTGATGTGTATGGTTATATCCTGCTCCCGTACCATGTGTATATTTTCTGAATGCTGTCATTTGGGACTTGCTCTGTTTCAGTATGCAGAAGGTGTTTTTCTGCTCTGTGTTGCACTTCCTCTGTGTGTATACATGTGTACAGCAGTATATACGTGTACAGCTGTAGTTGGGAAAGCTCCAGTAGAGGCTGTTAGGCAAACCAATCAGCCTGGCCTTGCATAGGCACAATATAGGCATTTAATCCTTGAAATGTCTCAGTTCGCTTCAATGTTTAAAGTGTGGTGTGTGGCATATTTCAGCAAGACTAATGGCAGCTGATGAACTCAAGTACTTTTCAAAGCATTTCACAGGGCGTTTATTCCATAGTTTCATTTTAATGACATTTCTAATCTTTATGTAATATGCAGTGGATAAATTTATAAGCCATTCTGGTAATTCAGTTATATATTTTATGACTGTAATTAGTGGAAAAGTCATGGCATGTGGAAAAAAACTATCATCATGTTCTGTAAAGGCAAATAATAACTTCAGCCTCCAAATTAGAATTTCTTGGAGCCAGCCACGTGGCCATAAGAGATTGAACTGATACAGTATACTTATTTCCTGAAGATTCTTTAAACACCACCACCAAAGAAGAGCTGCTGGCAGTTTCCAGAGTGGGAAAGGTCAAACTATTACCACTTTAAAAAATGCATCATGTGATAATGTCACTAAAGGTAAATTATTACTTCTTAGCCACCTTTCTGAATGCAAGCGAGTTCAGAGCTGTCAGTGAGGACCATGTTTAATTCCTGCCTGGGACCAACATCACTGATTGCACTTTAGAGAAGAACCTAACAGGGATATTGTAGGGCCAGAGACTTTGTAAAACCCACATTAACATTGGACTAGATGAAGCAGCAGTGCTAAGAGGAATGGGGGAAAAACAAACAAACAAACAAACAAAAAAACCCACCACTACATTATTCAGAGCATAAAGTGTTCTAGACCATCTAATAATATGTTAAAACATTTTAAAAGCAAGTCATATTCACGTATTTAAACTTTGGTATAATGCCAAAAACATTCAGGATCAAGCTTAATATTGAAATTCTAAACTGAAGAATTCAGTGGAATAATGCAGTGATTAGCAGCTTTACAGCTTACTGAAAATCAAGCATGTCCAAAGAGAACATTGTTTGTTTAGATGTTTGTCATCATAAAACAGCTGTATAATTGCATTATGGGACCATATTTGGTAGTTAAAGGTTAAGCCAACCGTAGTTTTCTTGTTTGATACAACAGAGACACTTTAAAGCTTTTTTTTGTTTTTGTTTTTTTTTTTCCCTCCTGTTTTGGTATCACCTCTGTTAATTCAAAAACAACCGTGAACCCTCAGTCCACATCAGGACTTATACTGAAGATGACTTCTCTGATTTGACATACATGGAATCATAGAATTGTTTAGGTTGGAAAAGACCTTTAAGATCATCAAGTCTGACTGTTACCTGACCATGCCAAGTTCACCACTAAACCGTGTTGCCAAGCACCACCACCACATGTCCAGGGATGGTGACTCAACCACTTTTCTGGGCAGCCTGTTCCGATGCCTGACAACCCTGCTGGTGAAGAAATGTTTTCTAATATTCCATCTGAACCTCTCCTGACACAACTTGAGGCCATTTCCTCTTGTCATATTGCTTGTTACCAGATCCTCCTGGCAGATGGGTGTCACTTTTGCCAACTTCCAGTCAACTGGGACCTCCCCAGTTAGCCAGGACTGTTAATAATTGAAAGTGGATTAGTGACCACCCCATCAGCTCCCTCAGAACCCTTGGGTGGATCCCATCCAGTCCCCTAGACTTTTGTGTATTTAAGTGGTGTAGCAGGTTGCCAGCCATTTCCCCTTGGATTATTGGGGCTTCATTCTGCTCCCCATCCCTGTCTTCCAGCTCAGGGGGCTGGCTACTCACAGAACAATTGGTTTTACTATAAAAGACTCCGGCAATATTGTGTGTGATCCCCAAGAAATGTACCTGCGCCTACCTTCAAGTGCTCTGGAGTATCTATCTCCACCAACTCTGCTAGCCATTCTGTGGGTTCAGAGCATTGGTTTATAAATACAAGATGTGGGGTTTTTTTTAAGCTAGAAGGTAATAATACGCATCCAAAGATGCCTTCTAGCAGAGAGCACAGGTTAGAGAAATAGGTCAAATGACTTTCATGTGCTAGCTTATCAAGTACCCCCAGGGACTCTGGAGAACCTGTTACTGGGACCCATGGAGCTTGTGTTTTCTTATGGTAGTTGAACAGTAGGTTAAGACACTAAAAACATGTCTAGTGTTTCAAGGCATCAACGAAGATCTACACCATCCTAAAAAACAGTTACTGGTGAGGTTCAAATGCTGACAGACCAGTTCCCCTTAGCCCTCCCATTCACTTCCATGGGAGGTGAATGAGATTCCTCTGCAGTGAGCACGGGCCTTTGCCTTGACCTGATGCCCCATGAAACATAGCTGGTTGATGCTTAGACTTTGACTCCTGGAACAGCTATAGCCCTTGCCATCAAGCCTTTCAATAGCACTTCATTATGCCCTAGCTTTGTGCCTCAGGATTTGTGCTTGTTGGGAAAAGTTGAATCTGGAGGCTTCACAATTTTCTGTGTCTCTGAATCAGTAAAGTCAAGCTAGCAATATCCTTGATATCAGGGTACAAAGCCATGATGTGATTCACCTCACCATAAGGGAAAAGGGAGCATAGCTCCCTGTGGATGTTTGCTTGCTGGACAGAAGGTGGCATTGCAGCTGGGGTGGGCCAGTAGTCACTGTAAGAGGCATGGGGGTAAGCATGGGCTTTCTGGAAGAAGCCCAGCTTGTTGCTGGAGTCTAACAGAAAGGGCTGCTGAGGGGGCTGGCTGGGGAAGCACTGCTGCTGCTGCAGCTGATGCTCGCTGTACAAGTGCGGCAGGTCAGGGGAACAAGCTGCAGACTGTGGCAAGACGTGGTGCTGAGTGTCCAGGGCCTGTTTGTGCTGAGCACCAGCAGGGAGGTAGCGGCTCCTCTGACCCACCCCGTGCACGGCGCAGCACTCCTGAGGCCAGCTGTGCTCTGGGCACATCCCGCCCTGCACAGGTGTGAGCACTGTTTGCTGGAAAGGGCAGGTGTGATCCGAGCTATGGTGGTGATGGAATGAGTACAGGTTGTGCCTGAGGTCACTGCAGTGATGAGGGCTGTCCATTACCTTTCTGTCCTGAGAGGTACGTATTGACCGACTGTAACTGTACGTGTCGTCGCTGATGGACAGCGCTGACATCTTCTCCAGGAGTGGTTGACGTCTCAGCAGCTCTGGTTGCAGCAACTGCTGGTCTGGCCCCGGGTCACTGCTGGGGCCACCAGCCCAAGTGGCAGACAGCTGCTCAGGACGGCTCCCCTGGGACCACCCTGGGTAGCAGGAAGCCCCTGCGTAGCCATTGGCTTTTCGCAGCGTTTCTGTGCAGACATCAGGTGGTGCAGGCTCCCCTCCGGTCCTGTACGGTGAGTGGTTACGCTGCTCCTCCTCTTTCCCCGGGTTTAACGGAACCTTTGTTTTGGCCCTGAGCTCATCAGCAACTGAGAGCTGAGCTTGATGTGGTCTCTCTGGGTGGTAAAATTTGCATTTGTTGCCATAGGTACATTTTTTACCTGAAAGAATCACAAATCAAACAAGAGGTTGTCGCTAGCACCCATGTCAATTAACGTACTCATCGCCTTCCCCCAGCACTGTGCATTTGCACAGGTGGGGTGAAGACAAACAGCGAAGATGGGAAGGGCTATTTTACAATTCAGTACTTTTGACCCTAGATTTAAATATTGCTGACCTAAATAGCAGGGTGAAGCAGCAGGGAAAGGAAGTGTCTGCTATTTTGAAAGTGCCTGAAATTCGTTCATGTTCCAATTGCTGCACTCACTGGACTGGGAGACCTGCTGTTACGAAGGGCTGCTTTAAAAAAAATGGTATAGAGGTTTACTGCTGAGAAACCTCCACATTACTGGAAAGCTGGTTTTGGGGGGGAAGAGAATTTGGATGGCTTTTCCCGAGTGCTGTGATGGAAGTCCATCCTGCAGTGTGAAAAGTGTGTGCAGGCTGGTGGGGTCAGTACATCCACAGTGCTTGGTTTGGGTGCTGTGCCCAGGTGAGGATGGAGAAGCCAGAAACTGCTGCTGAGGCTGAAGCCACTTAAGCAAGAGGGGAAAAAAGCACCACCCTGGCCAAAAACTCTACCACACAATGATGTATATGGGCAGTACCTGGCAACAGCACTTGCCCTTAGCCAAAGGAAAGTGCCATGAGGAAGCAAGGGGCAGGAGGAAGCACAGAGAGACACCCACCATAGGGGCAAGGCTGCCATTTTGGTTCAGGAAGCACTGGTTTTTTGCTGAGGAAGTTATTAAGAGTGGGTCCATGCCGGCCTAATGGATCATCAGGAGGCATAAACCTGAAAAAGGAAAAAGTCACAGGGGTAACAAAAATACCTCAAGCTTTTGGAGCTAAAGTGCCATCACAGCTTGTGGCACAAGCTCAGGGAAGAAAATCCTTGTGCTCCTTTTGTAGCCCAGCCTTCAGGCTGCGCTACTAGACAACATGCCTTCCTGCCTGCCGAGTCAATACTTCAGCTTCATGTAGTTGTTTTTTCCTGATAACTTAGAACAACTGGGAATACACAGTGGCTTGGTATAGCTCTGGCCAGCTGTCAGCCCCATCCATCACTTCCCTTTTCTCCAAAGCAGCAGCAAACTCTCCTGTGGTCCCAGCCCTGCCATCCTTACCAGCAGCTCCCTTCCACAGCAAGCTCATTTTTCTCTTACTAAATACTTGTAGGAGAATGAGATTTAAAAAGTCAGTGGTTAATTCAGAGCTACAGCTGATCGTGCATATGGTGTGATAAACAAGCCCAGCCTTCTTCAAGGGTTCAGTGAAGGTTTCCTGCTACAAGGCCCTCAAAAATGCTTCAGATAAAACTGTTTATTCTCCTATGCCAGTGCCTGAATGTGATGTTTCAGGAAGAAAACTAATTAGGATCTCTAAACTGGTTTGCAAATGAATCTGTACAACACCCACCCATGGAACAAGTCTCTGTCAGATGAAGGGAATCGCAGGCAAGTGCGGAAGGGAATTTGTTCCTCTGCACCCACCCGGGCACCACAAAGAATTTGTTCAGCTGCATAATCGGACTGAAACCTCCAACTTCAGGCTGTGGTTTTTAAGAGGTTCCCAAAGTTGTGCAAGGAGGTTCCACTGAAACTATTCAAATGAGCTTCAGAGTAACAGTTAGGCTTTCTGAGGAAAGGGTTCTGAAAAGACCTACGAAATAGGAAGGAAAATATCATATAAATATTTGTAACCCATTAGTAACTAGGGAAGAAGCCTGGTGGTAGTTTGAGATAATGGACTGGAGCTTTGAGAAATACAGTATATTGATGTTCAGCAACTGCATTTCTGTGAACAGCATTACAGGGAAACTGAAACCCAGTGCCAAGCAATCACACCCAGTCATGGTGGTGGGAGAGCCAAGTCTCCATCCTGACCCACAGAGAGTGCCTCCATCTGATGTTGGCATCTGTTCTAGAAAGTTACTGTTAGAAAAGCATGGGAAAGGGGGCTGTTTTGCCTTGTAGCAGGATTAAAAATACTGCCAGCTAGTGAGCCTCCTCTCACTGATCTAATTCTGTTATCCTGCTATGAGACAGAAATGAAAGGCTATCAGGCCTTGGGTTAACATTTCAGTTTGGATTGGAAAGAAGCAAAGCCGGTCACTAATATCGCCTTTCAAACTGAGAAGTTCATTGAAGAATGACATGAGCGGTTTAAGACCAAAGCTGAGGGATCTGGAACTGGAGAAATGAGACAAGAGAAATTGTGGTAAATCCTCTTCAGAAAAAGGATCATGTGCTCTGCCACTGGTGGGAGGTGCTTTAATGCTGGAGCTGACATAATGTATAAATTAAAGATTGCTTAGCAATAGTTGTCTCTTACCTGTTACTGACAAAAGAGTACATGAGTAGTCGCTGCTCAATAAACCATTTCCACTCAGGGTTTTCATTCTGGAGATCCCGGTAATGGTCATTAGAAACAATTACTCCGTCTTTTTCATAAGCAACTTTCACTATGTAGCGATCATCGTAGCAAACTACCCTCTTGCCTTTCACCTTTCGGCATGGGGTGTACACAAGGATCGATTGCTTTTCAAGCTCTTCAAGAATGTGCTGATCTGGTGGGGTGGTCGGCAGAAACAGAAGGGGTAAACAAACAAACAAAACCCACAACAAACTGTTAACAAAGACCAAGTCTCAATCATGTTCTTTAGACAACTTACAGTGGTGTGACTTTCAGATATCTGGTGGCTATTATTTGGCAACTGGAGAATTAGGTCTGTTACAAAAGCATCTAATCATAACCTTTGAGATATTTTTTAAAATTTTTTAAGTCTTATCCATAGAAGGATGCCTTGAATTCCACACCAGAGATACGCTGAGCCCCTGTAGTTCCCTTTTATCCCACTAGATGCTAGAAGGCTCAGAACCACGAGTGTTAATGGGAGATAAAATGTGCCTGGTAAAATAAATTAAAAAAAATCTTTGCTGCACTTGAGGACACTCTGGCTTCTTGTCATTCCTGCTACACAGAAATGCAGACCCCCAACAGCGGCAGATGCCAAGCTGCTGACACAAATCTGGCTGATATATTTCCACACGAACTAAATCTCACCACCCTCCACAGACTTCAGATGGTGCATTTCCTTCTCCTGGAAGAGGAACCCGTGTAGTTCCTGTATCAGAGTAAAAGGCTAGCAGATAATAGTTATGCAGCAGTGAACACTTCAGATATGGCCACCTTTGGATAATATCTGAAATAATATCATTGTCTCCTGATCAGCCTTAAAAGCTCTGCAGACTTGTGAGCTGACAATCTCATTTTCTTTAACTCAGCTGGCAGTAACTTGTGCTTCTAAAGCAGAAGGCTCAAAGCAGTGTAACAAAGCCTTGTATGCAGTTTTATAATAGCTGTTAGCCAGGAGTGTGTGGCAATTAATTAATGACTAATTTAAATGATGGAAACTTGATACACAAGTTCCACAGTGTTTATCCTTACAGGGCAAAACCATACTGGACTCTTCACACCTCCTGTCTCCAAAATGCACCTAAGGGTTGCCAAATTATGGCCAAGACAGTGACCTACCTGAAATTGGACTGTCTTGTCGAGGAGGCTCCTTTCGCCAGAGTGGGACAAAAACCTTGATGTATGTGTGTCCCCTTTCTCGAAACCAATCCACTGCCAGCTGGATCCCCCAGCAGGAGAATACTTCTTTGTTTCCATGACTATAAAAAAAGAAAGGAGGAGGATGGTGAGGGAAAGCTTTCAAGAAGCTAGAGTCCTCTTTAACTGAGCCAGTAATGAAAAGGCAAACCAAACAACTTTGGTGTCATTCATCATTTTTCAAGAAAGCAACCTGGTAGGGTGGCCTGGTTGGACAGGCCAAACACCTCCTTCAGTGAAACCGGAAGCTTGTTCTCTGAAGCAGTTTGGATGTTTGAAAACCGAGGTATCCTATCTACCATCAATATGACCTGCCTGTTACCCAAGCCTGTTCCTTCTGCCTCTATCTGGATGAACTTGGGTCTTAAAGTACCAGCAAGACCTTAGGCTGTGTCAGGCCCTTTACATGCCTTGTCTGATTATGCTTTGAGGAGTCGGAGTTTCTTCCAGCACAAGCAGAAATCCACAAGGCTCTCCTATGAGAAATAAAATGTGGGCATTTTCTTCTGTGGTAACAGTGACACTAGGGATTGTAACATCTGAACCTGCTGCAAGTGTGATCACAGGTCATTCTGCTGCTGACTTCTTTTGGGAACAGGAGTGGAACTATAGGGGAAGGAAAACTGTTAGAGGCAGGATGGGAAACATGGAGAACCTAAGCCAGGATGCCAGAGCCTCACTGGAGATGGCCACAGGCACCTCAGGCCCATCTTTATCTTGCCCTAGTTGGTGGGTTTTGTCTTCATTGCAAAGAGAAATAGGAAAGACCTAGGATGCATGCTATAGAGGATGCAGGCTAGGTGTGTTCAGGAGAATTATCAACATGCAGGCAACACAGAGAACACAACCTCAAGTAAAACAATTGGGGTGATATCCTCCCTAAGTTTGTCTCCCCCTTCATTGAAAGTTCTTACTGCTTGTCATTCCCTTATCTAACACTAGTAACAATGCGATGCATGTCTAAAGGGTGGTAATTTAACTACCTCTGCACAAGGAAACAAAAATAAACTCTACACAAAGTCCTAAAAAAAAAATCCTAATTTTCTACAGAAACCTTATCCTTGTACTTTGAGCTTTCTGGATGATGTCACCGCAGTCTCACTCAGGTTTTCATCTCTGCAAAACATACTTGTAAACGACTCTCTCAGTTACTATACCTGCCTGCAGTGATGGATCAATCAAGGATGATGCCACAATCTTAAAAGGCTCTCTCCCTACCATCCCCCAGGAATTCAAATCTAGGTTTTGTCTACATCAGCCTCGTAATCAAAGCTCCATCTTGCACCTAGTAAAAGTTTCAGTGCTGAAATGGTGACCACAAATGAAAAATAGAGCAGTTTGGAGGGAGAAACCCAGCTCTTTATTAATAGCTACACAGGCAATAGGCAGTCTTTGAAAAACAACCAAACCAAAACAAAACAAAAAACACCCCCCAATAATAAATGGTCTGAAGTGCTCAGTGCATCTAATCTCCATTCTAGAGCAACTGTTCAGTTTTAAGGGACAGGACCTAGCCAGGGTAGGTATAAAGTCACCTGGATGGACAGATGAATTGCAAGTGCAGGTGACTTTTTCATATAAGTACAAGCAGAGTGAGCAAGAAGAGGTAGCTGGAATTGTTTCTCAGCATTATCACTTAATCCAGTTGCTGCTACACTGCTACAGCCAAATCTGGGGAACATGTACCTAAATATCATGTACATGCATGGTGTGCTGCAATGTCAACATTATTGAACACCAATGTCTGTCATGCAATGGAGCAGGGCTTTAAAGCCTCACCTTCTCCCTGCATGTCTTGGACTCATATTTTGGAAATTATTATACAAAAATATATAAATTTCACATGCTAGAAGCACATGTTGTTTCTTGAAAACCCATTTAGGTGGGCATGTGGTCTAGGAAAGCAATATGACATGCTAGCTCAAGCTATATGCTGCACATACCTTTAATGACATTTGCTTTAAATAAGCTCTGTCTAGCAAGCTTCTGTGCACGGGCTGGGACAGTGGGATGATCTTGGAGCTTGCCCAGAGTACTCCAATCTCAAAACATGCACTATCTCATTAGCCACCAACCTACTCTGGGCCTCCTGCTCGGTGGCAAGGGTGCATATTCTGCCATCTTAGAAACAATGTTTTCTCTGCCTTGTCCACCTCTATACCTGCTCTAAAAAGGCCCTGGTAAATTGGCGAGGACAAGGTTGTGCCAGGAGAAAGAAGCACATTGCCAGTCAGGGTTAGTATCACCCCTAATGCAATGAAAGGGCAGGTGCTCAGCTCAGCTGCTCTGTCTGAATGGATGTTTATTTATTTTGCAGAGAGGCAAGAAGGACACCCTAAGAATGGTCTTGGGTGACAATGTAAATGGGGACAGAAGATCCTAACATCTGGGTATCGAGCTCAAGGCCCAGCCAAGGCTGACCAATTTTGCATTGTGTATTTCTCACTGCGCTGACCAAGGAACCCTCATTTTCAGATGGGATTTCTCCCTTCATCCAGAAGATGGCATAATTTGCTTAGTCTCCAGTTGCTCTGGGTGGGTGTGCTTGTCCCCTTTGCCCTCCAGCCAGAGGGGATGTGCTTTCATCTCACCTCACACCAAAGCCAAGGGAAGGAGGAAGGCCTCCTCTGCCCTGTCCCAACCTGCAAGGACGGGCTTAGCCATGCTGAGAAGGAAGAGAAGTTAACAGGGAAAAATGATGAATCACCAGAGTGTCCTGGGCTCTTGACTGCTGGGGCCTCTGGCTGTTCGTGTTGCTCAGGTAAACAGAGACCAGCCCACAACTATCCTTGGACTTCCCATCTACATGGATGCACCAGGTTCCCCACCAACAAGAATGGTTTCACAGTGTCACAGCACTGCTTAGGAAATGTAATAGGCCAGAATGGGTTGCTGTGACATTTTCCAGAAGTAGAATTAATTAAGAAGGAAAAGAGACTATTCAGTACAAGGGAACTATAAATTCCCTGATACTTCCATAAAAAATGAAGCCAATCTGAAAACCAATGAAAATATACAATCTGGGAACATTGTTGGGGCTTACTTGCAAGTCCAAACAGCGCAGCTGTGATGTTGTTAGGAACCACAGCCACCCATCTTTATTTTCCCTCTCCTTCTTAGGCTAGTTGGGCTGTTCTGTCTATCTGGTCAGCAGTCTTTCCTGGAAATATGTCAGGATACAGATAGGTACCCATTTGAAAAGGCTCGTAAAGATGAATAGCGAGCAGAAAGAGAGAGCGAGCTGCGGGATCACGCTGCCGTATGCAGCAGTGAGCTTGCTGGTGGCTTGTGGAAAGCCAACGTGCTGAGCAAGCCGGTGATCGCACTGAGCGTGCGCGTTTATAAGTATAGATACAGCAGGTCCCTAGAAGCTGAGGCTCAGGGAAAGAACGGGAATAAGGAGTCATTCATACTTTATACATCAAATACACCAAAGCACCTCTCACCTGAATAAAAACATATTTCAGAACACCAGCTATAAAACTCAAAATCTTCAGAGAAAGATATATCCCTTTGAGGAAACAAAGCTTACCTCATTGCAACATTGCTGCCGTCGATCACAATGGGTCTCAAATGGTCGGAAGAATCACCTTCATCTTCCCCAAGCCATTTCAGTCCTGGTGAAGTGCTACAGGAGCCACGGGCAACAAGTTTTAGCGGGGAAGGCTGAGTCTGGTTCTCCAGAGCTTGAGGTTTGCTCCCCATCCGAATCAGCTCTTTCAGCACATCGTCCTCCAGGGCCTCTTGGCCCAGGTTCTCCAACACTTTGCAAATGTCCTGCTTGCCATAGCCCAGCTTGCAGAAAAAATCCAGCTTGCTCTGATGCACTTCCACCCCTGCTGTAGGAACTTTTCTGGGGCGTGGAAGCACTGGCTTGCTAGAAAGTGAACTGGCCAGTGCCATCTTAACAGGCATTTAGGTTCCTTTAAACCCGGTGCTCCTGTCTTCCCAGCCTCATCCAACAGGCATCAGCTTTAGGTGAGGGAAAGATTAGAAACAACAAAATTCAAGCATTAAAGAAGAACGTGCAACCTCAGTTATTTGCCTAGCGCACAGCAAAGAGACTGTCTGATCAGCTGTCTTCTCTCTGAAGAGACCGTCTTCTCTCAGCGTTAAAGCATTTTTCTGGTCCGCTCTTATTTATAAAAGCACTGGAGTGTCCCGTGCAGTGTTTGTCACTGTCCAGGCATTATGTCAGACAAGTGTCATCCTGCTTCATGAGCTATGCAACCCTGCCCATACACAGACACACTGTATGCGTTAAGTTTGTTCTTCAAACTTATCTCACAGGAAATGATATAAATGACAGTGTAACTGGGGATTTTCAATTTGCTCAGTGTGGTTTGTGAGCCACAGATAAAAATCTGTCAAATATTGTTGGATGAGCTCAGATGCCATAGCAACTTAACAAGTATAGAAAATTTCATTGAGTGATTGAAGGAAAAATGTCATTTGCAAAGTAGATGGGAACTCTGAATTTTTTTTTATAGTTTTGCCTTTCTTAATATGTGTCCACATGTATATTCACAGACATACCTTATAAAATTCTGTCACTCATCTGTTCCATTGATGCCTGACTTACTCTTTTCCTGTTATTTGCTATTTCAGTGAGGGCTTTTACATTCAGAGAAGCAGCTTGTTTTTTGAAAGTGCTCAGGGCAGTGGTTGGAAATCAGGCAATCTGAAAAGTTGTTTCAATTTCACTTATATTTATTGTCAAGAGAAACCGGTAATTCATAAATGAGTATGCAGAAGTAGCGGAAAAGTTACTTTAAACTTCTCCAGAAAAGCACTATTTACATTTCACAGTATCACAGTATGTTTGGGATTGGAAGGGACCTCAAAAGATCATCTAGTCCAATCCCCCTGCTGGAGCAGGAACGCCTAGGTGAGGTCGCACAGGAATGTGTCCAGGCGGGCTTTGAATGTCTCCAGGGAAGGAGACTCCACAACCTACTTGGGCAGCCTGTTCCAGTGCTCTGTCACACTCACTGAGAAGTTTCTTCTCAAATTTAAGTGGAACCTCTTGTGTTCCAGCTTGATCCCATTACCCCTTGTCCTATCATTGTTTGCCACTGAGAAAAGCCTGGCTCCATCCTCATGGCACTCATCCTTTATATATTTATAAACATTAATAAGGTCACCCCTCAGTCTCCTCTTCTCCAAACTAAAGAGACCCAGCTCCCTCAGCCTTTCTTCATAAGGGCCACACAGTAAATGACAGTGATGGGCAGCCTACACAGGCCTACCCAGAGCTGCTCCAGCCTACCAGTTGTGACAAGGGCAGGACAGACATGGTCACTACTCATCCATCAAGCCAAACATCTTCGATTACTTTTGGTGTGCTTGCACCAAAGCTTCTCTCACCACATCTCTGCAATTGTTGGTACTACCTGGATAAAAGCTGGGAGTGATTCATCCACCCACGTGTAGGACGTAAGGGCGGCCCTCTTCCCTCCACTAACCGTGGTCAGCAAATGACGCAGAATTAACTGACCAAATAACTTCCTTCATGACGAGCCCAGAGCCATAACCACATCGCACCCACTGGATCCCCGTCTCAGCCCTGCCCAGCGCTGGCCCACTCCAGCAGCTCAGAAGCCAAAACCATCTGGAGGAAAGCAGGAGGGACTGGAGACAGGAGAGGAGCGAGTGCAGCTTCTCCCCAAGACATTAAGGACTCCCCGGGCTATGCGGAAGAAATCCACGTTGGCTTCAGTTAATTTAAAACTGATTAGTTCAGCAGGAAAACCTGATAATCAGTTAATAACCCCACCTCATGCAGCTTTGATATTTACTGCTCTATGTAGCCTTATAACTTTCAGGTATTCTTCTGCGGAAGAAATCTGGCACTCTCTTAAAAGTGACAAATAGCATCAGTAGCATAAAAAACACCATAAGGATGTCATATACATACGGGGAAAGCAGTTGTCATGTGCATTTTCCTATCTAAACCAAAACATTGCTTATTTTACCCGGTGGACATCATGACTTTTTCCTCACAGTGCAATCCACAGGTTCAACAGTTTTTACATATAATCCTTGTTTTTAATTCATGGATTGAAGACAAAGGAATTTGCCTGCTTTTTCATTACTGAAATGATTTCTCATCTTTGAAATAGCTACCCTCTGAACTGAAATCCATTAATGTATCTTCATACCCAAATACAACCGAATCTGTCAGAGCTGGGCTGGAGCAAACCCTGCTTCCAGGTATGTGGTCGGTGGTTCCAAACTCTTCTTAACATATACTACTTGATTTTTTTTGATGTCTAGGTTGTTTCAATAAGTTATTGTAAATGAAAAACTTCCATTGCTATCAGTCCTCAGGTTGAAAAGAAAATATTTAACACATATTTAAATAGCCATCACTATTATTTTTTAAAATTGTACTTCTAACTATTCTGACGCTTTTCAAAAAATAGGTATATCAGATCATTTTTCCACATTAGCATCACATTGTGTTGTGCGTATGTTTCTCCTGTATTTCATCAGAAAGTAGGTCCAATTGAATCCAGAATTTTAGCAGGCAGCTTTCCAGCTGCAGAGGGTGCAGAGGCCACGTCCGTCTTATGGAACAGACCTCACAGCCCCCGCCAGCAGCAGCACAGGTGAGCACAGGCTGGATGAAGGCTGCTCACCACATCACCTTCTTGGCTCCATCCCAGGAAGCCCCGAGCCTGTGGCAGCATCTGCACCCTTGGCACCCTGGCACACAGCAGCAGCCTTTTGCAAAGCTTGATCCTTTTGTACACCCTTCAGCTCGGTGAGCTGGGGCAACACATGGGAGACACTAAGCTCTGGGTTGCTGCCGAGGGTTGATATGATGTAGTATCAGCCATCACCAGAAACATGGTAGTTCTGCAAAGTTAACCACTGGGTTTCTGCTGTAGTTTGGACAAACATTAAAAAGTAGTAATATGGTGACTGCAGTGTTTTCACTACAGATAGGAAAGTTTGAAACCCTGAGATAAAAGCCTTGGTCACAGTCAACACTGAGGTCACCCTTCTAAAGAGAGAATTAAAGGATAATACAATCACCAGCTTACACATTAGTAAACAGTCAGTAGCGTGCCCAAGTCCAACAGGTCACTTGCATGCTTATAACCAGCACAAAAACATATGACAAGAGGATAAACTGTGCATCACAGAGTTCAGCTTTTGCTATCACAGGTTGTGAAATCCCACTTATAAACTTTATGACCTTTGTTTTCAAACTACTTAGATTTCCTCCTACCACTTTCCACCCTCACCTTAGGAGACACAGGTGGGAAGTTGCTCTTTTTTTCCCTCCACTGAGACCCAAAATCTTCTCCTTTCCTGGTTAAATTTATCCACAGGTGGTTGTGTGCCCATCCTATGTTCTAGCTTAAAAAGCACCTATTTTAATCTTAACAATTTAGCTGTTTAAAAAATTACCTTTGACTAAAAAATTGAGAGACCTGTTACGGTCTTTTATCTTTTTTTAATCTTTTGACAGATTTGGAAAACTAGAAAATAATAATTTGAGATTTTTGTAGAATTTTTTAAAAAAATATTGGCTGTTATATTATAATTCTTCAGCTTGAACAGCTTTGAAGAATGGATTTTGCCTAGTTCTTCTGCCAGATATTTGCTTCACTTGCAAACAGCCAGAGCAGGACCAGGTTCCACGCAGGGGCGTGTTTGAGCAGCACCTCCAGCTGCCTCAGGCCGCAGAACCAAAATAAGGACCAGCCTGACTCAGAGGGAGCTGAGGCTCCTCCAAGCCTCCACCAAAGCCCCATCCTGCCCAAGCAGGCACAGAAGGGACACAGCTCCAGCTGGACCTGGCATTGGTCAAGGCAGAGAAGATTTGAGTCTTCTCTAAACTAGGCGTGCACACTGAGGAGGAATGCAGCTACAGCTCCCTGCCATGTCTGTGCTCCCCCTCACACCTTTGGTCTGGCCACCTCTTCTTCCTCCTCTGCCCCTGAGAATCCCACCACAAACCACCTCAGCCTGCCAGCCCATTCGGGGCCTTCCATGAGCTGTCTCTCTGAAAGAAAACGGGCTGCTCTGCATTCAGAAAAATAAGAATTTTTACCTTCGCAAATTAGACATGCACATAAACTCTTAATAACGAGACTAGTCATTTGTTGTCTTTATGGCTAGAAAAAGATTTGCCTATTTCTTCCCCACCTTTCCTACTGCATTTGTTAAAACCAGCAGAGACAATCACCCCGGAGAGTGAGCCGTGCCCAGAAGTAGCCCCCCAGCTCTGCAACTTACCTGACCACTGCAATTTCTGTGCCCCAGCGACACTGCCACACCATTAATGAGCCAGAAGCTGGAATCGGAGCAGTACCAGGCTCACAAGGAAGTCGTCAGCCTGTACTTAGAGGCTTTATGGCAAGGCTGATGTCAACTGAGAGCAAACAAGTGCAGTGAGCAGGTTAGAGCTCATTCTATAGGAAGGTTTTACTTCCTCATTTGGCTGGCTGAGCTCTCATTTAATTCTACAGGTTTATAAACTTTCACTTCATTTTTCAAAAGGAAAAAAAAAAAAGAAAAAATAAGTTCCCAACGCATCTCTGTTCTGAGTCACAGGCAAAGATTAGTCAAACCCACTCTGTCAGGGATCCGCAACACTGGGCTGTAAGAAATGGCATATGAATTCTGGGGCGAGTAAAAGGTTTTCCACTGGGGATGCTTTACCAAGTTTTTTCAGCCTCATTTCCCCTGTGTCTGGCACAGTTCTGGCCCTCAGGAACACATGGAAAAAAATATTTTTAAAAGATCAACATTTTGCTTAGCACTTGATATTGCAAAGCCTCATTCAAACAACTCCACATCTGAGGGAACCTGCTCTGAGAGACCATAGTAAAATATCAAAAGCCAAACCAAACCCCCTAACCTAATGACGCCTCAACTGAAAGACTTGAGAGACACGAAGTCCATCCCCAGCAAGGACTGACAGGCGCCTCCCCACAGAAACCTGAGGTTTTCCTCTGCTTCTGCCTTACCTTGCTGCAAACAAACATATGCCCCAGTTCCACTTTTAGGCAGCAGGAAGGTTTGAAGACTTGAGGTGGGATTAACCTCTGGAACAGCTCTGCAGGCACGGTGCCCACGGTGCCCGGGGTCCACGGATGTGGGGGTACCCGGCTGGGGAAGGAGAACACCTCTGCCACTGTCTCAAGGTGACACAACACAGCAGTGCTGCCCTTTCCCGGCCAGAAATTTCCCGTGACTTGCGTACTTTGTGGCAGGAAGCAGGGTGGCCAAACCCTTTGTGGTGGCACCCTGTTTAATCCAAAGCGTGGCTGCTGCTAAGCAAGCCTCGCCACTGCTTGCCAGACAGTTCCATTGGGACGGTCGTGCCTTTGCTTTGTGCCCAGGCTCCCGGGAATCCTTTGGGGCCCAGCCAGCCCTGCTGCTCTGCAGAGCGGTGCCCAGGCAGTCACAGGATGGAAGGACAGCATATCGCCTCAGCTGTTTTGCCTCTGGCAAAGAACTTCCTCAGATCCACAAAGGTCTGGATAGGCAGGTTAGTGGCTGTAGAAATAGGAAAGTGTCCCCTAAGGTCGCAGCTAAAGAAACATGTTAACTTTCTGCTGCCCTGAACAGCTATACGAGAACATCCAGAGCCTTTGACTCCATGTCCCTGGAGAAGAAGGACCTTCTTTGCTCCATTTGAGCTTGCAGCATGCCACATGCCTCATCACAAGACCACCACAGAATAGTATTATTGGAAAGGAAACAGAAAGTTGCTGTGTTATTTATAATGCAAGGAAGAAACAGAGCAGAGCATACCACATTGCATAGTATCGTTTTAACTCCTACTTCTTAGTAAAAGCTTTTCTATTTTTAACTACATAAATAAGAAAAAAACCAGAGCTTATATCAAGAAATGAAAAGAAAATCACGTAAGAGAATTTTGCACTCTTCTTTCATTTGTAATGACATTACTAAACCCATCTACTGTAAAAAGCCATGAACAAAAGACTTCAACATTATTCAAATCATAGTCAGCCAGGAAGACCCTTACCCAATTCCTAAAATCTGTTACGGGCCTTTGCTTAGGCGAGACTAGTTGAGAGACAGAAGACCATGTGAAAGAAAGGATCATATTGAATTTTTCAGATGGTCTCAAACCCCTTCGCTCACCAGCACAGATAAGCATTTGAGTGGCCAAGGCTGTGGTTTCACAAACATTTCCTTTCTCTGCTGTGCTCCTTTGCACTGACAAGCATGCTCTGTTTTCCCAGTGCAAAGATTTACTGCTTGTCAATGGTATTGTCATGTTCGAGAGGGAAAGAGCTGCAGTGGGGGAAGTTTCCAGAGAGGAAAATGCCTCCACTAATGGATGTTCCTGTGCTGAGCCGAAGACTGAGGTTTTACTGGTTTGTGAAACAGCTAGATCGTCACCAGAAAGGATCATTACCAACCTCAAAGCAAGACAGCCTTGTTGTAGAGCTCCTGGAGACTACAGAAAGGGCCAAGCATGACTTTCAAGGAGGCTCCCTGTGCAAAACCACTTTCCTGATGGTGTCAGACTTTCATATGGAAAAACATTCTCTTGAAACTGGTAGTGTGGAACACCACAGGTGTTTTGGTCAACACACCCCAGTGAGCTATTTGCTTTGCTAAAGGAAACAGTCATTTATTGCATCAGCACCACAGAAAGGCGTTATTACCGTCTTCCTCATCTGAAAACCTTCACCTGCTGGGAAAATCAAACAACTGTAGGTGGCCATAGTATGACAGTGAAAACTCTTTAGCCCCTAACCAGGAGAAAACAGGATAAAGCAAATGCTTACTTAAATTCAGGTCTATTACCAGGAATATTTTAAACACTACCTGGAACTAATACATTCCCCATCCTGCCTCGAGCAAGAATACCTCCCTACTGTCTTCTACAAGGCTTGGGTCAGATCCTCAAGCCATACGCCCTCAATTCAATCTCCTGGTTCACTAAGAACAAGTCACCATTAAACAGTTACGAGCTATACTACTAGTTTTAAATATGATTTTTACACACTATTAGGAAAAGCCTAGACATTTTCTGCCAGTGACATTCTCTCCCTGTTGGAGACACTGGAAATTTTGACTTGAGGACAGGTGTTCACACTAAAAATTTAGATCACTACCTTAAGAGGTCCTGCTGGAGTGCCAGACTGGTCTGGCAAGGAGTCAGTATATTTAGAAGAGGTATTTTTACATGCTTACGTAAATGACCACCTTTCTTCCCTCCCCAAAACTATGCCACAGTAGTGAGCACTTTATCTGATCACAGAACACAGAGAAGTGAGAAGAACTGATTTCACTGGTACAGCCAACAGTAACTTCTTTTACTTCTTGGAAAATTACAATCCCGACTTAAGATCTGATGTAGCAGGATCACAACTTGGTTTTGTCTAAGAGATCTGTTTTTCCTCTGCCTTTATATAAAAAGGTACTGCTATTACTCAAGTGTTTTCCACTGGGCTTATAATAAAAAGTACCTTTTACAATCAGAAAGTCCCAAAAAAGTTTCAATTTGAAAAGTTTACTGCTGTTCAGCTTAAGATTTCAGAAAGCTTTTGGAACCACCTTTCAGCTTCAATGATCTGTTGTATGCTTCAAAGACCTAAACCTCAGTAATGTTTTCTGCTGCCTTTTAACACAGCTACTGCATTTAACCAGTGTTACTGGTTTGCTCACTGAGAAAAAGCATATTATGGCAATAACCAGAACAAGAGTTTTACACAAAAGTACTACTTTGTAGTAAGTAGTTACATAATTCTTGGTGTAATTTAACATTTTTCAAATTGCTTATACTATCCTTATGTATGAAACATGTGACTGATACAATAGGATTGACATTATCTGTGTTCCAGGAAGCTTAGGAGCAAAACTTGTAATCCTGTTGTCAATAACATACAAGATTTATGTGAAAAAAATCAGGCTATAGGAGGGTGAGGTGGACAAAGGTAAGAGCAGCAACGGATTCCGAAATGCTTCTGAACTTCTTGAAAATTTTAAATGTAGCTTCTTAAATGCACAATTAAAAATGTTTGTCCAAATAACTAGTGGGGGAGTGCTTTGTTTTGCTTGGGTGGGGTTTGTGGTTGGTTGGGTTTTGTTTGGTTTTGTTTGTTTGTTTGTGTTTTTTTGACAAGTGGTAGGAAGCAGGTACAACTTTACCTACTGAGAGTAAAGATTCTTGGCAGCCCAGAACCAGGGACACACTGTCCCATCCATGCCTGGGACTACGTAGGACAAATCTTGCAGCGCACATCCCCAAGGAAGAGCAAACACACCAAGGCGTTGTGCCCAAACAGGATTTTGACGAAAAAGACTTACATATTGCCAGCTCCCTAACCCATCCACAGCACAACCCAGGGTTATGTTTCAGAAACACATGCGTGATCTTTGAGAAAAGCAAAACAGGAAGCCATCAGCAAGAAGGCCGGCAGCCACCAGGCAGAGCACACACCAGGATGAGCGCAGGCTTATCACGAATGTTTTTGGGAAACCACTTACCACGTCACACACGCTAGAACACCAACTGCTTGTATACAATCCTTCTGCTACTTCTACCGACATGCGTGACGTCCATGGCACTGAAGCAAGGACTCTGTTGCAAGGCCCCAGCCTCTCTCGCTGTTGGTGCTGTAAGACCAGACCCCATTCGTAACAAGATTTTGGTCAGGTCCACCTCAAGCCTAGGGAGAGCTAGACAACTAAAGGAACTGCAATGCATGACTACAAAATAGGTCTCTGACTTCCTCTTATCCACAGACTACAACAGTATACAGAGCCCTCATCATATTTTTAAGTTCTTACAGAGAAGGAAATCCAATAGAAAACTATAAGTAGCTGGTTTTTAAGCCTCTAATCTCTGAACAGTGCACCTAAAGTATGAAGAGCTCCCCTTCAAACAGGCCTCAGCTAAGTCGACGCAAAGACACTGATGTTTCCACTGAGACACATTCAGTGTTACTCTATAGAGGAAGGTGGGGTTTTTGTTCTGTTTTGTTTTTTAACTACCACAAGCACCAAAGGTCAATACTGAAACCACGGCTGGAGATAGCATTGACGAAAAGGAAACGTGGACAGGGAAGTGCGAACTCTCGTTAGAACAAAACAAGCCTACTCCTCAACTCCCAGATAACAAAAAGTCCTGTCCGCTCCAACACCTCTGACAGGACAGGAATGGCAGGAAACATTTGTGGTTTCAGCTGACCACACAGATCGTTCGTACCATTTCCAGAAGAACCACATGTACACAACCATAACTTCCGATGACCGTAGCAGCAAATCCCGTCTAACTCGGAGTGCTCCGCACTTCATGCGCACCCCAGGTGAACTGTGATCCCTCTGCAGTGCTGGCGTAGCCCAGAAATTCAGTATTATTTAGCAGTACCTGAAATTAAGTACCTACCTTCAAATAGGGAGCTTTTATCTTGTCACCCCATTTTTGAACATCCAAATTTGAAAGTTCTAGCTTAAAAATACAAACAAGTAATTTCATCCATCTGAAGATACTGGATACATTTTAAAAAGCACTAGGGCATACTGAAAATCAGAGACTTGAAGCCTTTTGGATGTAATTGATTTTTAACCCTTTATTCTTCACAGAAAAATTCTTCATGGAAGGCGTTGCCAGGCATTGGAACAGGCTGCTCAGGGAAGTGGTGGAGTCACCATCCCTGGAGGGGTTTAAAAGGTGTTTAGATGAGGTTCTTATGGACATGTTTTACTGCTAGAGTTAGGTTAGGCTATGGGTGGACTGCATGATCCTGAGTCTCCTCCAACTGAAATGATTCTATGGCTCTGAGGACACCTATGCAAATTGACTATTTACTTCCATACACTACTTTTATAGATGTTCAGTTTTTAAGTATTTACCTGTTGTGAGGAGGAAAACAAAAAAAAAAAAAAAAAAGACATTTCTGCTGTTGAGAAGTGAGAGCATTTGCCAGAAATAGGGTGTTTGGTTTTAAACATCAAGTTCTGTATGTCCCATAGGTGGTTGGAGATTGGCTGAAGCCTGGGAATGTCTGCTGAAGCTCTTCATGCTGCTGAGTCACTTTTATCATCACTCCCATGGTGGTCAGCAGGAATCCAGGTTTTTTTTTCCCAGTGTGTTTTTCTTCTCTTTCTGTGACTGCCATTTCCTAAAAGCAGCAAGAACTCAAGTGCATTAGCATCTCCACATCCTTACATCCTTGTGAAATTTAGCCAACACTTTTTGCACGTTAAATACATGCTGTGAAAGAAGAACTGAGGACAGCGTGGCAGCCCAAACCTTATTTAAAAAAAAACAGGATAAAAGCAGGAAGAGCAAACCTACTGCAGCAGCACTACCCCAAACATCCTGATCTAGCACAGTTCCGTGGAAGTCTTTTTATGCCCAGACTGAAGGCAGAAACTTTATGACAGAAACAGTGAGCAGTACTCAGTGAACAGAGCTCAGTCCCTGGCTCCAGCTCTCCTGTTCACCTCTCCCCTGGGACCACGAGCCCCACGCTCTGCTCAGACTTTGCAGGGAGGGCACAGACCCCTGTACGTACCCAGGGGCTCAGAAACCTTCGTCAGGAGGCAGTTATGGAAACCCCAGATTTCTAGTTCCATGCTTTGAAGCACACAATAGTTAGAGAGATTCAGCAAAAGGCAGTTTCTTAGCCAAATACACTTAATCTTGAACAAACCACAGGATAGATGCTGCTGGAAAGCACATTCCCATATATTACACAATACCCTCACTATCCTTGCTCAGCTTGGGGCTGGATATTCTAGGCAACTGGCCTGTTGGGTAGGCAGCTGCTTTTGTTCCTCTAGTACCACCCTTCCCACAGACGCATCTCAATCAGAAGTTCCCTTTTGGCACACAGCCCAGTCAAATGCACTGGCCAGGCAGAGCTACTGGCTCTGCAGGCACAGCAATCTCCAGCGACTCTTCTTGGCTGCCTTGAATTTGAGTCTTTGTCCTGCAGATCACATTCCAATAAGAGGTATCAAGCTATAAAATCTTATTACATATTACAATCAGACACTACAGCAAATATTGCAGAAAAAACACAATCGCAAAAGAAAAAAATTTATTAATCAAAGCAGAATGCCTCCAAGCTGTCACATTTCATGGAAGGGAAGAAAAGACAAATATTATTACCCATATCTCCCTTCCCTTCCTAACAATGTGAGATCTCTCTTTCTTTAGAGAAAATGACACACATGTTCCTAGAATGTATGATACTGGCTAACACTGTTTAAATGGCAAGGTCTTGTTTATCAGAACAAGTGGACATTTAACAGCCTGCCAACTTTCACTAGGACCCAGGCCCTGCTAATGCCACCTGCATTCCTCTATAGATGATGAGTTATTACCTACTTCTGCCACAAAACCTGAAAATTAATCCCACCTCAGTTTTGGCAAGTACAATGCAAGTCATAAATTCTGTTATTCTCCTAATTCCACTAGTGACTGTTGTCTTCTTTCTCACCCACCCAACAGAACCTGCATGACATGAATAGCAGCTGAATCCCCCTGACACTACAGAGGCCAGATGGGCCAAGTATCAACTGAATCTCGGTCATCCGCCAGCAATGCCACAATGCCAAGTGATCTGTGTGAATAAGTCAGCAAATAAGGGCTACTGATTATGGTGCAGCACCCCCATCACCCTTGCAGGCAGCACAGCAGCACTTCAGTGCCTTCAACCACTGCTGCACAATGGTGCCAACAAATATAGCTGGCAGGACTAAACTGACCAGAAGGACTTAATTTTGAAGGAAGGAAAGAGAGTTTTGAGTATTCACATGCAAATGGTATCTGCTCGCTTTCTGGAAGGAGTGTGCACAGCACGTTTCTGTCTCCCCAGGTCTTCTCAGTACCACAGCATCTGAAAGTGCTGAAAGATAAACACAACCTCCCAGTAGAAAGGAGGTACGTCCTGCAAATCTCTTCACAGCAGAGAAGGGCAATTCACTTTTTAGTGCATGCTTACATTTCCAAAAAGCTTTAGACAATATTCCTCAACAGAGACTCAAATCATTTCACTAATGTGTAATACTTTATTGAAACAATCTTTCTGGAATCAAGGCTTACTCCAACAGTCACACACTGGGCATCTGTAGAATCGTAAGGCCAAGGTGCCAACAGAAGGCAACTGTTTTTATCCAGTAACTGCATATCCATGTGACAGAATGTTGGAAATGCTGGAAGAAAACAGATTTTAACATATTTTAGTTCCCCTCTCTCTTTTTTTTTGTCCTTCATCTGTATTTGGACCTCTCTTTGTCTTTTGATTTCTTAGGACTTCTGCTTCTGCGTGCTTTTTTATCCCAGTCTCTTACTCGGAAGTCTTCTTTGTATTTGTCTCTTTGTTTGCTGTATGTGTAGTCTCTCTCTTGAGATCGGCTGCGACTCCGATGCCTGTCTTTCTTTTCGCTCTTCATCCTCTCTCTACAGCGTTCTCCTTCATGTTTTCGATCAGAATCCTGTCAGAGGAATTGGATAGATATGCAGTTACAGACAAAAGGTGAAAATACACAAAGACATGGAGAAAACTAGGAAAGAGTCAAGCATGGTTGGTTTCTTAGCTAAGGCTGGTACTACCTGAAATAGATTGACATCCATGATTTGAAAAAGGTAACATATTAAAAAATCCCCACTGTAGCTACATGAAGATGGTAAGTCCACAGCTTTTGCCAGCATTTATGGAAAAAAGCATGGCTGCCAAGCATGCCACTGCTTGTGTTTCCTAAGGAACTTCAGCAAAAAACAGTTATAGCAGGGATTCAACTTTGATAGTATCAAACTCTTCAATAAGCATCACACAAGCTTCCAAGCTAGATTTGGATTTTGACTCCTTATCTAAGCAATGGAAGTATTTCCATCATAGGTTTTGGTTCAAGCCCCACAGGCATTCCAGTGCTACGAAGATGCAGAACACTTTTTAAGACCTGCCTGTAATAATCCTTAATGGCCTAAATCCTAGGCTTTGGAAAAACGAACAACACTGTTACAAAGACCAAAACTACACACGCATGCACACAAACTATTTCACTTCCTTGAAGCTAGAAGTCCACAAGAAAAGGCAACCTGGGGAGTCAGTCAGACAATTAGGTAATTAAAAATTAGTTGCAATTTGCAGGCTGATGGGTACAACCCATAAAGCAAAACACACAAGGATACACTCATACACAGACGTAATGCACTCCAACAGGTACAAGCCTACCTGATTTAAAATAGCCTAAAAAGGAGAGACCAACACTATGTACTACAAGTGGTAATGGTGTTTCAGCACACACACAAAAGTCTTTAAAAAAATGCTGCAAGTTCAGGTAGCCAAAAATGAGGAAATTTTTAATTTCCCATGCTTTCTGCATATCATCACCAAGAATGCTGAGTGACTCAGCACACAGAACAGATTTGCTCTGAAGACAAATGGGGTTTATGTAACAAAGGAGGAATTTCCGTCAGTAGAACACCTACTTCACTTGTTGCACCCAACAGACACTGAGACACTGCATTAGTAAATGAAGGAAAGATGGCTTAATTACACAGATTGTGAAATGTCACACTAACAAGATTGAGGCACAGCACATTCTAGAACAATTATGTGGAGATATCAAGACCTGTACAGGCCACAGCATCATGGCAATTTTAAAAGTAAAAAGATAAAGATCACTTAGAAAGTTGAACTCTAAAACTCTAAATAGATTTTCTTAATACACAACATGTGAACTAACATTTTCAAGCACTGCTACTCTTTTGATCTTATTATTCAACTAAGATATACAGTAAAACAAAATACAAAAGGAGCTTCATAATCCTGCAGAAAGATACATATACAACTTGCTATTGAGAAGGTGTTTGGCACTTGTGTTTTGAAGGCATGATCACTTGCAAGTTTATTATCATTGTATGCTCTAGTAGACAGATACTCGTTTATCCATTTTACAGGATTTTAGTAACACCACTATTAAACACAGATCAGTACAAACTATGAAAAATGCCTGCATTAAATTATGCAGTATTTATTTCTTCATTTCAGATACAATTTTCATTTTTTAAAATACGTACTTATGAGAGTAGCATTCACAATTGTATGGCTAAAACCATAAAAACTGCATGTACAAATAAGCAAATTTATTTAAAAGAATGGTGAAGAAACACTCTACTCGAAGCAAAATTTTTTTTACAGAAAGGCAGTGATCAGGACGGTTCCCAAAGCAAACTCCCAGAGGAAACATCACCTTTAGAATTACATAGATAATGCTGAAATACTGGAGTTAAAATAAGCAACTCCTGGACCAATACACACATCAATAATCACAGATTTGATATTTAACAAAAAATTTCTGCTACTGTTGGTTACAGTAATCTCACTGGTAGCCAAATGCTAATTTCACATCTTTACTGTCAAACCTCTATTCCAGTACAGATTTTAAAACCTGATTCCATCAAAAAGGAGTGGTGACTCCAGCTATTCATAAGAAGTTTGTCCATCTTCAGAATGATGCACAGCCATACTACTCTTGTACCCAAAAGCCCCAGTCTCCATCTGTTTGAACAAGACAGGTTTCAAGCCCCTTTGTGGAAGGACCTGAGTAAACATCAGAAGATGGAAAAAACAGTGGTGGAGTAGAGAGGAACAAAACAAAAAGTCCTCGTCAGAAACATGGATGGTGGGCTTGGTGCACTGCTGCTTTCTAGCTGGTTTGTTGCTGAAGTTTCCTTCCAGCACAAACAGGAGGAAAGCAGAACAGCATCTAGCTGACAAATCCACCGAGCCAACACTGGAGACAGGCTACTGGCCCAGGTTAGTGAAGACTGGAAAGTGAAGATAGCTAGCCTATGCTGAATGACACAGAACAGGGCAACTTACTGAAAGGATTAAAAAAGTCCTATGACCATGGAGCCAGCTAAGCACAATGACCTTCACAGAAGCATTTAGAGTATAGGTGCACAGGGCAAGTCTGAAAGTGCCACAAAAAGGTTGTTACAGTACCTAGTACGATCACTGTATAAAGAAAAATATGTAGTCATTTAAATTAGAATTAACTGCACCTTAGTTCCGCCCCAAAAAAATCAGTTACGTTTCCCTTAAATAAGACTAACTTTTAAAAACCTTTGGCACAGAAAAAAATTCAATTTTTTAAACACAATTACTACAGTATTTTGAAATAAAATCTTCTACGCCCTATCCAAGTCAGAAACATGTTGTTTTCCCACTGGAAGAAGAAAAAGATTCCTCCTTAAAAAGAGGCTCTCCTATTGCTGAACTGCAGATTTCTCAATCCAGAATCACAGCCTCTTGTCAGTCAATGAATAAGTGACGACCATCCCAATTCTGTGTTGGTGAACACACATGCGGAAAGAAATATAAAAAGGGTGAAAGACTCTGGAAGTTCATGGCTTGACAAACTGCACTTCCAGGTAAATCATCTAGAAATAACATGACCACAAAAGCAGAACAAATAAGCCACCTCTACATACATTAAGCACATTAGTGACAGGTTAAAAGGAGAAAACAAATAGAGACAGTCTTTTCAGGAGGGAGATTTTGATTAAACTTTACCATGAATATAAAGAGAACAGTGTCCAATAAGCAATAAGAGCAGGAAATTAAACCCAGAAAAATCGATATCTTCGACAAAACCATACACTACAGAAACCTGGAAGTCAGGAAGCCCCTATGTCTCAGAAATTGGATAGGTAACACTCCTCCACTAATCCAGTTATCTTCAAAAAAAAAAAAAAAAATCCAAGAAACCAAAAAAAACGGGGAAAACTGGAAAGGGAACAAAGACATAATACGGATCTCAAGCAGAAGCGTGATCTGTATTAAAAAAAACTCTACCAAATCACATTCACAAACCCACACAGCAGAGCTGCCTCCTGCTCCAGACCCACATCCTGTTACCTGCTAAAAGGAAGCCACAACCCTACCCTTTCTACCCTCTGGAATTAAGTCAAACAGCACAACATTCAAAAATATGCTCTTAGAACAACAATACAGAGGCTGAAGATTCAGGAAAGGGGTGTCAGACTAAGAAAAGCATGAGTCAAAATATACTAAAGAAAAACCAGCAAGAGAACAGACAAACATGTCAACATCATGGAAACTATTCAGAAAATAAACCCCCTTTAGTCATAGCTGGAGCTGGCAGCACAAACTGAAGTTTCAGTTGCCAGAACTTCCCTTATAATACTCTGTTCTCTGTTAATTAAAATCTGTTCCACACTAGCGGCTCAGGGTGGAAGTTTATGTCTGAAGCATGGCTACTGTAATCTTTGGCCAACTAGTTGAAGAAGGTCTGCTGTTCTTTTGTTTTAAAGTTCTTACCTCAAATATATTCTAATATTTCCAAAATAAGGTTAAGGGAAAATGTTTTGTTTGTCTATATTAAAAATGCTCCCATTCATTTTGCATATGCTAAATGGGATTTGTCAACTAAGCTGCCTGCAGATTTCATTTGGAAAGGGCCATGCCCAAGACACTTATTGGATCTCTAAATCAGACTGACTACATACATCAGTATGTACATACTATACAATACACACTAACAAGAATATTGAAATACAGACACAGAGAAATATTCTTCACATAAATTCATTTTCACAGCTCCAAGGGGCAATTGTGTTGCTTGCCAGCAGCGTTAAGCCTCCACCTGTGGTTTTGGACATAAGAAGGGTAAGCTATTTACACTGAAACAGCTAAAGGTGAGCAGCAGAGAGAAAAGTAGAGGCAAAGAAGATGATACCAGAATACAGCAGCAGTAGACTACAGGAACAAATCACAATAGGAGCAGGTGACTAAATCACAAAAAGATATAGAGACAAAGACGACATCAGAGTTAAGCACTAGAAACCACTAATTTCCAGACCCTGGAAATAGTAACAAGCTTGCGTTTTTGTGCTATGAAATCCACTGCTAATGTGTCTTGCAGTGCACTTGTAACAATTATACAGAGGTTAACAGTCTATTGCTGCCAGCACTTGTATGACCTGCAGGGGTTGAGACATCTCAAGGATTTTAAAATGTTCTCTGCTGACAATGCAAAACCAGACAGTTTCACACGTATAATTTCTGAACCATCAAGAACAAAGACTACTTCCAGAAATATCTGTTTCAAGAATGTTAAAGTGACAGTGTCAATGAGTCAAAAAGATAAGGGGAAGTCTAAACCAACATTTATTCAGTCCTCTTGTATGTAGGTGCTCCAATAAAGACTTCCATTATTTGCACAGGCCCCTTCCCTCCACCCAAAGGATCCCAACTGAATTAGGATACAAAGAGTGACAAAAAGACTTGTACCACAAATGAGCAATAGGACTTACTGGTGGCACTAAAAAAAAAATAATGGCTAATGTTAATGAGAAAAGTTTTTTTTAGTATCACAGCAAGGAGCAATGCAATGGAACAACCAAATCATGTACACACTCTGTACACAGAACTTAAAGCGGCACACAAAACTCATGCCAGGAAAATGGCTTTATTTACTATAAATATTGTGGTTTGGGTTGTGGGTTTTTTTTTTCAGCTTAGCTCAGTTCTCCCTAATGCTCACACTTCAATGTTGGTTAATCCTCCACTTTATCATTTCAGACAGCGCTTCCATGAAACATCAGCACTTGACTATTCCAAGTTCAAAGAAACATGAGAACGCTGACCTGACAGGTTGCAGTGGAGCTAAGGAACGACAGAGCTACTGCTTTCTGATGATCTCCTCCACAGTCCAAGTCTTACAGCACCGTATGCTTGCACAATACAGATGCAAGCAAACCTGCATACAGATTTTACAAAAAGGCTTCCAAAACAGTTAAGGAAAACTAAAAAAAGATAATGCAAAAAGACTGTGTGTCTGATTCCATAGGGGAAAAAGCCAACACATGCTCACCTGGCAAGAAAATGAGAAATAGTTTGCATTCATGAAATATGATTAACTACTGGTTTATGAGTGGGGATATGTGAACAACAGGTTCAAAGTGCTGAAGATCTCCTACTTTATGACAGGCTACATTGCCTCTTCAGGATGTTTTGGCAAAAAGCCATTCAGACGTGCCAAGCTTCAAAAGTCCACAAAGATTTGGAAAGCCTCTTTCATAATCAGATACTAACATCTGCCTTCTGTACATTTACAACTGCTATATTTCATGGGACTTTGCACACCATATCCTCAGTCCAATATCAGACTTCTTTTTCCTGGCTTCTCTTATTAGAACAATAAACAGGTATCAAGTTAATGCACAAAGAGGCTAGTACCTTAGATTTTTTGGTCCTCTTGTCATCCTCTTCATCTTCAGAGTGGTAGTGCTTTTTCTTCTTCTGTTTTTTAGCCAAGTGTGACTGACTCGTTTGAGACTCTTCTATATCCTCATCCAGCACAAGGTCATACTTGGTACTAATAGTGTTGGTTAAGGACAGACCTGTTACTTAATAAATAGCAGAACATAAAAGCTCAGAAAGCAAACAAGAAACAGACCCATGTTTATCAGACCAGGGTTTACCAAGACTTAGTATATATTTCAGTTAGAACAGGATCATACACATTGAAAAAACTCCATGTGCTAAACTAAATGAATTCTGTCCTGTTAAACAGTACAGCCAGGTCCCAATTCTCTTTTCTGCCTGTGGACAGTTGAACAAGCTGTGGTCTTCTCATGCTCACCACAGGCAAAGTACAATCATAGAGCATGATTTACTTACTAATATGGTCTCATTTTGGATGCAACAGATCCCTTGTGAAACTACTTACAACTCTGTTATGCCACATGTCATTCCAGGGCTCTGGGCTGGAAACATTATTTACTTGCACACAACACGGGAAGTGAAACAGCACATTCTGATTTGACTAAGTTCATCGAAGTCATCAAATGAAACATGCAAAATACTTAACTCCATCTCAAACAACAAATGGTTGTATGAAGCAGCAGCGAAACACCCACTTGGTAAACTTTAAGAAGTCTTTTCCAAGCTGTTTTCATAAACTGTACTTAGAGGAAAAAAATCCTTTGAACAGAAAAGGATACTCCTGCTTTGGTTTTACCTTCTCTTTCAGAGCAAGTTTTGAAGATTTGTCACGTTCCTTTTCATAGTCTTTGAAATCGTCCTTGGTATACTGCCCACCTGTCCACAGAAAAATATATTCAATTCACTCAACTGAAAACAAACAAACAAGATCCACACCTATGACTAAGCTCTGCTTATGAATTTAAGGGCTCTTTGTAACCATAGAGAGATTCATAGCAGGATACAGTTCCAGAAACAACACTAACATCTGGGTAAGAGTAGAAGAGAGCAGGACAAGTTGTGATTTTCTGTCCTTCTCTTGCTTGCAAATGCCGTTAACCAACATACGGTTTTCTCCTCACTCATGTCCAGTGGAGACAATGTATGAACAGCATCACCAAGCAGGACTTAGCAACTAGTCCAACTGTGATTACAGGTTCTATAGCACACTACTTACAATTCTGTTACCATGAATGTCTACAGACTATTCTCATTATTAAATGACTTTTTATTCTGGGCTGCGCAAAAAGAAACCTGAGCCAGCTACAGCTTTGGAATTCAAATGGAAAACTATCAAAAAAGATTGGCATGTCTTGATTAAAGGGGGCATGACAAATTTAATTTTCTAACTATTCACTTGACAGTTCCAGCTCACAGATTAATAAACTATTCTGCAGCAATGTGCTGCCATCTCATGGTCATACTTAGAATGGCAATATTAACTGGCTGGGTCAGAAGTGGTTACTGAAGATGGAAGGACATTTTTAAGTACCATGTAACTACAACAAGATGACAATACAGTTAGCTTTCCAAAATTTAGCACAAGTTAGACTTAAATTATCCAGATAAACAGAAGTCTTCCATGTAGTCACTTAGAACAGGATGAACTGCAGAGCATGGTATAGATTACAAAGTCATCTCAGCGCTGTGCAGGACAAGTTCTAGTACCTCAGTGTCCACAACTAGGGCTCAGTGCAAACAGTTGAGTGCTGACTACATTTTTAGGCAAAGACACACAAGGACATCACCACTGCAATGAACAGTCACCTCTCCAGTTCCAGTGTTTTCCTCACATCCTCAACAACTAAATAACCACTGTATCCACCCCTCCCACCATCTTTTACCTCCCCAAACATCCTCGAACATCTGGAATTGGGTTTTACAAAATACAGCCTGCTATGCAATATGCCTGACCCACAGGAGGTGAAGAGGGGAAATCCCTGGCCTGAATACGGACTTATTCTTGTATACAACCAAATGTCACAGAGTAAATAAAGAAACTAGAAAGTAACAATGTAGTGGATATTATTTTGCTAATAAGTAATATAAAAAAACCACCTCTTTTAGAACTTGAGAGGAATAAATAATCTATTGGTAAAAATACATCTGATAAAAAGGCAATCCATGGCAATGTAACATTAACACAACAGTAGTAGTAAACTGTTCTACTCTTTCATGTGAAACAAGTGAAGAGCTAGCAACTATGTTGCTCTATTTATTACAGTACCAGGAAAATTTATATCCCTGAAGATGAGAGGATTTAAACTCATAACAATTGCTTCTCTTTATATAATACTTAAAGTCTAGAAGTTAAGACTTACTAAATTATGAGGGCCAACGAATCACAAGTGAACCTACCTTTTCCTCTCCACTTAATCTTTGCAACAGACTGGCTAAAATCCACATGTATACGTCTGTCATCTATCAGCACATTGTCCATTTTGAAGTAGGCTTTCTCACAGTCTTCCTCCTGATATTAATGTTTCCAGAAAATTTTGAGTAATGATTATTTCATAGAAATATTCACTGAAGAGCTCAAACACAAATTCAGCTGCTTAATGGCATACATTTTTTTTCTAAAATTGCATAAAGCACAGTTCTTGCATTGTGCCATTTCAAAATAAAGTTATGCTTTGTCCAAACACTTCAAATTCCATTTCTTCAGTTAATTTCACTATTTTAGAAATTTGACAATCCAGCTACGTTTGGCACATGTAAAACATCCAGAAAAACAAGGGAAAAAAGGACAGCTAATAAGTCTCCATTTTAAGTACATAACTAGGTTAAAGAAAAGTGTTTTCCAGTCTTCCTCACAGACTAGAGAAATTAGCAAACAAGAAACTATGCACCATCAAGAGAACTTTTACTATCAATCTCACAGTAAGAGCACCACATTGCTAAAGCAAGCATCATTTACAAGCCCAATATAGGACACTATCTATCTTCTTTCAGACTCCCTCCCCTCTCTCATGCAGTATGCCTTTTTTTTCTCTTAGCACTCCCTTCTTTAACTCTTCAAAGTCCTAAAGTGCTCTGGGAAAAAATGGCATCCATTTCTCCTCCTACTGGTTTCAAGACAAACTAAGAAAAATGTATCTGTGTTGTTGGGTTGAACAGAGAAAGATTTAAATGTTTGTCTCAATTAGGACCTACAATTTTTATAACTCAGTCAGTAAGAGAACAATGTTAGCTACCCCACACTTGAAGATTTCACTGTTTTTCCTTAATGGAAGTAGGCCAAAATTGAACATTTACAAGCAGACTCTATATACAGTCTACCAAAATAACATACCTTTTCAAACTCAATGAAAGCATAACAAAGAGATTCACCAGTCTTCCAGTCTCTAATCACTTCACAGCTGAAAAATTTATATGAAATCAAAATGTCAATGCTGCTGGAGCAAAAAACATAGGATAGGGAAGCACTGCTTAAAAGGGAGAATAACAGCTAAAAAAACCCAAAAAAACCAAACAAACAAAACAATCCCCACCACAACAAAAACACCTTGAAGGTATAACACTTGATTCTGAGACCTCTACTGATGTGAAGGTGTCTGCACAGAAAAAAATGCACATAGCGCTACTTGAATTACACTTAATTTGCAAGCGGTTAATACAAAGTGTATAACAAGAGATTAATTTCTGATTAATGAAATTAAAATCTGTTTTCCAACACTATTTGCTATTGTTTTTTTGCATTTCACTAAAGCAAGGCAAGAGATATCACATTCTGTTTTCTCAGTCATTTTAAAGAAAGTTTAAACTGACACCATGTGAAAAACTTTATCTTCTTAACAACCACCTCTTTAGCAACTGTCTTCTTATCAGACAGTTCACTGGGCAAAAATAAGGAGCCTAAGTATTGAATCAGTAGATGCAAAATGGGAACAATACAATAATACATCAGTATTCTCAAACTCTTCTATGACATAAGAATTCTGACTACAGGATGTTGAAGGAGGTCAGACAGGTAACAAGGGCAGGAAATGTAGTATTAAGGTGAGACTTCCCCCTTGTGTACTGAAGAAGTGACAAATCAGGATTAGGGAACATGATCCAAAAGATGACCAAGCCAGAAAAGGAAGGAAAAAAAAAAAAAAGAGAGAGAGAAAACAAGGCTATGCAGAGAAGCTATATAAATTCTTTGCAGTAGCCATCAATGAGAAAGAAGGTAAGAGCCTTGTGCCCAAACCTTTCTTTGTGGATTATTCAGAGAATCTATCTGAAAGTGGAAGCACTGCAGAAGAGGTACTGAACAAACTGACAGAGGTAAAAAAAAAAAAAAAAAAAGAAAGCCCTAGGATATCCAGAAATCATTCTGGAGCTGTAAGAGTGGCAAACACAATGCCGATTTCGCTCACACAGTCTAGTGAAGGAGCTGGGAGCCTGCCGGCCCATATGCCCATACTACACAAGCTGGTAGCAACTCAACGCACAATAGAGTCAGCGTGCATTTGAATAAATAGGACCTATTCACAACCATCTGAATAAATCAGCTAAGTCCTCTGAAAGAGTCAATATGCTTATGTGTGATGATATTCTACTTGATGCAGTTTTTCAAAATCCCTCTGGAAATTCTAATAAACTCCTGCATCAAAGGCTTTTGGGGAAACTAAGCAGCAACGGCATAAGAAACATCTTTGCATTGACAAACATGTGAAAGACCAGGTAAGAGTAAACACTCGTTTCTCACTGAGAACATAAAGAGGTCATCAGCAGAGTCTGCTGTTGATACTAAGCTGTTAAAGGCTGCAAAAATAAAGATGGAAAAAATTGCAGAAAAGTTCTTAGGAGACCATCTGAACAACAAGATAGTAAATGACATTCAACATAGATAAATGCAGCAAGATGAGCACGGGGAAGAATGCTAATTGTGCACAGTAAAAAAAAACAAAACAAAACACACTACACCAAAAAAACCCAAAACACACACACAAAGAAAAAAACCTTCAATATTAAGTAGAAAAGGAGTTGAGAGCCACTATGCCACTCTAAATCTGTAATTTCTTTAATACCCTGTGCTGCTCTGGTCCTCTCAAGATGAAAACAAAAGAACAGGAAAAGGTTGAGAAAAGGAAAACAAGGTAAGGAAAAATCCTCTAGAAAGCATAGAGTATGTATACTGGTACTCTTAGCCAGAAAAAAAAATGACTCAGGGGTATAGGATAGAGAGGTGTAGGACCAGGTTTCCCAATAGATTTCACTGCCTGTCATGTTTTTTAATACCAGTACCAAGAGGAACCAACTGAAACTACCAGGAGTCACGTTCATAACTGAAAAAGGCAGCAGGCACAGGGAACACCTTAACAAGGAATATATTCGATGCCAGAAAGGTTTATTGCTTTATCCCCAAACCGTGCATATTCCCATGGAAAAGAAAAACCCAGAAACTATATCCAAGCTCATGTAGCATCTGAGATAAAAACTGCTGAAAGGAGGGAGAGGATGGGAGGCTGGAGAGAGTATCATATGCTTTCCCTACTCCTACGCTTCCCCAGGCTTTCACGTAAAACCACTGCTGGGACAGAAGACTCATCCAGCTAGATCTGAATTTGTATCGCCATTGTTGTGATCTCCATCCGAATACATGCAGGCACAGGATAAACCTCTAGAGACGCCAGACTACTACTTAGCAGCCAAATCTGAACAGATCGGCGGGAACCAAGTTCAGTTTCAACAAAGGTTTTCTTTTCTATTTTCCAATAATTACCTTTTAATGGGACCAAATCGTGAAAATATTATCTCCAAGTCTTCATCTGTGGTCACAGGATTCAGTTTACAAACAAACAGTACATTTTCTGGTGGCTTGATATCTGCATCTGGTAAGTCTCCCACCTGTGGCATACGAAAAGATACTGTCATCCCTTTTGCCTAAAGCTCTATGCATTTTATTGCCACAAGCACACTGGCAACAGATCTTCTGAATTATCTCAGACACATTCCTATCAGAAAATCAAAAATTATTAAATGTTTTTCCTACTCAATGTCACAAAAAAGCATTTTCCATAGCACCTAAAAATGATTATCTATTTGCAATTCCACCACTGGGACTTCATGAAAGTCACAAATATCTACCTTGCCTTCCCTGTTCATAACATAACAAGCACAGGGTCCTAAAAGGTGAAAGCGTACTTTTAGAGCCACTCTGTTATAAAAATAAAAATAAAAATGGACTGGATCTATTCCCTAGTCTCTGTCTGCATCTAAGATAAACTTGCCTTTTCTTGACATCTGGCAACAGCTTAAATTTAAGATAGCTTGATAAGGATGAGCAGTTGCTTATACAACTTTGTTCAGATAGAAGGGAGAAAGCATTCATGCTTACTTATAAATAAGAGTTGTTTACAGCACAAACAACCTTCATGTTTGCAACCTTTGATCAAAATTCCCATTTGGACACAGCAAATTAAATTACAAGGGAAAATGCAAATACACATACCTCCTCTTATTGAAAGGTAGTACTTATTTTTAAAACCTGATCGAAAGACTAGTGATATTTTAAACAACTTATCTCTGTCTTTTAATTAATATGGTAACAAGAAGGTAATGCACATCAGATAGCAGAAAGGAAGAAAATAACACAAGTAAGGAGCAGGTTCCACAAAAAAGAACACAAAAAGAGTTTAAGCAGAAGACACTCTCAAGAAATTTACTGTTTTGACAGAAGAACAATGGAACTAATAGTTGGGGTTTTTTGAATCAGTGTCAACTAGCAGTACACTTAGTTCTTCATCTCTTCATCTTATGTAACATAGCTCCCTATTGCATACTACTCAGCAATACTCACTGAAAATTACTGCACTGGCTTACATACTCCACTTGCCTTTTTCAGCTAACCTTATCTGGAAAACAGGTCAATAGCTGCTGCAAAAAAAGAGCCCACACCTGCAGATCTTCTGCAACACTGTGGCCACATCTGGAATGACCTTGGTATTAGCCTCTACTGCCATCTATTCACCATAAATTTGAATTTGGTAGTTGTTCAACAGTGTCTGAGCTTTTTTGCTTGTTTTCTTTAAAAAAACGTAAGACTTCAAAGCCTTTTCACAATTTTTGTGACTATACGGAGTTTACAATTGTCAGCAGTTACCAAACATTATATTTAAGAAAGAAGAACATAAAGTTAAGCAGTGTTAAATTCAACTAATCCCACAGATGGAAAACATCCACTACATATATTAATAACACAATCTCCATGCCAAAACAGGTACTGGGAAGAGATTATCTCAAATTAGCTCAACTCTCTCCTCCATGTGCTAAACATTTTCCAGGATTAAAGATATTTAGCAGCATACTGTGTATGATATGGTTTTTAGGTGGATGCATTTCCAGCAAGTTTTGATACAGTCTCCACTGGTTCATTTTTAATCCTGGCTTTAAAAATGAAGTATCATTGGTTTTATTCAAAAACCATCTCCAGTGCTCATACTCTGCCTCCTTCATTCTACCACAGACATTTAATAGCAGAGATTCTGAGCCATGACATCATCATCAGATAAGCAATTTCAAGATAAATAGTAGAGATCCTCCTAGACTTAATATAACATGCACACACCTAAGAACAATACCTAAAAGGTAAATATAGAAAGATGTTCACCATTTCCAGGAGAATGGCACGAGTTTTTGCTTCTTTTTCTGCCTGAACTTCTTCTATTTCATCTGCAGTCCGTCCTTTCATATCATCAATTTCTTCATCTGCTCCTATTCTGCCACTCTGAAAAATGGAAGAAAAAGCTATTTATTACCAAACCATGGCCAAAATTCTTTCTCACTTTCCAAATGTTGCTTGGATTACCTCCCCCCTCACTCCCAAAGACATGAAAAATGCTTAAGCACTGTATCTCTGCAGAACTGGGCTTTAATTCTGTTCTTCCCACTTAGATTAAAAAAGAGAAGATGTTATCCTCATGTGTTTCAGGCACTATGAACTATGTATGAACTTTCAGACCCAATTTGAACCATATTCAGCTAGACAGTCTGAGTTTTTTTATACTCCCATCTTAAACTCAACATCTCACCACAAACATTAACTAATTTCTAATCTACCAGAAATGAAGATAAGGAACAGTGCCAATACCTGTGGTTGTCTAATAAGACTCAAGTATTAAATACAGTATATCACAACAAGAATTTTATTTTTATACATCTACATCTAGGTAGGATTTGAGGTTTAATTTTCCTCCTCATCAGCATCTCTAGAATGCTGCCCTACTTACAGACATTTCTACACCAAAAGGTGTATCTTCAGACAGGTTGGGGGGAAGAAAACTAAGGATAAGCTTTCAAATCTGCACAACATTGGCAGTGAGCTATTAAACTGCTTATACCATTTAATATATCTGAAGGTATGTCAGAGACTAACCACAGTGCAAACAAGCCTAATTCCAATCTTGCAATTACATCTATTAAGCTTAAAAATAACAAATATTTCTTGGAGCAAATTTATTCATTGCTTGAAACAACTGTTTCCACACACGGAAATCATCTCACATAGCAACTTCCATAACTGCATGCTATGTTATGAATAATTACCATTACATTTTTATCTTCTGTTTGAACAAATACACCACAACAGTATGCATGCTTGCAGATGTAACTCAAAGAATAACCAAGATTACTTTCACTGAAGCACAGACTATTCCACATTTAAAAGGGAAACAGCAATAGACACTTTTAATATTAATAAATATTAGTTATATTTTTGTCTTCCACCAGAGTATACAAAAAAATAGTACTGCCAAAGGTGAATACTCTGAATGTTCTGCTTATCTACACTGTAATTAAAAATCTAAACTAGGACTTTCAAATCTAAACTAGGACTTTCAAAATTCTTTTATTGACAGATTAAGCAGCTGTATTTGAGTAAACACAGCAAGAGTCCCCAATAACAGACAAGCACCTCATATACTGGAATTCAAACTGGTGTGGTACAGCAGCATCTCTTCTCCTCCTGTACTAAATATAGTGCACTCTGATTTGACAGACAAGTCTTAAAAGACAAAATTCTTATTTTGATCAAGTTTGTACTGGCCACTAATAGGGATAAATTTATTCAATTATTTCTTCCAACTTTTCCCCAAAAAAGCTATTGTAAGCACTCACATCTAGCTGTTCCTTGGTAGGTTCTGGTGAGCGATCGGGAACAGACAAGCCAGGTGGATCTTCAAATGGATCATCTAAAATTACTGTATGATTTATCCTTACAGAAAACAAAATCAAGATCAGCAGTCACATGCAAATAAAACTCTTTACCCAAGTAACAGGAAACCAGCCCTGCTGATTCTCAGTTACATCCCCAACAGCCAAACATACCGTATGCTTGTAAATACTAGCACTGATGCTTGCATAAAGGCAACAGAGCTGCACATTTTCTTACACAATTATTTATTTGAGTAGCTATTTATTTTCGCAGTAACAGTGGAATAGGAGAGTATTTAAGATACCATGTACAGGTCACCTGACATCACTATGCTAATCTTGTTTCTAAAAAAGAATAATTTGATTGTTTATAATGCATTCCTCAAAAAAGGAAGTTAAAAGCAGTCACACCTGATATCTTGATACGGGATAAAATCCTTATCTACAAAGGTTTCATTAATTGTCTTCAATACATCCATGCCTTCTGTCACTTCTCCAAATACTGTATGCACACCATCAAGGTAATCCAGGTTTTCCCCTGTAGTAATAAGAAACTAAAAAAAGAATATGCAACTCTAGTAACAGTAAACAGAAAAATTTAGGGCTTGAGTTCTACCTTAGCAGAAGCACAACTCTCAGTGAAATCAGTGGGAAAAAAAAAAAAAACAATTCTTTCTAACTTCTGTGGGAGAAAGTCTTTTTCAACGAGCCCTGAGAACACGGTGAGCCAACCAACAGCTCGCAGCCTCTACCCAAGGAAGAGAGGCTCTCACACAAGTCTCCCTTGCACCACTGGTTCACTGGACCTTTCTGTGAACTGGTTTGACTCAGTAATCTGGCAGAAAACAAGACTGGCCAAGGAAGAGCCGACAAGTTATCTGCCAGGTGGGTTTGTTGAGCAACATCAGCAAAGGTTGAGGCAGGCAGGGCCAGGACAGAAAGTTTAAGAGTATCCTTCCCGGCAGCAGTGAGCTGAGCTCAAATCCCCTGTTCAAACTGCACTCAGCAGGTGCATTTTAATAATTCTGGCATAAGCTTCCATAGTTCTACCTTCCCTTCCCTCACAAACCCTTCTCTCCCAAAACTCAGGATGCAGTAGCACCCGAGAGAACTAGAACACAGTACCATTGAGTTAGATCAGCTTGACCCGGCACTGAAATGCATCTTAACACAAAACAGGTGATTTGCTTTAGGACAGAACTGAAGCTACCAAAATTGATACCAACTGAACACTTGGTAACAAATTAAAGACCAAGGACACTTGGTAATGAATAAAGGAGGAAGAAGCAGACATGCACAAATAACAAAATACAACCATTATATCCACCCTTTACAATCTGACTGGTAACATCTCACTCCTCTGCAACACAGTTAAGACTGGTTAGTATTTGGTATAGATTACACTAAATTACATTATATCTGTAAGCCAACTCCACATAATTCCTCACTAGAATTTTTCTTTCCAAGGAAGAAGCTGCAACAATGTTCCTGGGAACTGCATTAATTCCCATACGCCTGTGTATATGCTAAAAGGCTGTATTCTCAAATGTAAGTATAAGCATCATCACTTCTTCCTAAACCCCCCACCCAAACAAACAAATTTATACATAGAATGCAAGGAAGCAGCAAATTTACTCCATACATTACAAACTCTAGCCAGAATAAAATCTTAGTTTATATCGCTCTTCCAGTATTAAAAAAACCCTCTTTCTAAAATCAAAACATGGATATTACAAATGAGGCATTTTAATATATAAAAGTGACAATGCATCTAAAACAATAATTTAGAAATAACATCATTCTATAAGATTAGAACTTTAAATATACCTACAGCAAAAACTTTGTGCATGGCAACAGGGAACAGCAGGGAACACCACCACTTTCAAAAATTCTTTTATAACAGCACTGGGATAAAACAGTGAACTTACATTGTATTATTAGTGCACACTTTTACATAGCCATACAGAGGAAACTGTGTTATGATTTCAGTTTTGAAACTAACATGAAGTTGTAACCAGAAAGTTTTAAGATTATTTTAAAATCCAATTTCCTTACTTTTCACTTCCATTTAACTACCATTCTATAAATTATCAAAGTCACATCTAGGTATTAACAGAAATAAATAAACAAAGAAAAAAAAGAGGTCTGAATTCAAACAAATAAAATTTATAAAATTAATCTATGACAAGATTTGAATCTGAGCATTTTCATCTTTCTTGTCTGTAATCATATACCCAGTGGCACCTGCGACACTATGCAAAATGCTATTCTTATCTATGGCTGTTTTTTTACATGCCTTTTAACCATATTACAAGATGATGCTATTGAGATTATGCTGTCATTGTTACGTCTTTTTGTAAATTCAAGGAATTTTCATTTAGTTACTTAGACGTGTACCAAGGCTTTCCAACACTTTATGCTGACCTGTGATCCATGCTGATCGTTGCCATTGTTCACCATTGACACGGTTCCCTTTTTCTTGTGCTTAATTCTTGGTACTTTTTCTGCCTCAAAAAATCTAGCTTGATCACCGTACAGTTGACTGAAAATATATATAACAAATATGTTACAAGGCAAAGGAATTTTTAAAAGTGAGATAAATGAATGCTGTGAAACAGTAAATAAAACATCTTAAAGAATTTTACATTGGCATTCAAATAAAAGCAGAATTGACATTGCATCCATGCACATTTTTATGGACCCATACACTTACATAATTCACTTTATATTACAGGCAACAACAGATTTTTTTCTTTGAGGCATTTCATAGTGGTTTTTTATTTGGGGGGGGGGGGGGGGGGGGGCGGGTGTGGGAGGTGGTATTTATGTTTTCAAATGTAGCATATAACATTTTTCTAAGGCATGAACCAAATGCATGTTTTGATAAATAGGTTCCATAAAAAGAAGTTGATTCACACAATAAAAACAATAATTTATGTGACAACTTTCTCCTCCAAGATATATGAAAAGCCACTAAATCTATGCGTAGACTTACTTCATCTCATAGACAGGACTGCATATAGTAATTTGAGATATACAGGGTACAGCAAATTGTTACATTATTTTTAATTTTCCAAGCCTAATCCTGACATCACTCCTTTTGTCTCACTCCATAACTGACAGAGGCATGGTCAATACACACATTTTCCCAAATGTAGTAACATTTTGCTGAGCAGTTGTGTAAGCCTCTATGAAGAGAGGATTCAAATTAAACTTTGCCCGCACCAGCCTCCTGGGTAGCAAAAATAGAAATTCCCATTTCACGGACATCAGCTGTAATGAAGACATAGAAAAGACAAACTGTCACAGATAAACTGTGCTAGTAGTGCAACAGCATTGGCCACTGTCTCAGCACACTATACCTCCCTATCTGACACACCAAAGAGCCTCAGAAGACCAGTCCTTACAAAAGAGCAGAATATCCCACATGCAGAGAGAGCTCAGACTGGCAAGTTTATCTATCTAGACTTGCATCTGCTTAGCACAATTACACTGCTTCCAGGATCACCAGAGTGGTGATCCATGTAATCCAGGTTTTTAAGGTTCTGTATTTAAGAGGCTCTGACAGACCAGACTTACAAAAGTCAATACTGGTCTAGCAATTCTGCCTCTGCTCAAACTGCTCGATCTCTCTATACTGTGTTCTGCAGCACTCCAGGTTTAGTTCTGCTCTGCAATTTTAATTCTACTTTTAGTAACAATTTCAAGGGCATCATATAGAACATATGCACTTTGCTAACTTCTATCCTAGCTCTCTGAATGATTTCTTCAATTTTTATGTGCATGACGACTGAAAACATCTTAAACAAGGAAGAAATTATTTCCTTATACACATTCAACGTGACTAAAATGAACTCTAATCTTCAGAGCAATAAGATTATTTTCTTACAGACAGAGGAAGTCAAGTATAGCCTCTCTATTCCCCCCCTGCTCAGTTAAATAAATTTTCTTACAGAAATAAAAATAGTAACAAACTGCTAATGATTTTGTCTTCTACAAAGCACTTAGTTATTATTCTTCTCCTAGAAAACCAGTTATTAGCTAACTTTTAAATAAACTGAAATTTATGTACAACTTGTTAGCTGCAACTTCACTTCTCAGGTCAGAGATAGAATACTGTCCATAAAAAATATGAATGGCCAAAGGCAGAGTAGAAATTAAAAAAACATTTAGATATGACAACCAGAGAGGCTTACATATCAACATTCTTATCTTCCTCCAGCAATTTTACCCCAAGAGAGCTGAAGACAATCTAACTGGAACCCCTATTCTCCTACACAACTTCTCTGTCGATTAACTAACACAAAAGTTTTACTTACCAAAATATTGATTCCCCTCCACGGCCAGTTCCCATGGGGTCACCGGTTTGGATAATAAAATCCCTCTGTCACAAAGCAGAATACATAAGATATTGCTTTCTTCGTGAACGTAAACCAGAAAAAAAAAAAAAAAAAAAACCTGAGAATACTCACCTGGACATTATGAATCAGACAATAGTTGTAGTACTTGACTTTGCAGAGCTTCAGAAAATTCAGACAAGCTGTAAGAAATTATATCAACATTTACTAATTAAAATCCCAGATATAATAAGTACAAACATAACATATATTCAACCTGTGGACAAGTGTTTTCAGAGCAGACTGTGTTAAGATATATCAGCATACAACCTATAAAGGCTGTGAGAAATGCTCTAAGGAGAGGTAACACAGGTAACACCTGACTCCCTCAAGCCTACCTCTAGTGATGCAGAGAGCCCTAGCTATAGCTACCTACACAGAAATGTGCATTTTTTTCTCCACAATATTCTTCCAAACACCTAAGAAACAATATCACAGTTGCCTTTCCATTTAAAATATATTACATTGTCTCAGTTTTCTGAATAATCATGCATTACACGTATAATAAACACATAATAGAAAAAAATAAAAACAAAAAACTTCTCAACAGCACGTGACGTTTGTAAGTCCCTCAAACACATATCTACGACCCGCCCGCGGGGACTGCTGACGGCCAAGGAGACCCTGGCACCCACTGGGATCTAATCCCGGGACTGAGACCCGACATGACACGCCGAGCACGGCTGGGAGAAGCTGCCCTGACTGACACCGCTTCCCGAGGAGGCCGCGCCGGCAGCGAAGCCTCGAGCTGCGACACCCGAGCGAAAGGCCGGGCCCGCTCCCAGGGGCGGGGGCGCCGCCGGACAGCGCTCGGGGCCGCCCAACGGCCCCTTTCCCGAGCGGCGGGAAACCTCGGGAACCTTCGCAGCCCCCGGAGCCGCAGGGAAGCGACCGGCGCGTCCCCGCCACCCCAGCGCTACAGCGGCCGCCATGACCAAGGCCGGGTGGTTAAAACCCGGCACTTCCTGACCGGGTCAGGCGCCATCCGGGCACGGAGGGCGGACGCGACCACCAGCCCTCCCGCCGTTTTATTCAGGGTTTCCACCTCGGCTTCCCCAGCCCCGTCCCGCCGCGCTCCTACCGCGGGGCCGCTCCTCCGTGTACAGATCAATCACCAGGTCGCCCAGCGTGGTCTCCAGCAGCACAGCCATGGCCGCCACCCGCCTTCCCACGGCGGCACGGCCCGTCGGCGCTCAGCGCCCTCTGGCGGCGCGGAGGAGTTTGGCGCGGAGACAGCGGGGCCCTGCCGCCCGCCGTCAGGCCCGGGGCTGTGGGGAGGTCGGGCACCATGGGGGCGCAGGGAGAGCTCCGCGCTGGAAGCTCTTCACCTCCTCGGGGTCAAACAAGCCAACTATCGTGCCCTGTTCCCCTGGTTCTCGCAAGCCCAGAGGCTACGGGAAAATACGGTGCGACTGCGCCCCGACACCCCTTCCCCGCGGCGGGGACAACGCGGGAGGCAGCCGGGGTAGGGGACCCAGGAGCCCTTCCTGAAGGGGATGGCGGAAAATGGAGACACTCCCCAGGAGCAAACTTCTCCGGCAAAGCAGGGGTGTTGAGGCTGATCATTCAGCTCTTGAGCGTGGTGCTCACTGAGGGCTGTGTGTGCTTATTCTACATAGTCAAGTAAAACCCCTTTTACCTCACAGTTATTATTTAGAGGGCTATAAAGTGATTAGCAGTCCCAGTATTTGCCTGCAGCCTATGGTACTGGGGGCAACACTGAAAACATAGACCAGCAAATCGAATTTATTCCCTTCCAACGGATGCCATAGCATGGTGGTTCTCGGTCTTACGTGTCTCAGCTGCGCTAATGCAAAGGCAAAGCAAGGGGCCCTGCTCTCCTGCGCAGAGCTGCTATTACGGGCTGCACTGTCTTCACCTCTTTCCGGATCACACTCTGGCACTCACTGCACAATGAGTTGATTCAAGTCGCTAATCTGATGGGAAACAATTTATTGTTTTATTGCTGAATTTGTTTTCTGCCAGTTTAGTGACCCAAACTGACTCGCTGCACAGTAAAAGGGAATCAGCGAAGGGAGGCAGGGGGAGCAGGAGTGCACAGCACACAGTACAAAGAGGAGCACGTAGGTTATTAAGAGCAGGATCTCCTCTTTAAGAAGCAGCAAGAGTAGTATCAGATCACATTACATAACAGCATCCTTATAAAGAGCCAGGAAGGGTATTTACTCACTTTTCACCACTATCCTGCTGCGTGATGGTCCTGGAGACATAGTGGTCTGGTCCCGGGACCAAGATCTGCACTGCAGGGAGGTGATTTCTGCCTCCACAGTGTGCTAGTCTTCAAAGCTGTGCTATCATCAAGCATTTTGCAGTGTTGTATTGTTTTTGTGTGCTTATTCCCAGTATGCACATCAATCCTGAATTGATTCAAGGCTGGTTTTAAGCCATCCTGAATGGCAGTTATTGATAGAAGAAAGCACTATAGTACACATTACACTTATTACTTTGAAACTTTAAGAGGGATGTAAGCAGTACATCAGTTTTATGCAAGCCTATGCTGACAAAGTTTAACTATTTGCTTGCTACTTCAAGAACTCATACCTTGCACTTCAATGAGAGAGCAATCCACCTACTTAGGCCAGACTTTTATAACTTATTTTAGTCATAAAATAAATAATAATTTCCTTATTCTTCATACTGGTTTTTGTCTTCTAATAACCCATGGCTATAATGAATGTGGATTTTCATGATCCCTTTAAAAAGACAGAAACCTTACTTGTAATTTAAATATAAAATCACTGAAATACAGCACTTCTGGCACACTCAGCAGCTCAAGTGGTAGTCAGTCTCATTACAAAATACCTAAAAATGTTACATATTTTAATAGTTATAAATATCAGGACACATTCACCAGTAGATGAGAGGAGCCCAGGGGGCATGTGCCTGAGCCAAAAGGGGAAGGTCCTCCTTATGCTCCCAGGGTGTCCCAGCATTGAGTGGTTATTGATTCACCCTAGGGGAGACCACTTGTGAAACTAGACCACGCGTTACTTGGTTATTGCAAGGAATTTTACCATTTATGTTAAATAAAACTGTTATGACATCCATTGTGATGCGAGACTAAGGAAAGCTTTGAAATTTGGAAAAAACAGAAGTATGTTGAAAGCATTTTTAGTGCATTATGTTTGCAGTTTTAATTAAGTTCCAGGAGAATAAAAAGAAAGGAAGAAAGGATTGAAGAAAAGGAGGTGCTAAAATATTGGGAGAAAAAGGAAGAGCGAGGGAAACAAAAATGGAAAGAAGGCATTGCTTGATAGGTAGTTTACCAGGAAACTTGCAAAAGAAGACAGTCAAAAAGGAAGAGGCATTCATCTCTTACTCCATTTCAGTGAGACACTAAGTTCCTCGAGGTCAGCTGAGAACCCAGCCTGCACTTTGCTGAATCTATAAATTCTGCAGGTCAGCAGTCCTTGTTTCCCTGTATGTTTTTATAGTCGGATGCCATTAATTATGCCTCCAGTACATTTTGCAAACATTTTAATAATGAATCTAGTACAGAAAACACTGTAGTATTGTAGCTTGCTTTTGCTCATCGAGGATTCACCAGTCCTGTTGGGAGGTAATGCTCACTCTGATTTATGCACAGAGTGCAGCTCATAGTTAGAATTTAGGTAATTTAAACTTCCTCCCACCAGCACATGCAAATGACTGCAAGTACCAACAAGAGTTGCATTCTTGTCGCTGCCCTCCTATCCCGAAGACTGTTTGGTGCCCCTTACAGGACAGCAAAATGGCTTGTTGCAAAGATGACTTACCATGTAGTTTTCTGCTTCATGAGACTGCACAGTGAGCAGACCCTTTGCCTATTTCTTTCAGTTTACCAAACACAACAGATTAAAAAAAAAAAATCCTAAGGACAGGTAAACTAGGTGATGGTAAAGAGAGGTGGTGGGAATGAAGATGTCAGAGTTTTTATCCCTTCTTCCATTACTGACCTGTGTTATCACAGAGAAGGCAGTTAATCAGCTTTATTTTTTCTAATCTCTGAAGCTACTGATAATAAATGTATTTAGTGATTAAATATTTGAGGTTTTCACATATTATGTGTGAAATATACTTCATAATATATGACTCTCTTAGGCCTCATTTTCCTGTGCCTTCTATCTCATGCCAGATGTTTATATCAGTATCTCATGAATGCAAACTGCATATAAAATACTACATTTCTGTGAGTTTAATGATTTATGTTTGCTATCAACCAAGTGGGAATCATAGAGCAATATAAAATTAGGCTCCAGATGGCTTCAACAGGACAGCTAATTTATTGCCCTGCCCTGGTGATATTAAAACCTCCCTAGACAAGTTGTTAAGATGTTTGCCGCCCTTACAGTTAGAAAGCTTTTGGCTGACAGATAACAATCTTTCTTGTTGCAAATAAAGCACTTTTTATCTCCACAGCCACCAAGCACTTGGGAGATACAGGTTGTTTGCTTTCTCATTGCCATAGACTTCCATGGTTTTGACTACCGCTGTTAAGTCTCCTTAGGCTTTTAGGCTTTACCTTGTGCTTTCTTCCTTTCTGATGATTCTTTCTGCTCTCCCTCGAGCACGCTGCCTGCTTTTGCTTTCAAGAAACCTTTATGGATGTGCGGTGCTCACAACTTGGCCCAGTATTATTGCCTTGGCGTTCACAAGCAGAGCAGGTGCCCAACTGCCGGTGCCAAGGGAGTAAGTTGGTTTGACGAGCGTACCTTGGCCACTTCATAAACAGTGTAATTATTAACATTGGCTGTGTGGGTAATTATTATGCAAAGTGCTTTCAAAGGCTGTAATCGTCTGTTAACGGTAACGGGCGTTTGTAGGCGCAGGCGTTATAGTGCAGCGCCTCGGTCGGGACCTCCAGCGGCGGCGGTAGCGGGCCGGGCCGGGCCGGGCAGGACAGCACAAATCCAGCTGTTTCGCTAAAATTTCGCCCCTCTTCCAAAAAATAAAAGCTCATTCCCGAACCAACACCCGCCCTCAGCGGGGAGCTGACACGGCGGCCCGGCCCCTTCCAGTGTCACAGCTAGTGCCACATCCCGGGGCTGCGCTCTGCCCGCGGCGGGCGGGAAGGAGCGGGGCGGCCCGGCCCCCTCCCGCCACCTCCCCCGCTTTCTCCCGGCCCCGCCCCTGCCGCCGCTTGTTGATGTTTCACTTTGTTTTAATTCCCGGGTCGCAAGATGGAGGCGGCGCTGGGACGGCGGGAGCTGCTGCTGTTGTCGCTGGCCGCCGTGTTGCTGGGCCCGGCCGCGACCCTGCAACTGGACCAGGTACTGCCGGCGTGCGGGGCGGCCAGGGCCAGCCCCAGCCCCTGTCCCTCTGCCTCCGCGGGGCGAGCCGGACCCCGCCGGGGCGCTGGGTGGTGGCGCGGGCGGCTCTTGGCCGCAGCGGCCGCGGCTGCTCGGCCGCAGGCTGGCCCGGCCGGGCGGGCGGTGTCGCCGGCGGAAGGAGGTGGCCGAAGCCGGTGGCGCTGAAGGGCCGTGTGGTGGGTACGAGGTTTGTTTTTATTTCAAGCTGTAGCGCTTGACAGCCAAGGTCTGTTCTTCCTCCTTCCAGTGCTTGTCCTGCTGCTCAGGTACATTTCGGTCTAAAATGTACAAAAGTGGTACAAAAGGACAAAATTATGTTTCTGTCACAAACTCGGTTACCGTGCATGTAATGTTTCCCCCCTCCCTTTAATGTTTCATTTATATGGGACTTGATATGCCAAAATAAATACCTGACAGGTTGAGGCGAGAGTTACTTCTATCCAATGTAGCTGTATTTATATTGCATTTTTATGCTTCTTTACCCTCATCTTGATAGTTCAGTGCTATGGAAGTATGCAGTGCATTAGGTCCACATTTGCTTCTAGTGATTTCTGTACTCTTGAACCACAAAAAGGTTTTTGATACACTGGTATATTATGGGGCATGTGCTGTCTGCTTTTCCATTCCATTACCTATGTTGTACCTTGGTAAGATTAGTTTTAAAATAAATCTGATCTTTTTTTAAAGAGTGGAAGGTATTTTTTGGGTACTACTTAGGAGATGTTCTCGGTGGGAATAAGATGTGCCATGGCACTGGTGAGATTTGACCTCTAGAATTACAGAAGAGAGCTGGGTACTTCTGTCTGTAGTTGAATCACGGCTAAATACATCCTCTAATTGTTATAATTGTGATCTCCAAAATGTGAGATTGCAAAGAAGGAAGTAGTCGCTTGTCTAGCCAATGTGAAGTTGCTGTCATGGGAGTAAATTTATTATGCCTTTTTTCCTCCCCAGTTTTGGTTTTTTGTTTTTTTTTTTTTTTTAATTTAAGTAAAAACCTTTCCAAGAAAGCCTGACGGAGGCACTGCACTGACACATCCTGTGCTGCAAAGACAGATTCCTGAGCTTACTTCCTTGTTCCTGCTTCTCTATATGAATATTTTGAAGAGAGATGCGCTTAGCTCTCATTTCAAAATGGGGATCTGGATCTTCAGACACCTTTAACATTGCATCTGTGCTTGAATTCAGATGCTCTGAAGAGAGGAGAGAGAGCTCAGTGCTCAGGTACTTCACTTATCCCTGTGAGAAAAGGGACTGCTAGCTTCAATTTGCCAGAAAACACATGAAATGAAACATAGACCTATACTCTTGCATACCTTCTCCCTAGAAACTGTGTCACTTTCACACCAGACGTTCAAAGTAACAGCATTAAAGTCATTTGTCTGTCACAAGCTGGCAGTGGTAGAAGATGTGGAGACACATCTGCACACGCTATCTTTGGATCTGAAAGTGTGGTGGTGCAGGGTGCTGGGGTGGGTCCCATGGAAGCCAGCTTGGGGTCAGAAATAGAACAGGTATGTTTTAGCTTGCTGATAGGGCTTGGTTTAGTAGCTGGGAGAATGCCTTACAGGCACAGCTGTGCTGTTTGCAGGCTTGTGTTTGTCCATTTGTGCCATACCACTTAGGTGGTCTGTCCGCTCAGTTTTTGCTAGTTGGAACTGTCTGCACTTTTAAAGCTTTATACTGGTGTGGTGGCATAAGTATATGTGGAGAAGCTCTTTTAAGAGTCAAAAAGGGAACATATACATTTTTACGTTAGTAGTTTTTCTTTTAAACTCTCAAAAAAAATCACCAGCTTGTGTTTCCTCCTGCACTGTTTCTTTTTGTACATACAAGATTGTTTTTGCTGTAGAAGGAACAATGCATCTTGAGAAAGTTTTTGAGTAGAATTGCTGGTTTTTGAGAATGAGCTGGTTTATGGTGGCCTGATACGAACAGAAGTGGCTAGGCAGTGGGAACAGTCAGAGCAGGAATGCTGCACTGTCAGATTGGCTTCAGAAGCCATGAGCTTAACAACAGTGGGCGATAGGGTCAGAAAATTGATGTTCTTTTCTGAGAATGGCTTGGGACCACAGATGGGTTGGGAGCAGGCAGCATCAACATATTCAGCTTTTCTTTGCCTGGATGCCATGACTCTGCCCTCTGCAATTCTGTGAGCCCACTGGCAACACAGCACTGATAACTTCACATTTTGTAATTCTTGTACATGGTATTTATTGAAGTTTACTTCCAAGTTGATGGCCGTGATGTTACAGAAACCGTAATGGAAGGGCTGAGAAAAAACTTGAAATATTGTAATAACGTTTTGTAAGGCTGAAACGCTTTTGTTTGGCTCCAGAATTTGAATGTCTCCATGGTTGTGCAACACTTGTCATTTCTTAAATAAGCTGTTTTGAAATCTGGACTCTTTTTCTAAACATTAGCATGTGTGTTTTGATTTTTCTTTCTCTTCCTGGAATTCGATGAGCGAAACTGGATTACAGATTGATTGATACAAGACAAAATTAAAAAAAAGTCAGGGAATGACGCAACAAGGCAACCGGCCTTCACATTAAAGATGTTTTCTGGTGCAAGGTCAAGAATTAGGTTTTGTGTTTTGGAGTATTTTTTCAATGTGCTGGTAGGAACTGTCTAAAAGCACAATGCGCTGAGTGTTAATGCTGGGGTTTTTGCCTGCTCTGTTTGCCTCTTGATAATTTGGGTTTAGCGATGTTCTGAACGGCTTACTTGCCTACCAGATGGGTTTTTTTTAGTTTGGTTGCTTGAAAAACATTGTTTTCAGAATATTTGATGGCAGCAAGAAACCTCTGCCTGGATGGATTATTTCACAACAGAAGAAAGTAGTCTTCACTACATCAACCATTTGAGTATGTATGCAGCAGGTGTCATGTATTTTAATGAAAGAAAAAACTTGTCCATAGTGACATACTGCAATGTTTCTTTCATCGCTTTATGCCAGTTTCTCTATTAACAGTCTGACGCTAAACTTTATGCTTGAAAGATCTGACAGCATCTTTCCATATCTATTTGATTAAATTAAAGCAGTATAGTGCAGCCACATCCTGGTGATGTGAGACAAAATATTGACCTTTAAAACCCCTGATAAAATACTCATAGTATGAGCTGACTTAATAGGGAGAATTAATTCTAGCAATGTATGTAGGGCAAAGGAGAGGTTAAGCAATATTATACTAAGAAGCATTGCAAAATAAGGAAGAAATATAAGTGTGCTTGTTCAGAAAAGCAAAGCAAAAGCATCAAGTTAGATTTTTATATCAACAGAGATAGTTCTGCTTTAGTTTCTTAAGCAAATACTGGATTTCATTATCTTACCCTAAATTTTGTTGTGCAGCTTAATAATGTTAGGCCTTATTGGAAACAATTTTGTAGTGAAATTTTGTAAAATGTGAGGGACTAATTATAGTCCTGCAAACTTGTCAAGTCAAACTTGTCACGTCAAACTTTTACCATGATTATTTCTTCACTCAGTTATGCCTGATTGCAGTGAAGACTCATACAGCAGAGCTCTGGTTTTGAGTCTGATGAAAGGCTTAGGAGAAGCACAGATCACAGAGCCCAGATTGCAAATACACAGTTACACTATTTGGAGCCAGTTGTCCGTGTGAGTGCCAGGACTCAAATGCTGTGAGTCTGGCTGGTAGTTTTGTTTGTCTGTTTGAACACTTTTTTCCTATAATTTGTTTTCAAATTTAGAAAGGAGTTATTAGTTTTGCCTGTTTCTTATCTGTTTGGCAACCTTCCTGGGACTTCATATTTTCGTGTCATGAACAGGATATCCCGACAGTGCCCTCCTGATCACTGCCAGGGGATTGTCTGTCTTCCAAGTCTCAGCACAGCTGGCCATCTTGCGATCCATCTGCACCATCTGTTCCCAGTGCTGCCCGCTCCACTTCCCACAGCCTTCCAGTGCAGAAAGAGCCTTGTTCCGAGAGCCCCGGTGGAGAGCAGCTGTGCTTTAAGTGGGTTGGCTGCTCACGGCAGAATTTACATGGGGTTTATGTGACTAATGCAGCTGTGTAGGACTTAGCAGTTACCCTGTGCTGGGAGAAACTGAACCAACAGGTACCCACTGCTCAGGGAAGAAGTTTTTCCATCATTCTGTAATCAGATCCCTTTGAAGTTCTTGCGTGATCAGACCGAACAGATGTGTCTTGTGCGGCAGTTTTTGTAAAAGGCTAAGATTACGTGATATGTTTTCTATAGATTTGTGTGGCATTGGTAAAGGGAGTCTTGAAGAATTAAAGAATATTCCCTTGTAACTTATGCCAGATGCTTTATATTCTTTGCTGCCATCTTTTCCCCATCTTGCTTTTCTGCTGTTACTGCAATTAGACTGCCCCAGTTAATGCTCCTGTGTTCTCTTACAGCACATGGTGAAAGGGTTAGAAAATGGTCACTACCTGCTTATCTCTATTGATCCAAGTTCACAAAAATCCACTAGTTCACTGTCATATATGTTGTCATGCTGTTACTGCTGTTGCCTAGCTGTCCTAGAACAGAATGGCATATATTTGTGATACAAGTGCTGCCCTCTTTGCAGGTGCTGTGGCTATTACCACTGTAAATATCACTGCTGATGCACTAAGTAAGTGATGAGAAATCATAGGAAAACTCAAGAGAGACATCTGCGTCCTGTAACAGCATTAAGAAGGATTACATGTGCTGGGAGTGTTAGCATAAAATCAGGAAGACTGAGTTGGAGGACTGTTGTTTTCCATGGGACGACATTGTGAAGAGTAACGAATAACCTGTTCATAAATTGCAGCAAGGAAGCTTCAGGTTAGACATTAGGAAAACTTTTTATGTTAAAGCTATCTGAGCCCTAAATAGTTAATGAGAGTGTGAAATTTTTGGACATCACTGGAGAACTTGAAGAATAAGTTAAATTAACACCTGTCAGGAATGACATCAATGTAGTTGATTCTGACTCTGGAAAAGTTGATCTTCCTCTGGTCCTTGATATGTTTCTGTATCAGTTCAGGAATGTTTTGAGTAAGAACAGTTGAAAACTGATTATATGTTACCACCGAAACTTTGAGATCTCTTTGAAGTGTTTCTTAGCAAGACTGGCACCAAGTCTTTGGGAGTGCTTAGTGAAGAGGCAAAATAGGAACATATGAAAACTCAGGAGAATGAGTGCACAGGGCATGGGAAGTCACCAGTCGTAGAATTTGTTGGATCTGGATGTGAGCAACTTTCTATTGATGGCTGTTCCTATGGCTATAAACAGCAGAAGAAAACATGGATATATTATTCCTATTTCTTAACTGAAGCTAATTAAGTCACCCTCTAGCTACTCAGCACCGTATACTTGAGATTGAAGATTCAAATTAGATAAATGCTGCTATAATTTATTTGTTTGAAAATAGGGTCACAGAAATAGCAGGAACAGGAGTTCTCCATTTCTTGTGAACATGGAATTGCAAGAGTCACGGTGTAGTTGCTGTGGTGGAGTATTAATCATTGCTCTAAGTTATTGAGTGGCGTTATGAACCTGTGCTGTTCAGAGGATGCCACATCACCCCGTTTGCGATCAGAGGGAGATGCTGCCAGGACAGGCAGACCCTGCAGCAGAGGCGCCAGCAGCCTGTGGCCACCAGAGCAGGCTCCGTCCTGCCAAGTGCCCGCTTGCCTCTCCCATATCTGTCTGCCTCTTCCTTCCGTGTCGGACTGACAGAGAAACAGTCTGTCAAAAAAAAGGAAAAGTTTTCCTGACAGCTTAGTGATCTGTATGGGCTCACTGACTTGGTGCAACTGCAAGGGCAGGGGGATGTGCGGGAGAGGAGGGATCTGCACTGTCTTTGCTCATGGCGGAGGCAGCAAAGCCATGCAGATGTCTTGTCTGCATGCTACCTTCTGGGTTTTGTAACCCCAACAGCATGGGAGCGATCCACTGAAATATTTTAATTTCTTAAACACTCTTCAAGTGCAAGTTTAAAGTATGTACCTGAATTTATGCCTCTGCTTGTGGATACTACACTAAGAGAACTGATAGCAGTTGTGAAGAAAAATTGTCATTGCTTATATAGCTCACTTTGTATGTTAATGCTCTATTGTTGAGCACATCTATCTTGCCCTGTGCCCTTCGTTTTCAAATAAAGCATTTGATTCAAAATTTAGGGGACATTTTCCTTTTTTTCAGCAGTCACAGTCATTTCCTTTTTCTTGTAATCTCAGTGAGTCAGTTTGTAGATGTTGAAAAAAAGATTGCAAAATACTTTCTGTGTAAAGGAACCCAAATTTAATTAAGGCTTAAAAACCAAAGGAATATCAAGACTGCCTGGAAAATCCATCTTTTGGGGCCTCTGAATTCCCAGAAAACAGAAAACCTAGGAAGTCATGACACAAGGTTTTGGTAATCTGTTAAGCAGGTTGAGGGTGTAAAAGAAGTACAGCTCTGAATGTTAGATAAAGAGCTAAAAGTTAGGCATTTTGGTGTGGTCTTTTTTGGGTTTGGTGTGGTTTTGTTTGTTTGTGTTTTTTTTTTTTTGGGGGGGGAGGGTTTGTTTGTTTGTTGTTTTTTAATATACAGAATTCTTAAACTTTGAGAAGAAAATAAGTGGACTGAGGAAATTATAGGATGACAGAATAGATTACATCCTATGATTGTATTATTGATCTGGTTTATATTTTCAGTAATAGACTTCCAGTTCTCTAAGTAAATTGGTAATTTTCATTTACTTTGAATAGCTAGGATTTAAATTTTGAAAAATACTCAGTATAAACACCTGTTTCGTAGAAGGAGCATTGAGAAAGAGATTTCTCTTTGGTCTTAGTGGACAAAGAGTTTTCCTACTGATATCACAATGTGTCTGAAGCATCAGTGACAAGTCCTTTCCAACCTAAAGGTTATCTGTGTTAGATTTTAAACCATGCTTCTCATGCTGCCAGTTTTCTGTTGAATCAGATTTGGATGCTGTTTTTCAGTTTTGATAGTCCTAGATACCTTAGTCTACTGCCTAACACCCCTTGTTTTAGGGATTTTTTTACATTATATTTGCACTTCAGAAGCTCTCTGTTCATGAATTGGGACTATGCTATGCTACGTACTCTACATTTCAAGTATTTCCTGGCTGAAAATTTGGTGTTTTGTAAAAAACCCAAATGAAAAGCCCTTTTATGTATGTATGTATTTATTTATTTATTTTAAATTCTGGGCAAGTTCAACTTTTTACTGAGACATGACTCACATTTTAGCTGCTAGTTGTGAATCCATGACTCAGACACAGAGCTAAAGAAGATGCTAAATGTATGGAGAAGTTTTCCCAAGGAAAATGAAGTGGGATTAGAATCATTTAAGGCTCCCAAAAGGCAAATAGGGAGCTTAACATGAATTATGAAGAGGTGACTCAGGAAAGCAGTGCGGCAATCATTACTTTTGGATATGTCCAAGCGTGGTTTGGCTTTTTTACGCAAGTTTTGCCAAGGGCAGGCCTGGGAGATTTAGGGTCCCATCTGCAAAAGAGCCCCTGAAACTGCAAGGGTGAAATGAGGGGACACAATGAGTGAGTTGATAAATTACAGCAATTAGTGTTTGAAAGAAGGAAGCAAATCCATATTAGCTGTGAGTTTGGAGGGTGATAACCCAAGAAAAGAAACAGCATTACTGCTTACACTGAAAAACATTAGTGTTCTTTAGTATAGGTTAACATGTGTTAAAGTACACTTCACCTAGAAGTGGAGCACTTGAAAAGCATTTACAGAGAATCTGATTTTTATCTTGTATTGTCTATTATTTTTCAGCTAATGTGAGAGATTTCTTTTCCCTTATATCAACGTGAAACAAGTTCTCCTGTGAATTTAGCTTATTATTATTTTAGTTTGACTTAAAAAACCAACCAACCAAGCAACTTTACACATAAGGGGATGCAGCTGTCATTCATTCTCACTAATCCTCTTTATTAAAAAGAGGGGAAAAAACCCAAACCAACTCTTACATGAAACATGTAAGCATGTTCCTTTTTCTTCTGTCAGCTGGATTGAAAGCCGGGGAATGTGCTCTGGGGATTGTTGCTCTGTCAGGACAGTGTGTGAAAGTTGCCTGTGGCCTGCAGTGATTTATGTTTTCCCTCAGAAACCTACATCTCTTTTCACTGTTGTTTTCCAGGAAACAATCAGAGTCAACGTTATGATGTTGAAAACCAATGGAGAATTTCACAAAGGACAGGTTTGTCTGGTTTTTCTATTTATTCAGTGAATTAATATGCAGTAAAAAAAAGTCTGCATGTGGATGCAAATACAGTGTTTTGTCTGACGCCACTCAGTATGAAGCGTGTTCTTCTGTGAACAGAATTGTAGCATTTGGCTAGAAACCATACATTCATTCTGTTTGTCTGTCTTTCAGGTTGTTTTTAATATCACCTATGTTAATGGACAGGTATATCTAAATGATTTTCCTATGAAAAGCGGGGTTGCACACATAACATGTCAAACAGTAATATGTGAGTATTCTCTTTTTATTTTTTTCTTTTACATTTCCCTGAGGTATTTGGCTTCCCTGTTATCTGGTAACCAAAGCTTACAGTGACTACATGTTCTCGTATTCTGCAAACCTGAGCATTGTAGAAGCAAACCATTTCCCAAGAGAGGATAATTTTGCTACTGAAGTGTGTGGAAAAAATCTTACTGCCTTGTTCTCAAGTCACATTCGCATACTTATATGTAAATGGTCTAATCTGACATCGAGACTCCGCCCATCTTTTCAAAAGAATGTTTTGCACTACAAGCTAGACAATGTAAACAGAAGGATGCAACTCCACCCTGCTAATGGCTGTGTCCCTAGCTTGGCTGGCATAGATCCAAAAAGAAATTCAATAACAAAAGTATGAATTGTTCTTAGGAAGATCTTTTAGTTATTTCTCTGTCTCTTGGACAAACAACTTCCCGTTGGGTAGGATATTATAGCACAAATACTGCAGTTTTGCTGGTGTCCTGCAGTTGTTGATGACTTCAGATTATCTTGAAACTGCTATTTTTTCCAGTGAATTGATGTTACACATTTTGTGAAAGATCAGCAAGTACTGTGATTTTTTGAGATACACAGAAAATACTGTATAATTAATTAAAAAAGGGCCATTATGCTCCTTTGATTTAAGCTTCTGTTGTCTTTGGAATGATCTCTTGATGGTTCAGGTGCAGTCAGTTTCTAGCTTGGTTTCTGAGGTCATCCTCTCCTTACAATCAGACATTTACTTAGAGACTACTAATGCTTTTTCTAAATTGCTTCTCTGAGCCATGACCTTGTTTCTTGAACCCTTCCTCCCCAAGCACAATCAATTATTAATTTGACACTATTTCTTTTGTGGAGCGGGAGAGCAGTAATTCATTTCTCTTTTACTGGGATAGTTATGTTCCTATTGCTTCTATTTTTTTTCTGTCCTAGGGTAGAAAAACATGACCAAATGTCATTTACCTGCAAGATGACTGACTCCAGAAAAATAGATACTATTTTAGTGACTAATTCTGAGAGATGCCGAGCACTTTACTGTAGTTTCTATTGATTTCCCAAATCATAGCTGTATAGCTGGCAGTGACTACAATTATGAAGGAGAATCTGAAACAGTGAGAAAAATACTGATTTGACCTGGGATCTAGGAACCTGGAACTCTGTCTCCATGTTCAGGTCTGAGTCCTCAGCACAGTACCTCTGTTACCTGTAGTATTTATACTATTTACTAACTAAATCCTCAACAGTAGATTCAGATATTGTTTGTAAAATGCTAAAGGAATATTAAGATGCTTGTTACCTGTTAACAGAGGGGAAGAATACACCTGAATGTATGTACTTGTCACACTTGAGCCCAATATTAGAGTCCAAGTCTCCTGAACAGTATTGTCTTGACACTTCTTATATTCTACCTGATGCCTGTATTCCAACTTGAAGTTCCCACAGTTGTCAGTTTTGAAAGTGTGCCTGTCTTTCAGTCCTGTGGAATGTAGTGGGGATTGAGCAGCCTGACGCGTGGAAGGGTTGGGACCACAGGGAGCTTCCGCTACTTTTGTCATCTTGGAGGCTTTGGTCCTTTCACGTGTGCTTGCTGCTGGAAGTAAGAAAACATGCAGCAACCGGGATAGCACTCTGGCTCACACCTACAGGGAACCTTTCTCTTCTGCCACTTATTTTTGCAATGGAAGATATTGCTAAATGATGCCAAAAAGTATTTTTCTATGTTTAAAATAAGCACAATAGCTTCATGAGGAAAGGGATCATAGCATAAAAGCAATGAACACACTGAGCTGTTAACTTTGTAACTGGAGGACAGCAGCCTGACATTCCCCCAGGTTGCATCTCAGGCTCATCACTGCAAATGATGCAGTACCAGGGGCTTAGAAACAGGGGCCAGTTCAGTCTCAGCTCCGGTACCTCACTCTCTGTGTGCTGGAGATACCTGTCACCTCTGTTCTTGCACTGCTGCAGCACTGCAGTTCTAGCATGCCCTCACATCTAGTAGAGGTAGTTGGGAGGAGTATACTGCATCTATCCAGAAACAGCAAGGGTAGAAAGGCAGTTCTCTGTGTACTTGTGGAATATGAGGTGGTTGAAATAGCTGAAGGCTTTTGAGTAGGAAGAGAGGCTGAAGTGTCACAGTAACATATGAAAATGGAGCTGGGGGCAGAAAAAATACATATGAGGAAACTGACACTTATCTTGAGTGCCTGGATAAAAGCATGTTTGTTTCTGTGTTGAGAGAAAGGGAAATGTTGTGTGAATCAAGATGTTTACACAGGTGGCTGGCTGGGCTGTGGCATTAATCTTATGTACTCCTTTGGACAACTAAAATAAGAATGCAGCAGTAGTGAAGCCAAAGAGTGCTGTTTAGGGTGTTTAAACATAAACCTCAAAGGCCGGGATACGACATTGTGAGCTCCCTCAGTTATACAGTGCTGCTCTTGTCTGCTGTGTTATATCATGAAACCTGCTCCAAGTTTGATGTGGTCATACAGTGGTAAACAATCATGGCATCTTTTTTACCTGTTGTCCAGATTACTACTGCTTATAATAGCAGCTTCTGGAAGTGTTAAGGATGTCAGCACAGTACAGAATTTCATGCAACCATTCAGGCATCTCTAGTGATGCTCTGTAGTTGTAATGATGCTTCCATTCAGGTGCTATATGTACAGAGCCATCTGTGTCAGAGTTGCAGCTGTTTGCCCCATGGTTGTTTACTGCTTTCTGGTTTGGGTGCTTTCTCTTTGAAAACTGTGTATGTTAACAGTGGAGAATGGAGACTCAGGTACTTCACCAGATCAGCAGCGCCTGGGAACCGTCAGTGTTCGCATCATGGTTCACGAATGGCCTTTGGCGTCCAGTTCTGATTTGCAGCTGGTCGTCATTCAGGAAGAAGTAACAGAAGTCGATGGAAAACAGGTAAAAAATGCCACATACACAACATTCTGCATGTTTTTAAATTTAGGAGAGGCAAGTAGTTACCAAGGATTAAAAGGTTTACATGTGTCTGGCTGGTGGTTAGAGCACAAAGTATATGATCTAATGTTAGCTAGCACAGAACTGAGGGAGATAATACCAGCCTAAGTTGCCGGTATAGTAGTGGGGGCATTTCATGAAGAGACTTCAAGTTCTGGTACTTCTATTCGTATTTTAATAATTAAGTGTTGAATGACTTTCCCTTAAGCTTATTAGAATATCATTAACTCTGTCACATGCTCTTTCAACATGTGCGTTTATGCAGGCAAGGTCAGACACACAAGCAATAATTAATTTACAAAATAATGTACAAAATAAAAGGGGGATGGGCTCGTTCTGAGTCCCGAGGCATTCCCCATTCTTTATTCCAAGCTAACAAAGTGTTTCAAGCATGTAGCATGGGGTACAGCTTGCAGCAGCAAACTCTTATGGCAGGTGGGCTTGTTGTGAAAGCCTGCAACACCCTTAGCCTTAGAATATTTTGCATATAAGATAATTAATTCATTTGAATAAAACTCTTGATAATGAACATGGATTTTGAGATGAACAAGAAAAACCTCCTCAAATTCTAATTGTATTTACACCAATACCAGTGAATGTGAGTGCTTACAGTTCTAGCCGAGGTTATAATGTGCTGAACAGAGTTCTCAAAATCACCTATAGTGTATAGTTATTTTTCTAACCGGAGGGGTTCTGGAGAGAAGATACAGCTGCTGAAGCCAGCAAAATTATCATATTTTTGTTTCAGTACCTGTGGCCAGGCTCTTTTGGAGCTGGCTTATGTTCTCCTGCCCTTTTTTTTAAGGAAAACGCTGATAATATCATTGATCCTTAATTAATTACATAGTCAGCATGCAGTATTTTTTAGAGGGCTCTGCACCATGTCAAAATGTTACACTGTTAAGGAAAAAACCTGCTGAGAGTTCTGAAGCTTTTCTAATGACGTGATGTGATGAGGCTGGTATATCCGGGTTTGATTCTGTCATTACACAGTAGTATTGTTGTATTTCAGGTCTCAAACTAGGCATCACAATGCACTTCAGGTTGTCATAAGGACCTGTTAGGAACAACCAGAAAGCTGATGCTGTTTCCTTAATTGTCCTTTAAGTCAAAAGCTTTCAATTTTTCTCATTAGTTACCAGATGACAGTAACAATCATCAGTTTCATTGCACTGTTCTGCATGTGTTCAAAGAAAAAGGAAAGCGTTGGTTGGCCTATAGCCCTGAAAACATGAATGAAACTGTCACATGCTTCATTCCTTCTGTTAGTTGTATTTCTATGTAGCAGTTATAATTATGGTCATAAATACTCTGGATTTCTGTCAGTTCTTGGCCTTACAATGCAGTTATTGATGTTAGTAGGAGTTATGTGGAATGTGTTCTATATAAGTGATGCTTGTAGTGATTATTAAGTGAAATGGGTCTGGTGCATCACAGGAAGAAAACTTGCTGAAAACAACTTCAGTTGCTGAAAAAAAGCGACATTACTACAAAAGCAGAAGTGTCAGTTTTGCCTGAGCAAGACTTGCAATGTTTGCAGGAGCTCTGTAACTACATACTGGAGTTTGCCATGCCTTAAAATGCCTCCCTGAAAGAGGATTGTAATGACCTATTTAAGACTTAGTTAAAAGCCCTTGGAGTGACTTTTGCAAGGGGAGAGAGACCCACTCTCTTCAGCATGTTTTCTAAGGCGGTATAGTCTATAGAGGTTTGGTACGTAAAAACAAAGAATACTAAGTCATAACATCCCTATGTCTAAATCCTAACGGCTTGGAGTTTTCTGTGTTGTAATGGTTTTGGTTTTCTCTGCCTGCGTACTTCACTGTAAACTCAGTAATATCAACGCGTTTGCATCTCCTGTAGGTTCAGCAGGAAGAAGTAACAGAAATAGATATTTTGGTAAAGGACCTGAGAGTACTTAGACATTCAAACTACACTGTCCCATTGAAAGAGAGCATGCTGTATTCCATCCCAAGGGACAACGATGTGTTATTTACGCTTCCCAACCTCTCAGGAAAAGGTATCTCGTTTAACTGTTACATAATGTTTTAATCATAGTCAATGTATTGCTTTACAAGGGCAAAAGAACATTGTTATTGCTGTGTTTTTCATAGTGAAAGTTTATTCATTAACAGGGAAGTGGTTTTTGTTTTATGTGGTTTGGTTTTTTTAAACACCTAAATTTAACTCTTCTATATTCTAGGTATTTTGTTTGCTTGTTTTTAAATCTGTTCTCCTTTGAAGCACTTGATACTTGTTACTCGGTAACCCAGACATCTCACAGGAATAAATTTCTCAGTGCTATGATGGAAGTTTTTGTAAAGCTCCCCCATTTTCCTGAGAATGAAAGAGAAAACTGGAGAGGAAATACCTGTCTGGGTCACTTCCAAACCAGAGAATAGTTTTATGTTATTAAGCTTGAAGAACTTAAAAGTAAGGGAAGTTATTTGATGTCTTAATCTAATTTCAGTTTTGTTTAATCAAAAACTCTCAAAGATTTCTTAGGGGATGAATATTTTGGTCTCGTTCATCACTTTTTAATCTGGCGACAGCTGAAATTCACAGCTGAGGCGCAGCTAAAGGCTGCCCTGTAGTACCGCTTCTGCCTCTTATCAAGTTCACTACTCAAGTAGAGAAAAAAAAAAAAGTCAGCCTTCTGTGTTCTTGTGGTAAATGTGTGAGAACTGTACCATAAGTATAGAAATGCAGTGTGTCTTTGTTTTCCTGAATAGTGAGTCAAATAAAAAGCAAGCCCTCCACTAAATCCACCTTTTCTTCTTCAGATATTCAAGATCCACTGCAAACTACCAGTCAGTACCTCACCCGGCAAGTAGAGACTACAGTAGATGAAGAGACATTACCTGGGAAGTTACCAGAGACCCCTCTTAGGATAGAACCTCAGTCTTCTTACAAGGTAGTTTTGCTATTTGTTGTTTGGTTTTAATTATTAGTATATACCTTTAAAGACTGGTCTAAAAAGGAGCAGCAGTTTTTTTCTATCCCCCTGTTTTTTCCCCTGTTTCACCAGAGATTAAATGCATACACTTTGGTGACATTTCTAGGAAGAAAATTTGTAGTAACAAGCTGCAGATAGAGCTGAGTGTTATTCAGTATTACAGTTTGAGGGGAAAAACTTCCTTCCCCATTTTTAATATTGTCTGCAGAAACACATACAAGTGTTATCCTCCTTTGTGGATGTTTACAGAACAAAAAAAACACAAATCCAGTGTTGTTACAATTCAGATAGTGGGTTTTCCTCATGTAAAGACTAAACACAACATCCATTTAAAGATGGTAACAAAGTATATAATATTACTACGCCTTTGTCTTTAGTCTCTTATTTTTAATTTGGAAAAAAAAAGGCAACATAGTATGTATTAACTCATTTCTGTAAGAAGTAATTGCTCTTCCTACTTAACTTAGTATTGACTTCTCAGAGTGTCATTTTGCTGCTTTATATTTGTTAAAGACTGGGATTTTCTATGGGTGAGGTATCTGAAAGTAACTGACTTTGACAGAAGTCTAATAAATCCTCACAGCCAACTACTAAGAAGAACAGAGTTTTACAGACATACTTCAGGAAACTTAGGAAAAAACCTTCCTAAATTACCCAAATTACCTCTTAGCAGTAAGAAATCATTGTGTTTTTTTTAACTCCCATAGGAATCAAATGGGTTTGTTAATCCTGGGATGTTCTGACCTCACAGATATATCATGACAGTGTTATGATATTTACATTATACCAACCTAAGCATTTATAACAATTTCAAATATTGTTTAGCTTTCGTATCACAGTATGTTTGGGATTGGAAGGGACCTCAAAAGATCATCTAGTCCAATCCCCCTGCTGGAGCAGGAACGCCTAGGTGAGGTCACACAGGAATGTGTCCAGGCGGGCTTTGAATGTCTCCAGGGAAGGAGACTCCACAACCTCCCTGGGCAGCCTGTTCCAGTGCTCTGTCACCCTCACTGAGAAGAAGTTCTTTCTCAAATTTAAGTGGAACCTCTTGTGTTCCAGCTTGATCCCATTGCCCCTTGTCCTATCATTGTTTGCCACTGAGAAGAGCCTGACTCCATCCTCGTGGCACTCACCCTTTATATATTTATAAACATTAATAAGGTCACCCCTTAGTCTCCTCTTCTCCAAACTTTAATATGTAGCTTTAAGCTACATATTTTTTTTTTCTAAAACTGCTTGAGTCCTTGCCCCTCTGGGAGATGGGCCATTGGTCTCACCCTCTGTAAGAAACACAGCAATGGCTTGAGAAGTTTCAGTTCCAGACTAGGAAAGGATGGGCTTGATGGCCTCTTCTGGGTCTGCTGGGACAGGAAGGCCAAAATAGTAGGCTGAAAGTTACAGATGGGCTAGAGAAGGTGCTACCCCTATTCTGGGCTGTCAGTGACCCTTTCCCTGCTGTACATTGCCATGGTATTAATATCATGGCTTCTCTACAGCCAGGGCAAACAGCTCACCCTCCACCTGCTCCATAAGTGTCCTTTATTTTCCAAAGTGGCCTTTCCTTTCAGGGAGTTCTGCTAGGATGAGCAGAGAATTAAGCCTTCACCCATTCCAAACTTCACAGAAGAAAGAGGTCTGAGTCACCAGTCAGTTCCATCCTGCCTTTACGTATGCTTATGCATACATAAATTTAATTAAAACTATCGCCATGTAATGTGATTCATCAGTAGCTACAAGAACTGCACATGCTGTGTTTTGCAACCTTTTTATTTTTACCTGTTGATTGTAGGTGATGTGTCAGTGGGTGGAAGACTTGAGAAAAGGGTTGTGCAGATTCTGGTTTCGATCTTTACCCATCTTCTTTAGTTTGATGGAAGTCATTGTAGTTGGTGTTGTTGGAGCAGCTCTTATTCTCAAAGTCTTAAAGGTGATTTTGCCTTCCTGTGAAAACAAGTAAGTAATTGTTGCTGGTTTTCTTTTTTTTTTTTTTTTGTCCTTCTCTGATTACAGCAAAACTGACTTAAAAAAAAAATCTTTCAAGAAGTAGCCCCATTCTGTAGGAAGATAGTGGTAACAATCCAGTGAAAAGGCTGCTGGCAACTTTCTATTCCAAGTGACATTTTGACCCAGGCATTTCAGAGGAAGATGGGAAAAATCTTTCATTGGAAATGTTTTTAGCTTGGCTGTCCTACTGCCAAATTTTTATGAAGTTTTCCAAGGACTATATTGTGAGACACCTTTAATATAGCTCTGAGAGAGGAGGGTAGAAGCTAGACCAAAATAATTCCAACAACTCTAAATCTTTTCAAACTCCTACTTTGTTGGAGTTATTATAGTGGTTATGAAAGGCCTCAAGTTTGTACGGGAATTCTCCAAGGAGCTCCCTCTGTAGGCAGCTTACAAGCCGTAGCCGTTGGTGCTAGTGTTGGTGGCAAAAGGTCATAAAGAAAGTTGATTGGCTGCAGATGGCTTTACTTTGTGTGTTACCAGCACCAGTAATTTTCAGAGAAGCAAGCTCTCTAAATAAGGGGTGTAAGGATGAATTAGTAACTGCAGCTAAAAAGCCAGTATAGATTTAGAGCTGTAACGGGCAAGCATGTACATCTGACAGCAACCCAAGCAGTTCTGGAAGACCTAACCCTTGGAACCATACGTTCGTTCAGGAGAAGTGACTGACAGTGTAGTGTGCTTCATCACCCACAACAAGCACAGCTGATATCTTCAAATGCAACTGACCAGCTGTGCTTCTGAATGGGCCTGCGGGCAGTTGATTTATGTGTCCAACCAGGGATACAATTGGCCTTAGTCCTTCTGACAGAGCTGGAAAAATGAAGGGTTGGAAGACTAGGAAGGTTAGAAACTGCAGTGACAAAAGAGACTATGCTTCCCCCTGACATTTCACAAAGTGAGCTGTCAGATGGAATACTTCTTGTAACTAACTTGAAAAAGCAAACACTTTGTACCTCCCACAGTAGTAAGTATCTTAACACTGTTGCATGTGAAACTTTGAACCAAGTAGAACTAGGAAAAAAATTCTCATCCAAATAAACCATTCAGCAAAGTGTCTGATGGCCTGTCCGTGGCAGAGGCCAGCACAGAGCAGAGGAACCAACCTGCAGTAGTTTCTGTTCCAGTTGGAGAACGTGGGGCTGGAAAAGCCAAACTAAACCAACCCCCTAAACCTCACTGTCATTTTCTTGCTACCAGTATACAGTGGTCCAGTAAGATGTGCTAAAGGTTTAATTAGTGATTGTAAACCAGTAAGAATGAGCAGGTCTCACTTGGTGAATGACATGGTCTCAGATGCGAGTCAGGGTCTCGTCCCAAGTCTTCAATGCCATTCTGCAGTACACTGATAGAAGCAGAAGCTTGAGCTGGTCTTGGAGAGTTAGTGCTTGATAAAGAGTTAGTGCCTGACAAAGTAGCTCCAGGCAGCAGACAGTTTTAGGCTACTATGAAATTGAGCATATGGAGCCTACACTGTTGATACTTCAGGGATAAAAACTAGGTGAAGGAGCTGCTCTGAAACCACAGCTAGTGGAACCAGTTCCATTTTGGAACCAGTTTTCCCATTAAGTTTTCCTTCTAGCTTCATAAAAGAGGTATTACTTGATTTAAACAAAGTTTGGGGAGTTTAAGGAAAAAATCTAATTTTTACAACACAGAATTCTTTTGTATATTGTCTTCTAATGCCAGGTAATCTTACCTTTCAGAGGAATCCTTCTCCTGGATCAAGTCAGCTTTGTACCTGTGATTACCATCAGCTTGCTTTCAGATCTTCCAGACAAGAAAAATAATATAGATGAGAAAGCATGTACTTAATACTGTGTTTACTTTGGAGTTACTGTTTTTTAAAAACAATTTTTAGTTGACCTAAAATTTGGCACTTGACCTTAATATCTTGTTTGTTTCCTACTAAGAAAACAAAGTCAGTTGATTAATTAGTAAAGGGACATTCAGGCCAAGGCCCAAAGCTGATTTCCTTGTGCCTCTCCATAAACATGCAGCCTTTTCAGAAGCATCAAAATAAAACAGCTTTCCACCCTGGGGGCTACCATTGGTTTTAACTTCTGTGAAGTCACCTTTCCACACCTCAAACAGGATGCTGGCTGCCTTCACACCCACAGATAAACCAGGCCAGCTGTCCCACATAGCAAGATTATGAAATTCCGGGTGTTCTGAAGTTTCCAGATAGCATTCCTCAGAAAAGGATGAAGGAGTATTGCAAACATCAGCTGTGCCTGCAAGCCTGAACAAAGCTGCCCAACCTGGTTTCAGGTCTCTTAAGGTTGAGTGTGCCTTGCAAGGAAAATATCACTACCAAACATCTGTGTTACTCAAGTAATTTGACATTTTATATACGCAAAAGTTAAAAAGGCAGATTTATATTTCAAGCACTTTACACTTTGATGGCCCTTTCCTCTCATAAAAAGTGTTAGCACTTGTAAACAGTGTGCTTTTTTATCTGTGACAGCTGTACTATGTGAAGTCTCAAAAGAAAATTCTACAAGATTCTGCAAAAGTACTGGCTTACTATTGCCAAGTAGGCCCAGTCTGCCCATGCTGATTTGTACTGTTACTGTTTTTCAAATAAACATTTAAATTGTTTATTAGACTGTGTTAATGTGTGCATCTATATCTAATTTCATAGAACAGCACTTTGCCAAATGTGTTCAGATGCAGGGTACTTAGTTTTTAGCTTTCATTGTTCTTATTTAGAAAAAAAAAATTGTCAGAAGGATGACTAGAAAAAACAACCAACCAACCTTAACTACCTGGCATTAGACTTAGCACAGTTATCATTTAAGTGATGAGAATTATCTGTGTTCAGCTTAAGTTGTTACAGTGAGGGAGAAAAGCTAGGATTTCCCCCCTTAAGGAAAGATTATCTTAAGTTTAATGGGATCTCTAAGTTATTCAGATACTTGTCCTTACAGCCAGTCTGTGACAGGAACAACTTGAGTTGTGTCACTAAACTGACAACCCTGCAGCTGTAGAGGAAACATTTCTAACTTTGACTTGCCTTGCAAAAACCTAAAATAAAAACCACCACCCAGCAGCACATCACAGGATAACAGGCACACTGCCAAACATTTCTCAGCCAAGGAAGGGTGACAGAAATTGGGGCTGTGTCATAGCTGGCTGGTTGCTTGGGGCAGGTGTGGAGCCAGGAAACGCTGAGGCAGGGCAGCCACTCTGCTATTGGGAACTTGCGACAGTGGCTGACATCCCTGGAGCTCTGAACAGCGCTTTGCAGGGCCACACCACAAGAGAGCTACCATAATGGTAACAGAGCCATGTGAGACACAGGTGATGCTAGAGATACAGAGGCCTCTGCACCAAGAATGCACAGAGAGGGGTGGTTGTCATCCACAGCTGAATGGGAAACTGCTGAGACTAGCATAGGAGGGGTGACTGCACAGAGGGCAAATCTTCAAATGGTTGTAGACAAACTCCTATGTATGTGTAAATTAGTGTTCTTTCCACTTAATGAACATAGCCCTGGACCCTTCATTAACATAGTTCAAACAGAAGCTAAGCTAAAGCTTAGCTTTGAAAGAGAAAATGTGAAATGCAGGAGTTCTTCCATACTGCACAAGCACAGTATGAATTGCAGATGGGAATCTGGCAGCTGTTAGCATGTGCTCTTTACATCCCCACTTACGAAACTGTAAACCAAGCACCTGCACAGCAACAAGGAGATTCAACTCTGTTAAACAGCTGCAACACAAATGACTGGTTAAGCCTGAAAAAGCGTTGATACTGCTTCACAGCTTGGCAGATTTCCATGAGCTAAGGAATCCTCTTCTATCTTGTGTTCTACAAAGTTACAAAGCACAAGAAAAGAAATACTACCATCAGGTTAGTGAAATTAAAAATAGTGCAAGTCTTGAACACAGTGATTGCCAGACAACACTGCTGTGCTATGGAACTGGAGCTATCAAGTCTTAAGTCAAAGCACTAATGTTCTGTTTGAGCATGCACATGGTTTTCCTGAATCACAAAAGTCTTACACCTTTCATAGGAGTGCAACTTCAAACTGGGACCACTCTGAACCATTTTGTAAACCAGTTTAAAAACTCCTTACCACAACTAACCCAGTTAGGAAAGGGCAACTATCCTGCATGCCTGTGATGGTAGGTCTCATTTTCCCAGGACACATTCAAAATACTGCATCTTTTTCTTAACCCTGACACATATGGCTATCCTTTTGAAAGGAAAGAGGAAAATTTATTTTCCATTTTGGAGATGGAAGTCTATAAATGCACAGACTTGTATACTCACCTGAATGTCTTCCCTTCACTTCTGGGTTCATGCATGCCAGGTCCACCCAGAGACTGAGGAGCTCTCAGCAGTATCCACATCTCAGCATCTTCCCAAGCATCTCATCTCCAGCACTGCTGTCAAAGTCCCTTTTCAGCGCTTCCAGCTGTCCCTCACAACATAGTGGTAAACAAAACGTTCACAACAATGGCATTTACAAAACTGTGTAGTTGGGACCCACTTGCCTTCTACTCAGACTGCAACTTTTCACTATCATGTGTCCTTCCCATCTGCCTTGCAGCATCTGAAGAGACCCATGAGCAGGAATTCCACAGCCAGTTTCCTACAGCGTGCATATATCATATCAGCTGAAACAAGCCTAGACTGACTTGATTCATGAAAAAGCATGAAATTTAGCTGTAAGCAGAACTGCAGCTGGCTGCTCTTAGATGAGATAGCAGGAAGAAGTGTTTCCAAAATAATAGGAGATGGATAGAAACGATAGATGGCTTAGTTACAGTGGCCACTGTTGAGCAAAATCTAAAATTATGACCTAAATAGTTACTGTAGAACTGTTTTCAGAGAACTGGTCCACTTGACAAGTAATGCAAAAAGAGAATTTAGGTTTTTACATCTATCAATTGAGCACACACATAACACGCTGCCTTCTCAGAACAGCCTTATCAGAACAAATGTGTAGACTGGAAGCCAACCTACCAGTGCAGAGTTTTGAGGATCACAGCACCACACAGTCAAGGAAGAAAAACATATTTCAGAATTAATGCCAGCAAGTTTTTGTTTTCTCTCAAACTCACAACAAAACTACACCCCAGGATTACTTTACATGGGCTGGATGTATTTTAATATTACTTAATAGACACTGTAAACCAGTGATGATCCTGCCCCTTGCTCAAACTTCAGTTGATTCTATTGACTGTGAATAGCATGAGGGTTGCTGTTCTAAATTTCAACCTTTGTACGGGTTCTTAGTTTGGTTTTCTTTGGTGGAATAGCTATTTTTCAAGTGTAAACCCTCTGATGCAAGAGTTCTGGTATTAAATTTAAGGAAATTCAAAATCCTGAAGATCAAAGCAGATCCCATCAGTATCTTTCACAAAAATGTGTAGCTTCTGAGCTAGTTCAAAGAAAGCTAGAAAGAATGTGCATTTTAAAAAAGTTTATTTAGACATCTGTTGCTCTTAAATTACAAAAGTTAAAAAGAGCACGCAGTGCACTGACACACTACTTCTTACTTCTAAAGCTGTTTTAAGACGTAAGGTGGCTTCTTCAAGATAAGACAACTCAGCATGATCCAAATTCATCTATCCATTTTTCATATTTCTCAATGTCCGCAGCAGATACAGATTTAGAAACTTTCTTCAAAGCTATTTCAAAGTCTTCCATAGTTGTTGGCATGTGCATTTCATCTCGGGAAAGATTTCTTATTTCTTCCGGTGTCAAGCCTTCAATGCGCCTTCTCATAGCCATCAACGACGCATCTCTGTTAAGGATGCAAAAAAAAGTTATTCAATATAGGATGGTGAGTTCAGCTGTTTGAAAGGCTCAGCAGCCTTGTACAGCCTACAATACTATGCTTTTTCGTGTTTTTCAAACATGGATTTATTCTTGCTGGATCTTTGAACAGCCACTATTCACAGGCTAGCCAGAAGAGGTAAAGATGAACTGATTTATCTAATGTTACTGCATGCCTATGATGTAGCTGATGTTTAGAGTATTTTTAAACAGGAAAAAGACACAGTAATGGATTTACTCCTCCTATGTATAGGAGAAGTGTCTGGAATGCTTTGAGTGTTTCCTGGTTCAAACAGGAATCACACTTGTAGAGACAGAGGGGTTGACAGTATCTATTTCCAACCTGTACATTCACAGCTGAATGTTGAACTACAAAATCTGTTCAGCCCATGACTCCTCAAACTTCTGGCCTCAAAAAGGATTAAGTGTCTTTACAACTGAGTTATTTTCCTGCTGCATTAAGTTTGACTGCGTTTGGACTTCCAACAGTAATGAGCCAGTGAGGTGATAAATGGATAACACTGAAACACTAAAGTTCGTGCTAATTCATTGTTCTATATAGCTTATAAGAAAGTGCTACTTATTTTGTCTAGCAGTAAAAAAGATGGAAAGATGGTCCTGGCAATGTCACAACAGTATCATGTCATATCGGTAGGTGAGAATCCAAAGATAAAACCTTATAGATGTCTTGTAGGAGAACTCAGAAAGATGGTTTCAGCATATTCTGTTTCAGTTTCATGCCCTCCTCCCCCGAAAAAAATTATAACTGACAGACTTCATGTATTTACTAATTAATTGACAGCAATTAGAATGCATTATGCAGTAACTAGAATTTTGGAACAATGCAAAAAAAAGTTGCGTTGTTGAACTCCATCTTAGCCGAATATCACCATGCTTTGTAATTATATCATCATTTGCAAACTAAAAGCCAATGTTACACAAGGTGGGGGTGGGGGGAAAGGCAGGGCAGGAATGGGGGAGAGGGAGGGAAAGCATTCCCAGTTTGCCTCCAGGCAGCAGTTTACCAAATAAAAACAACTCAACCAAACAAAAAAACCTCACCATATCCCAACATACCTATAAAATTCAAGTGCAGCTGCCACCACTTTCTTCTGTAAAGTCATTTTAGTGCCAGTCACCCCAACATCAACCCTTAGTACTTAACTTTAATGCACCCTTAGCGCCTGGAGAAGCACCAAAGCCACATTCACAAAATAAGCAGCCACCCACTGGAACACACAGTGGGGTCAGTTCCATTCCAAAGGCCTTTCAACTTTCACAGTCTGCTTAGAACAATGATTCAAAGTCAGTGCATACTCATATCTAATATGGACTTTAGATGAATTTTATATTTCCCGAATGTCTTTGTAAAATAAAGTTACACCTTTATTCTCCATGGTTATGTGCTGACTGTTAGGAAATATACTCATCTCTGACTGGTTTTCACTCTGGCACAGCAAACTTTGGATTTAATCTCAAATTATTTAAGATAGGAAAATAATTTGACCAAACCAGACTTCTTGGCTCACGTTTTGTTAAGTTTTTTCTGTGTCACTAGCAAGGGCTGTTATAGTCTACAAGTCTGAACTTTACTGTGTTTTTATATTGTGTGTCTGAACCATACAAAAGCACTTTTAAATCAGCCATATGTCTTTTTGTCTCAATGTAAATGAAATAATCACATTTAAGATCTGTTTTTCCTGACACCATTAATGAAGTGTAAATACACAGGCTAACAGGAGTACTTTCCTACTAATTTCAAATCGTGCACATCCAAACCCCACCTCATCTGGATTTCTGGCTGCTGCCACCTCAGTCATCTCTAAAGAGCCACAAATGAAAGACTCAGGTGTTTCTTTTTTTTTTGTTTGTTTGTTTTCTTGCCTTTTTTGGACTTCAATTAAAAAATAAAAAGCAACAGTATGTGTATATGAAATTAACCGAGAAACATCACAAGTATTCTGACTTTTAAACAAGTCTATCAGTACCCAGTATAAAGTTAATTACAAATAATGAACACTAAAATGCACAGAGCAGCAGGCCAAATAAACTCTTTCACATAATGTGAACTTATTAGCAAAAACTCCTTTCAAAGCACAACCAACACCAAGACTGAGCAAAAGAACACCACAGATTCTTCTCACAATCCTACAAATTAAGCAAATCTGCACGACACATTATTTTCCCAGACACTGTGCAAGGTTTGTGCAGGAAACAGTTCTGCAGCTCCAAACTTTTAGGTCAGCCTTAAGCAATGCTGCTGAGAGAGCCCTTAGTGGCTGTTTAGCATACAAGCCACTCACATTCATCCCTGTGGCACAGCTTACTGTCCGCTCAGTTATGCTCAGAAGGGTTTGCAGAGCTGTGGTAGGAATCAAGGCAAGAAATGGAACCACGTTTGAGGAAGGTAATGAGGAGGTGGTTTTAACCCAGAACAGTTCTCTTACCCTGTCCAAAGTACAGCCCCACAACAGTTGCACTGGCACAAGTTGGAGCTCAAGCCTTGCACTGCCACACTTCAGTGCTACCTCCAAAGCCTGAAAGCACAGTTACATGGATGCTTATTAGATGACAACAGCATCTGAAGAAGTTTCAGTTCTTTATCCCTTATTGCTGATTCCATAATCGGACACTGCTGCAACTGTGCCAGTGCAAGTCTTTTGATGTAAGCAACATGACTGATATTAGTCTCTTAGAAGAGTACTCCTCTTCCTTCCCTTTTTAATTTTTGAAAGAAAGGAAGAGTTTGGGGGGAAGGGCTAGAAGGTATTTTTAGTCAATTATTTCAGGAATCTAGGTTACAGGATAGGCCCACAAATGCTTGTATGCAAACAAGACTGAGCAGGAGAGGAGATGGAGGAGGTAGGAGAAGACTCAAGTCAGCCTCATCATTAAAGCCAATGTACTGAGTAAACAGCTCTTGCACGGTCACACAATAAGGTACACCTGTTCTGTGCCACAAAGGAAGAAGATGTTTTCACTTTAGTTACTCTGGCCTCTGCCACTATTACTTCTTACACGTGGATGTTCCGTAGGAAGTGGTATAACCTCAGTGGAATGACTGCAATTCTGCAAGTTAAAGTCTACCATCCTGTGAATATTCCTCACGCAAGGAAACTGGTGTACATGAAAGAACATGGAATTTACCTGAAGCACAGCTTGTTTAGATTACTCTGTTGCAACTGCTTTTGATCATTATTATATGAAAATATCAAATGGAAATCTAGGTAAACATTAATGCAGTATTTCACCTTTTATCCATATATAAAAAACAAGTTACGGCCTGTTTTTGTTCAACAATTTAGTCATGTAAATTAGTTACTTCAGAAACAGTTTTCTCAGAGTTTGTAGCAGTAGTAAGACAAATGATGCAATGTTAACGTACCTGCATACATTGGTAATGTCTGCACCTGAATAACCTTCCATTTTCTCAGCAATATTTGCAAGGTCAACATCATCAGCCAGTTCCAGCTCTCGCAGATTTATTCTTAGGAGTTCCTCTCTACCTTTTGCTAATAAAAAAATAGAAAATTAAGTCTATGCAATTTGCTTTCTGAAGATAAATAATGAATTGAAGAAGGATAAGAGTGAAGAATGAGAAAAAGGACATCACTTTCTACAAAAGTTCAGATTTAACCTGGTCCTGCATTCATAAATTAATTTGCATATTGATCAATTAGATTTTTAAACCAGGTGTTCAGAACTAAAGGAATATTGATAAAGTTTAGGTTTTAGTCTTTTCAACCACTTATCTCCCCAAGTCTTCATACCTGATGGTAATGGAATGTAAATTCTCTTTTCTAGTCTCCGTCTTAGGGCTTCATCAATATCCCAAGGAAAATTAGTAGCAGCAAGTACCATGACCATCTTGGAAGGATCATCATTTTCAGTAGCCCCTCCAACACCTGCATTGGAGAAAAGATAAGGTAAAACGTACATACAGTTCGTGAACTTCCATGTATGGAGAGAACAATAACTACAATTCTGTAATATTAAAGGAGCTGTTCTAATGCACTTTAGCATGCCCAAGTGCAATAGAATCACTCAGTGCAACAGCTAGCACTCAGCTTTTCATCTATTTGACAGTCTGCAAGCCAAAGTGGAGAACTGGTTTAACCAGGAGCAGTGGCACAGGTCACTGTTCAGATCAGGAAGTTCCTCTCTACCATGGCTGAAATGCTTTTACAGCAGAGTTGTTTGTCTGAATTTTCACATCAATGTCCTGTAACAGCACATACACGAAAAAAACCTACCCCCAAAACATCAAAACTATCAACACACACACACAAAAAGACATTTCCCACCCCTCAAATAGTACTTACTAATAGCCACGCAAAAGCCAAATTACTCCCCTACAAAGTTCTTCACTTCTGAATCAAGGCCAAATGTTTCACATACTCAAGTGGATTCTTACAAACTGCTGAAGCGAATGTTTAAATTGGGTGGACTGAATCACAGCTTCTCAGAGGCAGAGACAACATCTCAGCCTCTAAAGCACTGTGAAACTGCTGCTATATGAAGAAGTCAATTTCATCAAACTTGCTACCCTCTGCATTTACTGGTTTTGCTTATAATCACAGGATTGGGCTGTGGAATAGCCATTGTACCTAGTCTGCCTGAAAATTTGCATATAAAACACCATTTATGAATGCTCAAGTAAAAGGACTTCAAATAGTTGTTACTTATAAAATTAGCTTATGCACATACTTGAGTTATGAGAACAGTATTACAGCTCTACTACTACTTAAAGTCAAACATAAAAGAGTATCACATCAGAGAACCAGAAATAAATACGCAAATCTTCTGACTCATGGAATTAGATCACAAATTAGTCCATAGAGTAGCACTTCTCAGATGCTTCTTTCTTTCTCCCTGCTCCCTAGACTATAAAAAGGATGCCTCTATAGCAACTTTGCACAATGTTACCTACTTTTAAACTTTTTTGATTTGTGAAATATTAACCAAACAGCTGTAATGAACTCAGTGTTTTAAAAAGAAAACTTTTCCAACCACTTCTATAAAAAATTACCTTCATTTTTTATTTATATCATTAGTAGAAAAAAAGAGATCCCAAATAAGTTGAGTGTAATGATTGCCTTTGAAGTTTATATTGGAACAGGTGACAGTTCTTTTGAACCACTTTTTACTTGGTTTTGCAGAAGTAAGTTATGTGCTAGGTAAAGCTTGAGAAGAGCAATTAATACTTCTTTTCTTCTGCAGTTTTGAAGTCTCCTATTTCCCACTGAATAATCATTATTCTGGGTCAGTAATATAAGGTCATTGCTCAGATGCTAATAGATTGTTAAGTAATTGGCAACTTCTTTCCTTCCACACTGACAGTTGGAATAGCGCATTTGTATCCTTTTACCCCAATTTTATGTAAGGCTTTCAAACAAATTGCTTCTGAAGATTTAAGTTATGATTTTCTTTTTTCTCCCTCAAGTTTCCTCCAATTCAGCACTCCCCAGAGATCAAGTGATTTACCATCCATTTGAACAAGCAGTTCTGCCTTTACACGTCGGCTAGCTTCATGCTCCTCGGAAGTTCCTCTGCGACTACAGATAGAGTCTATCTCATCAATAAATATAGTTGTCGGGGCGTAAAATCGAGCCTAAAGAAAATAAAAGATAAAGCAGAAAGTTAAATGGCAGTCTGCTCACATATAAGAAACAGCAGCATATTCAGAGCTGAGTAACGACACATTTATCTCAAGGAATCAGGTCTTGAGTACCAACTGTACCGAACCTTCCCTCTCTTTGACCAGTGCACACAACTGTAAAGCAGCTGTACACTCATTAATAACATTTGAGTAGAACCATTTCTGGTCAAGTCCTGTAACTGTTAGCGCTATAAACAAATGTTTAATAAGATAAAAGCAGTTCTACACATTAGGAATAACCATGAAAGTCATCACAGAATGCCTGAATAAGAACCCATTTAAAGCTAGGAGGAATGTCAGGCTAGGACACCACTGTATGGAACCTGTCTGAGATACAGGTCAACTGCAAAATAACCCTAACCTTTCTGAAAACAAGAGAGGTGAAAGACAGAATCTGCAGTAATAAAAGCTATTCTCCTACAGCAGTTGAGGTGCTGTCCATTGCACATACGCATTTTTGATTGATAGGCATGATATAAACTCATTTAATATGATCAAACTATATTGTAGAAAGTCTTATTTCCTAACTTTTCTGACTACTGTAATTGCAACTCTGCTGCCCCCTTCAGTACTGGGTACCCTGGCAGGCACTGCACAGCAAACCTATTAACACATGAAAAAAAGACTACACATTCTGAGCCAATTTCATGTATTATGTTCTCTGAAGCCCACTACAGTCTGGAACTCCACTTATTTTAAGCACAAACATAAAACCACCCACAACAACACCACACGCCCAGGCTGAGTAGGGTTCTCACCCAGAAAGCAACTAGATTCTATCTCCAGTTTTGTCTTCAAGTACGTTCTACAGCACTCATCAGCTTATAGAGAGGTACCTCTAACATAAGAAGCTAATCCTGAAAACAAAAACAATTTTTCAGTTTTTATAAAGCTACTTAGGAATAACCAGATCTTGAACACACATGGCCGAATCACAAGATCCTAAAGTGTCTGAAGCTTGGAGGGCTGTTTTGGTATGCTATGAGTTCTAAATCTTGGCAAGGTTTCCCTATTCCAGAAGTAACTCTGCCTCATTATTTCACTATTTATGTTCAGAAACTTCAATCACCATTTCAAACAGCAGACGAACAAGTTTCTCAGATTCTCCTCTGTATTTTGAGGTAAGTGTGGAAGAAGAAACATTGAAAAAAGTAGTCTTGCATTCAGTGGCTACGGCTTTTGCCAGGAGGGTCTTTCCAGTACCAGGAGGACCAACCATCAATACACCCTATTAAAATGGAAAAGAACCACTTTTAGGACAAGAATCAAAACAGAAAGGCAATTTCACAATCTGTTTAATAGTGTAATACTACAATACTAGATATATACTTTCCCTTGAAAAGTTATTCCAAGGTAAGTAATTAATTACTACTGCTTACTTGCAACAATATAGCTGAAGACAGTGTATTTATCTGGCTGACATCTTTGCTTTGTTAGTCCTATTTACCATAAATTTTGTTAATAAAGCGGGAAGAATTTATATGAACTGTAAACCACCTGAAATTTCTTGTTCCGCCAAGGTCCAATCTCAGAATCTTACTTTTGACCACAGGATCAGATTATTTTCATACCTTCCATGGCCTTCTAATTCCCTTAAAAAACTCTGGCATCCACATTGGTAAGACTACAGCTTCCTTAAGCAGCTTTTTGGCTTCTACTAAATCAGCAATGTCATCCCTGACAGAAAAAAAAAAAAGAGAGAAAGAAAAAGCTGTTTGACAGATTCAGACAGACTGCAAAAGCACCAGTCCACACCTCAAAACAATATGCAATTAAACTTATTGTTATGTAATAGCTCTTCCGTAAGTCAGGAAAATGAGCTGGATTCATTTGTGTTTTAGTGGCAAAAGCCTACAACAATTGCACTTGTCATCCAGCTAGTAGACTCCAGCTGAATGCAAAAGCACAGAGAGACACAGTAAGTATTTCACTAGAGCACTCTTGTTCTTATTCACAGAAAGAATAAACAGAATAAGGCAAGATGGTTTAACTTATGCTAGTTACAAATGATGCTTTCTTCTTTTGCCCAGAGACTGGCTGTCCCTTATCCTTGAATACCATCTTTCATCATCATGAGAACAATTTACTGAAGACTAGTAAATGGAGCTGAATTAAAGAGAATTTTTAGAATTCTTGTTCAGAGTCACAAATGTATTAGTTCTTAGATACCTTACAGGCTGGGTCTTATTTTCTTGAGGGTAACTCTCGGGGCATTCCACTTAACAGCACATGCCCAAGTAATATTTTGGTTTAAAAACATATCTTTATGGAGAATTAGTCTCAAATCTGAAGTGGTGATTTAAGATTCAAGGTAAAAACTGAAACATATATATTTACTTATTAAACTGAAATACACGGCAGTTGCATGCATACCAAGTTGTCTGTGAGATTTTCAGGGTTTTTTTAAGTCTACTTTATTTGCCAGAAGATTTTTGCTCATTTAATCCTCACAAAAATCACTTAAGCTTGGAAACATTTGGAACACAAAACAACCTTTGTGTAGGGCTTAATGTTTAACACATTTATGTAAAGGTACTGATACATGGTTATATTTTATACTGGCAGTCATATGACATCCAGTAAGATTTCAAAAGGTTCCTATATTGACATAACATCTTTGTTAATTGGTTTTCTAATCTTGGTACATGCCTGGTAGCAAACCAGGTTTTTAAATGAAGAGACACTGGCAGTACATTAGAATCTTATATGTTGCAAAGGAATATCGCAAAAACTGATTTCAGGACTCCTAAAAATTTTTCAGAAGCTTTGTATGGTCAGGCTGGAGAGGGCTTTGAGCAACCTGACCTAGGCAAAGAATTCCCTGCCCACGGCAGAGGGTTGAAATAGTTGATCTTTAATCGTCCCTTCCAACACAAACTATTCTATGAATCCATGGGTAGAAAAAAAAGTTCTAAAAATACTCAACTACAAAGGAGTTTAGTTGCCTATTTAACGAATAAAGAAAACCTGTAGGTTCTTTTAATATTTAAGTATATATTAAAATAGTTAAATCTTGTCATATCTATAAGAGGAAAAAGAAAGAACTAAGAAAGACTGGCAGCAGTATTCAAACTTACCATCGAATGTTTGGATTCTGAGAAATGATATCTCTTTCCAAAGCTTCTACTAAATCTTTATCATATCCAGTACTATCAAATTTCTTTGGTTCAGATTCTGAAATCTCAGATGTGGATTTGTTCTACATATAAAGGATATAACAACATCAATACATAACAATGGTTATGGTACCAATGGATTTTTTTTAACAAGTCCATAGTAGCATCATATTTCTAGAAGGTGACAACATAAACCAGCATGAAAACTATGAAGCATCCATATTCCTGCTGCACTGCAAGATCTATTGGTTCACCCACACTTCTATACTGCCCTGGTCCCGCTTCCTTCTCCCCAAAGCCAGCATATCGTACTGATGCAGTTCCTTTCCTTTAGTAGGTAATCAAAACTGCAAACATCTATCCAAGTATAACAGTGTTGGCCTCTTCTCCCAGAGAAATGAAAAACTATCTAAGACAGCAGCTGGGTAGGGAGAATTACATGTGAGACTGGCTCAGAAAGTGTCATGCTGAGCTAGGGTATCTCAAATCCTGTGAATGTCATAAATATGCCATAAATATGGGACACACAAAAAAATTAAGCAGAACTTCCTTACACAAGATGAGCAAAGGTGATCTACAGGAAGACCACAGGAGTAAAAAAAGAGTTAATTAACTGATAACAAGAGCATGGACAAGAACAGTGGAGAAGCAACTCTGCAGTAGAGTAGAAGCAAAGAAGCTACACAGTTGAAAGGGCTCAAACAGCAGAGACCATGCAACTGAAAGGAAATAAAATGCACCAGACATACCCTTTTTTTTTTTTTTTTAATACACTTAACAGCAAGCACTGGTGATGACAGAACTACTGTAAAAAGAAGAAAGACCTATCCTGTCTCTGTGTGTGTATTCTTAGTGAGAGAGGACTCTCACTCAAGACAATGTAATTAAGCTCCTAATAAAAGTAGTAGTTTACACAGCTAATCAATTCCACCCTTGTAGCTTATACCATTTCCACAGGCCATGACACCTAGCTACAACATAAGGTTGTGGAAGCTAACAAACTATTACATAGATATTTAATTTATTCAGACTCTGGAAAACTATGAACTGAGAGTCTTCAGTACAATCTCTTACTCTGGTCATCAGCTAAAGTCATGGAGATGAGAGCACAAGCAAAAATTAAAGCATTCTAATGGCAACTAAGAGATCATAGATCATTCTCTCTCTGGGGTATATGCTGGTGTTTTCTTGTTTTAAACTGAAAAGAATCCAGATCTAATACCAGATCTCAACAAAAAATATGTAGAGGTCTCCCTTCAAGATTAAACAAATCTTGAAATGCTTTGGAACAGGCAAGTCAAACTCAGTCTAAAACATACAAAATCAATTCAAGAACCCATAAGGGCTTCCCATTGGAATGAGCTCCATTTACCAGATTACTTCCTCCAGATAAGTGTGTGTGTGGGTTTTTTAATGAATCCGTAACACAGATTGTCCATAAAGCAAAGATACCTTACAAGGAGAGATTCAAATCAGCATGCTGACTTGAACAGAAGAAACATTTTATAGGCATCTAATTTTATAATACACTCAATATTAAGAAAGCAAGACTGAGTTTCTCAGCTTCATGAAGTTATTTGCAAGCTTACCTTCTCCTCCTTTCCTTTATTTTGCTGATCCTTTTTTTCCCGGCTGCGGACTGCCTTCCCTTTATCACTGGGATTTCGAGAGGATGGTCGGTGAGGGCCTCTGACAGATGCACTTATACGATTATTGTGACCTCTGCAATCGCTGCACTGAGCAGACTGACGTTTTCTGGGTCCTGGTGAAGGTCTAATTAGTTGTAACACATGCAAAAAGCCTCAGTGTAAAGTCACTGGTAAGCACTACACAACCAAATAAAGTCATTACGAGACATTTTGCTCAAGATAAAAATCTGTATGTCAGAAACAAGACAGATACTTTCAAATAGTCACTAAAAATCCATTTGTCCTTTGCCACAAACTCAGGGCTCATTTGCTTAAAACAAGCTCATTACTAAAAGTAATCCTAGTATTATGGACTTTAGGAAACAAACAAACAAACAAACACACACACACCCCCTTCCCCAATATATTTTCTCCTTATCACAATGGTCCTCACTCTCCTACCCAAAGAAATGTAAAGATTTCTTGGGAATGACAGTTTTATTTTCACCTCTTGGGAAAGCAAATTTATGTGAGGCTTCCAGTTGTTTGAAACTATACCATTTTTTAGAAGCACATATGAATAAACCAGTATCGTGACTGGTATTATGGATTTCTTTTTTTAAATTCAGTTTCTTCCCCAGGCACATCTTTTACTCTCACAGGTATACTTTTTCCATGGGCCTTCATAAAATTCCAGCATTAATAAACTAACAGTCAAGTTTAAGGTCAGGGATATTTCTAGAGAACAGAAAAAGGAAGAGATTCTGTGATTCGGTGAAGAGTATTTACTAACTAAAAGATATGTTTTGATTTATCATTCAAGCTACACCAGGATCCACTACCTTCATAAAACTTGTCTTTAACTGATTGACAGCAGCAAGTTTGTCAGAACTGTACATATCTTTTTCAGAGAGAAATGCGTATTAGGCAACATGAATGTGCTAATGATAAGGCAGTAAGTGCTAAAGTCTTTTCACTCTCTAAATGGAGTATCTACCAACCTTCATTTTTATTTATGAGCACCTAGACATATGCAAATTCCATTCCAAAGCTCAAAATAAAGGAATAGTGTGATTACACATCTAATTTCCACCTGAATTTCTGAGTTCTGCTATCTCAATATAGGAATTTACAGTGGTTATTCCAATGCAATATGGCCCAAGTTTTCCCTGTGACTTTCTTCATATTACCACAACTCAATACTTCACCAGCTGGCAAGACAAATGGAACAGAAACAGTTCTCTCAAGTCTTTCCCCTTCTAGAAACACAAGTGTATATCTCTTCTCTAGAAAGCTTAAAAATATTAGAAAAGTTCTACCTCCCAGACTCTATTATTTCAGAAGGTTTGAATGAAATGGGCCAGCAGTGTTTCAAAGTTACCAAATGAGATAAACAAACAGTATGATCACACAAGACTCATTTCTTTCAGAAAGCAGGCTTAAAATAATAAAAATGTAAAAATGTAGCCATAAAGACTGAAGTTACCCGTCTGTGAGAAACAGCTTGTAAATTCAAAGCTAAGCTGATCTAATAGCTGCTTTCTGTTTAAGCACACAGTTCCACCTCTGCTTTGCATGCACATCTGTTTCGTCCTTCACTGGCATGTGTTAAAACCTCCAATTCACCAATTTAGATAGCTAATCTCAGGAGAACAAGCAAGAAAAAAGAAACTAAAAGCCAAACAACAACAAAAAGCACTAGCCCCATAAAACAGTGTCTTTCTGCCAGTTTAGTATCCTAAGCCAGCTAAGCAATGCAAACAAGGACACAAGTGAAAAAACTCGGGCAACTGTGGAGGATAGGACTGCCCTTTCAGCAGCAGCTCCACTGTCAAACCACATGCCAAGGCCTTGGTTCCACAGACACTACCCCAGCATAATTCAAAACTCATGAAATAAGCATGCTGGCCTGCAGCTGCTTGTTCCCACCCCTTCCCTTGAGCTCAAGCCTGCCTAACTGGCAAGCTCACAAAGGAGATCTGGCAACCACCCTGCTACACAAAAAGAACTGAGATTGGACACTTCCAGATTTTACTGTTACTCTGATAATACTTCTTCATCCAACTGCATGCAGAATCATTTTAAAGTCAGCAACAGGTCAATTCAGGAATAGAGTTGAGCTTCCACAGAATTAAGCGTTTATGTTGTCAGTAAAAAAAACCAAAAACCAAAGGCAGCAAAAAAATCGCTTGACATTAGTCAAGCCCATATAAGATAAAAGCCCTGGAACATTCTGAAGCAGGCTGCTTCAAAATGGCATCTCCTTCAACACAAACCGTGACAACCTGCTGGTGTTAAGTATTACACATCTAAATCCTAGAACAAAAATTACACAGGATCAGGCTGAACTCAAAGCACACTTTGCCCTGATAAACATTAATTTAGCTCTTCAGGTTTCCTCTTACCTACGTTCAGCAGGTACTGGCAAAGACCAGACTTCTGCATCATGAGCTGGTAATTCTTGTTGTGAAGCTTTCAATGGAGTACTGTCTAGTTTAAAACTCTCTAGTGTTTTCATTATATCTTTCACATGCTTAGCTTCTACACTTATCTCCTGCCAAACCTGATTAAAAAAAAAAAAAAAAAAAAAGGGCAGATTAAGCACTTTGCAAATAAGTTTGTAACAGACCTCTGTTCAAGCCTGTGCAATGCCTGGATGGATGCCATGAGGTTTCACAAGCTACCGGATTCTACTTCGATAGACAAGAGTAACACACATCAGATACTAAGATTTTTTTTTTTCTGCCTTCCTTACACTTTTAAAGAATAAACAAATCAATTTTTGATTTAACAGCGAAGAGACATTTGACAAATTTTGCATATTAAACAAGTATGACAGAAAATAGCACGACCTAATAAACTGAATGTCAATGAAAAAAAAGATGGTTTGTGTTAAGGATAAATTAGCATGGTAGCCACAACTCAGTTTCTATGAAGGATCCATAAGTCACACTACTAAAACACCGAAAGGGAAATAAGACTATTCAAAATTATACCAGCCAAAAAAACTTCAGCGTAACAGGGACACTCAGCAGCAAGAAGCTGACAAGCCAGACAGTGCACTGGCTCCCCAGGGCTGTGTTCCACTGCTTGTTCTGTCATTGTCAGAGCAAGAAATCGTAAAGAAGATTTAAATAAGTCTATATAATAACTAAAAAAGTCTATTTATAACAGCACAACAGTTTATCAGAGAATGGTGTAAGTATTTTTATACTTCTGTTTACCATGAGATAGGCAATTTTTGCTACTTTAATACTTTTCCCTCAAAACGTCCCAGAAGAGTACTATTTACCTGTTGCCATTTCTGTTGCAGATACGTATCTCTGACCGAGTAGAGGTACTTATTCATTTGGTCAAGAACTCCCTGGTAGTAGACCATTGCAGAGTCATAATTTCCCAGCAAGGCATATTCACGGGCCAGCTTTACATTCTCACTGATCATAACAAGGCTCATGTTCAACATGAAGCTGAAAAAAACAGGAAATATTAAGGAAAAAAAAATATCCTGGGACCAGAATGAATTTTTGCAACTATTTGCATATGCTAATTACCTCATTTGGCACATCAAAATATAGAGGCTGGAAACACACTGGTTAGAAAAAGGTCCTAAAATGAAAGTCATCCACACAAAAAAGAGACCTGTTTCTCTATTACTAGAAATGAAACGCTTCACTTCATAGAATTGTTCAATGCAACAAAGGCTGTTGAAAAGCATATACAAGATACGCAGACTGAAACATACTATTGCAACCCACAATCGCATACACTTATTCTCTCTTTATTCTACTGTAAGATAAACTGGTATTTTACTGTTAGCACTAAAACATTGTCCATACTATGGCATGTGGTTTAAGAAAAACCCCAAACAATAAACCAAAGCCCTTCTGCCATATGCATTAAGTTTTGGAGTTTTTTGCCTTAACATTCCACACATACAAGTTTAACACTCTGATTTTGTCTTGTGGAGAACACTATTTATCCATTTTTTCAATTTTACAATTATTCAGTACTATTCAATGTTTCTTCAAAACAAATATTCATCTTCCATGCCCATCTTGCACCTTCCTATCCCCTCCATTTTTACACTTAAAAAGAGACTCTTGGAAAATGTTGAGGCTGCTAAGTTAACACAGAAAGGTAAGGAAAGGCCACAATTAAACATTTACTGTGTACCTACTCACTTTATTTAACCCACTGTTCAAGCCATGCTACTTTTCCACTAGTATCATGGACTGTGACCACTTCTAGTTTGTAGCACTAGCAGAATCTGCACTTTTAGATTAGAATAGCACATGAATTATTTATACAAATACAGTAATAAGTAGAAGCAGTAGACATTCTTTATGTTACAGTCACGGTCCATATAGCAGCCATCCTATGTTCTTATCCGTTACTCACATATCCCACCCTGTTCTTCTCTAAGATACCTGAACTGCTTCCACTTCTCCTGTCTCTTGTACACCAAGAATTTCCCCGCTCTTCTCCTAATTTCCTAGAACCAAGTACAGAAAACATTAAAATAAGAAAATAAACATGCCTGCAAGAGTGTCGTCTTGCTCTCATTTCGGTACCTGTAGCCAGTACCAGTAAGAAGCAATCGCAGACAAGCAATTACAGCTAAGCCCTGGGATGAAGCATACTTGATACAGATCAACTATTTCAAGAACGTAAGCAGTACTAAACTCACACGTGCAATAAGCAGACTGAAGACTGAACGCATTTCAAGACCAGGTCATGGTCAAATTTGGACACATTGAGATTTCAGAAGCCACACTTCACATACCCCAGATAGTCTATTGCTAAAATATTAGCTCCCCATTGTAAAGAGTGGCTGCTAAGTACAAATCACACATTTGAAGACTTACACTCCTTTTTCTGTCTCTTTCCAAAGTAGCTTTATGAACGGACACCCAGCTGATCCATTCCTGCACCAACAGCCTCTTCTTTTTTGCTTCCTTCATCAGCTTCCCTTGAAGCAGATAGCTGCTGTGAGAAGTTTCAGCCCAAACAGCAAAACTCTGACAACAGCAGGAGCTGAAGACAGGCCTCTGACAGCCCACACCCATCCATGCAAAGGGACCCATGGGGCTGAGTCTGGAGACCTGCTATCAGAAGGACCTACGCTACGTAATCTCATTCCGGCCAGAGACTCGCTGAGCTGGCCACAACGATGTCTACAAGCTGATAAGAGTTAATGTGACCAGCAACCACAAAGGCTACCATATCCCTGGCTAATTAGGCTTTGAAGACACTGTTTGACTTGGGAGCTCTGTTGCTTTTTAACTCCGGAGAAAGAGCCCGAAGATGTTTGGTAATATCTGTCTGATGATCCATACAGCAGCTGACAAAGTTTTCCCTGCTATATTTAGGAGCAAGCTTTTCCACTCCTGCTCATCCTACCAGATACACCTGTTTGTCTGTCCTGAGAATTCAAGCTGATGACTAACACCACTGAAATCACAAGTTGAGCAAGATGCTAATAAACATTTTTAAAATCAAGTAATAGCAAGTTACTAAAGCCAAACTAGACTTTCAAATGCAGAGAGGAGCTATAGATTTTTTTTTTTCCACACTGAATTAATGCTGTAGGGCAATCCAAGCAGAAGAGAAACTCTGTTTAAATATCAGAAAAAAACCCCAAAAGTTTGTAAGAATAATTTTCATTTGGAAATGTGAAAACAGCAAGAATTGGAAAACAAACAAACGAGGCTAAGCCAGAAAGATATGAACACTTGGAACCAAAACAACAGCATTGTACATAAATGTGATTTTCCAATGAGAAAATAAAAAGACAGAAAGGAGGAACAGAGACAGAAGAAGAATAAGTTAACATCTCACATGGGGGAAAAATAATAAAAAAAGGTAATAACTTAAACTTATAATGCTTCCAAGACAACAAAAAGTAATAATTCCAATGAAAACTCAGGAATACATCTGTTTTATCAGTGGTACTGAAAATGCAAGAGAATCTATTTTAAACTAGAAAGCCAGTTTAATTTCTTCCTTCATGTTGAGTCATAAGAGCAGAAGAGCTTGAAGTGGCTTCCAAGTACAAGGCTCTTGTGTACAAGTGGGGCAGAAAAAGCTGCTGGCTCTGCTGGACATGCCACTGCTGCACATGCCACTGCTGCTGCCACCTGAATAGTGTCAGAGCTCATACACCAGTGCAAGTCCATAGGCTTACTGCACCTGTAACTGAAGATGCTGAAACAGTTCTAAACCAGGAAAAATTAAAGGGAGTATTAATCTGAAACCAGATTAAGGTTTGCAGCAGAAAGCTTTGGCAGCTCAGAGTAGGGTGCAAGACACCTATGGCAGAGGTGTGAGTATGCACAAATCCAGAGTTAAACCAGACCTGAAGGAATTAACAAACAAACAAACAAACCCAAACCAAAAACTAATCCTGCACCACCTAATAACTGTTAAAGTGTTTACAAATACCTAGTACTGTCACGTAACAGGATGTCAAAGCAGCAAGGCTGCACTTATCACCTACGACCTTTCCATGAATCATGCCCAGTGAAGTTATCTATATTCCAACAGCAACTGAAATAGTAACAAGCTTGTAAAGTTTACAACAAACAGAAGGAAAATAACCCACGCAATTTGTCTTGCAAGTTTAATTCTACACTGTATGCAAACACACACACTTCACAGTTCCCTGAGATTAACAAAATAAACCCGTCAAATTAACTCATCTCTACTAACAGAATAGATTTTGTTATTTGCTCCAAGGACCTAAAATACTTCCAGAGTTTGGAACAGCCAAGAGCAGCTGGGGTTGAAACATATCAAGGGCTCAAAATACCTACAACTTTTGAGAATGAGATTTTGGAACTTATTTTTATATTTTAAAGATAACAGACTGACCATCATCAAGAAAACACTGCACATACATCATGTTTTCCACAACGACTTTAAGGAATTACAATAAAGAACAGCTAAAGTAATTTCTGCTCACATTCATACATCAGAATTTGGGAAACTGTAACTGAACAGTGTCAACCCTGTTTCACAAAGAAATCATCCACAACTTTAAAAAATAAGAGATCGATATGCAGATGTTGAAAGGGAAGATTAAAGTTGGAGTCTACCAGTTCCAACAGGGGACCTGTCAGCTACTCTGTCGACTCAGAGAACAGCAAAAGCCATACAAGGAGAACAGTTCCAAAGAGTCTTTCAGTGCAGCCTTAATGTTTGGACTAAGTCAGAACCTGAATTTTGGCAGAGTGTACTTGTTTCCATTATTTCAGCCTGCTATACAGGCTTTGACATCAAAGCAATCATGTAAAACTCAAAGTTCTCTCAGTGAGCCAGAAGAGAAAAAAAAGCTCCAAAGTAACAGCTTTCAGGAATTGATTTTTACTGATGACAGGGCTGAAATTGGACTGCGTCACCTCAGAGCTCCCTTCCAGCTTTAATGCTCTTCTTCATAACATCCACTCCTACCAACATTTGGTATCAACAAGCGATTGTTTTGGGAAGCTGGATACTGGTTCTCTTACACTTATTGTATTTAATAGTAAAGGTAGTGAGTGAAAAACCACCAGCAACCAGGAACATAAGTGTACTTAGCTGTTTATGCCAAAAAAAAAACATAGATACACTGGTGGTGGATGATTTTATGTTTTCAAAGCTAAACCTTTCAAAAGACTTTAAAGATATAATCCTACTATTTACTCCCCATTTCATGGGGGCTGGCATTATTTTAGACAGTCAACATCAAATTAGCAAGGTTCTCGGAAAGTTTTGAACGGCCGGCATCAGAATGGGTATCTAGAATTGATGCCTGTTGCTTCTCTCTGGAGATAAAACTAGCACGATTACAAAAAGCTGACTTCACTAAGCTATATATATATATATATATATATAGGTGGAGAGTGAAGGGAGAAGTACACACCACAGTTCAGTGTTTGAACCGATGCCCCGCAGCTCCCCGAGCCCGGATCCGCGGGGCGGGGTGCCGAGCGGCCACACACCTGCAGCCAGTCACCTGTCGGTGACTCTGGGGACGCCAGCGCGACGCCTCGAGCACCTGCGAGCTACAACAGTGACATCAGACCGACGAGCACGGTAGTCACGGGTGTCACGACAACAACCACCGAGGCGACCCACTCTCCAAAGCAGCGCCCGGTCGCTGGGCCGCGGGGCAGAGGAGCCGAAACAAACCCTCCTCCCGCCCGGCTCCCCTCGGGGCGGCCCAGGCCAGGCGGGACGCGCAGGTCGCCCCCCGCCTCAGGCCGAGCGGGGGTGGGGCAGCCCGCAACGGCCAGCCCGCCACAACCACACTGTCCGCCTCAAGAAAGGGAAGGCACCGCGCGTCTCTCGCACTCACTTACTCGTCTCCAGAGCTCGGCCCCAGCACAGCAGCAGCTCCCAGTAGCCACGACCCCTCTGCTTCTTCCTCCCCTTTCCTCCTCCAGCCGCGCTAACCCCACCCCCAGCCTTGCCCGCCTCCTCCCGCCGCCGCCGGCAGTTTGAAGGCAAATCCGGCTGCGTCACTTCCAGCCCGGCGAGGCGGCAGTACTTGGGGTGGAGGGGTCAAGGTCCGCCCAGCCAGCCGACAACATCATAGAGTCTGTTTTAGCATTTTAGCATTATTACTGAAAGCGGTGAGCCTGTTTTCCTTTTTTTCTTGAGTTTTTGAGGGAAAAACAATAAGGCGGAGAAAACAAAGAAGTAGACAAAACTGCACCTGCATTGGCCGGGAATCGAACCCGGGCCTCCCGCGTGGCAGGCGAGAATTCTACCACTGAACCACCAATGCTGACGCCTCATGAACGTCCCACCTCCTTCAGTTGAAGGTGACAATGCCGGACTGCGCCTGCGCGCAGGTAGATCGGGATCGCCCCGCTGCGACCGTTTGAAAGCCCGCGGCGGCAGTTGAGGGGAAGAGCCCTAGTTATTTTTAAAGGGGATTGAATTTCTTCCTGGAGACCTGAGAGCATAGATACGGCAAAAACCCCAGCAGGTTTATACTTCTGAGGAGGAAAGATGCATCATGGTGAGGAACCGGGTGCTACTAGCACAGGCCGGGCCTGCCGCGACAGGCAACCGCTGAAGACGCACTTCGTTCAGCTAATTGCTTTCCATAATCCACGAAGGCAGGTTTTGCGTAGTGAGGAGCATGTATCCCTCTTTTCTTCTCCACGTATTCGCTGATTCGTGGCAATCTCCAGCTCTTCGGACTGTTAACAATCGGTGTTGTTCTGGGAAAGAAAACACATCCTATAGCACAGAGCTTAGGGGAGCCAGATGCCCAGCTGGGTAAGCCATGCAAGTGTCCTTGAGTAGTGTCCCTGACGGAGCAGTTCCTTATCACCCATGTAAATAGAGTCAGTTGCTTAGCAACAAATAGGATCTAAAGGTTGGGCACAATGCAGCAGGTTTATGATAGTCCATTAGGGTGAACTCAGAAGACTTGCAGCATTATGTAGTATCTTAAGTTTATCACATCTATTCTTCCTGTTTTGCTGTTGTATTTTTACCTGTTGAACATGGTTAAATTGGCAATTTGAGTCTCTTTAACGAGTGTCTGAACTTAAAACAACCATTTCTACATTAGCCATAGGGTAAAGAAAGCTGTTGATGAGTTTCTAAAATTCTAAGTGTTACTGTATCACATCACTTGGGGATAATCCCTCCAGCTCTCACTAATATTTTTTGGTTTTTAGCCACCTACAAACAGGTTTCTGTACTTCCAGTCCACCCCCCAGCCAAAGGCAGAAGAATTATAATAGAGTTTCTGCAATAAGACACTGGTTTCTGCATCAGCAGTTTGAGATATGAACTTACAGGTGTAATAAACAGGAAAGCTGTGATATGTTATAATCTCTCAAGAAAAGGAGTAGCTTCATAATACATAATGTCTGCATAATAAATGATTAAGATTTAATTATTTTTATGAAAGAGGCAGCAGAGGATGGGGCAGAGCACTGATACACTGAATTCTTGAACATCAAAATGTGTACTTCTGAGAACAGGTTACAAATGAGATGACAACTAAGTACAATAACAATTCTGCTATTAAACATATGCAAATTTTTTGTTAATCAGTAGAGCTGTTGCAGAGTAAAGGGGACTCAGAGGAGGGGGGGGTGAAGGAGAAGGAAAAAAAAGCAAATGCATGGGGTAACTAAAGTTTGCACTTCATATTTGATGAGCCAAACCAGTAATTCAATTTTAACTCCTTATGAAGATTCACATATATTTTTATTACCTCAGCAGGTATTACACAACAGAAACTGATTCTGAGAAAACAGAAACAGTTTCTAAACCCCAGGAATATCACTGATTACCAGTATCTGATAATTCATTTAGGCTGTTCACAAGCGCTGGAATTCTTTCTGCTATTCTGAAGTAACTTATAAGTAAGTGTCAATGCAACCATCCACTCGCATCCCCCAGGTCAAACATGCTCGCTGCAGTCAGCAGGGGCAAGGAAGCCTTTGCTCCTCAGCTATCGGGTACAGACAGACAAACAGGCAATCTGGCACTCCTGCATGAAGAGGACAGACACTCCAGGGTACTGACTAGGAAAGTTAGCATAGAAGACACACATTCTTTTCATATAAACATCAGGGGACTCTGAGATTACAGTCCAAGCCACTGCCACGCATCCCTGTAAAACCCAAACATACCAGTGGGCGTTCAAAGACCACATACTACACAGGCAGCTGGACTACAGGTATGCAGGGACCTGGCAAAAGTGGATGCTCATATCACGATAGAGGTGAGTACAGAATGCTCAAAAGACCGGAGTAATTTACTATGGCTCTGAGATAATGCATGATTGTTAAGTTTACTAACTAGGCATGTAATAAATGAATAATTTGCTTAAGCGGAATTGTGCGGTGGTCTACGTATTTAATTGGAGGATGCAAAAGAACTGACAGAAGGATATTTATAATACAAAAAAGACATTATATATACATATACACACATGGAATATATCTATATATATCTATACAGATATATATAAATCAGTAAACTTGAATAGTGCCTTTATCAAAAGCATCTTAAGGCATTCAAAACATTTTACTACAACATTGACAGAATTTATTATCTTTTTGCTTTGGATGATTTAAAGCAAACAGATTAAAGGTCTGATCTGAAACACCAAAGACATGTGAAACCCAAACCTAATAGTATCTTGGGTGACAGCAGCATCATCTGATAACACACCCACTGCACTGCCTATTAGCTGAATAATATTAAAAGGAGTCTAAATAAATCATTCCCACTCACAGCTTTGCAACAGCAGAAGATACATCAGTCTCAAAGAGACTTTCTAGCCATATATTCTACAGATTCTATTACAAATCGAGGATAGAAAAGATACAGCGAGAGGGCCTGCCCTAGGATAGAATGCCACTGAATATCAAATAGTATTTACAGTACAGTTATAGGATTATAGAACATTTCATAAATACAATTAATATGTGTACAAGGGCACATAAAGAGAAATTTATTTTCATGCTTTACAAAGTGAAAGTAACCTGAACTAAAACTTACTGCAGAATTCCACAGCTGCTGGTGAGGAGCCTCCCTTCTCAACTGCCTGTACAAACCAATCCCCATCACAAGTCACCAGTGAAACACCCATGTTTTAAGCAGCAGCTACGAAGAATCTCAATAGACTCTGAATCTATGTACGAAACGTGAAGTTTCAAAACATGGGTAAGGCATAGCATGTTGGAGAGTTGCGACAACATTTATGTATAACTAGCTTTCTCAGAGAACTTGGACTGTAACACATTGCATTTTTGCAAGGAAATATGTAACACTGCAGGATATAGCTGGCAAAATCCAAACACTGTATATTACAACTTCTAACACAAGATAACAGAAAATGCCAGAAGCGTCTACCAAATTCTAAACATGTGAGCTCTTCCTGTATTTGTTTCAAAATGGTAAAATAATATCTAATATTTTTGCTTTTATAGAACCATGATTTTTTTTTTTTTTTTAAGATAAAACCACCACACTGGCTAAAGACCATAGTGTTAAACAGGAATGTAACATCACAGAATGCAGGCAGAGGAGAAACATAGATATAAAGGCAATTTTAACAGTCAGTTTAATGAAGACTTGACATTATTTGCTCTGCACATTTCACAAATGGTAAGGCAGGCTTGATTAAATTACCTTTAACCAGTAATATATTATACTTTACTCCAAGATAAGTAGACCAGTTTTACTGGGATACTTACTATGAAGGAGGATAGTCTTTAAAGGTTTATTTACATGGAAAACAAACTTTTTTACATAATATAGAAAATGGAATAGTTATAGACTGCAGCCGTTTTATAATATTTAAACTAAGTGAAAGGAATCTTAAAAGCCATTCTATTTCAACAGCTGTGGAACAGGCAGACAGAACATGAACTCTTATTAAGCTATAATCCCATTTCCATTAGAGAAAGTAACTACTTGCTTGAGAAAATAATTTTTCGTAACCATCTTCTAACCATGATAAGCACTTCACAGTAGAGGGGTGAACTTTCATTAATATTTTCTCCTACGACAAAGTCCATTCAAGAAGTTTCCACACTGCCAACCCTCTTTATTTCAGTTCACTCCTCCTTCAGTTATGCCAATATAACTAGTTTTCTGGACCACAGTGGAAACCGGATCACTCAAATGAGCACACTTTTACAAGAAAGAAACCTCCAAACGCTAAACACCAAGCAGTTTTCTCACTGATCCAGTATTTAGCACAGTACTGTAGACAGTTGCACTGGCACAAAGAGACACTGAACTGGAACACAGAAAGAGAACAAGTGGTCAGAAGCACACAAGAATTTCTTAAACCAGCTTGGGTGAGAAAAGTAAACGAGTAACTGGTGTTTGCTGCGAGAACAGCTATGAACGCCAATTTAACAATGTTTAGATAGTCACAATGCCGGTGCAATGGCACAAACAATAATTTAAGAAAGCAGTGATGCACCATTATTAGATTATCGATTGGAATTCAATTCCAAAGGGGAAATTTATTAAAAATAGTGCATTTTCTTTACCACTCTGTTAGCTTCAGGAGAAAGCCTCTCACCTCTAACTCCCAGTCTTGCCTCAGGGAAGTTCCTTGGAGGGTTACCCCCACCCCTGCTCCCAGTAACCTCACCAGGCTCAGTGCCCTCCCACCAGGAGACCCTATGGGATGCCTGCTCACCTTCTGCAGGACACCACCAAAACAGTCATGCAGAAGGCAGCAGACAGAGCTCAAAATTCCTAATTGTGTTCTAAATTGAGATGTGGAAGACTGACCACTGAAACTGTACTGGAGGCTCAGTCAGACCACTGTGTGGCACCTCTCACTGTCTGTGGAACTAGGAGGAAAACTGCTAAAGCCCAATGAAACTGGCATCCACAACAATCTCAAAACCAAAATTTATAATATTTTCCCATTACTATCTCAAACTTATAATAAACTGCTCTGAAATTTATTTTTGAAACTAAAAGTTCTACCTAAAGCAGAACTGTACACACTTTATGGTTTGGTTGTAGTCAGAAACTTATACTAGATTTCAGAAAGTGTTTTTCCTACAGCTCTTTTCCTCTTCACAAGAGAACTGATGACAGGAGATAAGCTGTTTTGAGTGAGCAGCCCTTCTGTGTTGAGAGTACCAGCCACATGCTGCACAGTTACTAATGTCAAATTCAATTACTACTTAAGAAAATACTAGTTCTAATGCTTTATCACCTTACAATCATACTATAGCCAAGATTGACACTTTCTTGTTCCAAAGTTGAGAATTATGCCACTTCCGCAGCAGGTGGAAACATTTCACCAGACAGATGGCTCAGTTTTTCCAACACTGTGAATAATCAGCCTAAATAGAGTGAGAAGTAAGGATACAGCAACCTCTTAATTTTTTTTTTCCTCTTCAAAAATCTATCAGAGCGCTTTATTAGTATAAAGCAGATTTTATATTTGGTCATTGCAAGGAAAAACTGTCATTAAAATTCTGCAGCAGAGCTTCATTTTCTAAAATTATTTAGTATATGTACAAATAGATAACAGGCATCATTTTAGGAAAAAAATAATGATCACTATTTCCTATTTTGCGTACTTAGAGTACAAAGAACAGATAATAAAATTCAAGTGATTTTTTTCACCTAACATCAAATCTCTTCTAAATTAAACAATTAACAATGTTGGAATAAATTAATATTTGAGAAGGATTTCTCTGTATTCTGGGGAAACAAAACGTACAGACAGGGAAACAGAAGACACGATTTTCTTCGTGTTAAAAAATAAACAGGCAGGCACGTATTTACCCTAGCAATCTCCTGTCAATTCTTTTAAGAGAATAGACTTTTCAAAATTTGCAGCTGCAAAATAAGTTTACTTAGTTTTTCATCTTTGTTCCTCTACTAAACATAAACCAGATCACGATTTTGAAGCCCTCTACCTGACTGTTCATCATCATCATCATCTGACTGCTGTTCTGAGTTTTGGGAACTACCATACTCATACTCAATGGGCTTTGGATTGTTGTAGGGGTAGCCATTGTCATCAAAAAACCTTCGGAAGGTGAACTCATAAAAAGCATGTTCAGGATGTTTTCCATTTTTGTACCACCCATTAAGTGTATCATTTCTGTTCCCTTCTTTATCATCATCACTCCACAATTTATCTGGATCAACTGGATCAAAGTTAGACGTATCTGTAGGATGAGCAATTTTGGGAATGTAGAAAGCAGACTGCCGCCGTAGATCGCTTGAAAAATCAATTGTCTTAAAAAACGGATGAGCTTTTATTTCATCTGCACCATTTTTGCCTAAACGATCTTCTGGCCCGCGGCAGAGTTTAATAATAAGGTCTGAGGCCTCTGGACTCAATTTAGCTTGAGATGGAATGTGAAGTGCAGTTTGCCAGTTGATAACCTTTAAAGAAAAGAGAGGTGTTATTCTGTTTACAATTTCATAAAAAGTAAAAAATACAGTGAAAATTAAAACAAAAACACAAACAAAACCAAACAGCCACAACGGAATTATTCAACATGTTTAAGTCTTTGTGCACTAGAGAGGAGAACACATGAAACTGCTCTTTCAGAAACACAAGGAGTGTTTTGTCTGTAAATCTGGCAAAATCCAGGTAAAGTTTATTCACATTCCAGATTTAAACTAGAGTCTGGCACAGAACTCCCTTGCTGTAACGTAACAAAGATACCATAAAAACTAGTGCCTGGAACCTGAGATGATGCACAATCTTAAAAAGAGGGAAAGGTGAATGAATTTTGGTTTATTTGATGCACTGGAAAGATGAACAGATTAAAAGTTTAAGAAAAAAAAAAATCAACAGTGCACTACATTTGAGCCAACTAATGTGTTGCAAGCTGAATGCAGTTTTGCATTTTTGCATTTGCAACCTGCAGAAGATTGTTCTGCTGGTTTCTCTGAAACAGTTGGTTCTCAGGAAGGAAGACACCAGTGGCTTTAAGCTGCCAATGACCCTGAGCAGCCAGGGTCATCTACTGCATCTCTGCCTTTGCGTGCTGAGCACCTGCAGATACCTGCACAGGGTTTTCTTTGGTAATGTAAGTGGGCACAGAAACTGAGCAGTGGGAAAAGAACACCCAGATGTTGGAAGAGGAGAAGGAAAGAAAGTGGAAATAATAACTGGAATAGGTGCAGAAAGTGAAAGGGAACATTAAGATCTGAAATGTGATTTTTAGTTGGTGTGTTTACTATATGACCAGATAAAAGGTAAGAACGTGATCCTTGAAGTCCCTTTGCAAATTAAGTGCACTGCCACAGTAAAATTCTAAATCTTGTTAGTTAGTAACACGCTTAGATAGAGCGGAACTCTCAAACAACACCTTTGATTCCATTACAAATTAGACAGACTATGTAAATTTCAAGCCTGCTTTTTCAGACTGTTAATACAATGCTTTTAAAGTTACCTTCATTTGTGTTTCAAGTGGTGTTTGTGCCAGGAATGGAGGCTGCCCCACTAACATTTCAAAGAGAATCACTCCAACACTCCACCAGTCACACAACTGTGTGTAACCTGAAATGAAGGCAAAACAAGGTAGTCAAAGCCTTAGTATAATTTTAATCTTGTATTTCTAAGAAAAAAAAGGTTTACAAGAGAATTCTATTAAATACTTGTTTAAAATCTCCATATTAAAACCATTTATTTTTTGCGAAAATATTATGTACTTGGGAAAAGTGGCGGTGTAAGGAAGATGAAGCAAACTGAGTATCAGTTACTTTGCAGCGAGATTACAGTATACAAATGCATTACCTGTTCGTAACAATACTTCTGGCGCAATATAGTTGGGCGTGCCAACAAGTGAATGGGCCAGACAGCGCTGATGCTGACGTGCAGCCCTGCGTTCAAGTGGCTTTAGCCGATCTCCACACCTACAATTTGCTGGGTCACCCCATTCACTGCTGAAATCCATACTGTCTTGACGTGCATGATCACCTATAATTGAGTGAGAAAGATGCCAAAATTCAGGAAGATTACTTTAGTTCTTAACTAGTACAAAATTTTCTTTATAAGATCTAAGACACAATCTGTTTCAACACACAATTTGAGAGCTCAAAAGATCATCAATGTCAGGATTTTGATGTTTTGCTTATGATACAAAATACCAACTTCTGAGGACATTGGTTTTTTAAGTTAATTTTTGACATAACTATGAGAAAGTATCAAGTTTGATTTTTTTCTCAGTTTTTCCTAAACATTGGAGGAAAAGGATGTATATTGTTCTCGCTCTTATGTAAACAGAAAAAAAATATTTAAAGCATCAAAAAAATAAAATCAGATTTTAAATCTTCAACTTCTCTCCAGAGACTGTGTAACAGTCTGGCCTAAGATACATTATATTTTAAAAAAACAAGTTAAAAGTACATTCAAATTTGGTTTTGAAGGTTATGTTTTTATTTTTTTTAAATTAAAAATAGGTTACTACAAAATCTGTATTTTACCACTGTCAGAACTGTGAAATTTTTTGCTTTTTTTAAACTGTTGTTTTAAGTAATCAAGTAGGATTTTTAAAAGCCTACTTAAACCTTTCTCAGAAATCAACAGGTTACTCTAGAAGGAGGTACAGGAGACACTCTGAACTCGTGGCAGAGTTTTCAAGAACAACTACATTTGAAACATCAGTCCTATCTTCAAAACAGAGTTAGGGTTGTTGCTTATGTAATTACCCTGCCACGACTGTGATTTTCTGTCTCCAAATTTCAGGAGCCACTAGTGGGACAAACTTAGAGCATTCCTTGTCCCTTACGCAATCAATGCTCACACTTAAAAACTCTCCCTAACTAAACATTGTTTTCTGTAATTTGAGTTGTGTGCAGACATATTTTTAGATGTGTTATAATTCAGAAAGGAAACAGCACAGTCATCTTTCTACTAACGTATTATTTAATTCTTTGTAAAGAATGACAAGTCAACAAAGTAACACATAAACCTTTTACATTTCTCTTACCACTCTGGTAGTATTTTGAATCGTGGGTCCATCGAAAACCTGTACAGAGCCCGAAGTCAGTCAATTTAATATGACCATCACGGTCTATCAAGATATTGTCAGGTTTGATATCTCTGTGGATGAAGCCCATTTTATGAACACTTTCAACTGCACAAGTCAGTTCTGCTGTGTAGAACCGTGCCAGATTTTCTGGAAAGACACCCATTCTAATTAGGAGACTCATCATATCACCTCCTGGAATGTAGTCCATCACAAAGTACAAATTATCCTTATCTTGGAATGAATAGTACAGGCGAACCACCCATTCATTATCTGCTTCTGCAAGGATATCCCGCTCAGCTTTAACATGAGCAACTTGATTTCTAAGCAGTACATCTTTTTTCCTCAGAGTTTTTGTTGCATATAAAGCATTAGTATCCACTTTTCTGGCTAGACAAACTTCTCCAAATGCGCCAACTCCCAGGGTTTTAATTTTTACAAACATCGACTTGTCCATTTTAGCTCTTCTTAGTCGAATATAATTAGACTCTTTCTGGCACAGCATTTTTCTCATTTGATCTCGGGCTTCTGGTGACAATCCAACCTGTGCAGCAAACAGAATTAAATCCAAAGAGTGAATAGTACTCTTAATTTTTGGTGCTGATCTTATAATGACAAGACTTAGGCAAAGCAAGCCAGATACTTACATACAGCATGGGACACAATACTTTAAGGGGTTTTGTTTTGCCTTTTTAAAAATTTATACATTAGGATTCTATGAAAACGTACAGGAGTGATACAAAACAAAGCATGTGATCACTTTCAACAGCAAAATGCATGAGGTGCCATGCACCGGGAGGTTCTTGAGAAGGGACTGTGTTCTCCAGGAGAGAAAGGGTAATTTAAAAACTACTGATAAAAACAATGCAGATAACACTTATCTGAGTAACAGTGTGCATCAGCTATCCCCCTGATTCTCTTTACAAAGTTAAAGAAAGCCAAGAGGTGCCCAGAAGCAGTAAGTTGCTGAGGGCTAACTAAGGAGCTGCTGTGGGAAAGGCTTCCACTCCCTAGACTGGCTAGAGCAGAAGTCACTAACATCCTGACCATGTCAGAGGAATTTCAGTTGCAGGAGGGACTATGTGTACCTCTCACTCTCATACTTCCTTTCATAGCAACACAAACCAGACCCACATGTCGGTGTTTCCCAGCACCCACCCACACCAAGCACCTGCCTCTGCCACAAGCCAAGACCTGATCTTCCCTCTTATCACGTAACCCACCTCTTTCTAACAAGAGGTCGGTCGCACCCTCTCTCCTGCTCTCCACTCTCTATACCAACCAGTTGAGCAGAGAAATTCCTTTGAAGTGGCCCACTCCTACCCACCATATCAGCTCTAGGACTCTCATCTATGTGCACATCCCTATCTTGACTGAACATCCACGGTGTTCTGCTCAATGCCACTAACATTCTGACAGCTGGAACACTCAAAGGCCCCATGTTACTCATCGCCTACAGTGTGGAAACCCTTATCTACAAGAACCACTCTGAGCATTCTTGACATATTCCAACCCAGGTTCCTCCTAGTGTATTTTTGCTGGCTTCAACTCCTTTAAAGTGCCATTCAGAATCTTCAATCTTTTATACTCTTCTCTGTGACACCACCTCCACATAGCTCATTCCTTCTTTTGTCTTCTGTTAGCATTTTCAAGATCTGATATACTTCCCTTTTCATAGCATCTCAATTAATTTATCTGCCTACCTGGCCTGAAATCACTATCCTACAGCAATGACTTCCAAGTTCAACCTAAAGTGTATTTCTTATTTTTCCGTGGACATTCTGATCATAAAACTGAACCTGGCCAAACTGAATCCCTGCAAACATCACAACTGTTACTCAAGCGCTATTCTGCAAGTTTTCAGTTTCTTACTGTCAAATCTGATCAATTCTTGATACCAAATCTTGCTGCTTCCACATCCTTAATGCTTCAATGTGTAAGGCACTGTCTGGATAACAGTACTCAAGACCATCATCAGGATTAGGTAACCACTAGTCTAGGCCTGTATAAACTACATGTTAATAGATGACTTCTACTTTGCCTAACTTAAAACATAACTTGAAACACAATAAAAGAGATGTGATCGAGAAAAAAGGCAAGGCAAAAGATCAATTAGATATCACTCAGTATTTTAAAAATGCTCTCAGGATACTATATGTCACCTATTAAAGAAAATACTGTTAGAACACAGAAACTTTCTTACAGGCATCATAACAAAAACAGATTCAAAGGAGATGCAATTAGGAAAATGCATACAAAACGCTTGTGTATCCAAACAAACTTCACAAGAAATACCAATTCAGTAGGATTTAAATGGGGAAGGCTGTCTCAAATTTGAGAAAATATTTTTTGTTGACATCAGACAGGTAGTCAGGACTATTACTCCCTACTCTGAATCAAGAAAGTGTCTTTCTCAACACATTACTGCAGGAATACTCAGGCATTGTCTTCCAAGACAGAAACATCTCAGGTTTTCTGTGAATGAACATGCGTAAGGCACACTTCAATGCAGGAGGGATTTTTGAAGACTTACAAATGTCAGGAAGACATTTGAAGACCTGATCTTATTAATGTTCAGAGAACGGTAGACCACCTTCTCAAGTCCCATCCGAACCACAAAGTGTGCTTCAGTACAGCCTCACTTGCACACAAACTGAACCCCACCAATCAGTTAGAAAACTGGCAAAGAACATAATCTAGATGGCAACAAAACCCTAGAAGGAATGAGACCCAGTACAGTAATTTATCACTGCAAGATATACGAATAGTCTCCAAAACCACGGTAGCTTTACCTTCTAGTACGTGCTCTCTAGTTGTTGCATCCTAACAGTTTTGTTAAAAAAACAGCCCAAGTACCACAATTTGTCATGTCTTCCCTCAACCCATCTTCGCTTTTTCCTATGCCATCCACTAAAACATATGTTAATCATAAGCTGATTGCTCTCTGCTTTGCTGTATTTCCCTAGAGCTTTCCTCAGCTCCAGCATTTACCAAAAACTAACCAGTATTATCAGCCACACAAAAGTCATGCACATATGCCTCCAACTATTTCTTGTCAATGCCAGACAGGAGAGCTTCCTGAATTGTTCTATGATATCACACAATTTGCTTTCACTTCGCTCCCTTCTCATCTTGGTGTGCCTTAAATAATGACTTAAGTTTCTCTTTGCAGCAAAAAACATCTATCATAATTCTTGGACAAATTCATATATCTAAATCAAGTATTTTTGAGACAGTTCCACTCTATTCTCTAGGAAACCTGATAAGATAGAAATATATCACATACGCTAGAAATACAGCATCCTGTGAAGGTAGGTATTTCTGTAGGGATGCATTCTGCTATTTTTTTTCCCCTTGCAAAATTCCTGCCAAAGGGGAGAAAATAAGGGATTCAATACTTGTTTAATCCCCCTGAACTTCCCTTTCTTCTTCTCATGAAGACCCAAAATACACTTCACTGTTGTGGGATTCCTCTCCTATACCCTCATGAAAAAGGAGCAGTCTGCTGCAGCGTAAGACCCCATTTTGCATTCTTCAGCCTGTATTTAAACATCTGAACTTCAAACCTAGTACAAATATTATAAATTACATTTCATGTAAGAAAAGACATTTACTAGGGTGATTTAAAAGCACGGGAAAAATATCAAGAAAAGTTATATTAGTGCTTTCATATAAGTAATACTTATGCTTGCAATACCATGGAACACAACACAGTAAGAAGGGAAAGTGAAGTTTGCAAATCAACATTAATTATAATCTTACATTTAAGTACTGAAAAGTAGTCAAAATAAATTCATGCTTAATTTTGATGCAGGATTGCATGCAAGGCCCTATAAAAAGGGATCATGCTATTCTTAATAAATACTGTTGCACCAGAATCTTACTTGTCTACACAGGGATGGAGGCTACAGAGTTCAGGAAAGCTTCCCGCACCTTAACAGTTTAAATCAGCTGTTAGTGGAAGTGAAAAGGAAAGAGAGAAGACTAAGAATAAAGATCTAGAAAGAGTTCCAGGAATAAATCCTGCTAACATTTACATATTTGTGATTAAGTAAACACTTATAAAACACTACAGCTTACAGTAAGAATTTTCCAAGAGTAAGAAAACATGGATTTAAAAACCAGCAATTGAACAAAGTGGCATAAGCCAGATACGTTATTTCACAGAATTAAAAGGTACATCACACTTCTGTCAAAGTTTCAACTGTAATTGTTAAGAAATATATATAAATAATACATCTCAAATTTCCATTTCTGCAAATCTTTATTTAATTACTTTTCACTATTTTCTCTTTTTCAAAAGACACATGTATACATCAGCTCCAGTTTTTACCCTTTCGATTTGGTTTAGTACAACACTGAAATCCTAGAAATAGACCACTGACTTCATGTAGCCACAAAGAAGTTGATTTTACACGTTTGTGTTGATGTCTGGTTTTTACTCATAGAATGGTTTGGGTTGGAAGGAACCTTAGAGATCACCTGGTTCCAACCCCCACTGCCATGGGCAGGGACACCTTCCATAGACCAGGATGCTCAAAGCCCCATCCAGCCTGGCCTTGAACACTGCCAGGGATGGGGCATCCACAGCTCCTCTGGACAGCCTGTTCCAGTGCCTCACCACCCTCATGGTGAAGAATCACTATCCCTTTCAATCACCCCTTGTTTTAAATAGATACCCTTACGGCCTGGATTATACAATAGTTAGGCAAAAGTTACCACATCTCTTTCATTCTAAAAATCTAACACTTAAATACTGTTTTTTTGATTTGAACTTAAAAAACCCTATCGCTGGTGGAAACTAACTGTAGAATATAAAAAGTATCAGTGTTTGGGTGACTATATAAACACACTAACCAGCCTACCAGTTGTCCCTGCTTTGCTTGTATCTGCAGTATTTAAAAAAAAAAAAAAAAAAAAAATTAAATACTGCGTATAACTCAAACATCAGGATTAACTAGAACCTGTAACAAAAAGTTACGAGCCCTCTAGTTAAATCTCAGTTCATGCAATAGTTTGCTGCTCCTGCCTTATCATACGTAAGCCAGATGAACTACATTATAGAAGCAAAAATCTTACTTAAAAAATTTCTAAGACAACAAAGTATATAAACAAAAGAACTAAGAACTTGCCACATCTCAAACAAAAACTAAAAATAGACTTCAATACTATAATATACCAGAATGTTCTATTTATCTCTACTATTTAAACATTCTACAATTAAGACATATTTCTTAAAATTAATACAGGAACAGTTCTAGGCATAAAATAAGAAAGAAAAAAACAGTTTACCCGCATCATTTCATTCTCTAGTTGTTTCTTCCGATGCAGGCGCTGCTGATGTGACTTCAGTATATTCTCCACATGTTGCTCCATGAAGAATTTAAAGGCTTGAGGGGAATAGCTTTGAATGCGAGACTCTCTTCTTTCTTCATCTTTCTTGTTTTTTCTAACAGGCACAGGTGATGTTGTAATTTGTTTCTTTTCCTTATCTGTTGAATCAACACATTCAAAGTTCCTTTCAGTCTCCTCCTCCTTGGATAAAACAGGTGGTTCCTCTTTGTTGAGCTTGGGTCCTGTCTCATACAGATTAACAGAGGGATTCTGGTGTAACAAGTGTTTTGGGTAAGGTGGTGGGGGACCCTGGTAATTTGGAGCCTCTGCAACAGGAGCCATAACTGCCATGTTTGTAGACGGACTCTCAGAGAAGGGAATAGGCTGAACAGTTTGCACTGGCTGTGGCATCCAGGAAGGGTGCGTGGGTGCTAAGGCAGTCTGTAGCTCTGGTTTTAACACCCGCATGCTTTTCACCGGTTGCTGAATGGGAGCTGGCGTTATAGCCGTTACTGTTGTAGCCGAAGGCTGAGAGCTGCTAGAGTGACTCTGCCTGTTGCCATGATGATTGTTGAAAGAATTTGACCGCACAGGAACACTGGGTTGCCATGTGGGTATGTCATGCCCATTGCCAGGTGATGACTGCGATTGCACAGGAGAAGGCTGTGACCAGGACGCAGGTATTCCAGCTACATTTGTATTATAAAGTTCCAAGTTGTGACTATTTCTATTTGGCACCATCATTGCCTGAGGAAGATTTCCATTGGTGTATGCTGAAGGAGGAGCAGATCCTCCTGCCTGCATCTGTAGTGCTGTGGGACTTTGCCTGTTAGTTGGATTCATGGGGTATGGGGGTGGCTGGCGACTTACTGAGTTCCCAGACACCACGTTCTGGTGAACTATGAATTCTGCCTGACAACTGCCGTTTTGCATTCCAGCTCTTCCTGAGGGAAAACTGAATTTGCTGTTGGCAGAACTCTGCATGATGATTGGTTGCCTGCCAATGGGGACAGCACTCATACCTCTCTGACCCTGCGTGGAAGAATTCATGGGTGGAGGATTCATAGGTGGAGGTGGATAACCATCCTGCCACGCTCCTGGTGGCACTGGAGAAATACGGGAGATCACATACTCCATGTTTCCAGAGTAACGCTTTGTCTGAGAGTTTGGTTCCCAGGAAGGAGGTGGAGGAGTAGTTCCCCTTGGAGGGGGTGTCTGTCCTCGAGGAGGTGGAGGAGGAGGAGTGACGCTCCTGATCTGCGGTAGAGGCGGGGGATTCACTCTTTGTCCATTGCCAGGATGAGCCTGAGCAAACGCTGCAATGCCGGATCCAGATAATGGCCTTCCTACGTCAGGCTGAGAGCTGGGACTTTCTGAGCGATAAACTACAGCATCTCCCAGGGAAGGGCCATGCCGCTGAGGAACCAAGGACTCCTTAGAACCCTTCCAGCTCTGCTTGCGGTTAACTGACTGTTGTACAGTCCCTGCTTTTACAAGAAGAAGACACAGCATTTATATTATTAGAAATTATTTCTATTTATGGCTTTGAATATTTTATTCTCTTGCATTAATTACTACTGAAATCAGATGGGAATTCTCTGACACAGCATAATCCACTGTGCTTCACATGAAAATTTTATCTGTCTAGTAATACAAGGCATGCTGAGGTTAATATGCTCAGTACACAGCATAAGAAAAAAGCTACGAAATTATAGTATCAGAGCTTTTAGAAATCAATTTTCTGAAGATGCATTTTGCTTCAGTTATAGATGCACTCAATTTTCAATGGAAAAAATAATATGCAAAATTATTAGGCATACTATGTATTTTTAATCATGCATACAAGCAACTCTCAGAAGAGATGTTCAATACAAACACAAAAAAAACAATAGCACAGAAAAATAGGCTTAATCATGTTGTTACGCCTTCCAGTTTAACCCTTATAATAAATGAAGTGTTCTTAAACTAAAACTTAACTGAATGCTGTAAAAATCGAACAGCCTGCTTACACCCTTGTATGCATACAGTTCAACCAAAATTGTTGTACTCCTTGCATGCGAAATTGACTAAGTACTTCAATTTTAAAGTCATCTCTTTATGGGTAACAGTGTTGCATAGAGGCAAGAATTAAAACTGTATAAAACTTACAGAGCCAAACTCTACAAATATTTACAAATGCTATTTTGCATCATATAAACAAAGTAATACGCAAGGATCTGATAGCACATGCAGTCTTACCACGCTTTCTATAATGTTATTACTGCGAACACAGTACTGTAACTGCTGCAAGTCACTGTATCTTCAGTAATGTGTTAATTACTATATCTATGCAAGTAACAATGAAAATCACAGCTGTATTATGCCATTAAGCCAACAGCTTAATACGAGTACTGACTAACCGTGCTTCACAGACTAAATTAAAATCATGCTGCATTTTGCTACTCTTAACTACTAATTCTTCCTCGTACCTATATGGTTGATTTAAAATGTAACTTTACAGGGCTAGCAGCTCAGCGCTCAACTTCAGTCAAATAGAAGTTCAGTATTGCGCTGCATCTGAAAGTTACTGTTTGTTTAGGTGTATGCTACTAAAACCTGGTAAAAAAAATTGAGATATATTAAAAACGTGCTTGTGTGTGTTGAGCACAATAACAGCAAGTAGGTAAATTCTGACTCCGTTGCTACTAAAGCCATAGGCTGTCCCCTAACTTTTATAAAAACAAAGTCTGCCTTAAGGCAGACCACACCAACAAAATCTGGAACCAAGCAGAAAATTAAGTATAGAGGGGGATCTTGAAACAGGACATCCTAAAATACAAATATTGTAGCCATATAATTTATAAATATACACACACATATACAAATAACATATATACATGAGTACACATACATACTGTGCTGTTGTGTGGGAGAGTGTGTGAAAAGAGACAAAAAATTAAAATAAAAATTCATTGTTCACAACTGACTTGTAAATTGCACCTGACACTGAGAACAAAACATGGGCATCACAGTAATGAGGGACAAAAATTACTGAAATGAGATCTTAATGCCATTTCTTGTATAAAATTCTTACATACAATGCTAAAACCATGCAGTTATAAAAAGAAATGTTTAAGAAATTAATGTCAAATGCACCTATCTTTCAGAAGAATTACATGATACAGCATTATATTTAAAAGCAAAAAACCGTATCTCAACATCTTTTCCATTCCATTGTGAGCACATGAACAAGGAATTTGCTATTTCACGTTTTTCACCTATAAGAATACACCCAGTGAGTTACTGAGTTACCATGGATACACCTACCTGGTGGTTTCATACCTGCGTTTATAGGTCTTGCTGCTGCTGCAACCATCTGTTCCCGACGAGGATCCTGGTAGCTCATTTTACTTATAAACTCAATGGCAGCTTCTATACTGCGGTTGTTAGTTTGTCTAAGAGCTTGTATAACCATATCCTAAAGAGAAAATTACATAAAAAAATAAATTACAAGAAAATGATAAATATACCAAAAATCATGGTTATTTAGCCAAATATACTCCAGTAATTTTATTAAAGTATACAAATGACTTCTCCCAAACAATTCAAAACTGATTTTAAATTGTTTTCTCCACAACAGATCCTCCAAAACACTAATACAGTCTGGATCTTCAGGAAAACAAAAGCTGATGTGTTGAAGCACTGTAGTTTGATGTAAATCTTGTCATTTTGCTATTCGTACAAACGGTTTGCTTATACACACTACCCAGCTAACATCTAGTTACATGATGCCCAGAGGTCCCTTCCAAACTAAGTCATTCTATGAAAAATACCCAATGTAAAATTCAGAAGTGTGGCTTTTGCTCATTTTCCTTCAACTCGGCATGACTTTTTGTCAACAAATATCCATTAGTTTCTACCTAAGAATTCTTCATGATGAAGACAACATTACCACTAAAGTAAGAGAATTTCTGCCAATAGATTTAGGCCCTGTGTTCTTAGAAGTCCAAACACAAGTTTCGATCTGATGGCCAATCCCAGCTCTGTGAATGGAAAATGCACTATGGACCAGTGGTTTTTCCACTGACTTGCACAAGACCAAGCTCAGGCAAAAGGCAGAATTAGAGGTAGTTAAAAGTCAGGCACTGCACAGGATTGTCGCAGCTCAGCCTGAAGCAAATCCACAGCATAACTCCATGTAATTAAGCACAACATCTTCAGTGATTTGTTACAGACATACTTTGTCATATCAAAGCAATCATGTCAGTTCACATTATATTTGAACAGGTTACCTACATACTACAGCATTCACCTCCTACTAAAAATCAATGAGACATCAAAGAGGGCTCAGATGGGAAGCAGTCAGTATCAATGTCAAATTCAAACCCACATTTATACTTCTACCATGCCTGTGTATACTTTTAACACTACAAACATACAAAATTACAAACAGCCTTTGGAAACAATAACTAAATAGGGTTATTAGAGCAGAACCTTAGAAAAGGATTTTAAAATAAATGCATACAAGGTTTCTGCAATGCCTACAGACCAGCTGACATTGTTGGAAAAAACAGATACAACTTTTCATCTCATAGCTCCTTCATGACAGTTATGTCTGCAAGACTTCTACTATTATAAACAAGACTGATCTGTTGCAAAACGTACCTTTTCAGCACCAGTATGCTATTTGATTATTGCGCAAGCAGAAGGTTGTTGTCCAGAGCATTTGATTTCCAATTTGAATACACTTTTATAGGACCCATCATTCATTTCTACCTATCAACTCTAATTTTCTTGTTAATTAGTTTCAAACCCAAATTTACTGTCTTTTTAGCAAGTAATTATACAATATATAAACCTAAACTTACAAGTTCACATCACCAAGTCATAAAGATGCATAGACATTCAAAGTACAGAACCAGTAATATTTTAAGAGATGAAATTTGGTTCCCCCTCCAATAACTAGAGCACCTGAGTAAGAGCCAAAGGATCTCTCTCCCCTCTAACTGAAGAACAAACACCTTGGTCACTTATTTAACATGAAGTATTCAATGTCTTGAAGAGTATCACCTTACACAGAACATACAATGACTGCACTTGAATCCTATTAATAATAAGCAACAGAGACTTCCTATAAGCTATTTAGGGTGGTTTGTTCCTTTTTTTTAAAAAAAAACCAAACATAACGAACTGTATTCTCCCACAATTAACATACATGTAGATAGTAATACATATATGTATAGTATACATACACACAGGCCTACATATACCTGACACTGATAGATGTTTATCTATATGTTCAGCCGTAAGACTAAGTAATATCTATGACTTGAGGGGCGGGAAGAATTACCAGAACATTTATGACATCCAATATGATAACAACAACAACAAAATAATAAGAAGGTAAAATTAGCCGCTTACAGCTGGCCAACACATTCCAGCTATGACCCAGTCCATAAAACAATCCCATCTCAAAATGCATTCTCATTTCTTTCCTACTTGCTGTCTTGAATACCCCCCAAGAAAAATGCTTTCCTATTTCAGCTATATCTGTTCCTGGTGGTGTTCACGAGCCAATGCCATATGGACTATTGTGGCAACACAACTGTGAGTTAACACATGGTAGAAATGGCTGATGCTGGCACCATGCCTGAAAAAAGGTCCATACAACCACAAGTGTCCTGGGAATTCTCAGCTCTGTCTAAGAACAAAGGGTAGGAGCAAAAGGCTTCAAGATACAGGATCTAACAAAAATACTAACTCAAGATACCTTACTAGCTTATTTTTCAGCCACATATAATTCTTCAGTTTGTAAAAATGACTGCAGTGACAATCCATAAAAATGGATCTGAGAACCAATCTACTTAAAACAAACAAACAACAAACCCCAAAACAAACACAGAAAAACCCCACCAACCAAAAAAAAAAAAAAAGAAAAAAAAGAAAAAAATCTACAAACACACAACAACCAAAAAGAACCCCACCACAACCTCAGGAACAAATCACAGACCAGAAGCAAAGTATTACAAAATTCTTTCATTCTTACTGAAAACACCGCCTGGGCTGTGTATCTGAGTGAGCAAAAGGAACACGTAAAACCACGATCACCACCTGACACTGAGATGTTGCTGAGGAATAGCCAGTTGGCAGTTTTGGAGAAGCTTCCTCTTAGTAGAGGTAGGTCTCTCCATAAATATCAAAGCATCACAGCCAGTAGAACTCCTGAGCTGGTCACTATTGCAAGCAGTGCTCTCCTGCAAAGGCAATCCCTGTTGTAGTAACAGGGCCTTTTTCTTTGGAAAGATGACTCGTTTGCTTTTTTGCTTAAACTTGCTTTTGTACTCAGGTTTACAGAGAAGGCCTGAAAATTACAGGTGTAATCTACTTCAATGTGCAAATCCCAGTAAAAACATAGAAGCTATAAGTGTACTAATTTTTTTTATTCGTGGAAACCACTTTTCAGACTCCTTTCACTTACTAAAATGAATGGAAATAGGTTTAGTCAATAATTACAAAAAAACAAATAAAACAATTTAGTTCTCTGCTGTTATAATGAAAATAACAGTAGAATAATTACTTATTGCCAAGGTTTTCAAGAGACTCGACATTTTTGTCTTGAGAGCATACCACAGAGAAGATATTCTCCAACTGGATCTGTCACATACCTTGTTATTTTATCTCTATCCAACAAAGTGTAAAGTAAGGATAGCCAAATTTATTTCTCCACAGAATTTGAGTTTGTATACACCATAGGTATAAAAAGCTCATTAAAATTCATTTCCAAAATATGTGGTAGTCCCCTTCAATTTAGAATGGCCATACTTTATCAACATATTTTAACTGAAAAATTCCATTGAGTATCAGAGGTAAAATTGTCACCCATTATTAATGTCCCATTATTAGCAGTTTCACTACATCCTAACTAGAAACCTATCAAGATTTTGAAGAAGCTATTTTGCTTACCATATGCTTTTCAAACATTCCATTATTAACACCTCCTCTGACATGTACTAATAGTTTTACAGTTAGCAGAACACCAAATCTTGAAAATAAAATATTTCACCTCATCAAAGCCAGCAGCTTGTAAGTCTTGCAGCATTTGTCGATTAACTTCTGATGTTCCTTTGACAGCTGAGGTTGTTTCGTTTGCAAAAGGCAGAAGCGAGTTTCTTATCTCCTGCAAAACTTTATGATATGTTACAAATTTGGGGGGATTTCGGCCTTGTCTAGGATCTTCAGATAACATTTTGCCCATGCTGAGATCGGCTTTAGCAGCATCTGAGGGTTTAGGTAAATTCCTGAGGCTCTCTCGTATTTCCTGCAGCATCTGCTGGCTGCTGCCAGTATAGTTACTGGTAGGAAAAGTCTTAGGCCTCATTTGTCTATAACCTTCTGGCTTCTCACTTCTCTTCATGAAAACATCTATACATGCAACCTCCACCAAGGACTTGCACACACCAAAATTCAAGGAAGACTGGCTGGTTGTTTCAGAACTTGTGAAAGCAGGGGCTCTTCACCGTTAAATCGTGGTTCCTGTAGCGCTGGAGTGTGTCACAACCCAAAACTGCTATCCTGTTAACAAACAACAGAGAAAATCCTATTATAGGTACAGCAGCGAAAGAGTTCACAATGTGGCACTGAAATGCTCACATGCAGCACTGTCTTCACAGTTATTAAAAACATGTCAAGAAACTTCTTCAGACAGTCTTTACTCAACCTAAATTACAAACTGTGCCGGGGTTCTAACAGTCCGTTAACAAGAACATGTATTAGGTGCCTCAAGTCCGAACAGTCCTGAATTGCAAAGGATGTGGACAGAGCAAAGATGGACCTGGTGTGGTGGACAAGGCTTCCAAGAGCGCATACGAACTGCTGTGTGCGCTGCACCATCCCTACACCTCCTCTCTGCTGGTGCTGTCTCTGTTTACCACTCACATTCTCTCCATCAACACTTTCACAGCCAACTCTGCTACTCAGTTAGCTAGAGTAAGGACAAGATATTTGAGCTGTTCAACAATTCTGACACCAAGCTCCACTAACAGATTGAAGTGAGAAGTACAAAGTACACCAGTGAGAGTATATAATTACCACGATTTTATGCATTCTTTAGCAGTTGCATATGTACAAAGTAAATATCTGCCTAGTTCATTGCATGCAACTTCATGATCTCTTGTATCATCTGCCATTTAAACCTGTTTAAGGGTTCAGTTTCCTAAGGTTGTCACAGTCTCTTAGTTTGAGTGCCCTTGGACAAGTCTTCATCAATAGCTAAGTAATTTTAAAATTTAGTTCACATAAAGGAATATGAAAGCAGGGGAAAGAAAACAAATAAAACGTAATTCAACTTTTTTACTGTAAAATTGTTTAACAACTCCAGCATCAAATGCACTGAAAGCATAGCTGTGACATGTGGTAAGGGAAACAGAATTTTCTGCCAAAACCAAATTAATAACGTTTGCATTTTGAAGGTGCTAACTCATCAGGGAAGAACCCTATGCCTGCAGAGAACTCAAATCTCTGCATTTGTGCTGTGCACTCATTAGTACCGTAAGACTGTCACTGTTACAGCAAAGGACAGAGCAACTAAGGTGAAACACTGAGGAGGTTACACAGCATTTCCCTCTTCAGAGTATCATAAAATATAATTTTTGAAGTCTCTAATGCTCCACAGAGGATGATCAGTTACTAAGTGCAGGATACAAAATTTACATACCTTAGCACTATCTTTTCTTCATAGGCAACTAGAATTATAAAGCTCAACTCAAACTGTTCCTTTACTATAACACGTCTAACAGCAATACCAACACAGAAATGTTCTTACTTACTTGTTTCTGTTTCTCAAAGTGTTAAAAATTTGCATTCCTAGTTTTCTGAAGGATTATTTTTGAGGATTCAGATGTCTGCAAGCATCTTTTGTCTCTTAAAGCAGCATGTAGGTGTTTCTCTTATTAGACATGAATTAAACAGGTGTCTAAGTTTCACACAGTCTATAAAAAGTCACTCTTCCGTCATCCAGGATACTCAAGTGCATATATACTCAAGGATATATGCTACTAATGCTTGAGAAAATCATCACCTCCAGGAAAGTGAAATGTCCAGCATAAACTCATCCCAAAACATAGGACAACCAGGCCAGATATCTTAGAGGCTTAGTGATCCAGATTACTTGTTCCAACCCAGTCAGAATTAGGAGTATTCACTAGTCCACCACTGGCAGGGTAAGCTAGATAAAACAGTTGGTATTGATCTTGTTTCAGACAAATACCAATGAGAGAAGAAATGTCCATACACGACTTACTCCTTTTAACAACTCCCAAAAGCCTGGAATTCAGGAGAAAACAGTTGGTTTGCATCTACATATTTCACCATCATTTCACCTGCTATTTCAATATGCACTTCATGGTTACATCACAGGCGGCTGAGATAAACAAATATAACACCCCTCAGAGAAATCAATGTTAAATTAACAGACACTAAAACCATAAATGAGGAGACCTAGAGCCTACCACTGGGGCGGCGGGGGGGGGGAGGGGGGAGGGTTGGTGTCAGAAGTCAGCTTGTGCTCCAGCCTCTTTAGATGAAAAACTGAGAGAATTGCATTTCTTTCTAAAGTGTTTTGAGAACTAACTTTAAGACAAGGGATGCTGTGAGTGTTTGATGGCTACTATTTTGCTGGCAACTGCAGTATAACAGGATATGGACTAAGCAGTCTTGGAAAACAAAGCTGCACTTTCGCACATTTTTTTGGCAGAAGTAAAGCTTTACCAGTGTAAACCAGACAGTCCACTTATCTCCCACCACTTACTAGCACCAGCATAATTGTTCGTAAGGCCACACAGAGTGAATCAAGCTGAGGAACTTGCCCAGATAAATAGCAGGGGCTTTTTTTATGGTGGGTTGTTTCTTTTGGCAGCGGTGCTGGCTAATAGCAGTTGATGTGTATGTGACACTACAGTCTTAATTGCTCAGAATCCAAATTAAATTGGCCCTCTAGTTTAATGAAGTACAAGAAGGCAAGTATTACCATTGACTACCGTTAAACGTGCTTTACATATAAACTTCGAAATTCAAAAGTCGCCTCCTCTTACAGACATTCACACATACTTTAAAGCAAGAAAGTTTTGCCTGCTCAGTAAGAAACCTACCTCAATTTTGTACTTCTAACTAGCAAATACTAACTGTATCCAAGGGAACTGACATCTATTCTCCCTTGCAGTTTTGTATCATTAAAAGTAAATGATAGATCTATTTGCTAATGTGGTTATTTCCACTAATGAAGTTCGCTGCTTCCCAAAAGCAGTTAAAGTATTTTTCCTGTCTTCTCAACATATGGGGACAATGTATATTCCTCTACAGGTTGAAACTCTACAGAAAAAAAAAATTGTCTTTTTACAGTGTAATCATGAAAGATTGCACTTAAAAACAAGCATTTGAATGAAAACACATGCATGCAACTGTCAATGAGTTCCAAGTTTTTCTGGGGGAAAAAAATACACCGTTTTGTAATAGTTCTGTAACATTTCTTATCTCCAAAAGTTTTAAGCATACTTTTAAATACTCATGTTTCCAATTGAGTGTTGATTGCCACATACTAATCTATTTTGGTTTGCTATCATGTACCTGTTCTAATAACTGATTTTATACACCATCACAACACTTTACTGCTAGGAAAAGAAAAAATCAAGAATTTGGGAGATAAAAAATCAAATTTGTAGTAGCTTGGTTCAAGCTGACAAAAAGAAGCTGCTTTTCAGATAACAGGTCATTGAGTCATAAAGTAATCTGCCAAAGGATGCATTTCGAATGTTAAAAGTTTCCATAGGATGAGAAAAAAACCGGACCCTGACATTAGCAAATAAACACAACTACATATGTCCAGCGAAGACTGAGCTGCAAATGACCAAAGGCCGGCTGAACACTGGGAACATTGTGCATTCAGTCTGCTTGTTTCCGTTCTTACGCTCTACTATCTCCTTTACCAGGATACAGCTCTTAGAATCACAGAATAGAATCATAGAAGAGACCCTCAGGATCATCGAGTCCAACATTACCTCTTCTCACGTACAAATGTACTCTTAGTTATTCTCAGCGGCAGCAGCAGCAGTTATTTGCAGAGCATGCAAGAGTGATCCTTATGGCTACCGGCAGGACAGCCACCGAGGACCAAAGTGTAAGCTGCGCTGGCAGGTACCAAGGTAATTCCTGCAGCACAGCAGGACCCGGCGCCTCAAGGACCACCCAGCCCAGGAGGCTCCCGGTGCCGGGAGGAGCGCTAGGCACATCACAACCACCAACACCCCGACCCTGACTACGGCAGCAGGACACCTGCCGCCCAGCCAGCCCCAGGCCGCGCCCCGAGGCCGCTCTTGTGCGGCGTTGTCTCCCCGCACCGCCCAAGCCCCGGCCGCAGCGGCGGCGCCGGTTGGGGCCTTGTGCCGTATCCGGGCGAGGGTCCCGCCGCCCCTCCCGAGGAGCCGTTCCCCAGCGAGAAGAAGCCGCCTGCGGAGGCACCAACCCCCAGCGGGACACCGGAGACGGCGCCGTCTTCCGCGGCCGCGTCCCGCCCGCTCCCGACGAGGCAAAAAGAGCCCCAGGATCCCCCGGTCGGTCGTCGCGGACAGGGTTCGTTGTCGTCCCCACGCTGCAGCCGCGCCTCGGCCTCTCGCCCCCAACCCGCCGCGGCACAACCGACCTACCTGCGGCGAGAAGGCGGCGGCGGCGGCAGCGCCCCGAGCCCGGGCGTGGACACACGAAGCTCGGCTCGGCCCCGCCCGCGCAGCGACAACCGCCGCGGCCCTCCGCGATGCCGGCAGCGGCTCCTCGGTCCCTCCGCCAGCGCCCGCCGCCGCCGCCACGGGCCTCTCAGTTCGGCGCCGCCATTTTGTCGGTGTCTCCGCCGCGGAGGGCTTCCCGGATATGGACAGCTCCCAGCCTGCCCTGCGCGCACGGCGCTCCCCCCGCAGCCCCGACCCGGATGGAGCCCGGCAGCACAGAAGCAAACACCGCGGCCCCCGCCCCGGGCACGGAGCCCCACAAAGCCCATACGGATCCTCCCCCCCCGCCAGGCTGCAGGTGTTCCTTCTTCCTTCCGCGGCAGCGCCGAGATCGAGGGATAAATACCGATTTTCTAAGGGGAAAAAAGGCTTTACCGAGCCTCCGTGATCCAATTAACGCCTGAAGGAAGGACTCATTGCGGACCAGCGTGCCTAAGTTACCAGGGAGGAAAATCCATCACTTATCCCTCGGAGATGCACCTCAACCGTTTCTCTTCTCAGGCAGAACGTTGCATTTCGAAGTAAATTCTTCTTGGCAACTCCGTGCGCTCCTTCCTGAAGAGAGGAGAGCCCTGGCCCCAGCGGGGATCCGGAGCAGGTAAGGTTTCCTTATCGCAAGCGATCAAGAACACCGTTTTCCTTGACGTGGAAGTAAAGTGCACTGTGGCGCAGTTTTGATGGAAAAAGCCATATAAAACCTTGTAGCTTAATGTGCTGCTGCCCAAGTCCTGAGGCTTCCTTCCATCTTTCAAATTGTATCCCCAGGATCAGTACAAATAACTTGCAGTTATTTACCTTCCTGCAAAGATGATTATATCTATTCAAACTAATTTAGTAGTCAGACCAGTATTCCTGTGCAAAGCTTTTTATTAAAAAGAGAAAGGGTTCTCTGCAAAAAAAGTAGGTACAACACCAATCATAAGATTTAACTTTTCAAAGTTTGCAACAGACCAGATGTGAAATTTTGATTGTGACAAAGACTACGTCTCCAGTTTAGAAAGTCTTGTTCTCACATCTGAAAACACAGCCAACACATCTGTCAATTAGGACCTCAACTATAAAAAGAAAAATCTGTTGAGAGTTACCAGCACATTATCGAGTTTTAACATTCAGCATCCATGATGAAGCTGTAGATAATCCAATATTATGTAACCAAAATGCTAAGACTCCTATAGAACCTTTCACATTTCACAGCTTCAACAGCTTTCCTTTCCAGTTCTCATGAGCTAACATGAAAAGTTAGGTCCCCTAAATAAAAACTAAATAAAACTCAGATTAAAAAACCCTCTCTCAGGTGACATAAAAAGAATTTCAAAGAACCCCATAGTTTGGCCTTAGAATTAATCCTTGAAAAATCTCTTCACCAGGGCAGGAATAATTAGGGGTTTACCTTCTCTTCATTTTGTATGCACGTGTATTATGGGCATCAGTTTGCAGCAAATATCTTGCACTAGCGACCTGCCTACCAAAACCAAACAGGCACTGGAGCATCCTGGAGCATCAGTAATGAGTTACAGCTTTCAGAATTTGAGGTACCTTACAATTCTTCTGCAGTACCAGGACCAAGCTGGAGGCCTCTGCCCCACATGCTGACAACAGACTAGTGAGTATCATTAAGAATGAACCTGACATTTCCCAGTAGTTCAAGGTGATCAGTACTTCAAAGGGACACTGGAGTCATTTCATGCGAAGAGTTGTCTGTTCACGTAAATAGCCTCTGCATCAGTACCATATACTAGGCATGGTCCTAAAACATCTAAACTGTTCACGGACAAAGTCTGATTTGGAATTAAGTTGGTGATTTCCATGCGGTCTTTGGTAGGATCGTTGCTTAGCCAGGCACTTACTACAGACTGATTAATGGCACTGTGGGAAAGATACGTAGTACTTCTTCCTCCTGAAAGAAAGAGAGGGAAATAAGTTCCAATTTAGTTTATGCATTCTCAGAACTTGGAGAAACATAATAGATATGGAACAGACATATCAGGAACATCATTTTATATTTAAGTCAGTTTTCAGATTAGTTAATAGATGTCGTCTCTTTGGTAAACAAAGGAAAAAATGCTAAAAAAAAAATAAAAAAAATCAAGTACTTGAGGTGATCACAGAAACCTGCTAGCAGCTCTGTCCTCAGTTAAGACAAAGGTCAGTACAGTTATGAACTCATCTTGCTGAACAAACAGTGTAAGTAGCTGCAAATTTTTCTAGCTGGAGACTAAAGCAAGGACAGACCTAGGAACAAAATTCTTTCTATACAATGTCTTGATACATTTGGGGCGTCAGCTTCCCTTTAGTAACACTTATTCCCTACCATCTCTTCTCCCTACTTACTCTGCAGCAAGTGATACACCTGGATTTCACTTTGAATTTTTTCCAGATAACATTTTACATTCAAACTGAAGTCTCACAGTTTGAGAACTATCAGTCAGTCTAAAATTAACAAGTGGCTGGAAGTGATGCTAAACAATTTCTATTTAGTATACCTGAAAACATTCAGATTACAACTTGAATCAGTTATGCCATTGTTTCCCTGTATAGAACTGAGCTTTGAATGGCAACTTTGAGGCCAAAGGCAGCAGATGACACCTAAAACTTTCCCTACTGTTTACAGTCTGAAGTGACAAGCAATTAAGCAGTCTTTGTGACTAGAATGTGAAAATGAATGTTTACATTAAGTCAGTATCATATCCTTAATAAAAATCCAGCCACAATATGAAGGGATCCAGTTTCATTCATTGAAAGTTCCAATTATGACCCTGAATTTGTAATTCCACTATGCTATTAAGGTAAAAATTATTTTGGTATTATAGCATTTTGTGTATCTCCCTCAGAGACTCAGATAGTAGTGTATCATTTAGGCTTCTTTCACGTCTTTGACAGAATCATAGAATGTTAGGGATCAGAAGGGACCTCAAAAGATCATCTAATCCAATCCCCCTGCCAGAGCAGGAACACCTAGATGAGGTTACACAGGAATGTGTCCAGGTGGGTTTTGAATGTCTCCAGAGAAGGAGACTCCACAACGCCCCTGGGCAGCCTGTTCCAGTGTTCTGTCACCCTCACTAAGAAGTTTCCTCTCAAATTTAAGTGGAACCTTTTGTGTTCCAGTTTGAACCCATTACCCCTTATCCTACCATTGGTTGTCACCGAGAAGAGCCTGGCTCCATCCTCGTGACACTCATCCTTTATATATTTGTAAACATTAATGAGGTCACCCCTCAGTCTCCTCCAAGCTAAAGAGACCCAGCTCCCTCAGCCTTTCCTCATAAGGCAGATGTTCCATGCCCTTAATCATCTTTGTTGCCCTGCGCTGGACTCTCTCCAGCAGTTCCCTGTCCTTCTTGAACTGAGGGGCCCAGAACTGGACACAATATTCTTTGCTATATACAGATGCTTTTTAAGTGAACACGATCTATCTTTGAAATACTGGATGTGCCCCTTCACACACTGGACAGAGTACAGCACATTCAAAACAAAACAAATGCAGACCACAAGAAACTCACACAACTGTTTGCCTTATTTTTTTCCTAAAGTGCCTATCAGGGCTTTCTTTCTAAGAAAAGAAACAAGCTTGTAATTTTCTGTATTAGGCTTGTGTTATTAATTGGGTCATGTGAGAACACCAACTTTAATTGTTGCCAACTGACAAATTCAGTGCAGATCGACTTCAAACATCCTTACCTTGATGAAGAAAAGATGGTTTTTCAGATACATCTGTGGAAGTATCCCAGTGCCAAAGAGAACCATCTTCAGAACACGTAAATAAGTGATCAGGGTTGGAAGGATGGAAGTGAACTTCCCACACTGGAGGTGTCAAATAAAAATCAAACAAAACCACTTCAGAACAAGTATCAAGTATTTTGCTCAGGGTGCTTTCGCCAGCATGATGTGGACATGCACTTAACAAGAAGCCAGGCCCCCACCAAAACCTTCAATTGTTAAGTGTGTGTGGGTAAGGTATTTACTGCTGTTTTCCCTCCCCTAGGAGGAAAGGAAAAAGAAAGAAAGAAAAAAAAGGCTATTTTGTTGCATTTTCAGTACTGTGGAAATTGTTAAAGGTTAAAATCTTATCTGAATTCAGGCATTCTGAATACTTTCTCATGCCATCTTCCCTGCTATCAAGTTTCAGTTTGCACACAGCATGCATTCCTTCCCAGCACACACATTTTTTTTGTCTGAACACCACAACTGTACAAGAGATATTTAGGTTAGTAAAACAGTAAAACTTAACTTCTCAAGAAATACTTTCACTCTTTAAATATAATTGTGGCACCAAGAAATTTTGAGCATGAAATGAATTGCTGTCTTGTTCATTTAAAGTTACCAGGAAGGTGATAAGCTGTTTCAGCATTGTGGAGGCACCAGATGGATCTGTACCATCTTCAGTCTCCTTCCTCGGGTTTTCAGGTTTATTAGTAACTGCATTCTTGCTTTACTACAAGTGCATACTACAGCATCAATTTCTATGACTATTTACATACCTACCCTTCTAGAATCACAGCCATTCGGATTAAACGCATCTAATGATTCATTAAAGAACTGGTTACTAAGTCTAGTTTTAGTTTGGATAGAGTTGGCTTTTAGATAAAAACAAACTGAAGCCAACTGTATGAAAACACACTAAGTAGCAACTATGTGACTGCTTTCTATTGTAGAAACACCACCTCATTTTTTTACAGAAATCAGAAACTTTTCTAAAATGCCACCTTCTTCTCCCCCTTCTGTTTCAGGTACTTACTTTCTGCTTCATGAGCATTTAGCAGGCACACTGGCATAGTACCCTGCCTGATGTCCCATATACTCAGCATCCCATCCTGGCCCCCCGTGGCCACAATGTGCTGCTGATTGGGATGCCTGTCCACACAGTGCAGAGGAACTCTGTCACCTGTCCTGCAAAGGAGAAGGAAAAGAAAAACAGAACACCAACCCAAACATGAATTCTTTATTCAGTTTCTATTTTGTTCTACTTTATCTCTTTGAGCATTGATGAACAAGGTAACTGCATAGGCTGAAGGTTCAATTCCTGCAGCATCTGGTTACTGCAGGCTGAAGCCACATGACATCTGCTGGAAATTAAAGGCATGGCAATAACATGAAGCTACAATTGGATGAGCAGCAGGTTCTATGCCTTGTTGTATACAGGCATCTACACAGTATCCAACAGCTTTACAGGAGTGAGAAAACCTCGCATACAGATAACAGTCTAAGTCTGCTCTAAGTATACCTACAATAATAGGAAGTTTACCCTGAAATTCATATTCTAATCACAGTTTCAACATATACTAAGACTTACAAAGGCAGACCGGGCGCTTGCAAAACCAGGTACATAAACCACAGCCTATTAACAGCAATGGCAATTATTCCACAGGCAAGAGAATTTGAGTCTAGCTCAGTTTGTTTTCTCACAGTACCTCATAAGACACAAAGCTGTCACTGAAATTCATTTCAAGTGCCAGAAACTTTCTACTGAGCTTGTGGAGAAACACAGATGTAAAGTATATTCAATTAGGGAAAAAGTTTTAGGTGAAGGGGGTTTTTTTGTTTGTTTTTCTCCTAAAAAAAAGATCAATTGTACAGCTGCACTAGTCCTTCAAGAGTTAAGTCATAATACAGAGCATCTAAATACAATGCTCAACCACAATAGTAATTCAGCCATTAAGCAGAATCTGCTTTTGATCATTTAAATACCAAAGAAGTTTGGTTTTAGGATTTTCAGCAAAAAAACCCAAACCAAACCAAAAACCAATCATGATCCCATTGTCAAGAAGGTATCACGAAAGATTTAAATCAGATTATATAAAGAAACACATCCTTCTCAGTAAATACGTAAAAAAAAAAAAAAAGTCTTACAAAGAAAATATTTGAGATGGCTCATTTCTTTGCTGTCTGAGATCCCATATTTTTAACTGTCCAATTGAATTTACTGTCAAGATCTCATTTGTGCGAAGGAAAGTCACTGCATGGAGTGTACTGCTGTCTGCATTGTCTGCAAGAGAGATAAGGAAAGCAGTCAGGTAGACCTGTGGAATGCTAGTCTCCATTTAACTATGATAAAAGAACTCTTTAGAAAACACAACACAGCTGCTTAAACATGGTTATAACATTTCTGCATTTTCAGGGGCGGAGACAGACCAGCATCATGTGAACTTTAAGTCTTGCAAGGGTACCCTATGAATAAGAAGCCATTGCTTCCTTTATCAAACACTGCTGAGACAAATATGTAAGAAGCTATATTTAATTTTCTCTGGTGCTTACAGAACTACTTGTTGATCTGTAAGATTTCTTTCTATAGCTCCTAAGAAGAAGAACCCAGGTCCATGGTTTTCATAAGAGTTCTCTTTATATGCTCTGCATCTGCTGACAGGAGGCAAGCAGTGGAGCTTTTCATAATGCAATTCTTCCTTTGAACATAAGAAACAGTAACTCTGGCTGAGAACATTAAGCAGTTGTGTGCAGAAGCACTTAATTCACCAACTTTCTTTAGACCTTTTATAAGAATGTCAATGTGATATCCATCCTTGTCCCTACAGCCAAACCAGAATTATGCTGTGCTTGTTAACTAAATAGCAAGGCTCTTTTTTTCCCAAGGTCCTTTTCTCCAGTGCTTCTCTTAGTCACAATTATTTACAGTGTCAAACACTTCACAGCACTGAGGTGAAACTTTTCAGGTTTTAGGAGATAATATAGACATAATTTTCTTATATTTTCATGTTGTTGTTGTATATAAAATTATCATCTTGATTATGATGGGTAACATTGTTAAGTCTACTTTTACCTCAAGTATTTTAAAATTATTTGTGTAAGCCCATACTGAAAATATATGCAAATCTCTTGCTGCATAAGATGGAAACCTTTTCTGATATTGAGACAGACAAGTTACATTGATGCTTGGTTCCAGATATTTGAATGATTTTTCTGCCTACTATTCAAATGAAAGTCAAGGGAAAGAAAAAACAAACACATACACAACAAAATACCATTAGAAAGTGTTAGATTACTGAACACTGAAGGTCTAAAGGATTTAAAATTTTGTGACAGAATAACAGTGTTTCAGCAATGATATATGTTTATGGCTTGGAAAGATTTTTACATTGTTTTTAACTCTGAAGATTTTTTTCCTACCACAACTGACTATAAACCCATCAACTTTGTACGGTACTGTTAAATCCATTAAACAATAACAGCAAGGTACTCCTTTACAAATATTTCATGAGGTACAAGAGTTCTGTCTTCATGTTAAAACATGTTGAGGATTCGTCTTGGCACATGGGAAACATCACGATGTCATTGAATTGGGAAGCAGTACGAAGAATTGCTTACATTATAGAACACCATCCTGAAGAACTTCAAAGCATCTTTCAAGATGTTCTCACTCCCCTCTCCAACTTTTATTGTAAAACAATCCCTAGTCAATGAGTTTGTGCTAGTCCCCTTCCACATAACTCCAGGTAAGCTTCACTTACCAGGTCATAGATATGATTGACTTATTTATGGATCACGCCTATTTTAACATTTCTTTTCCCATTTCCAAAAGGACATTTCTCAATTAATTTACATGCGATTTCTTAAATGTTTATGGACCAGGAAATCTCAATGAAAAGTCTTACTGCAGCATAACACTGGCTGATGCTGCAATTACAAAGCAAGCATATTTACATAGTACTATCAAGTGAGTACTAAGAAAACTAACAGCTTGAATCCTGCAGATTGTTTAATCTGTATGTAAGTATCTGAGCAATTACCCAGCGAAAAATATAGATTTTTTCTTTTTTTGTGGACATGTGCTTCCTGTGAGTCAGCAAAATATTTTACTCTATTTAACTTGTATCAGAACATTCCGTGTTAATATCTGTAAGTAAAAATTCAAAAATAAAATAATCCTTTTAAACTAGTTAATCTTCTCACTCGTCAAAGGAGAAGTTACTGTGTTTTGTGAAAGAAAAAAAGTATTGAAAGGTTTCCTACAGGAATTCTCAAGGAGCTTCAGTAAAGGGCGGCAATTAATAGGATTTATCTTGTGTGTGTATATACAGCCATGCACACACACAAGTATCCCCTCTAGAAATCCCAGAGCACTTCCTTCCTTAATTGGCTTATCACTGAATTCCTTCATCTGCTGGAGGAAAGATTTCACTTGAGGAGAAACACAGATGCTGTGTCAAACAGAAGTTTCAGGGAGAAGGTTCTGGTTTAATAATGCCACTATCAAACTCAGTGTTACTGTCCTTTAAGTTATTTCTTCTATTAAATTTAATTTCCAACAGATGCTACAAACTTGTATTCTATTTCCATAAGAGTAGTATGGTAGAAGAGTTAGGAATCACCAAGTTTTGACACTTGGTGTCCTTCTATCTGGTAGAAGAACAGGGTACAAACAGTGGTTTCTGGTTCTTAGTGTTCCTTTAAATGCAGAGAAACAGGTGTTTTTGTATATGGCCACCATGAGGGCTAATCTTAGTACAAACAGCAAACTGAAATGACTATTTTACTGACCTCCAGTTATAAAGAACTTGGGACACAATACTTCTAACCATATTTCATGTATACAGTCCTGGCATTTAACAGTTCTAGATGAACCAGAAGCCTACAGGGAACGCTAGGCGTGATATTCTCCATCTGTTAAAACATTAACTGCCAAATATCTGAATGACCATAGAAATATATCTGAAATGTGCTTCAAGCATCTGAAGTCTGGAGGATTACATGAATAATCTGGAGCAAACACAATCAACTTGGAATATTTAATTCACTTCTCAACTGACTTCGTGGTGTTATCATTTGAGAAGTTAAAAAACAAACAAACCACTCCAAATCAAACTAATTTGAACAGTTATTTGACATACCTATAGATCTTACTGCATTCTTTTGGTCAGCTCTGAAGAGATTTATTCTACCATCTTCTCCAACAGTGACAATTTCTGGGTTGTTGCAGATGACCCCGGTACATGTTGCTCCACCACAAGACGTGTCTTGATCCACATGATAATGGGCTTTCTCCCACCGCTGGTTGGCAGATAAAGTCTAAGTAGTAACCAGACATGAAATTCTGCTGTTAAATAATGATACTGATAGACCACAGCTTCCAGATTACTTATGAAACCAGAAACAAGCTCCAGGAAAGCCACACTAACTCCCAGGAATTACTCTCCTATACAAATAAGAATCAGAGATCTAAGTTTTCCTCAACTCTTGAGCATACAACCCTTCAATGGAACATGGATTATTTCTTCTCTAAACCACCTTTTTCACGAGCTAGAAATCAGAAAGAACACAATCTATTTATGAACTGTGAAAATGTTTTTCACTAGACTTATCTCTTCAGTCTTTTCCTGGGACAAAAGAGCTGAGGCCTTCACAAAATATAAGGTCTGATTTAGATTTTGATTGCAAAGAATTTAGTTTATTTTAGGCACCACCTCAAACTGTTAACAGATATTAGTCTTTATTGTGTCATTGTGAATATATAAAAAATCATTATGCATTTATTTTCAGCGATTTACAATCAAAGCAAAAGACTACAGACTTTACATATCTTCCTTCACGCAGTACTCGTGAGAAGAAATTCCACATCAGTCATTTAGTTCAAGAATGCAAAAACTCTAATAAGGCAGGTACGAGTCCATTAATACCTACTCTCCCCAAACAATCTTGACTCTTAAAGTATGTTTCCAGTGAACGGACCATTTGGTTACACAAATATAGTAGTGGATACCTCAGCCTATCTATCTCTGGAATCTAAATTATGTGGCATGTATGCAAAATGCTTTTTTGTTTCCTTTATTTATGAAGCCAAAGCTTTTTTAAACACATTTCAAAAAACTGATTTTGGTACGCAGATGTTTCTTGCTCTAGCTGTTTTGAGAAATCTTATGCTAAGATCAAAGTGACCTGTATCACACAGAATAGCAGCTTAAAGCCAGTGCAAGTTACTTACCTGGTTATTTTGGTGATGACGGAATATAGTTACAGTTCCTGTTGATGAGGCAACCACGATTCTCTCTTGATCCAAAAACTAAAGACAGATCATAATAAGCATACTATTGGCTGATATCAGAACCTGGATGATCATTTTGATTTTAGAGTAACCTAAATTATTGGTAGGTATAGTCAAAAAAAAACAAAGCAAAACAAACAAAACTACCCCACCACAATCTGATCCTGATTGGTTTTGTCTCTCTTCTTCATAAGACCTTTTTTTGTCAATCTCAGCATTTTGACAGATCACTATCACTAAACTTCCCCTAAGTGACAAGCCCTTAAAAAATACAGATCTATTCAGCACAGCAATTTTACCTGCATGTCCATAACATCACCATTGTGCCTGATGTCACACAGCAGCTGAGGTTCTCCTTGATATTCACCATTGAGGCCCACATTTCCAACGTCTCCAACAGACCAAATGGAGATCCTGTTATCCTGTGAGGAAATGACACCACCAGTTTTACTCGAAAACACTTCTAGAAGTCTCTAACAATAAACCAGCCCAGATGTCACAGCCTTCTCTCCACAGCCAGGGAAAGCAATGTGCTGCAGGCCGCTCTGCTCCTGAGGAAGCCATCGCCGGCCTGAGGGAAGCACCCACTCGGCGGGATAGCACTGCCAGGCAGCCGGGCGGACCCTGGCTTCCTTAGGGATGCGCGCAAGGCATACCCAAGGGAACGCCGGGACGGGCAACGCTCACGCCAAGCTCCGGCCCTCTCTAAGCGGAGACTGAGAGGGCCGAGGGGGCAGTAGGTGCCGCCGCACGTCCCACCCCCCAGCGGGAAGCACGCGCCGCGCCGCCGGGCCCACCCACCCGCTACCTCGTTGTCCCAGGAGCCGGTGGCGAAGAGGTCGGGGGGCTGGAGCGCGGCGGAGGGCAGGGGTCGCCAGCGCGTCTTGCTGATCTTCTGCGACACGAACTTGGCGCACACATCCTCCATGGCCGCCCACGCCGCGCGCCGGCTCCCGCCCGATTCGCGGCGCGCCTGCTGATTGGCTGCGGCACGACGGCGAGCGCGGAGGGACAGGCTTGTGGCGCGGCGGCGAGCGAGAACGCCTGCGGGCGGGCTGGGATCGGGATCGAGGCCAGCCATGGCGGGGAAGCGGGACGGCTGCCGGCCCGGACCCGCCGTATGTAGCAGCCGCACCGCGCCAGCTGCCGGCGCTTACCGAGACGGAGAGGCCGGAGCGGCCTGCGCCCTATCAGCGCCGGCTGTCAGCTAACCGGCAGCCGGAGGAGCGGGCGCGGAGGTTGCGTTCCCGTCCTGGGGAACGCAGGAGCAGGGGGTGCCGGGCGCTGCCGCTGCGTACCCGGGCCTCGCCGGCACGGACCGCGACCACTACACCCGCGCGTACCGCCCAGTTCTGTGCAGAATCGGGTCGGGAGAGAAAGAAACAAATAAGTGAATTTGGCAGTGTGGTCGGTCACCTGTCTGCGCAGCTGGGCCACCTTCCCCCCAGAATGTTGCACGGGTATGTTACATCTTCACAAGGCCGCCAGCTTTTATTTTCTGAAAATAGTGACTTTTACAGCAACTAATGATTTCCAGTCTAGATTTGCTTTTAAATATCTGTGATTGATATTCTCCTCCTTCAGTCGGATTCCTACTTGGACAGAAGGAAGCACGACAATATTTTTTAATGCCCCAAATAGTGCATTAAATCAAACAAGAACATACATGTGCTTCCTTTATCGTATTTCACTTGAGACCTAGACAACCATGCAATAAATAAAGTTCAGAGGTTGGCTGTAAAATGAGCTAAGGCTGACATAGCTATGTTGTCATTTTGGAAGACAGGACTGTCTGTCCAGTCACTGCAGTGCAGTGAGGGGCTTTTTCACAAGCACCTTCCTACTTTTACAAACCAATTTTCTGCTGCATTTTTTCCAAAGCTGCCACTGCCAACTCTCTGAGGTTCTGCCAGGTGAAATTACCAGCATTACCAGCAGTGGCTTGGTCAAACTTTTGCCTGTGCTATTGCCGTTTGCCAGCCAAAGCCATCTGTCAGATTTCTTCTACACAGCATTTCTGAGTTCTTCATCAAGTCTGCTGTGAAATTTTGTAATCATTCAGATGTGATACCAAATCAGTGATATTTTGTATGATTTATGCATCATTTAAACTTCATTTTTGAGGAATGTTTTGGGTTTTTTTTAATAATTAGGTACTGCAGAGTGCAACACTGAACATATTCAAAAAGCTGGATGCTATTATAGTCTACCATACCGTAAGCCTTAAAACAGCTTTGTTGTACGCCACAGTATCATTATTATTCTACAGCAGTCAATACCTTTGGGGCCCTTTTTTAAATTAACAGCAATCCTGCAAGTCACTGTGAACTCCAAGGGTATTTTCTGCTAATTTTTGTAACACTCGTGAGAAAGGTCAACAGGCAGCCTCGGAATACAGCTACAGACCAGACGGCTAAAAGTTGAAGAGATAATACTTTGGGATTATTGAAATGTTTTATTAGGCAAATGTTTTTGTTGGTTACTTTGTGATTTCTTTATTTTCTCTCTCGTGCTCTTGGGTGATTTATTTCTTTGCTCAGGTTGTTTGTTCAAAAGCATTTGGGTAGTATTAAGAGGAGCAGGTTGGACGTAGAGGCTATTTTCATTAAGAAGGAAAGAAAGAATCACAATTTTCCTTCCCAGTCTTACACTTTTTTTAAGAAAATATTGGCAGCATGCTATGTGATGGAGGGAAGAGCTGTGATGGATTTAGGACTGCTCTGTAAACCTTTAAATATATTTTCTGTTTGGTCATTATGAAAGATGTGTACTGTGTTAGTATGTTGTTTCAGTGTAATATCAGATTTAAATAAACAAAAGGTGGAAACAAACACCGGGAGAAAATACACCTCATTAGAATATTTCCAAGGTTGTAAAAAATTACATTAAGTCTAGATGAAGCTGACTCTGGCCATTGGGTCCAAACATATTAGCTGAGACAACAAGAAGCATCTATGGACTGTCCTTAAATGCAGCTATAGCTAGGAGTGTGAGTGAAAGGGAAGAAAATGGAAAGCATGCCTCTCTCTGCCAGAGGTTAGGGAGCCTGGGAACGCAGGCACTTACTAGATCAGTGGATGTACTAGGGCAGGATAAAGCTAATTCTGAACTCTATTTGCCTATAATCTGCTTTCCTCTAATTATCATTCAACAATATTTTAAGAAGGTTATTTGGAGATGCCGTATTTACTGCTGGTCATAACTCCTGGAGTTGTGCCCAGTTTGATCTCTTGAACAAGCGCAGTCGCTCTGCAGGGAACTGCAGAGCAGACTTAAAAGCAGAGTGCCAGGGCCCTGAGTGCATTCGTAACCCTTACACTCACTTACCTGGGGTTCCAACCTGGGCTGGGCACCCGCTCCTGGCCTGAGCTGTGTCATAGGAGGGCCCGTGCCCAGCCATGTCCCTGACTGGGTGAATGGCTTGACTTGAGGCCTGACTTGTCACTTCGCTTTTGCTTGATGGTAAAACCATTACTGTGCCCAGCCTTGCTCTGATTGCCTCGCTCAGACACTGTGGGATGGCGTCCTGCTGAGTGGCATTGTCATCCCTGGCTCCAGGCTCACCTTCCCTCATGGAGGGGTCCCAGTTCTGCTGCTCCCTAACGCAGAGAGTCACTGATGCGCCTAGGTCCTTCCCACCTCCTCTTTGAGTGCAGGGCGTAGAAAACAGGGATGCCGAGTTCAAAATAATGTGAACTTCTGAAATTGAAGTAAAAAATGGAGGTATGCACCAAGCTGGCTTGAGATTGCAGGAAAAGAAATAAGAGGAAGGAGAGTGATTAAGTTAAAACAAGAGTGGAGGCAGGGAGAAGAGTGAGTGTAGGTGTAGAAGCCAATTAGTGTGAGGTTTGGGACATAACTATGGAAATGTTCAGCAGGAACATTTCATAGGGAAATTTCTGCTTGTGATATGCATATGCATTAGCAGATGAGATCAGGCAGTGATGATCAATTTTTCATATGCTTTTTAGATTCAAAGAATTTTTAAAATCTTTAAAGAACTTTAAAAATCGAATAGGTTCAGGAGGTAGAAAGCAAGGGATGAAACAGAAAAAGTAGCATGGAGGGCTTTATGTATAAATGCATGTAAGTACTGCTAAGGGATTGAGATGTGGGTGAATGTGTGGAAGAGAGATCCAACATGTGCTTAAAATTCGTGGGATTCTGTGTCAGAATAATCAAGTGATGACCCACTCTGGCTGCTGGCATTCCCGTGCCTCTTCCCTAACAGAGTTGTCCATGCAGGAGCTCCCTGGGGAGTACAGGGAGGTGGCTGTACCTGTGGGAGATGGAGCTGCCTGCAACAGTGGGCACCCATAGACCAAGGTGCTCATGTGGGTTTGGACAAGTGCGGGGTAGGAGGATGCAAGAATACTGAGTGCCAGAGCAGATGGAGAGGTTTCACATGAATGCTGATGTCCAGAATTTTTTTTTTTTTTTTTTTTCAAATTTCTGGTTGTCTTTTACTCTAGTGTAGAATGTCTGTGTTCCTTTTAGTTTTATCTTAAAGGATATACTCTGGAGAAGTTTTTAAAATGGACTCATGGCCTGGACTTATAGAGCAGAAAGAGCTAGGGACCCTCACATTTGTTTACTGCACAAATGGGTGCATCCTGCCACTACTGGTGCACGTTAGTTTCTCAGGGCCCTTTGAGGCAACTTGGCTTGTCTTAAAGCTCCCGGAAACCAGCAGAGCCAAATGCTGTTCCCTTCACACATGCCTGGTATCCATCCAAGACACCCCAGATATTGCTTAGGCTCACACTTACGTTCCTATCATTCTCTGAATAGTCATGCCAAAAATATAGCCAAGAAATGGCCAATAGGTGAAGTCATTCCGAAAGTACCTGGGCAAGTCTGCAAGTTCCTAAGAGATAAAGGTGGGCTCTTTCTCGATGCTCTGTGACAAGCTTAACCCTAATTCATGCTGGTCTCAGTAAGCAGTTTGTATGTAAATGGTTTCTCTTGTGTTTCTGGTCTCCCAAGGGGGTAAGTATCCCTGGAATGCTTTTAAACACGGGCCAGCTAGTTTCTTGCCAACAGCCTCTCTATGTGAGAGCAATGCATTTTTCTTGCATCTGACAACAGAAAATGTCTTTTACATTTAAAACAATGAAGTATTTTTGTGTATGTATTTTTACAATGTCTATCTGTTCTCTGTACTTGCTGCCCTTCGGGAATTCCTCTAACTGCATGACTTCTTTCCTTCTCTCCCAGCCCACTGGATATAACAGGGAGACCTTTTATATTCTGGGATAGGCTGGGAGTCTCTCACAGACTGTAGAACAGTTGCCAGATCATGCTTAGGAGAAGTTAGATGGGGAATACAAAATGAAGCAGTGAATCTGCCTCCAGGATTAGAAGAATCAGTTGAGAAAGGTCTGGGAAGTCTATGGATGTGACCTGCTATATGCATTGGGCAACTGCCGGATTTGCATTGTTTTGACTGCTAAACAGAAAACCAGATTCCCACCTTCACCTAATTTTCTTCACCTGAACCACCATTGATGGGATGTAGTGTATGTGTTGCATAGAGCTGGAACAGGCTTATCCCTCCCAGGATGGGTTCTCACACAGAAGATGGTGTTACCTGTGTCTCCCATGAGGGTCTGTTAGGCTGTGGTATGTTAGGCTGTGTATGTCCTTGGATTAGGAATGCTTTTAAGAAACAAAATAAGATTTGAATTTATATCTGATGGATGATACCTTATTTTCTCTAATGTTTATACACGATCCAATTGATAGGGCCTATCTATTCATAGTTATCTATCACTATTCTCATGTTTCAAAAGCAAAGAACTGAAAACCGTGCTGTCTGGTACCAAGCAGATGACATACTTGCACTGTTGTGTCTGATTAAGAGAGGAAGAACTTAAAATTGGAATCCCGGAGGTGTGAAAGTTCATTTACAGGGATCAGAAGGGGGGACAAATGCAAAAGTCACAGCACTGACAGTAGGTTTCCCAAAATTGCCACAATGGAATTTGCTTTCTGTTAAAAACAATAGAAACACATACAAATAACAGGTGGCAAATGAATATTGGTGACAAAATTAAAAATTAAGGAGTTCAGGAGCACCCGGGAATACCACATGACTGTAGGAAATTAATTCTGTGCTGAAGTGCCTTATGCCAGAGGCTGTGGGAGGAACCAGAGGTGCTACTTCTCCCTTCAGATTGTTACTTCACCGTGTCCTACACTGGGACAGAGAAAAGGCCACACCGGAAGCATCAGTCTGGCATTTATTAAATTCTGAGTTACTGATTTTATGACCTAGACACCTTTTGAAAGTAATTTTAGTTTGTAAGTTTGTCCAGGAACAACATCGCGCCAGCAGATGCTGCTGTAGATCACTGGTACCCTGGCAGCGTTTAGCCATACACGCAGGTGCCAACTCTCATAAGCTCCCACTCCTCCCCAGTTTTTGTGTTGTTTCCCAGTCATCTTCCTTTACCTGGCCGCTGTCCTGCCGCCCCTGCCGTTGACAGCCGCCTCCCGCCCGGCCGGGTTAGGGCTGGCGGGGCCGACGGCGCGCCCGCTGACCAATGGCAGCCTCCAACACGTAGGCCTGGCCCGCGCAGGCTGGCCGAGGCCAATAGGCGCGCCCCATGCAAAGTACCGCGCCGCGGGACTGCGGTAATTGGCTCCGTTGCAAGGGCGGCGGGGCGCGCGCTGGGCCGCTGCGGGGAGCCGGCGGCGGCGCCGTGACCGGCAGTGCGGGCCGGGCCGAGGACCGCCGCCCCACTGTCCCGCCTCTTCGGTACGCGGCGTGTGCCGGCTCCTTTCACGATAGCTGCCAAAGCCGGGGGCCGGAGAGGAAAGAAAGCACCGACGCGCTGTTTCGCTAACTCATTCATTAACGGAGCTCCTTAGCTCACAAGCCTGCGGACCCATCCCAACTCCCGCAGCCCCGCCACATCTGGGGCGAGGGCAGGGCTGCCCCCTCGCTGCCAGCGCGTTATCCACCGCCCTTGCAGCCAAGCCTGCGAACCGGGAGCAGCCGCCGAGTCCGCGCGCCGCAGGCTGCGGCTGTGGGGAGGGGCGGGCTCAGGGCCCGGAGGCTGGGCGGGAGGGTGCTGTGGGCACCAGGGCTTGGGCCATCCGTGTGCTCTGCCAGCCCGGGCGCGTCCCGCGCGCTCTCCGCACTTCCAGCACCGCGCGAGTGGCTACGACGCGCTGCGGCGGTAAGCGCGCTCGTGTGTTACTGGGTGCTCGCGGTGGCACTGCGACCGCGGGGGCGGGGAAGGCCGGCTGCCCCGCGTGGGCTGTTGCAGCAGCAGGCGAGCGGCCCGGCCGCGCTCCCCTCCGCCCGCAGCCTCCGGACAGCGGCGGGGCGGAAGGAGACGTGCCCCTGACGGGCGGCTGAGCGACCCCACCCCCTCCGCGCGCGCGGAGATCTCCCCACGCGCGCCCCTGGGGGCAACGGGCGCGCATGCGCGGGGGGCAGCGCGGGCCGGCGGAGCGGCGGCGGCCGGAGAATGTCGGGCGCGCGGGGCAGTGGGCGCGTGGCCCCTCCCCTCGGCGGGCGCGCGGCAGCCGTAACGGCGGGGGGGGGGAGGAGGCGAGGAGGCGGCGCCTGTGTCGGCGCTGGAGGTTGTGTCCTTCCTGGGGAAGCTGCTGTGCGCAGTCGCAGCGCTGAAGGCGGCTCTGTACCTGCTCCGCAGACTGTGTTTGGCAATGGCCTGGAAGTCGGGAGGCACCAGCCACTCCGAGCTCATCCACAACCTCCGCAGTGAGTCCGGGGCGGGGGGCGCGGGTGGGGCTCCTCTCGCCTCAGTCGCGCAGTGACCGTTACCGGCCGCACGCACTTCGCATTCCCGCGGCGCGCGCCCAGCCGCCAACTGTCAAGGAGCAGTGCCGGCGGGGGGAGGAGGCGAAGGCGGTGCCCAGCCGGGGGGTGTGTGTCTGGGTGTCCGTTCGGGTCCCTCCCGGCAGGGCGCGGCAAACGCCGCCGCCGTCCCGCAGCCGGGCGGAGGGCGGCGGCCGCTGGCGCAGGGCGGGCCTGGGCTGTTGTTGCGGGAGGAGATGCGGCGGGAGGGGCGGCGCCGATGGCGGTCCCGAAAGGGAAACGCTGTTTGGCGGCCGTGGCTGTTTTCAGCCCGCTGCTTCCCCCCCTTCTCCGGCCCCGTTCCCGCCGCCTTGTCCCCGCCTGCTCGTAACCCTCTTGTGCAAGCTGAGGCGGGGCCCCGGCGGCAGCTCCGGAGGGCCCGTGATCCGCCGCACGCACCGGGCTCGGTGTCCCTCTGGCTTCGCTCCTGCCGTCCCCGCCGAGTCAGCGCGCCCCTGGGCGGTGGGGAGCGGTGCCCCAGGCCCCTTGTGGGGAGGGCGGTGGTGTCGGCGGGCACGCAGCGACCGTCCTTCGGTCCTTCAGGCCCTGGCTTCCCGCAGTGGAGAGGCCGAGGTTGTTTTTATTTGGTGAAAGGGGCGTGTGGCAGCAGTCCACTCGTGAGGTCCGAAATGCTCGCTTCTCGCCTCAGTCCCGAGTTGCTGCTTTTGAAGAGGTGGGTGGGACCGCTGGGACACGAAAGGAGCTATGCTGAGGTTACAGACTCACACTCTCTTCTAGCTTTACCGTGTCTGCCCGGCACTTGGCATTCCTTGTCCTTACCGGAGGTTTGTGCTGTCCTCGTGCTGTATGTGGAAGGTGTTAGGCGTGTGCCCTTCACTGACATACATCAGCACAAGTCTGCAGGCTCGTTTACATGTGATCCGGGCTGAGAGGACAGGTTGATAGCACATCCCTGTTCAGAGCTTCTGTTGTTTGTATTAATTTCGAATTAACCTGTATTAGATACACTTGAAGTGTCTTTTCTTTACTCCTGCTCTTTCCCTTCCTCTCTTCAAGTCCATGTCTTAGACATAAAAGGATGCAGATTTGGAGCCTGTATTGTGGCAGTTGTCTCCTATTTTAGTAGTGCTGCAAGTCCACAGACAACTTCACCTGTTTGGCCTCATTATTTTTGAGGCATTGGAGGAGAACCATCCTTGTGGTTTTCTCCAGTCTGATTATGTTGGATCCTTTGATTCTGTGGTCTTTACCAGCATTTTCTTTTGCTGCTCTTTTGAGAACTCTTCCATCCAGTAGCACAATGTATGTTGAAGTGACTTTCAGTTTCACTGTAAAAACTGCCTGGTTAACAAATAGATAATATTTTTTTCTAGCTATGACAGTTGCAATGCATTTTTTGGCTTGATTTTTTTTTTTTTTTTTTTTTTGAGCTGTAAGGGCTAGAAATACTGTTTTGGTGAAATTCTGTTCACTTACACAGCAGGGGAAGACTTTTTTGATGTAAAAATGAATATCAACTTCCAAAATATATCCAAAAGGTTATTATTGCCAGAATTGTCCATGACTCTGAGAATCTGAAGGCAAAACTGGTTTCTTTGTTGAAGAAAACAATGACACTGTTTTTAAACACATGGAAACTGTTTAGGGCTTTGCAAATAATAATAGAAAATTAAAAACTGTTAGAGTTAGTACACAACAATAACAGCCTGTATGGGATGAGGGAAGTAAACTACACGTGTTTAAGATGGTAATCTCAAAATATACAGTGATGGTAGTTACCTGGAAAATTATAGTGTGTAATTCCCTCTCCCCCTCTGGTTTGCAAAAATATTTGCCAAAATATTTGGAGGGGCATTAAATAGTGGATTGGAAATAAAATATTGCAGAGGCACAAAGATTTTTGATCTTGCAGCAGAATTGTGTTGTTGACTCCAGTGATGATGTAGGACATTGTCAGTGCAGAGCAGTCGCACCTTATGGACCATAACTTTTAAATAAGAGTTCTCCAGGTAAGATCATACCTTGTTGCTAAAGTTGGGAACAGGTTTAGAAGAAAGTACTGTTTTATATGATACCTACTTCTCTCAGGTATATTTTAAAGAAACTTCAAATAATTGATTACAGAAAGACTAAAATATTCTAGAGAATTCTTTTTGAATAGTAGATCCCTCAATGTATGTAACTTTTCTCTAAAAACAGCTAAGCAGCAGAGCATTTCTGGCATTTTTATGATAGAAGTAAGAATGGAAGGCCAATTAGGTTAATTTCATGTTGTCTTAATGTTTATCTTGTGTGTAACTGTAATTTGCATAACTTAAAGGAAATAATGCGGGTTGTAGTGACACAGTATGTTTTCTTCTGCAGCCTGGTAGAGAGGTTCTTGCTCCTGCCTCTATGCCACAAGTCTTCATTTTACTGTGCTTATAGAACTGCTTGTGAGGGAGGCTGTGTTGTGTGACTGGGTTACTTTCTCATTATTCTCCTTGCAAAACATTGAGGTTTAAACTCCTCAATATCTGGAAGCTGTTGTACTATAATGGTTAGAGAAGCAGTGAACGTTGTTGTGGGTGTAAATGTGCTGGGGAGAGTAGAAGCTTCTTAAACTGGTTTTGCTTCCAAATAAAAACATTCACTGGAAGACTCCTGCAGGCTACATATTCTTTTCCTTTGAAACAGCTAAAAGATGATTCTTTATTGTAAGTTGTTATTGACGGTTACTGTCTCTTTTATGTTGTGGCAATAAACTATGAAACTATATTAACATAAGCTTATTGCTCATTTCACTGTTGCCTTAACTATAGAATTAACTTTTCTATAATGGTAAAGATCGGTGTTCTAGAGCAGTGGTAAGTGTTTTTGTGTGTTTGTATGCAGATTTAGGCATGTATTCTTTACAAGTCTTATCTTTGCTTTCGTGTCTTAAAAGAGACAAACTGATGAAGAGGGCCCTGGAACTCTGCATATTTTTCAGTGCACAGAGACAAGTGACTGAAGAATGTTCCATGACTTTTTGTTTTATTGTTTTCATTTTTAGCTGTTTGTTGCATCATAAACACGTTATTGCACTGTTCATTTGAGGCATCATACATGCATGATTTGTGACATACACAAAATAAATTTGCTTAAAATGCACTTTTTCTTCACAATAAAAATGCTGTCCTTGAATGTGCTGTTTCCACAAGATGTTCAGCTGCTTTGTTTTCCAATGATTCTCAAAACTACTTCTCATTTTAATGACTTTTTAAAAAATGTTTGATTCTTCCAGCTTTAAAGCTATTTAAAAATGTTTGTTTTGTTTTGTTTTGTTTTTCACCTTTACAGAGTAGTTATTTCAATCTTAGGTTCTTCCTAACTGAAAATAGTTGAACACGGGCTTTCAAATTTGAGCAAAGTTCTGCCCTAAAAATATTTAAATAAAGATCTTTTAGCAGATGACACTTCTAGGAAACTATCTAAATGAGAATTACTGTAGGGTTAGAAATCATGCTAAACGTAGAAATAATTGACTGTGTTTAAATACATAACAAAAAGAAACTCCAGTTGCAGTTAGGAACCTACTGTATAGGGATGCTGAGAAAACAGGGAAAGACTGAGTAATTGATTTACATATCTTTCTTGGTTTAAGATCTTTAGATTCTGTATCTTTTTTTTTTTTTTTTTCCCTCTCTTTATCTTCAGTTGTCCACTGTTCTCTCATCTCACTATTGGATCATTTTAATCTCATTCTGTCTTTTATTCTTGGGCTCTTGCCAAGTCCTGTTACTTTACATGCCAGCATCGTAGAAATCATGTTTTCTTTCCCACCTGCAGAACTGAAAAATTGGTCCCTGTCCAATTTACAATCCATCAAAGTTAATTAAGTTTCTATATCACACCTTTCTTTCTCTCCTCCAAATCAATATGGTGTGCTGCCATATGATGCTCTTTCTTTGTTTGTTTCTCTGATCATGTCATACCAGTGGTGTTATAAGTTTGGTGGTGTTATACATTCTCCTGAATACACATTTCTAGGCTAAAGTGAAGGTGAATTAACTTGACTGTGGCTCAAGTGCTGCATAATGTTAACCATCTGTGGGCTTCTTTCCTGCTACATTGTGTCCTCTTCATCATCTAATAAACCTGTATCATAAAAGTTAGCAACTGTAATTTATGAGATACCACAAATTCCATAGAATTTTGTGGCTCATTTGAGACCAGATTCCTATTTTTTCAGTGTGAGTTGTGTTTTGAATCAATAAATATTCAGATATTGTCAGGCTTTGTGAATTCTGTTCTTAGATATGCTAAAGGTATTTCTCTGAGTGTTTTATTATTTAGGTGTTAAATAATTAGAAATGACGTCTTGACAAGTTTCATCATGGTGAAGGGTAGCTTACAATGAATCTGCACATTTGTTGCAGGTTTTTGATTGCTGAGAATAAATTTCTTTGGGAACTGTCATGAAGGTGAAGGCATTGAATATGGCATTGCTAAGCCTAAGCTAGGTTCAGCAAAAACAAAACATTATTTTTGTTTTATTTTTTTCCCCTTCTGTGTCATATTCCTTAGTTTATCCAAATCTCTTCTACATCTGTCTAATTTTGCTCAAGGAAGAGTAATGTAACTTGGATGAACATGAAGAAGCGAAATAGCAATGGAAAGTTAGACCAATAAAAAACACTTAATCCAAATTTAGTATTACCATTGTACAAGCAGTTATGCTGCCTGTTGTGTGCATTCGGTAAACACGCTTTCCATGTAGTATTGAGGCTTGAATGACTAAGCGTTATAATAGATGGCAGGATAATGAAAGAGTTGAAAATTAAACTTTTTAAAAATAAAATTTAACACATCCACTGATATTAACATACTAACATTTAAGAATATCTAAATTTTAAAAAATCTTTTAAATTTAGCTAAAGTCTCAGGTGGCATAGAGTTGAAATATAGGATGTTATTTTTTTTGAGCACTGGGATTTTGTTGTTGTTAGTAATTCAAATAATTGCCTAAAAGAGTTGCCATGAGACTTTCCTGTTAGTGATTTAAGTATTTCTTACTGATTTGCACATGTCAATGAAGTATTTTGGAGGACTTTCTATACCCTTAACCTTCTAACATGGAGATCTTGAAGTAAATAAGACAGTTTGACATCTCAGAAAATAAGAAATGTTAACAGAAAGGAAGAATAACTTTTAAAACATTCATCACATTTTATCTGTGTGTAAATTACGATTGTGTTCTTAATTGGTTCTTTGGCATAGTTTTTTTGCCCTCAATTTTAGACAATGTGTCCATGTAATTTTAAAAACATACCTACTTTTTCCTACAACAACCCCAAAATTCAGTGCAACGAAGTCCAAGTTCTCAGTCATCCAGGAAAAAAGAGACCATGTTTTTGGCTGCTTATTTGTATCACAACACTTCATAATCAGTCATTTTAGTTTAAAAATGTATAGTTTGTTGTGGGTTTTTTTGTTTTTTGTTTTTTTGTTTTTCGTTGTTTTTTTTTTTGTGTGTGTATGTGGTTTTTTGGTTTTTTGGTGTTTTTTTTTTTTTTTTTGTTGTTGTTGTTGTTGTTGTTGTTGTTTGGTGGTTTTTTTTGTTTTGTTTTGTTTTTGTTTTTGGTATACCGAAGCTGCCTGGTAACCCATAGTAAAATAGAAATAATTTTGCAAATCTGTTCCCTTACAGGTGATCACCCTTGCTTGTGGGTATGTTAAAAACTGGGAATCTTGCATGATTTAGTTTCAAAGTAACTCGCAGCCTTTCTGTTGATGCTACTGTTTCTTCCACCTTGGGGTAGTATCAACAGCTCAGTAAGAGCTATTAATAAGCTTGGAAAGAAACGCATAGTGTTTGTATTCTTCTGAATTATTTTTTTCTGTGAATACAATACCTGGATATAAAACCAATAACACTTTTTAAAGTAAAAGTTTAGGATGAGGTTCACCTTATTAATGTTTTTACTTTTGATTTAAATTACCAAATTTTGGCAAAAATGGAGTAAACTCAGAGCTCAAGACAAGTAAAATTTTTGAATGATACATCTTTTGGACTGGTTGACTTGTGAGTTATGTGCTAAGACTTCAGTACCTGAATACTGCAACGTGGGACTTTTGCACAAAGTACTCTTAAATGCTTGCACTGTCAAAATCTATAAGAGATGGTCAGACAAATATAACTTTTGAAATGCTTCTGTTTTTTTTGCTAGTATGACAGCTTTGTTGCAAGAGTTGGCATCATGTTTTGCTGATCTTTTGATCTTCTTCAGCTTTTGCATAGTAAGAGTGCCTGTTTTAATGAAACCATCTTCATAATAACAGACAACTTATGTGGTCTGGCTGCTGTTCTTGACAGCATTGGCTTTTCTGAAATGGATCAGCAAAGTGGTTGCATGGAATCTGCTCAGTAAGGTATGAGATACTCAGCATCTGCCTTTCTTTAAAGATCTACTAAAGCTGTTGTAGTAGTCTTTACTCAGGCCTTACTGTGACTAGAATTGCTTATCTGTCTTTCCTATCTGGCTAAGTTTATCTTAACCTCTGCAACAGTTTTTAGTTACTATTGATGATTGTTGCCCCTTTGTAATGAGCTCTTGAGTTTCGACATTCTGTGTGATTTGTAGGTGAACTTCAACCCTCTCAAATGTAGAAGGATCAATGTGTACTCAGAGGTGAAGCGTTGCTCATCTGCGCATGGGCATTAAAGTGTTTGGAAAATGCAGTTCTGTGTTCTTGCAGGTTGAACCCAACCTTAAAGTCACTTATTTCACTCAGCGGCTGATGCAAATTTAGGAAAAATCAACATAACATACTCACATTTATTGAAATGGTTATAGACAGCTTTTGTGATAAAGATATGTGTTATAGGACTACGAGCAAAGAATTAGCGTGCCTTTCTCCACCCCCAGAGAAGAAAATGGTTAATACCAACTTTTCAACTTTGGCCTACAGTATGAAGGAGCAATACATCTGTGATTAAATATGTCTAAATTAGTAACCTGCAGACTTTTGGATCCATGAAAATTAATAGAGAGATCTTATCCATTATACTGAAAGTGACTTCTTGTTTTTGAAGCTGATCATTATTAAGTAAGGAAGGAGTACTCCTATAAAGTTCAGGTGAAATTTTGGAAAGTAAGTTTGTATTTAGCTGAATCTGAGGGCTGTATACGAATTTGTCATATTGAACCTAGCTTTAGTTCCCATGTGGTTTTTATCTGTGCATGTTTTGAGTAGAATTTAGATGCTAATTTAACATTTAAAAAAAAAAAAATCTGCCTCTGGGATTTTCATGGGATTCAAACTTTGTGTTTAATTTCTGGACTCTAAGATTAGTTCTGACAGGCCCTTACTTTCCTCAGTCTTTCTGTCATTGTGTGTCTGAAGAACAAACTCTCAACTGATTCCTTCGAGTTAGCAGTATGCAATATTCTGTTTGAATCATGTATTACTGTGAATCTGGATCATAGTGACAACAGGCAGGCAGCTGAATGTTTGAGGCAGATACTCTAAAATTATCAGCAAAGCACAAGAGGTTTGTATGTGTAAGTGGTTTAAAAAACATGGGTTTCCAAACACCTACTTTCAGTTTCTTAAGCACAAAGGGCTTTATATGTTTTGGGGTCAACTGTCGTTTTGTGGATCTTGGGATGCTAATCCATCACTTCTTGTTCAAAGTGCTTTCTTTGTGTTCATGGTTTACTGTGAAATCTCCCTATGCTTGATACTTACACAAAATTCTATTAACTGAGTTGTTTTCTTTCACATTGTTTTTCTTCTTCCCCCGACACAAAAAGACCCTGAACTTAAAAACATCAGTTGATCAGCTGCTTAAAACCAACTAACTTCACATTGCTTGAAAATCAAGATGTGGTTCTGTTCCAGCCCACTTTCCTCTTGAAAGTTGCTAGCTGGTTTGTGTGGGTCACATAGAGACATCTGGAAGCTGTTGTCATTTAAATTTTAATCTACTTGATTTCATTTTTTTTCTAATATAGAGCTATATGTGCTTTGAATCATGCTTTAAGACCTCTGTATGATTTAAAATTATCACTGTTCTCCTAAAAGTCATCTCCATAAATGAAGTACTCTGCAGTGCTTATGGATAAAGTAATCTGGGGAGAAACTGAACTATGTGGATGCTGAAATCGTCCCATAGTAAATGGTTTTGGGATCTGCAGGAGCATTTTGTTTATGTAAAGCCAGCAACAGGAGGTGTCTGAGGAGCTGTTTATAGTTTGCATAGTGAGCTTGTGTGCTGGATTTTATCATGTGGCAATGAGACATCCTTTTTGTGGTCTGGAAGCTAGTCTTGGTGTAAATGTTGACTGCTAGTATTTTATGGCTTGGTTGGAAACTTACTTGATCGATAGTCAGGATACCATCAGTGATGTAGACAGTTCTTTGAAATAGAAGCATTACAGTAATGTATTTGTTGCTAAATAAAAAGATAAGTTGTTTACTTGTTGCAAGTCCCTGATGTCTTTTCAGACTTTAGCTCTTTTTTCCTTGCTCTCTAACAGCCAACTGCCCAGTTTCCCAGGTTACATTCAACAGTGGTATATTTCCAGCTTCAAGTCCAAGGACTGCTCTGTGAGCTCTTTTCCTGTTTTCATGGTGTTATTTGTGGAAAAGAAGCAAACCAGAGTGAGTTTTCAAAACATGCTCCAATTATGTCAAGCTATCAATGCTGCAGCCTCTGCAGAGTAACTCTTGAACTCCGCAGGCTGCTCTCCACTCTTAAGTGGTTACTTTTTGGCTTCAGCCCTTTGAAGCTTAGGAGTTGTGCTGATATAACTCTAATAAATAGAGTTTACTTTTGATTTTAAGCTGTAAGCTGGTATGTTTGTGTATTAGCCTTTGCTGAAAAACATGTTATAATTTAATATCTGATTTGTTGGAAGTACTGATTATCAGAGTCTTGGAACCTCAGAGCTTCCTCAAGAAGAGTCTTCTGTGCACATTATCACTTCCTGCAATATATAGCTTCCTTTTAAGATTTAGAAAATGTTTTGCATTGGCATTTTATGAATAAATCATTTATTGTTGTCTTGGGTTTTTTTTGGCATTGAGAGATGGCATGAAATTGCCCTCTTCTTTGCAATGCAGACTTTTAGTATTGGCTTTTTTAGATGATATACTTGTTTTCTGGGCTTCAGTTCAGAATCTGATAGGGGTTTGTTCCAGACAGAACTAAGATCGTGGCAGCTGGTCATCTTGGGACTGCAGGAAGAAAGGAATTCTGATTGAAGTTCAGTACCTTGCAGTTGCTGTGTTTCCTCTGTATGAAACCATGGGACGAAGAAAAACTAATTTTGTTGTCAACACAGAAAAAATTACTACAAAGTCAGTATTGATTTTACTGTTTAGGACTTGATTACTTTTCTTAATTCCAACCTAAAATTTGTTGTTGTTTTTACTTAGGGCTGAATAGCACTAGTATTCCAAGAGTGGTGTGGTTTTTTTGTTTGTTTGTTTGGGTTTTTTGTTTGTTTTAATTCTGGTGTTCACCATTGTATAATAAACAAAGTTGAAAAGCAGACTTAATGTGTAGGGGGATAATGTGATACCCTGTAATTCCACATTCATATCTGAGTGGGCGTATATTTCATGAAGAGGGAGCGTTATTCTGTAATTGCAGTACATGGCTGAGACATGAGGTCCAGGTTCTCCCCCTGGTTCTGCGAGGGACTCTGTGAGTGAGTCACTTTTGATTTACTGATGAAAAAGATGACGTTACAGTCAGTAAATCTCAGGGGTGTTAGCTGAATGAGAGCATCCTGAATGCTCAGAATTTGTAGATTATTAGCAGCTACTATTTTCATTTTTTGGGGGGTCGTTTGCCTGTCAGTGTAAGCATCACACTTGATAAAGTTGTACATGCTGTGGCTGAAACAAAGTTTTGTGCTTTGCTTTGCACAGACAGTCTCTGCCATGGAACTCTTATACTCTGACTAAACAATTTGGGGAAAGAATGGGTAAAATATATAAGTAATAGAATGGAGGCAGAATAAAATTTGAAATGCTGAGAGCGTGAATTTACTTGAAGCAGAAAGACGACAGGAGTGGATGAGAGAGGTGGCAGGCATAAGAGGGGAAATGAATTATGGGTGGTGTGAAAGAAGAGGTTTGGAAGAAGCCTGCAGTTACAGCAGTACAGAGAGGGTCCCCTGAAAGCTGTAGGAGGTTCTCAGCCTTACCATAGGGGCCTGCAGTGGCTCTTTTAAGCTGGAAGCTTGATCTGGGTATTCTCTTCATGGCTTTTCCCCCAAGGCACAAAAGGAAAAGCAGTTGGCTACCTATAACTTCTAGAATGTATGTATCTATCTGTGCAATACACAATCTCAAGGAATAAATTGCTATTTTAGATCTTTCCTGAATGCTTCTTAGCTGCTGCTTTTTGACCCTTCTGCCTTTCTCTCTTCACCCCTATTGTAATCATTTTTTTTAAATTATTATTATTATTATTACATTTATTTTAGAGCCACTAATTTCTGGTGATACCTAGGGACAATCTAACAGTAAATTTTTTATTTTTTGTTTGTTTATTTCTATGTTTTCTTCATAGAACTGATATACAACTAATTCCAAGTGGTCAGGGGATTTTTTTTTTTTGTTTCTTACTATCTTATATTGTCAGTGCCAGTGTGTTAATGGATTGATTTGTTTGTTTTCTTTTGGGGTACAATTTTGCTCACTAAGTAAACTTAGGAACTGCTGCAAATGCCTGCTGTGTCAGATTAAAAAAAAAAATCTTGCATTGAAATGAGGAGTTTCCTCTAACTGGGACTGCAGTATACAGTTATAAATTAAGCCAAAGCATGGAATATGTGTAATGTGTGTGGTCTGTGAGGGGACTATATACTTTTTCTGGGACTTATCAGATATAGAAATTATTCTAAAAAAAAAAAAAAAAAATTTTCCTTAATAATTTGGTAGTGTATTCCTATTGCAGTTCTATTTGATAGTTTGTCTTCAGACTAGAAAACAAAATGTTTGGGTGGGTTATTTTGCTCTCTGAATTCAAGCCACTATTACACAGGATAATTAAATCCACGTAGTAGCTAAGAAAAAAAATTAAAGAAAAATCCATGATTGATAAAGGGTAGTTGAGGGCACACTGTAAACAGTCAAGGAAGCCTTTGCAGAAGTTAGCCCAGGTCTGGGCACAGGTGTGTTAGTGTTGGTAGTACTTTAAAATAACACTGGTGTGACTTCAGTTAGGACAATCTTACAAAAGCTCCTTAATCTGGTTTTTGTCACTGCATTGTGGGTTAAATTTTTAAAGTACTCAAATTATCTATTTTTTCCTTTTAAGTATAACTTTCCAAATAAATCCCCCTTGTTGAAAGTAAATAGTTCAATGAAGCAATCCATTGTTGATATGTCAGTTATTTGTAGTTTATATTATATCTTTTAATGGAAGTGGTTGATTTTTTCCACTTGTTTTCTAAAGTTTTCTGTTACTCATAAATGTCTCTTCAGAACTTAAAAAAAAAAAATATATAATTTTATCTTGAAAAGTGAGCAAAGATGCAAAGTGTTTAGATTTAAAAACTCTTTGGCCAGACCCAGCAGAAGATTTCTGATTCTGTAGGAGTTTATTTACAGTAGGATTTTTTTCTTTTGCTAACGCAAAAGGGAAACGGATCTTGAAAATAAAATACTAAGCAAGGATGCTGCAGCTTCACATTTCTAATTGCTTTTGTATATTTTTCAATAATTGCTTATAGCTTCTTAGAAATATGAATTATGTTTTGTTTGGTGTGTAAAGTAATATCAGTTTCTTACTATGTTTTCAGGAATATCAAAGGTGTGCATGAAGTTGAGTTTTTCTAGGAGACAAATTTTGCAAATGGTCTCTACTGTTTCAGAAAAGCATCTACAACTGCTGGGGAAGTCCGGTTCAAAGTTCGCTGGCCTAAGCATTGTTTGGTCTAGGGACCACAGCTTAAATTCTAGCGTGATTCGGTTTAGAATCTTAGAGAGGGTAAGGTAGCGTGATTTCTAACAATATTAGGAATATATTAACGTATTTCACATGCTCTTGTGTTGCAGAAGAGGAACAATGCCTCCAATTTTATTTATCTGTTTATTTGTAGAAAATGGAATAATCAAATCAGACAAGGTATTTGAAGTAATGCTGGCTACAGACCGTTGCCACTACGCAAAATACAACCCTTACATGGATTCTCCACAGTCTATAGGTAAGAGCATCTTGTAAAAATGATTGATATCATATTAATTTGCATAACTGTCACTGCCTTTGTCATATGTTTTAAGAATGGGAACACAATTTTTAAAATTTGGAAGTGTATTTAGTTCTTTATCAGTTTATTTAATACCTTTTAACTAAGTTTCAATTTGTTATGGAATGCAATTGGCATACTTGTTTACATGAAGTAAATAGGTGGCCTTCAGTTAACATTAATATGTGTAATATGTGTTTATTTTTTAAACCACAGTTTGTGGTGGTGTAACTGATGTTTAAATATTTAAAAATCATTTATATCCAGTTTACATCAGAAACAGTCTCTCTCTTTTCAGAAGTGATTCAGTTGAGATCAAAGTCAGGTTCCTTAAACTTTTACGTGAGATTTTTTTTTTTAATATGAAAATAGGCTTTAAATGACAAGATCTTCTGGTAAGACAGTGGTTTAGGGCAGTTGTTTCCTATCCAGATCCCAGTTTTATCTTTCAAAGGCAAGAGAATTAATTAGGCGAATTTTTTTTTTTTTTTTTGGGGGGGGGGGTGGTCAGAACTATGAATTGTAATGGAATTTTATTATTTGTATACGAAAATTCAAAAATCTTTTAAGAAACATACTCAAAAGCTTATACATCTCCAGAGAAACAAATACAAGTGAGTGTTCCTCCACATTTTCTCATAGTTGTGTGCTGTTTGCAAAACAGACAAGGTTGGTGTTTCCAGGTGTTTTATGGTCCCCACCACATCAGACTTGAACAAACAAATCCAGGTTTTTACATAGGCACTGAGTGATAAAGGTATTAGATTATTCTGGGAGACATTCTTCTGAATTCAACATAGTTGATCAAGCTAAGGCAATATAGTGACAAAATTGAGACTGTAATTGAGATCAAGGATAATAGAAACTTTTTTATTGTCCAGAGGTGACATGACATAACTTTCAGATGATGTACCTTAATTCACTTCTGAAGGAAGAATACCTATGTAACCATTGGGTAGGAGGGGGTGTAGTGCCCTGAATGACAGCAACAATTAAGGTATTGCATTTTGCAGTCAAAGTAATAGCGATCATAAGGTTGCTGTCTGAACAATGATCAACACATTCTTCCATTCTCGTTTTACAGGTTTCCAAGCAACAATCAGTGCTCCACATATGGTAAGCTTTAAACTTATGTCATTAGTATAGGTGATTTTATAAACATGCAGGTGCTTCTGAAAGAAAATATTTATCCTAGCAAGTTTAATGAACAGTTGATTGCAGTGATACTGTTACCTCAACTGCCTAGTGGGAGGGCGCAGAGAAGATTGAACCAGATTTTTCTTGGAGATGCACAGTGACAGAATGAAGGGTAGTGGACGAAAAAATGCGACATGGGGAATTTTGGTTAGCTTCTAGAAAGGGGAAAAAACAAATCGCATTGATGGTAGTTAAACACTGGAACAGGTTTTGCAGATTGTGGAGATTCTGTTCTTTGATATACAAAGAAGCTGACTGAAAAGGACTCAAAGCAGCCTAATTTAAATTGCCCTGGTGTAGAAAGAAGGTTGGACCACAGGATTCCCAGACATCCTTTCCAACCTAAATTACTCTGATTTTTAAAAATATAAGAATTCAGGAGTGGATAACAATGATTTCTGTGATGTGGTATTGCTGTAATGCCTTTAATTATTTGGAGAGGAAGAAAATACTTTGTACTGAAATGCATATTTTTTTGCCAAGTGGGGCATTCATGACTGAGCATTAAGAGGGAATTTCAGTACACAGAGAAATTATATCTGTGCTAGATCTATGTTTCCTTATTTGAGATGAAGTATGGATAAAAGCATATATTTTGTCCTTGTAATGTTTAAAACATGTCAAAACATGAAAGTCTGCTCTTGACTAAAAACTACATAGTTGGGTTAAAATTTACCTAGATACCAATATAAAAAAACCCAGGAATTCTGTGTAGAAATGGTAATGATTTTATTCAAGGAAAGACAGAGAAGGTGGTACTGTGGCTAAGGGAGAAAATAAGTATCATGTTTTCAAAATTTTAACTCACCTAAGGCATTATCTTTGAATTATCCTATGTTTATCACTAGTAGTATGTGAAGTGTTAGAGCAAAAAGGAAATGCATGCTCTAAGCAAATGTTAACAATAAGAGCGTGGTAATGGTTATCTCTGAAACATTAAAGAATGAATAGTTTTTTTAGTGTGCAACCTAAGCTTAGTTTGTGTACCAGGCCACCATGTAGGAAATTAAAACTTATGAAGTGTATCTACATTTCATATATGAGCCTGGCTATCTGCCTTTGTAAAAGTTAACTTCGTTTTCATACTCTTTGATTCAGCAAGTGTGCAGGTTATGCAAGAGATAGTTTTAATAGACATTTTTCATGATGCTCCAGAGTTCCCTTCTTCCTAGCTAACCTCTGTCCCAACTTGTTCAAATGTATATAGCATAATGATAAACTGAATTCTTTATGGGCCATATGCTGCTGGAACAGTAAGAACCACCAGACCTGAAGAGAATTAAATTGATTTATGATGTCTGTCCTAATAACTATATCTAAATTCAAGTATGTGCTATTAGAGAAGCTTGAATGGTCAGATGAGTTTATATCTATATATACTAAAAAAAATAATGGATATACAAAATATGTTGAAATCGATGAAATAACAATGATTATATAATGTAGTTAACTCCCCTCCCACATTTTTGTAATGGAAAATGATTCTGAAATTTCTTACATGAATCCTCAGTGCATTGCCCAAAATCACTGAAGAAATGAACATATATTGGGTAAAACAGACACTTAAAATATTTTGAAATTTTCTGTCGTCTTCTCTTAGCATGCATATGCTCTTGAACTTCTGTCTGACCAGTTACATGAAGGAGCCAAAGCACTTGATGTAGGATCTGGAAGTGGAATTCTTACAGCGTGCTTTTCGCGAATGGTGAGATCCTTAGTTTAATCACTTGACCATCAGAACTGTTTGAACTGCAGCATAACTCTGAACTAAAGGGCAGAAAAAAAAGTACCTTTCATACAGTGGACTGATGTAGAAAGTAACTTACTCCGCTGGGTGTGATTAGTATCCATTTCTTACCCTACCTGATACTACATGGTGAAGTTAAAGGATCTGGTAAATTGTGTGGTGGTGAAGAAACTGCCTAGAGAGGAAGTTTTTTTCTTGATTATATTTTAGTGTTGCTTTATAGCTTGAAGGAAGGAGGTGTTTGTCTTGTCCAGCCCAATTTTTATGTTACTTTGTGTAGTTATGAATGTTCTTGTTGTGATCAATTTTCATGTCTTCCTGTTACAAGAACTTAGTGAGATGTATCATTTTTCCACAGGAAAATACAATGTATGTATATAAATTCTTTGAATTTAACTTCCTTTTTTTTCCTTGTTACTATGTTGCATGAACATCACTATAAGTATCCATGTAATCTTTTCTAAGATAAGAATTTATATTCTTTTTTACATCTTCTCCAAGTAACTTAATCTCTGGGTTTTTCAACCTGTATGTAAGGAATTCTCTGTGGTTCTACCCTATCTTACAGCAGGGAAAAAAAAAAGTTTTATGATGGCTGTAACTACAGTTCTTTTAGACTAATTTATGTAGTGGAACATAATCAGAACTTCCTTCTCCATTGCAGGACTTCATTGTTGCTTTATAACTAGCAGAGACCTTCATTAAACTACGACCTAGATTTTTTTCTGTCTTTCTGAGAAGTTAAATTGGAATTGTGATGCATTTGATATATCATCATATGGGGTTTTTTGGTAGTTTTCTATTTTCAGGCATTGATCTGTTGAGTCTGTGATTTCTTCTGGTTTCATATGTTAAGAATTAGATAAGAACACTTAGGGGACTGGCCAGTGCACCAGAAAAAATATTTAAGTTTTTTAAGTGTGAGCCGCAAAATTTAAAAAAAAAAAAAAAAGGTAGTTGAAATAAGTTAACCAAACTGCAGTTTAGAGGAAATCTTAAATGTCACTTATTCAACTTTCTACCCACTATTTTTCATCTAGCTTTGTAGTCAATAATCAAGTGCTAGTAGCATGCATGTGAACTTCAATCCTACAAACATTAAAACTTTTATCCAGCTTGTGTGTATTTCTCACTAAGAGGTTAGAAATGCATAGAGAATTAGCCATTTTCAATAAGATGTGGTTGTGGACTTTTTTTTTCTTTTAAAACTATATAGGAAAAGCTGAGAACATCTGCAGAGAAGTCAGAGTTACCACAAAAAGGAAATTTCTTTCTGATTTTGCTGAGGTTAATCACACTATTTATTGTCATATGAATGTCATGTACCTCTTCTGAATCCTCCTTGGTGGTGTGCTGTGAAATGCCTTACAGACATCTTTTGTGAAAGATTTGGTAAATGTTTTTGTTCCACTTGATAGCATTATTGCTGTGCAATACGGATCTTGCTTCATTCACTTCAGTGAATAAGGCAATATATACTGTTCTGACTTTCTCTGTAAAGTTCTTTCTGACAGTAACAAAAGCTTGAAAGAAGTATGCTATGGGGAATAATGGTAAAATGTTTCACTATCAACATTCAGTTGAGGATGTGCTTACTGAATCATGGGGATGTTGCTTCTCAGTCTGCTTGAGATCTAGAAGGAATAGCTCACATTTGTGGCACAAGTACCTGAGTGCACATTGATGTCATTGACAGTTTTACTCCTATTATGATAATCTCATCTGTGGTACTTCTGGGAAAGCTACATGTTTACTTAGAGTAGCAAAGCATCTCTAAGATTTTTGTTTGGGTTTTCATGTTAAAGTGCTGGGATAAACTTAACTACATAGCATAGAAACTTAAACTAAGTTTATTTGCTTTTAAAGGTTCCTGGCAAATTAAATGAATTGTAGATTTCATCCTGAAAGCACTGGAATTATAAAAAGAGTGTGGTATGTTTTTATTCCAAACAGACCATGGAGATCCCAAAAATCGCAGGATTTCACTGTTGTCTCAACTGCATACACTTCAGAGTTCCAGGGTTATAGACAGAGATAATTGATGAGGACTCAGAAATAGCTTAACAGACTGACATACAGTAGGAGGTTCGCTTACCTGATACCAGGCTGTTTAATGCTGTGACTGTTCTGCTAAATTTTAATTTCTGTGATATTAACCTTTGTTGGACTACAGTGGATCTTTCAGCAGCTTGTGGTAAAACTGACTGCCAAGCATTCCTCCAAATAGCAACTTGTGGTTGTCATAGTGAAAACTTGCCATGTGTCTTGCTCTGTTTCAAAGGCTAGACTGGGGCTCTTCCATTTGAAAAAGAAGAGATAACACTGCCCTTTTGATGTTTTTAGCACAGGACTTGTCCACAATAAAAAATAAAAAAGTCCCCATTATATCAATAACCAATTATTAATTTTCCATGACTTTGAAACATTAAAATGTAAGATACAGAAATACAACCAAGACATTAAAATGTTTCTGAAGGCAAGGTTGTATGTCAACATGGGCTGCTAGGACATACTCTACCATTGTCTTGTTTGAGGTGGTTCCTGTTAAAAATGGTCAGATTTGGATCTTTCTCTCCTCTCTCCAAAGTTGGAATGTTGTTGTTGTTGGTTTTTTTTTTTTTGGTTGGTGGTTTGATTTTTTTTTTTTTCCTGGAGTAAAGATGCGCTTCCAGATGAAATGCCTGTAATAGAGAAGTTTTTGTTAGTAGGCCTTTTTTTCTGCCTCAGAATACACAGATCTTTTGTGACCTTTTTGTGAGTTATGAGCTCTCAAAATTCCACTCTTGGTCTGGAAGCAAGCCGTAGATCTGAAAGTAGATTAATGAATGCAAGGGTAGGTAGAAGGTGGTTTGTCCTTGACTGTTAATTGGTGCATTTGCTTCGGAAAGAATAGGACTCTTGAGTTATCTTAGAATAAAATGCATGAGTTACTATTTTGCTTAAAGTAAGGTCTTCTCTAGAAAAACCATAGTCTTTAAGTAAGTTAATTCGGCATCAAAGGAGAATAGTTTTAGTCTTTGTTCTTGAAGTTTCTGCTTTCTATTGCAGGTAATGCAGACACTTATAATCAAATTTAACTTTAAAAATTCAGGGAAGAAATTTCCACTAGTAGCATAACTGAACTGAATCAGCATAACTGAACTGAATCACATCTCAAAAAGCTGACTATAACAAGCATTTATAGGACTGTACTGACAAGCTTTAATTACCAGTTGCTTCCAGCAGTTAGGATGTTTAATTCTAATCAGAAGTTTTAATAATATTGGGAAAATCTAATTCCACTTTACTGTTTCTGTTTTTATTTTAGAGAACTGGTCTCAGGAGCTAGAAATACTCATTCTGTAAATCAAACTAGCAGAAATTATTCAACTGTATATTTTTATTCCAGGTTGGTCCCAAAGGACAAGTTGTAGGAATTGATCATATCAAAGAACTAGTAGATGACTCAATAAATAATGTCAAAAAAGATGATCCCACATTGCTGTCTTCAGGAAGAGTGAAACTGATTGGTGAGCATCAGACTGATATACTTACTAATTAAACTGCCATTCTTTCTAGCAGCTGGTTGAAAATGACTGGAATTGGATGTGAAATTTTAATTTAGGAAGTTAAACCAAAGAAGAAGAGCCAAATGAAAATTTAAAAATCCAAGTTGTCTTTAGGCCTTTGAAAAATATCTTCTTTCCACAGTTTTGAGAATATGACTTCTGGTATAATCTTAAATAATATGTAATCATTCAATTAGAGAAGCTTAACAGGGAAGTGTTTTCTGGTAAAAATACTTTACATGCTGAAGGTCTGTCATGTTAAATTTGCCATTTAAAATTGGGTTTGAGTGCACAGCTTTTCTGGAATAAATGTACTGTTATCTGAATTTGAGCATTTTAACAAAGCCTTCGTACTTTTGATACAGTAATTGAGAAACCTGCATGCAAAGACTTGAGTGGAAAAAGTACTAGGTTGGCAGTATGCATCACTGAAGTTTATTTCACTTGTTTTTAAAATTTGCGGTATTTGTATGTTAGAGAAGTAATTAATTGACACCAGACTATTTCAATCAAAGTTACTGAGAGGAAATAATGCTATACAAGCACAGTGAATTGTTAGTAAATTGTTTTAAATAATACTTTTTTGAAATAAAAATTATTTTTTGTTGTTGTTGTTGTTTTGGTGTTTTGTTTGTTTTTAGAAGATGCAAAGCTGTCAAGAGGAAAGCATTCATTTTGTTATCATTCTAATTGTTAGGTTTAAAAAGAAGTTGAATGTCTGGATTATTTTGAGGCTTCTTACAAGAACGCTTAGAAAATTGATTAATCTGTGATGCTTGGCTCTTAAGTACTATTTTGATACTTGGTCTTTTTTTTTTTTTGTAAATGAGAGAGTTCTCTACATCTTTTTAAAATAAACAAATCAACACATGTACTTGTACATGTGTACAAAATACAGTGTCCCTCACTGAGAACACTTATACCTTAAATGTTCTTGAAAAAGTTATACTGAGACTGTTTGGGCTGCAGAGGGGAAATAATGGAAATTATCCTCTTATTGCTGTAGAGGAGCAATTTGTACTTAAGCTTCTGGTTATACCTGAAACAAACTCTGATGCTCTTGGTAGTCTAGAATTCTAAGTAAACATCATCATCTTTATTGTGTTTGATTGTCTAGAAGGATGACTAAGAGACTTCTGAATAGTTTTGTTGTGAGGTACATTTAAAAAAAAATACAGTAGCACTTCTGTGAAACAGGTGGAGAAGAATGTTTCAACTGTGCTGGATTCCTGGGAGCTCTTTGATGTAGAGGGAGAATCTGGACAGAGCTGTTTTTTAAAACAACAACAAAAATGAAAAGCACCCAAACACCCCACCTCCCTAAGACACAAACAAAAAATCCTTGAAAACCCAGAGCTGATTGGTGATAGGAACTATATGAATTAGGATTAGAGAAGTCAGTTTCTGGCTTCTAACAAATATGCTTCAAACATTCTCTGTTGCTTGGTCACATTTAAGATGTGCCATAACTGCATTTCTGAAGCATCAACATTATTTCGGGGTGTCTTAGTAATAGAACTGCACTGAGAACTTGGGAACAGGTATACAGGTATAGTTAGGATATGTCTGTATTAGTTTATGGATTGGTTTCTGATTTGGTTTTGTTTTACTTTTTTGGTGTGGTTTGTTTTTTGTTTCTTCTTAAGATCAGGAGGATGCCTTTGAGGTCAATATCCCAACTGCTTCTACTTACCACACTTTGAGTCACATGAAAGTACTCCTGGAGAGCATCAAGTTTGATTACTTGTGGATGGAACTAGATGGGAATATGCGCTCTGAGAAGCAATCAAATATGTTTGATATGCTAATGGATATTAAGTCAATAAGACTAGAACTAGACTAGAATGATCATTCTGAAATGCATTATGTTGCATGGACATCAGGTTCTCAGCAAAAACTGTTCTGCTATACAGATCTACTTCTATTGTACTGCACTATTTGCTGATGCAGACATAGCCAGAGGGGATGAGGGTATTCTAACCACAGTGAAGTAGTTTTCTTCTGTTTCTGTGCTCATGCTACGAGGTCTGCTTAGAGACACTGAAGGCTTGAGTGCTGTGATCAGCATATCAGTTCTAGGGTCAAAAGCAAGCTACAAAAACCTTTTATGTCAGAAAGTCCTGACGCTACTTCCCCCCTCATCACCACCTGCCACTGTGATCACTTCTTTAACAGACTGCATGTAACTGGAGATCTGAGTAGGATGGGTGACATTATTCAGGATGTAAGCACAAGCTCAAAATTTAGGCTGCTGTTTCCTTTGGACATTGAATAATGTAATAATTTGTATCACATTAAATATATGAATGCTGACTTAATTTTTAAAAATATTCTGGATGTCTAAAAGTGTGCTCCCATTGTGGATGGCCATATACCTGACTGCTGTAACCAAGAGAATTTTTGTGGAGGTTAAAAGGAAAGAGCCATGCTGCACTTGCTACAAATAGAAGAGCGTGGTTTTTTGTTTTGGGGGGACGGGGGAGTGTGCTGGTGCTGATTCTGAAGATGGTAGCTTTGGTTTGGGCTGTTGATGTAAGGGCAAAGGGTTTAGATGTTTTGAGTCCTTTTTACCACTATCAGTGAAGTGATAATATGTGCTGAAGTTACATACAGACTTCTGGATAGTGCACAAGGTGCATTTAGGTCTCAGAATACATGTGTTCTTCAGTAGATGACTTAATGGTTTCTTTCACAGCTGTTCCTTGATCTTGACAATCTTTCCTTCTTTTGCCAGCAGTACTGGAGATCACTGCTCCTGATGCCCCATCTTGGGGATTGAGGGTCTGTCTCCCTGTGTAACTTAGGTCATTCAAAGCAGTATCTGTATGTTTGAGCAAAAGAAGTCTTTCTCCATTGTTTCCTCTGATGGACAGTGGCTTGATACAGGAACGTGTTACTACTTTATCTTTAGAGGAGGTATACAGCAAATATAAATTATATACTTGACTGCATTGAAGCTGTTGTTCCAGTAGAACCCACTTCAGCAGAATCAGAGAGATTAAACCCTGGAAATACTAGAACTTTCATCTTCATTCCTGATGACAGTAATAAAAGCTGACTTAGTGGAACTGGTGATCAATAGGCATGGGTTCTCTTTGAAGCATTGGTAGTTCTTGCTTGGCAGCTTCTGCCTGTGGCCCTTCATTGGAGCTTGTACTGGTTAGAGCTGGTGATAAAGAGGAATTAAGTCTCTGAACTTTAAGGGGCTTCTCAGCTACAGGGGAATTGTGCTCTCTTCTTAGCTTTGGGTGTAGAAGGTCCTTGTAGGGTCTCGTTTCAGGACCTAATTGTGAAAGATTACGAACTCTTCCTGTGCATTCTTTGATACTTAAGGGTGTTGTTACTGTCCAGGTGGCCTTCCCTGTCATTGTGTATTTTTCCTGCCTTGTAAGTTGTTGGAAGACAAAAAGTTGACAAATGTTCAGCCTCTGGCAAGATCTTAGAATTCATTTTGAATCATTCAGCCTTTTAATTAACCTGCAATAATAGTGATTGCACAGAAGTCAAAGCTGAAGACACGAAACCCCGAACAACTACTTGTGCTGAGCAGAGAACTATGTTCATTAGCCTCCTTGCTTTTTTTTTTTTTCTTGACTGATTACTTGGACTTCTGCAGTCACTGAGTATGAATTTATGGATGGTTTAGATTCACCACTTCTGTTCCTAAATAACTCCAGAGAGAGCTAGCCTGACTTTTTCTGAATTTTCCAGTGATTTCCTGTAAGTACTGTGAATGCTACATTCACATAATCTTTTTATGAAACTTAACTCAGGGTCTAGTCTAGTTTGCTACATTTCAGTGGCTTTAAAAAAACCCAGTCTGTTCTCATTTCATCCTGCATAACTGGGATGGTGTGAGACATCTGTGACAGGGTGCTTCTTCATGAGTTCTCCACCAGAACAGAAGCTGCATCAGTAGCCCTCTGAATAACTTAATTACGCCTAACATCTTCCAAGCAGCCACCTGGAGCTTTAAGCCACAGGTCTGACATGGCCATCCATGTTAGTCCAGCAATTGTCTGCAGGAAGGATAGTGAGACCAATCTACTGGCAAAGTGGGATGCATGGGGATTAGTGTTGTACTGTATTAATGTATAGATGTAGGTGCTGACTTCCTTCCACCTTGTAGTGCAGTTACAGGTGTATAGTCCATGTGAATACTTGGGTTGTCTTCTTCTCACCTTTGGAGTCTTGTGATATGTGTTTCTGAATTTAATGCTTTAGACTTACGATTTGCATTATATTTAGGAATGGTGTGCCTGAAGGCAAAGCGGGTGTTCTAAGGGTAGAGGAGGGGAAAAGTCACTTGCATTGGAATGGTAGGGCACATACTTAAGTAGCTTTTCTGGGTGAACTACGTGTCTCGAAGAACTATAATTATAAATCCATCCTTTCAGGTGCTTCAGAGTATTTAATACTTTTTGTAAGTGTGTATATATGTATGGGGGTGTTTTGTTGCATCTATTTTACAACCGTGTTAATATTTTAAAACTGACTTCATGTTATTACTGCTCAGCAGAATTTTAGTTGAAATCTGAGCATAGCCTTGTTGTACATATAGATACGGCAGATCACCTGGTTTTTTTCCATTCATTTTGAAAATGTTAAAAAAAGTGTTTTCTTGCAGTGGGAGATGGAAGACTGGGATATGCAGAAGAAGCTCCTTATGATGCGATTCATGTAGGAGCTGCAGCACCCATTGTGCCCCAAGCAGTAAGCCTCTATGTTTTATGTGTGTGATTCAGTAATCTCTTAGTGGTAAAGAACATTTTACATACGTATCTATGTAAAATATTTTGGTAGACTTGCACTGCTGTGAGTATCAGTGGCCAGGATGGTATTACATTATGGTGTGGGGTTTTTTATTTCTGTTACAATTTGCCTTCTTGTTGTTTTGCAAAAGTTCTGTGTTATAACAACTCTAAATAAAATTATTTTAAAATGACTTGTGCACAACCCTCTATTACAACAATGGTTATGAAGATTTTATTTAATAAATCAATTTGGTTTTATCAAACATTGAAATACAAAATCTAAGTATTTGTTTCCCAGGTTCCAACGTATTGAACCTGTTAAAGATGTGAAATGCTCAGCTGGAAATACAGACAATGCCGTGTGTTTTTAGTTTTCAGAGTGGATATAGGGCAGTTCTTACTGGAAAAGCTGAAGACTAACTAGGGACTTTAGAGTGTGTATACATGAAGTTTATTCTTGAAGATAAGGTATTTTTTTTTTCCTTCTTCCTTTCATGAGGTGAATGGAAATATGCACCATGATTTTGTTATGCTAGATACCAGTTATTTTTTTTTTTAACTTGAGTTTTAATGGGAGATGGTGAAGGACTGGAGGTTTGAGGCGATATAGATGGGTTAGACTTTTCCAGACATCAGCCGTTGGGTTGTTTGGTGTATTTTTTGTTTGTTTATTTGTTTTTTTGTTGGTGGTTTTTTTTTTGTTTTATTTTTCCTGTTTTGAAATTTTATTTATTTATCTATTTATTTATTTATTGGGGGAGGGGCTGTTACCAGATAAGTGTTGGCAGTGGAGAATTAAAAAGGTAATTTAAAGCTTATTAGTGAATTAAACAGTTCTTAATTGTAACTTCTGTTAGTAATAGGGATTAATCTTTTTTCATGGCATCTGGGAAGTACTGGATTTTCCTTGAGACTACTGTGATTAGCCTCCTTCTTTAATTATGAAAGCAAAAAAAAAAAAATCCAAGCATGTCTATCACATACTGTGTTACTTGTCACTTATCTTACTCTTATTCATATATTTTAGACTAGATTCATAAAATGCTTTCCATTCACAGAATGAAAGAGGGGCTATTGGGTAGCGAGTGTGTTGTAGACAACTTAAAATTATTCCAGGAAGATATATTTTTAAAAGTCACAAATTTCAAATCTTATTCTGTGGGTTTAAGGGGAGATCAGTTACCCCAAAAATGTTCAACAGTGGGCCTGTCCTGATGCACAGTAAGCATCAGTTAAACTAGCAGTTTTAAAATATTGAATCTGCTGTAAAAATAACTTGTGATATACATTTTCCCCTCTTACATAGAAACTAAAACTGCTAACAACCCAGTTAATCCAATTACAGTTTTACCTTCCTTTGGAATTATATAAGATTATTGTGAATGCTTCTGTAATACCAGTTGTTGTACCGTGTGGTCATAATACTCTCATTTTCAGTGCATTTTTTTATTTTGCCTAATTGAAGTAATTATCTACTGCGTAACAGTAGATAGATGAATTGTGGCAAAGCTGTTAATCTAATGTAATAAACTTTGGATCCAGCTTCTCTGAAGTGGCTGGTTACATTCTAATTTCTGTGTTGTGTTCTAGCTTATAGATCAGTTAAAACCTGGCGGAAGATTGATATTACCAGTTGGCCCTGCAGGGGGAAACCAGATGCTCGAACAGTATGACAAACTAGAAGATGGCAGTGTCAAAATGAAGCCTCTGATGGGAGTGATATATGTGCCTTTAACAGATAAAGAGAAGCAGTGGTCCAGGTGGAAGTGATTTTCTGTTCCACTTACTTCTTCCACACACACACAAGGTGAAAGGGTGTGAATTTTAAGCAGATAGACTGCAAAGCCTGCCTTTGCTGCTGTCATTGCTTTCTGCTCCTCCATACCATGAAAAGTGACTCAGTTTGCATTACTATATCACCAAAAGGAGGTTATTCTAAGTTTGAGTTAATTTAAAAGGAGAAGAGGAGTATTGCATGGGTTGCACTTTGCCTCTTTCAGACATGTTTTCTTTAGTCTTTGGTGTGTTAAAGTGTCTTATTTGTTGTTTTAAACACAGTATTTTCTAAATTTAAATTTCACTTTAATGAACTGTTTATAACTAGCCTGCCCAGTAATTAGGGTAAAGTGTAAAATACTACTTATTAATAAATATTGTGTTGTTCTGTAAGTTAGTGGTAGTTGGGTGTTTATTTTTTGTTTTTCTGAAATGTCACAAATGAAGTAAAATCTTTGTAAAATGCTTTGTGGGAAATATAGATGATCTAGTGAGCACTTTTCCCTCAGCCTCCAAGTAGCAGAAAGTGGATAAGGTAATCCCATCTTCCCTGATGTATAAATGTAGTTGAGCAGCGTTCAGAAAAAATTCTCAGACACGTTATTAAAAGTCTGTCTCTGATGGGGTTATATTTGTGTTCAACAACACAGCAAACTCTGGAGGCCTTTCTAGAGGTAGTAAACCTTCCATTTTGCTGAATTGGATGGCCAGTAACATACACGTAACACAACTGTCAGCTTAAACCATACTAGGCATTAGTATGCAAGTGAACAAAGCAGCAGTTCTGTTTTGCTTCCTGGCAGAAAAACACTTGTGAATGTATTATCTCCATTAATGAAGTTCATAGATTTGTATTGAGTTCTGAAAATGACTTTGAGCTCTATAACTCCTAACTTTAGATTTTATATTTGCCACTATTCCCTCAGTAGGGTACTTGGGGGTTTCCTGCCTCTTGTAAGGCCTTGAAAGTCTTGCTTTGTGGTTGTTTTCCTCCCCTGGCAAATGTGGTGGACCTTATTCAAGTTTGGAGTCCATGTTCTGCTTACTAAAAAAAAAAAAAGTATTCTTCCTAAGCCTTCCTTTTTTCAGCGAGGTTTTATAGCTATTTCTGCATTTCCACCTGATCTGAGTATAGTAGCAGTTAAGCGCTTTTGGTAGCAGCAACGTATGTTCTTATAAACAGCGTTTACTGAAGGGTTTCTGGAATGGCAGTGGTTATCCTTTGGTGCTACTGAAGGTGGTGTAGTGTATTAAGGACTAGAATTCTAAGGCCGTTGTATCTCTTCTCTGCAGTTTTGTACTGCATTTTCTCTGCTAGCTCAGGAAAAAGTAATAGATTGTCTTTAGGCCTTCTTCTGTCATGAGTACTGTGGGGTTTGTTTCCCCAGATTTTCTTACCAATTTCTGTTATCTGAGGTCTTTTCCAACCCAGTCGATTCTGTGTGTGATTTTCTGAAATACTTCATGTTTTTAGTTATTTCTTTCTAAATAAAGTGTTAAGAATATACATTGGTGTTATCAGAAAAGGTGAGTGCTTAGTCTGAATAGTTACCTTGATCACTACAGTGGCATAGAGGTTGTTTCTTGCTACATACATTTATATTTGGTTCAGACATGGAAATTTCAAAGTGCACTTCTTGTAATGTTTGTTTTGTCTTTAATTGTTCATTTTGTGATCTAAGAAAATGCCCATTCCCTTCTCAAGAATAAGTGCCAGTGCACTGCTGACCTTACAGGAGGTCACAACTGGTGGGTTTTTTTGTTTTTTACTTATTGGTGAGTCCGAAGTGCATGGTCAGCCAGCTGCTGCTAAGAAAACTCGTAATTATAAATCAACATTTGTTATCTATGCCAGCAGCAAAGACGAGGGAGGTATTTTTTCTGCACTTCCTAGATTTCAGTTGCTCTTTCTGAAATTGTTGAAGACCTGTGAGCAGAGATCAGAGATTCCTCTGAGAGAGCATCTTTTAAGTCTTTCTGTAATAAAGAGCTGTAGTATATGAGAGACTCTAGAATACATTGAACAATCATCGTTTTTAGAGCAGCTGAAGAATCATCCTCTGTGTTTAGCTTGTTATTTTCTTAGTTTACATTACGTTATACAGTTTCATTCATAATGCAGGTAACAGTTTTGTCACGTTAAGAACTGGTGTCCCTTCACAAAATACAATTGATAGGCCAGCAGCATTTTCCTAGGTTGGTAGACCTGCCAGTTGGCAAGAGAGAAGCCACTTCAGGTTTTCCTTAGACATTCACATGTTGGAGAAGTTAGTACAGGTCCTTACTAGGGCTGCAAGGTGGTCTTTACGAAGCCGCACAACAGTCATTTGATCTCCAAGTGTGTTTGAGGTCAGACCTACCTGCAGACATTTTGCATCATTCTTCACTATGTGAAACTGGAACTTCTGGCAGAAGAAAATCTGGACTAGCTGGAGGGAGAAGACTCCTTAGATTTCAATAAACTGATGTTGTGATGCTAAATAAAGAATTTTATTTTGTGAATGTTATTGGATTTCTTTAAATTTAGTCCATAATTTTCTAGTTTGGGTTCAGCTGCAGTAGAATTTTTAAGCTCCAAGTATTAGGGGGAATCTTCTCAAATGTGGCTCCATGGTACATTTAGAAGTAGAATATACACAGGAATCTAATCACTGGTATAAAATGAAATGCATTAGTATACCAGAGATCCAGCAGTAGGTGCCCACTTACATGATTATACTGGTAAGGATAACTTTCTAATTATTAATCTTTTCCTACTGATAAGTAGGGAGGAGAGAAGACTTCCTGTGCCACTCGGTTGAGGACACAGCTTATTTGCTGCCTTATTGGCAAATTAGGATCTCCCTGGTTTTACTTCGCTCTGAAAGTTCACTCACTACTTACATGGAGGGACAATTTAAAGAGAATAACAGTGTAAGGAACGCTTAGCGGTGAGTCTCTGTTGCAATCTTGGATTTTATTTCCAAAAAGCCAGCTGTTTAAAAAAGTTAACAAGCTACTTTTTAAACTTAAAATATTGCATTAGTAGAAATAATTTAGAAATGTACTGCTAAATTCATATTTGCTGATAAAATACAAAATTTTAGTGACAGTATAACCTTTCTGAGCAAAAACTGTAGTGAGTAGACTGGGGCTGCTACTGTGTCCCACTGTAAATACAACATGATTAATCACCCTTCTGGAAACCATTTTTTTTTTAGGAAATATTTTAATATGTTTCTCCTTAGAAACTTTTATTCAGTGTTTCAAATGCCCTTGATGAGCTAGTTGTTGAATTTCAGTTGAAATTAGCAAGAATTGTTTTCCCAGAATTTCTTAGGCTATGCAGACTAATGATTATGGTTAAAGTTTTTATTTTACTTAAGCAAAAAAAAAAAATCTGCACAAAACATTTTAGGTTAAATTCAAAATGTATGTATTATGCAAAAATGCACGTGATGTAACCAATATACTAGGTTGCAGAGAAAATTTCATTTTCTTTGTCATTTCAACTTACTCTTTCAGTTTGATGACTGATCATAGCAAATACTAAATAATCTGTAACAACACCTTTTCAGATTAAAGTGCTATGCTACAAGTCTAAATATTGTGTCTATGTACCTTTAAAATTACAAAGGGAGAAATAATTGGTTGCTGAAACACTGAGCAGATACTGAAATTCAGAATGTAGCCTAATATGAATTAGAAATACAGTATCAGTAATGACAGCATATTTCTCATAGATGAATGATGTATCAAAAAGGGAAAGTCAAATGCTGCCTAATGAGAGGAAAACTGAAGTAGATTATAAAGAGTGAGTTACAGATTTCAAATAAATTTATAAGTGCTCATTCAAATATTTAATTTGAATGTCTTCCATCAAAGAGGTGGAGACGTATCGCAAAACTTGATGACTGACCGGTATCCCAAGCTTATATCTTATTGTTGATCAGATTTGTGATTTTTAATTTTTTTTTAATTTATTTTTTTTTCCACAATGAACTCTTGACATTCACCTGAAATGCTACCTATTAGATTTGTCTTAGTTTGTTGTTGGATACTCCTAATGGGAAGTGTGGAATATTCCTATATATGCTTCCCCTACTAGTAAGCCAAAGTCTTTCAAACTTTCTTAAATTTATTTTTAGAATAGTAATTTTGAGCTAATGACTTTTGAAATTTGCTTGAACTTGAATTCTTATGCCTCAACTGATGATACTAGATGAGTGATTCTCTTGCTAGAATTCCAAGGGCCTGAGAAGGACTATTGTGATGACTGAAAACCTATATATATATATATATATATATATATATATATATATATATATATGTTGCTTACTAAGCAGAAGCTAGTAAGCAGATGGGAAGGAGTGCATATATGAAGGTGGAAGGAAGTTGTGAGTTGTTTAAGAATCACACCAAATAGTTGTGGCCAGAAAAAGGGAGAAAAAGACAACTTAATTAGTAGATCTTTTCTATGGCTCTAGAGGACAGCAGGATATTTTTAACAAGGAAATAGCAGTCGTCTTTTGAGTCTACTTTTAAGCTTTGTAGCAGGATAGATGTTTTACTGACCAGAGGGCAGGCAAGCAGCCTGTTTTTTACCAGTAGTTGAGAGCTGGTAGAGTTCACAGCTTGGCAGCTTCTGATCATACAACTTTAATTTAGATGAGCTGATGCTGTTTTGCAATGTGTATTTAAGTCTGCAGGCTGTTCACATTAGGTGGAAAGCTGAGAACTGTTACCTGCCTGATGATCTAAGACTTTTCTATAACTTTCTGATATGTATAATCCAATAGTGAATATACAAGCTCAGCTTCTCATAGCAATAGAAAATAAATGCTGCATAATTTTAACACATACATCATGGATAGTTTTGGGCTGGCATACTGTTAGTGAAGAGCAAGTGAAAAAATCTACTGAGGGAAGCTGATCCACTTAATACAGTAAATGTTCTAACAAACAATATGAAAATATTTTGAAAGGGACATCTGGGATATACATAACTTACAGAGACATTATTATGTGGTCAGGAATAGCTTAAAGCAGTACAAAATGCCAACAATTAAAACATTGGCATGTTACTATTACTTATTTGAATTGTAAATACAAATACCATTTTGTAAAAGGAAAAAAAATCCCACACTTCAAATGCCTCAAGTGTGTTAGCAACATTGTGCAAAAATCTTGCAAACATCTGTGGCTTGGTAAAATTATCATGTTTAATAGTTTCAGAGTAAATATGGGATTTTTCTTAGGTGTACATTTTCTTGAGGATTTAAAGAGTAAAAATTATTTATCACAGTAAAAGGCTTTTACAAAGAGGGTCTGGTAGGAATCAGGATGAAAATCAAATCAGCAATGAGGCATATGAGACTAAACCACCATTACTTACATATGCTTCTTGAAGTTGTAAGTATTAACTGATGATATAGCTCCTGGAGGTATTAAGGATGAATGAAGTACTTGTCCTAAAGTGACCGGCAATGCATTTTAAACTAAGTATCAAATGTTGATTTATTTTTATCTGTTTAAAGTAAGCACATACCCATTCTATGAAATAGGCAAATATGGAGAACTTCCAAAGCTTTGGCTATAAACAGATTTTTATTTACCCCTGCCAAGATATGTTCTCCCCTCTTCTGCTTTTTTCTGCTTTCTGTAATTACTGCAATACTCTGAAGCTGGATGGTTAGTACCTCACTAATAGAAGGCAGTGCAAAGTGCAAAGAATGCAAATATGTGTCACTAAGAAATCACAACGTTTGCATCCCAGCTGCATTAGATAGAAAACTAGCAATTAAAGCACTAGTTGTGACAGCCTTTTCTGTTGCTTTTAAAATGTTTTGCATGCTGTCATTCCATGCTATACGGTTCCTGAAGGATAATGCCTTTGTAACATTTAAGCTTTTGCTTGTATGCATGTAGCACTATTTTTGTGGGTTAGTTTGCATGATAGCTGGAAATACTATTGTGTATGGAGCCAGCAATCACATTAGTGAAGTTTTTCTAAATTCAAACAGTGTTTGCTTTGGCTCATGAGGATGATGCAGCTACTAAACATAAGATCTATAAAGTTACTTGTTGCCTGGTGGTGGGGAAAAAAAAAAAAAGCAAACACTTTTGTGTGAATTTTCCAACATCACAGTGCATAGTTTTTGAATTTGATGGATATTTTCCATTGAAGTTAATGCTTTAGAAATATTTGTAAAAATCACTAATATATAATTTCACTGTTGGAATATGGGTTCTGTGGGTTTCCTGTTTTAATGTGTTTTCAGTGTCCTGCAGGAACAAAAGCCTGCATATTCTAGATTCCTTGTAGATTTAGAGAGACTTCTTGATGCATCCTTTCCCATTTCAACACCCCCCCCTTTCCATAATCTAGACCTGATTTAGCGTAGTTCCTTCAGGAGCTAATTGAGCTCCTCTGCAAAACAAATAAAATAAGTAGTACAAACTGCATGAGGCTGAGGTGAGATTGTGTTCCTAGCTTTCTTGAGAAACTGCAGCTGAAGCTAAACTTGCCTTTTGGCAGCTACAGAGAATGTTTTTTGCCAATACTCTGTCTAGCAAGTTGGCTCAGTTATTTGTCAGCATGTAGCCAACAGAGTCTGGATGACAGGTAGCTGTGTAACTAGCTGTGTGGTGCGGGGGCTGTTTGTTAAAACAAATGATCCATTGAACATAAAATAGAGGGACCCATATTTCACAATATACTACATCATAGTAAGAGAAGATATGGGATTGCTGTTGCCATTTTTCTTTTTTTCCTTAAATACTTGAGGAGATTTCTCAAGTTTTGCTAATGTGCTTGAGCATATAAACGTCATCTGATTCAATATAAAAAAATTTCAAATGTGATTTCTAAGAGAAGGAGAAACATAACTACATGTGTTTTCTTTCTACAGGGATGAATTGTAAAAGCTACACCATCTTGACCCAAACATAGTGTTACAGTGGACTGCTCATCTCCAGTTCTAAAAGCTTTTTGAAAACCAACAGCATTGCAGCTTGTTTTGGACTTCGTTATACTGTTGTTATCAGCATGGAAAAGCGTGGTGTTTGTTTTATTTTTTTAGATGCTCAAGGCAAATCTGATGAAATGGTGGAAAGTTTTACGTGGGCACTGTTTTATTTAACATGCCTTTATTTTACTTTCATTTGTTCAAAGTGAATTTCTGCAGAATGGCAGATAAAGACCTATAGCTTGTGAACTCTAATTTTGATGGGGGTACTTGAACACTCACTTCTCTCAGCTCCTGTGTCCCTTGGTAAAACTGCTTCTGTGCACCTTATGACACTATGTAGGTAATACCAGGTTTTGTGTGTTCCGATGTCTGCTAGATGCTACTAAAAGGACATAAACTTCCTTTTTAAGCTTTTGACATGGTGTCATAGACTAGCATGTAGTAGATACAATCAGCTACTTTATTACCTTAAAACCAGGCATTTGTATATATTAAACTTTGAGAGATCAGAGGTGGGTGGCCACTCTTATGAAACGTTGCTGTTCAAGTCGGACGTAACAGACATGAGTTTCCCTTTCCTTCTGAAATTAACTCACAGTGTCTTGAAATTCTCGTTTGGTTTATAGCTCACTACTGTTGTGATGCACATAGATTTAACTCCTTAAATATGCTGTAAGCTGTGTCCCAGTCACTGAACAGTTTATGCAATACTGCTTTGCCAAATAAAGTTAAAAGCAGAAGTGGAGGGCGGTGCTTGTGTGAAGGATTAGGATTAATATGTAGTGGAATACAAAGATATGGGTTGCTAGATTCTTAAAAAAAAAATCCAGCTTGGTTCTAAAAGAAAGTTGCTTTTGGCAAAGCCACTTGCTGTATTAATGTTCTCATTTTTCTAATTGTGAGCACCCAGGAAAAATTCTGGCTTTTTTACAAAGTGAATTCTTAATTGCTAAACAAAGAAAACATGATACATGCAGAAGGAATAACAAATCCTGGACTCCTAAACGTAGATAGAGATGCAGTTGTTCAATGCACATAACGAAGAGTAGTTGGAAGGCTATAAATGTGTTTTCTGCCCAAGGTTTTCTGGTTTGGTACTGTAAAATGTGAACAGCGAATTGCAAAGCAGTGCAGTAAGGTGAGCTGCTTTGGAAAGGGTCAAAGTGTGTCTTGAGTCATCTTGCTCAGATTTCAGCAACCAGGAGTGAAAGTAAACAACATGTTACCATTGTTTTACTTTTTTATGGTAAAAAGGATTATAGAATAAAATAACTTGCATACAAACAACCCATAGTGATCACTGCAAAAGTATCTTTGACTCATTATAGTTGAACAGCAATAGTTTTGTGATAGGGTTAATCCCTGAAAGCATAAAGGTTAAAATTCAAAGGCCTCTGAATATGAAAGAGGAACATTTTAAATAACTTTAGTTTTGAAGGTCAGACCCATCCTATTCATATGTAAAACACACATATCAATTTATTTAGATGTTTGCAAGTTAATGTACCACCTCCTAATCTGACTGCAGCCTGGGAGCAAATACACAAAGATAAATCTTACAAAAGAATTAATATAGTGTGTATCCTAGAAAATACAATTCAGAAAAACCCACTTGCGTCTGACAAATTTGTACTAACCCACAATCAACTGTGAATCTAGTTCTTGGTGTTGAAGTGAAATATCTTAAATGATGCATGCTGATGTTCAACCTTTTGGTCACTGTATCATTCAGTTTGAGTTCAGCTTTATTTACATCTTCTTACTAATTTAATCAGTGAAATTAAAGATACAAGCTCAACTGTATCCAAATTCTTATCTCTGGACACAGTGTAATTAAGCTAGCCTAACTTGGAAGAGGTCATAAAGCTGAGAACCAGCGACAACTTTTTTTTGGAGAGAACCACTTCAGGAGGTGTAAGACTTCAGGGACCAAGGCTGTTGGGATTAGTGCACCCCTTCCACTGAAGGGGTTGGTGATAGTCAAGGTACTCAGACAGAATGGAGTATCCAGGAGTAGCATTTAGGAGCTGGAAAATGAAAACCCCTCCATGATGGAGCAATGGTTCTGAAGTAAAAACTTCTTGGAGAAGAGGACAAGTTGAAATGCAGATTTGAAGAGCTTGAAAGTGCTGTGTGAACTGTCTGAATTGCTACTTTGCCAAATAAAACAAATTGAGAGGAAGCTGTATCGAAGTGTCTGGGTTTTTTTGTGGCGTCATGGTTTGTTGTGTTGGGTGTTGTGTTGTTTTGTTTGTTTGTTTGTTTTTCTAAGACTTCACATGTCCAAAAATAAAGCAAGCATCTACAAAAATACTGGTTTACTAGATGACCAGAACTATGTGTCTGTTTTCTGTTAATTACTATATTGCAGCAGTTACCAAGCCTGGTAATACCATATGGAATGCAAGTGGAGTTTTATTTGGCTGTTTGGAATCTCTGTGAGTTCACACTGATGTGTTTTGGGGAGCAGGCTGCCTGCGCAGTGTGCAAGTTCTGCCTGCCGCCTGTGGCTGAACCCAGCTAGTAGGAGTGTATGATCTGCCACTTGCAAGGATTAAAGTCTATGTTTTTGTAAGAAATGCAGTGATGTTTCACTGAATTGTTCTGATCACTTCTAAGCTGGAACTTGAGAGAACAGATTGACTGAACCAGCGAGTTGCTCGTCTGGCTGTTTCAGGGATCAGGCAGTAGAAGACCTCCAGAGCTTGAGCAGAGGAACCAAGAGCCTGTACCCGTATCCTGAAAATCAATGAACAGTTGTGGGTGCTCCACAGAGAAGAGCAGTTTGGTGTGCCATGTAGATGCTTTCTGTTTGCATAGCAGGAACTGCCTGTTTATTTACTATTTCCATTCAAGATTTTTTTTTTTTCCTAAATTCTTTTTGGAGGGAAACCAGTGCACAGAGTGTGTGCACCAGCACTGCTGATGGAGGTCACCTGGATCATTCCTGAAATGTTTTGTAATCAGCGAGTTTGAAACCAGCAGTAATGCCTGGAGCAGGGGACTGTATGGCAGGCTCCAGAGCGTCCAGCTGGCAGCAGTTCTCTCCCTGCATGCAGAGCTTTTGTGACATGGTGACAAGCTCCAGAGTTTTCCAGTGTGGAGGGACCGAGGAATTAACCATCAGCACAAAGAGGTAAACTAAAATGTCCAGAGGAAAACTCCGAACTAATAGGGGTATTCCTGCCAGAAAGAAGGGTGTTAACCCATTCTTGCAACAGCAGCGTTTTCTTCCTTTTACTCATTAATGTGCCCTGGGACATGTAGGATTTGATTGAAATGCAGTTCCCAGAAAGAGGATACGATAGAAACTCCTTCCTGATTTTGGCGGAAGTAATGCAACCGAAGCTCATGATTTGTATCTCTGGTTCCATTTAGCTGATTTTGGACATATTAGGATGCAGTTAGATCAAAAAGACTAATTATCTTTATGGAACCCTTGTTCTTTGTCCCAAATTATGTGGAAGAGGTATCCTGCTGAATGAGCAGTGGCCTTGGCTCAGCAAAAAGGCACGATGAGGTCATGCAAGCACATTGTGCCAAAAAAACCCCAACAATGACCAAACAAAAAATGTGGAGGGGAAGTGCTGCCCGAAAAGCAGCATGTGTGCAGGGTGATGCAGGAGGTGATGAGGTCTGAAATTGATCTTTTGCATTTCAGGACATCTGGACTTTACACGTCAGGAAGTATAAATTGGAGTTCAGATGCTGTGGTATACAAGAGATGGATTCAAGCACGGGGTTTACGTTGGTTTTGTGGGTTCATAAAGTTCGCCTTTGGCTCTATTTGATTTTTTTGTCTGCCCACTTAGAATTGTGAAGGGTTGAAGACCAGTTGTGGGAAGTGCACAGACACTCTTAAGGTATGAGAAACCCCTTTTGCCTTTACACTCGTTGCTATGCAATTGTGTGCTCAGAGCATCCGGTGGCAAGGTTTGGGTTGCCATGGCTCAGTCAGGGCCGAGGAAATCGGTTTGGACTAAAGCTTGGCCTTGGCACCAAAAATGCCATAGATTTTCCTCTATCTGTCCTGTCTATTTCTCACATCTCACCTGTGACATGCAGGGCTGCTTTCTGTTCCAGGTGGTAGTTTTAAACGCAGTGCAAATTCATAACGCAGCTGATGCATTCTGAGTTTTCTTATGAAAGGCTGTAATTGTGCTCTCGCGCTCTTGACAGGGTGTTAATGAGATTGCTCAGCAGAATGTGCTCAGGAACTAAAACCATACTTCTTTAAATTATGAATTGAATGGACGTAGTTATTGCTGAATTATGTATGGAGGAGATTCAGCTGCCTGTTGAAAATTGCCTGAAAGCCTCAGGAAGGAGAAATGGAAAGAACTGACTTTGTGTCTCATCATACCAAACTTGGAAATATGAGAGGCTTAATCCTGCGCCTTTTAAACAAATTTCTGTTTTAGCAACAACAGACTATGTTCGTAAAGATTGTTGACGGGGTTTCTCTGAGATCTCACTTTGATCTTCTCTTTTTTTTTTTTTGTAATTCAGACATTTTTGTTATATGCTCCTGAGGAACTGACCTGATAGGTATTCTGGAAAATGAGAAGCTTCTGAGAAGCTGAAGTTCCTTTTTCAACCATGTTTAGGCACATGTTTGCATATTATGTGTCTTTATTATAAACAGGCTAAGTATCTTGTTTAGCATGTTCTGCCAAATCCTTTTTTTGCTGTAATGGAGATGGGGCATCAAAGGTTAATCAGTAACTCTACTTTCAGGTGCCGTGTGGACTAGGACATTTTAAGAGGCTTCTGGTTAGGGAAATGTGTGATTCAGAGTATCTGCCTAAGCGTGTGCCCTGACCAGAGCTCTTGAGCCGCTCATCTCCTCTGGATATAGAGGCAGCCTCAGGAAAGTTGTCCCTTGTGCATGGAATTCGACTTCATAGTCCCTGCTTCCCATTGTGCTGCCCACTTTCCTGTCCTTCCCAGCCCTGCACCCATTCAGGTCTCCTGCTCCTTCTATAACTATGTTGTTCACTCATTTTGTTTTGAATTTAGATATCTTGTCTGTGCATTAGGAGCTGGTAGTTGTGAAGAACAATGTTAAAATGTCTTCCTCTGTCGTCTTTAAAATGGGCTTAAACATTTCTGTTGGCCGAACAGCTGAGGATGTCCTTGCCAGCTGCGACTCGGTTCTTCACAGCACTGAACTTTTCTGCCTTGTCTGTTGTTTCTTAGCCTGCTCAAAATACACTTTTAATTGATTTAGGAGTGGTGTATAACTGTCAGCCAAGAGCCTAACAAATACAAAAATTCTAGCAGGTATCTTTAAAAACTTGTTTCTAAACCGGCTTTTTTGTGCTGATTCAGTCCTTCTAGACTTCTCTCTGTGTTTTAGAGCTCCAGTGCAGAGTGGAATGTTCAGCAAGTGTTTCTGTTATATTACAAATGTTTTTGTAGCCTTACATTCTCACTTTCTGACTTGTTTTAAGAAACTATTAGTTGAAAAAACATAGCAAAGGTACTTCTACATTTTCTTTTTTTCCTGTTTACAGGATGTTTCACTTTTGTTATGCAGGTCAAGCTGATTGTTTCATTGGCTCTTTCGCATTAATTACTACATTTTTATTGCAGCTGTCTGGTCTTTATCCCCATCAGCTCTCCCCAAGTCTTTTATAGCTTTTCCCTTTGCTTTTACTCTTCAAGCTTTTGTCATTAAAAACTGAAAAATCCCAATTCCTGATGCTCGTGAAAGCAGCAAGCGCAGACCTCAGTGATGCATGATGGTGAATCTGTTGGGGCTTACGAGAAGGGCTCACTCTTTGTTTTGGGGTGGCATGTTTGTGTTGCAATTGGTTTGTGCAGCTGACTCGCTCTGTGGAGTTTGGGATGGAAACTCTTATGCTTAATCTAGGATTTAAAAAGCAAATGGAGCATCACACCAGCCTGTTTCAGCCTTTTTGTTTTGCAAATGTGCTTTTGGAACTGCCCCTTCGATAATCCTGCAGTGCTATGGAGAGACTACAGTGGGGATGTTCAGGCTAGGATCATCTGCAAAAGTGGGCAGCAAGCTACCTGCATTACGGAAAAAAAAATCGGACTTCTCATTATGGATAAAACTCAGGTAAGTATTGTCTGTTACCTTGAAATAATATGTACCCTTAAGTGTATGTAAGTAGGTCTGAAGGGCAAAACAATTGAAAACATGAAATGCAATCTAACCAAGATATGTGTCTTGATCGACATGAAAATACACTGACAAAACAAATTGTAATGACCTCTCCTAATACACAGAGGAGTAAGATCCACAGGTATACGCTATCAGAGCAATTGATATTCCCTGCTGATCTGTCTGAAGCATGATGGTAGGAAAATTAGGTGGACTGAGCATATTCCAAGATGTGTGGATAGACACATGGCAGCATTTAGGGCAGGAAAAACAGATCTGACAGACCACAAATAGAGATTTTTTCACACAGAGGATCTGCCTTCTGCTGCAGCAAAACACTGTATATGGCTCCCTAGCTCCTGAAGTTTGTGTGAGAAGCCATGAAAGCAGCTGGCAATGCAACCGCACAAATAGGGTAGCAGCAGTGCCTGCTCTGAGCACTCCTTTGCAATTGGGGAGTTGAGCCACAACCTTGGGAGCAGCTGGGAAAGGGCTACAGACACAATGTCAGCAGGAGGTGATGGCTGGGAGCAGCCTGCAGAGAGGGGAAAACACCCCCAACATGTCAACACAGGTGTCTTGTCACAGGTTTTTCTGCTGGTGCTCAGAGGTGCTCTGGCTCAGTAGTTCAGGATCACTTATTTAAAGTTCAATAGCATTAAAGCTATTAAATGAAAACACATGTTATCAAGATCAGTGTGTGTGCATTGCAGGAGCTGCCAAGCCGATGTATCACTTTGCTTTCTCTTGCTCTTCATCTAGCTGACGATGCCCAGGTTTTCTGGTAAGGTGCAAACTTTTTAAATTTCAGTCCAGCTGGGGAGTTTGCAATTACCCGAGAAGTAACAGGCCTCAGGCTGGTGGTCGGCACAGCAGCAACTGTCACCATTTTACCTCCTAGAAGTAAGAATCCCTGGGAAGACTGAAACAACTGTAACATAGTGATAGCTCGGCTCCTGTGCTACACTTGCTGTCTGCTGCTCTCACTCCAGTGATGCTTGGAGGTGTTTATTCTTGGCTGACATACATGAAACCCATGAAGGTTGGTACCACTTTCAGCAGCACAGCAAGAGAGCCTGCTGTCAGGTACAGTGACTGGAGAGCTGAGCAGCTTCTCACACCACAGCTGTAGTGGCTGGCTTGTGCTCCCTGCGGGATCTCGCCGTTGTCCTGCCCAAAGAACAAAACCAAACCTTGTGTTCTCCTCCTGCCTGCATGCTGGAGTAATGGGTTTCAGTAATAGGAGCGCTATGGGCATGGTGAGAAAAGACTACTTTTCCTGCTGCTATGGTAAGATGGTGAAGGAGAATTAGATATTTAATTAAAATCCCAAACAAATTTGATTGATGGGAAATAATACCCCAACCAGATGGGCAGCATGTCTTTCCTAGAAGGCTGTATTTAAAATGTGGTCTTTTGGGTCATGTGCTGTTTGCCATGCCTGCTGTAGGCTGGGATGAAGGAGAGGCCATACTACCAAGTTAGGAACCGGCAGCATCAGCAGGTCTTCTGGACTCACTGTAACGCTGAAGTACAACCAACCAGGCTTTGCTTAAAGTGGCAGGAGGGCTCTGTGCAAGCAGCACTGGTGACTGGATTCCCTGAGCAGGTGACACAGCCACTGCTGTCCTGCTCAGCTCAAGTACTGCTGGAGAGACAGGTCATGGAGGGAGACGCCCTGTTCTTCTCAGTCTTCCTACAACAAAATGTCTCAACATCTTCCCCCACCATATATGTTCCAGCTTCTTTGAGTGCTGTTTCATAGAGAGGAGAAACATGCTTCTGTCTGCTCTCACGCTACCTTCTCATAGCCCAAACTTTAGCTGGTAGCTAAAAATAACGGCAATGCAAGAAATATAAGAATAAAATAGGTTTATTAAAGCTATTTTACATGAAGTAATCAAGACCAAGCAATTGAAGAGCTATTTGTATATCATGGCAATATTCTCGCTGACATGAAGTTACTGAAGTACAAAAGACGACGTACAAAAAGATGCATGCCTCATCTGCCTCTGTTTTTATTGGGACCCATGAATGTGACATCCTTGGACAGTCAAACAAGATAGACAGCACAGTGTCTGTATATATATATTTATATATAGGTATATATAACATGTACTGTACACATTTTACTGTTAACACATCTGAAGTTCACTCACACATATCAATTACTTGCTCTAATTCTATGAGAATTTTGCTGGGGTGGGGGAAGGTTGTCGAAGCTTTCAAGCTTTGCAGGGAGCTATGGGATAATCAGCAGGAATCCTACACTCCAGCATCCCAGGTAAAAGCTGCTGTGTGCTGCTCTTGCACAGCCTGGAGGGTGTCGAGCTGGGCATGGAACAGGCTGAACAAGCCCTGAGCTCTGAGGAGGCACAGCTTTGGGATTGCACACGACTGCTGTTGAGCACTGGTAAGTCCAAACTCATCCGCTGAGGACTTGATTTTTTTCATTTTAGCAGTTAGTAAGCGTGACTCTCTGTTAGCTGCACAGAGGTTTAAACTACAAATGAAAAGAAAATACTTTGTTCCTCAAATCCCAAATTTCATTACAAAAGCTGGTGCTTAGTTAGTGATTGCTTTCAATTAACAAAGCAGACAAATTCTTTAATGAATGCTCCCAGTGCATCAGGTGGAATGCGTCCAGACGGAATGCACCTGCAGGTGCTGAGGGAGCTGGGTGAGGTCATTGCTGGACCATTCTCCATCATCTTTGCCAAGTCTTGGGAAATGGGAGAGGTGCCTGGGGACTGGAGGAAAGCAAATGTCACTCCAGTCTTCAAAAAGGGCAAGAAGGAGGACCTGGGTAACTATAGACTGGTCAGCCTCACCTCCATCCCTGGGAAAGTGATGGAACAACTTATCCGTGGTGCCATCTCAAGGCATATCAAGGATAAGAGGGTCATTAGGGGCAGTCAACATGGCTTTGCCAAGGGGAAATCATGCTTAACCAACCTCATAGACTTTTATGAGGACATAACGAGGTGGATGGATGATGGCAAAGCAGTGGATGTGATCTACCTTGATTTCAGTAAAGCATTTGACAGTCTCTCACAGCATCCTCACAGCTAAACTGAGGAAGTGTGGACTGTGAACTGGCTGAAGGGAAGAAGCCAGAGAGTTGTGGTCAATGGGGCAGAGTCCAGTTGGAGGCCAGTATCTAGTGGAGTGCCTCAAGGGTCAGTACTGGGGCCTGTATTATTCAGTATATTCATCAATGATTTGGATGAGGGAATAGAGTGCACTATCAGCAAGTTTGCTGATGACACCAAGCTGGGAGGAGTGGCTGACACGCCAGAAGGCTGTGCTGCCATCCAGCGAGACCTGGACAGGCTGGAGAGTTGGGCAGGGAAAGATTTAATGAAATATAACAAAGGGAAGTGTTGAGTATTGTATCTGGGCAGGAACAACCCCGGCTTCCAGTATAAACTGGGGAATGACCTGTCAGAGAGCAGTGTAGGGGAAAGGGACCTGGGGGTCCCAGTGGACAGCAGGATGACCATGAGCCAGCACTGTGCCCTTGTGGCCAGGAAGGCCAATGGCATCTGGGGTGTATTAGAAAGGGGGTGGTTGAGAGAGGTTCTCCTTCCCCTCTACTCTGCCCTGGTGAGACCCCATCTGGAATATTGTGTCCAGTTCTGGGCCCCTCAGTTCAAGAAGGACAGGGAACTGCTGGAGAGAGTCCAGCACAGAGCCACGAAGATGATGAAGGGAGTGGAGCATCTCCCTTATGAGGAAAGGCTGAGGGAGCTGGGGCTCTTCAGCTTGGAGGAGACTGAGGGGCGACCTCATTAATATTTATAAATATGTAAAGGATGAGTGTCACGAGGATGGAGCCAGGCTCTTCTCGGTGACAACCAATGATAAGGGGTAATGGGTATAAACTGGAACACAGGAGGTTACATTTAAATTTGAGAAGAAACTTCTTCTCAGTGAGGGTGCCAGAACACCAGAACAGGCTGCCCAGGGAGGTTGTGGAGTCTCCTACTCTGGACACATTCCCGTGTAACCCCATCTAGGTGTTCCTGCTCTGGCAGGGGGATTGGACTGGATGATCTTTCAAGGTCCCTTCCAATCCCTAACATTCTGTGATTCTGTGAAAGCACACAAATCAGTCAGTCTCTGCTGGGCAGTGCAGTAGCGCATTGGCCTGCTGTGTCCTGGTCCCCAGAGTGAGGCACAGCGATGGCAGCGCTGAGAAGTGGTGGCACAGGCTCCCCTCCCCGCCCCACCCGGGGCTGCTGGACCCTGGCTGATCCCATGGCCAGGCCCTGCGACACACTGGGCCCCAGCTGGGACCATGACTGCCATGGGGAGGGCAAGGGCATCCCCTATCCAGTTTGGGGTGGCCCAACCTTGCAGCGTCTTCCACACAAGGGCCAACTGGAGCTAGTTTCTGGAGCCTGAATGCTTTGTATGTTCTGAGAACAGGCACCTACCCACTTTTTTATTTTATCACCAAAGGAGAAGAACACATTCCTTTTATTGTAGGCTTTTTCTACACTTCAAACTGAACTAAAGATTTTGGTCCTTTTATAGAGGCAGAGGTTCATGGACACAGGAGAAATAGGAGAAAATAACTGACCTAAGTCCAAGTTCTAGAGATACATCCCATTGATGAGGTAATCGGACTCTTCAGATGTAATAGGTCGAGCTTTTTTAAGCTTCTGTCTCACTAAACGCAGTCTGCAAGCAACCATGAGCAGCAGTAAAGCAGTGATGGCCAAGCCTAAGGCTAAGGGTAACACAGCACCTACAACAAGGTTAAGAGAAGTTACATTTTATTTAATACAGTCAGAAATCAGTAGAGAAAATCTGAAATATTCCTTAAAAAATGCAGGTTGTCTATTACTTTGGTGCTAATATTTGGAGCAACTCATACTGAGAAACTAAACTGTATGATCGTAGAAGCTAGGAACAGTTCAGAATATGGAAGTACATTATTCAATAATTGACTGTAGTAGCTGGATCTATAGCACCTGACTGAAAAAGTAACATAATTCCAAATAAATTCACATGGTCAATCTTACCTGTTTCTGGGACTGGATGACCACCTCCAAGCTGATCTCTCTTTGGCACAATTATGCCATTCCCATTTTTATCATCTGTTCTTTTCCCTGAGGAACTATTATCTGCACAAAGTCAAGCAAGATAAATGAATATTGCAGTTCAGTGGCTCAGGAAGACTTATCCACAGATACTAGAATTAAACAATGTGAAAGCACATTTAGAAAACAAACAAAAAAACAGTTAAAGAACTTCTAACTCCTATAGTGTAACTTGAATTTTTGAAATAAAGTGAAACTAAATCTAAAATGTAAATTCAATCTTGTATGGCAAACCACAATGCATCTCAACCAAACCCAAATGGATAATTTTCCACTGAAAAAACCATGGATATAAATTCTCTTTTACAAACTTCCATAATGGGCTATAGACCAATCTGAGCTAAAATATTACTAAAGCAGTTATATATAGGTGAAAATAAGGCTATTTCCAGTTATGTTGATCACCACCCTCGGAACTTGCAAAGTGGGAAACGCATAGGTTGGCTACACAAATTAATTTTGCCCATTACCTGACACATACAGATGCAGAACTTATGTATTTGGAAGACATAAAAATACATGGGGAAAACATTTCAAAGAGGATGACTTGGAGTCACATCAGCTTTGTGGAGTACAGGGGGCATAGCAGAAGCATTGCAACTGCACAAGAAGAGACAACACACGGTTTGCTGCTGGGAGTGCAGGCAGCTGCTGTTCTGCTTCACAGGAGCAAAGAGTAACTCAGCTGGGATTCCCTCATTCACCAACACACCCTTGCAAAAATCAGAATTAAGCCTATCTTTTTAAATCTAATGACTATGTTTGTTTTTTGCTGATAAACGTTGAAGGGTAATTTGACTGTGCTGTGATATATTTGCTGTCAACCCTCAGAACTGTGACAATGCCAATGGAAACATACTGTGCTACAAGATCTGTAAATTATGAACGTGAAACAGAATTGGAATTAGATACGGTGGTGGGTGTTAAGGAAGTGTTTAAGTTAATTAGCTTGGAACGTGCACCACGTGCAGCTCCCACCCACCACGACCAGCTCTGAAGCGCTGCAGAATGCAGTGGCAGCAATAAAGACACAGGACCATTCATTAAAGTTTAAATTGTTTAATCGATACTGGCATGAGGTGAATGCTAATGTCCCCCCAACTCTAAGGCACAGCACAGGCTCCCAGGCTCTCACCTGTATGACAAGGCTAGATCTAAATGTCTGTTTTATAAATTTTGTTCCCTGCTATTTGAGTAACAGGAATATTTAAGTGAACTGCTTGTAAAGACGTCTGGCAAATGTATCTGAATATGGAGAGAAGTTTAGCAGGAAAATTTTGGAAGGGTAGAAGAATAATAGAATCCTTTGAATAAAGCTTGTAGGTTTTTGTTAAGACCTGTGGCTGTTTTTACAGGACTGGAGGGGCTCAACATCTTACCTGTTATCAACTACAAAACAGAGATTTCCCCAAACAGCTTTAGGAGCCTGACATAAAGCACATTATGTGCGTTTTGTTTTCACTTTCTTTTCATTTTCTAGTCCATGCCTAGGAAATTGCAATTTATAGCCCTTTCCAGTTACCCTAAATTAGAGATCTAGGCTATAGCTACTGCTGTTGATGCCTCCGCAGCAAAAACATGACTAAGGCTTGGGCACTCAGTCAAACATTGTAATCCCAGCCTTGGACAGCACTGCACAGCAGCTGCTGCGGGCAGCCTGGGGAGAGGCAGGGACCCTGTGCCAGGGGAATGCAAAGCTGTTACGGTGATTTATACACTTGAGTTGGCTGTGCTGGGGAGTGCAAATCTTCACTCTGCTTGCAAATTCAACTCATCTGCATGACTGTGGTTGCTAGACTGGCTACTGCTGCTTAGAAGCCATCCCAGTGCTCACTCCAGTGTGTAACTATTTGCTATATTCATTTACATTGCTATATTTATTTGCTACTTATATTTATTTGCTATATTCATTTACCCTGCAACTATTTTCTATATTAATTTACACATGCAGCAGTGCAAGAACCTGCAGCTGTGCTTGAGAGCCTCCCTGGAGAGGGACACCGGTGCACTCTGGTGACAGCCATACAGAAATGCTGTGCTGGCCTTTGGAGGAGCTGCAGTCTGGGTTACTTCACTCTGGAGATATGTCTGCAAAGGGAAAGGACTCCTTTACTGACATCAGACACCTCTTCCTGCATCTGCTCTCAACTACAAAAGAAAATGTTTGGCCTTCCAGCTTGGGCAAAAGTAAACCCTGAGTCTGTTGCAGAAGCCTCCATGCCCCGAGTGCCTGAGGAGGTTATCTCTACATTGGATATGGTGTTCCCCTGGAGTCACCCTGCTGTAGAGGAATCCCACTGGAAAGGCAGGGGTGCAGAACAAGATGCACCCATTGTCAACAATAACCTCTGGGTTTTAGTGGTTTTATTTTTTTTTTCCTCTTTACTGTGAATAGATCCCCTGCTAGGTCAGGTAGAAGCTTTGAACAATCCTTACCTTGGATTTCCATATTTTTACATTTCCACACTCAAGCTTAAATCCTTAAAATGCTTGTACCAAGTCAGAGCTAAACATGAGAGGCTACTGAGTAAAGAAAACAGGTTAAGGAAAATTTGGAATGGAGAAACTATTGGAAAAAATGGATTCTGGGACAAATTTATCCTAGTATTACTCTCACAGGCATAAAGCTCATACTCCTGCTGTGAGGAACTATCTCACAGCCCAAAACATTACAGCTTAGCCCAGCTCCTTTTAAAATAGAGAAAGGATAAATATTGCTGTCCTTGACAAGGAGGTCCCTTTATTGGACATCTTTACTGGGCTCTCAGAGATGAAAGCTTCTTATGGGGAAGTAAGTAGCAGAAGGGACCTGTTTTTATTGGTACTCTAATGACCACTGTACAAAAAAAAAGTAAAAAAAGAAAACAAAGCAACTCCTCAGTTCTGCAACTTCTTGTGAAAAACTTCTGTTTTTAAAAAGTCAGCTAAAAGCTCCTGAATCAAGCATCATATCTAGCAGCCACCTAGAATATGCCACATGCTGTCTCTGGTAAGTAAATTACCCTTAAAATTAACACCTTATCTTGCTCTGCCTTGCCAGCCCTGGATTTAAGAGCATCATGTTTTCCGTCCTGGCTTGTATTTCCATGATGATCTGCAAATGCCAACTAAGAAACAAAACAAATGTAGCACCAAACGGAGCGTTCTCAAGTGAAATGCTGGAACCTGTGCTGCTGCTGTAAGGCCATATCCCTTAATATATATCTTAACTAGACAGCTTTTCACCATGTTGATGTTGAAATAATTAAATCTTGGTTTTGAAATTTATTTATAATAGTATATAAGGAGCCTGGACTCTTGCAAAGTCAACTCTAGGACAACAAGCAACGTCCTTGTCTTGGTCCAGCAAAGACCTTTACAGGGTGAGTCGGAGGCACACTGAGGCAGGTCCATCCCAGAACAGGATTCTGCCAGTGGAAATGGTGAACTTTTGAGGCTGCTGGTATGAGTTCTGTTCAGTGCTGCTTACCTCTCCTCAAAAATGCGTCTAGCAATTATTGCCCTCCTGAACACTTTTTCAAGTAGCCTTCATTGAGCTGCTCCCGAGTTTCTGTGTCTCCCATTTTGTAGCACCTAATTTTTAGATTTGGCCTGTAATTCCCTTGAGATGGCAGTGATGGAGAGAAATCTAATTAATGGATCTAGGTAGAATTTCAGGAATAGGCTAGACACCTGTCTCCTCAACTCCATAGACAGTGGTGCTTGCCAGTGGGGCAGGAGTTGAACCTCTCTGGACCTTCAGGAATAGTCAGTGTACAGCATGTGACTTCTATGGAGTTTAAGTATCTGCACGAGAAGACAGCAACGCAAGGTAGATTTTGGCAGCTGCCCTTTGGACTCAGGCACCTAGCATCTCTTCATACCCCACTACATGCACCCTTTTCCGAACTGATCTGAAAGTGGTTTAAATACTCACTAAGCTGTTTGCTGCTTGGGCTCCTGGATCAGTAAGAATGGGGTCCTTCTACAAGGAAATCCTTAAGTATCATTTCACTGAAATTAAGTTCTGATTGAGCCGTATCAAAAGAGCAATATTAAAACCACAAGAATTAAAACCAGACATGGCCAGCTGGAAATCCTGCCTGTTTGAAAAGATCACAACACCTTCTGGTAGTACACTGATCACTGAAGCCTCATTGCATTTTTTTAGTTTTATAGTAATTTTTTCTTTTATTGTCTACCGCTGTGCAAAGACTACCTTGAGAGCAAAAACGGTGCAAATAGGTCACTGTGCAACGGGTAAACACAGAAAACTATACAAAAGTGCCATGCTCTTCCAATTACAACCTCCGATTACAGACTGCCAAAGTTGGCGACCTCCATTCTGGTTTTACTTGTGGATGCACAAGTCAAATAGCTCTTGAGATGTGCTTAGCAGCTGACTTTACACTGGAGCCTACAATGCCCTTTGGCAAGCTGATGTTTGGTTTGGGTGGCCACATCTCAGATGTCACTCAGGACTATGCGAATGAGAAGGTTTGGGGGCAGACTTCAAAATTTTAAGTCATTACTCCCTTTGGGGTCTCCACAGATGAAATACAAGCATCTGAAGAAACATCAAAGTGCCAGCCAGGGAAGTGCCCTTTACAAGAGTCAGCAGCAGAGGGCACTAAGCACTCCTCTGTTGTAACGAGAAAATAAAGCTGCATCTTGGGCAGCAAGAATCAGTCTGAACTCTGAAGAAATAAAAGTGGAAGGTCTTGTACTCATTTTAGGTTCTGTGCATGCAGTTTTGCTTTCATTCAGTTTCCATTTCAGATCATTTTAATAAAATAGCAAGAACCTTAAAAGAAATAACAGTTTCACTGCAGCTTCTGTAGTTTTACCAGGGCAAGGGCTGGTGACTCTGCCTGTAACATCACTACACACTGCTAACAAGCAACTCCAGGTCCCCAGTACTATTCTGCACAGTGGCTGCAAGCCTGTTGTGAGTCAAAGACTTCTCCATAGTAATAAAAGGTTTCTCCTGCCCTGGAGACACACTTCAGGAAAAAGAGTGCCTATAATAATCAAGCTATTACTTCCAGGGAAAGGAAAAAAAGAGTCATTGATTAGCACCAAGAGAGATGCAATTACTCTCACCCAAGCTGTACAAGACTTTGTTATGTTCTTCTGAATGTACCCCCCTACAGATTTAAAGAGCCTTATACATCAGCTTACACAGCTGAACCTGTGGCAGAATCTGTATTTACTTCACTACATGTTTTGTTCCTTAAGACTGTGTATTTTCCTAGCACTACACTTTACCTTTCTTGTTGCACCTGGTAAGAACCAGACTTGACTTTATAAAGCAATACGTAGCTATATCTTCATTATTACAAGCCTTTTTCGCATTTTGTACATTTGCAAATTTTTACTCTTAGCCAGGCACCAAAAGACAACTTAATTAAATTTATGGTGCAAGACATTTTCTTCCTTGAGAAAGATTTATTGAAACTGGTTAGTTTCAATTCTTACCTGGCACAAATCCACTGATTTGTTTCTTTGGTCCCTGAGAAAGCGATTGGTTAGACATGTCTGCATCCACTGAAAGAAGTGGTTGATTTCTGGCAGTGGCTTTCAGGGTGTTTTCTGCAGAGAATTTTTCACCTGTGTTTTCTGTCCGTCCTACAGTCCTTTGCTGGGCAGCACCGAGGGCCGCGTGAGTCACCGTCTTCCGGCCTGGGCTGACTGTGTTAACAGAAACAAATATCATAATTTTCACATAGAATTGAAGGGAATGGGAGTGTTCTGATGGAAGACCCTGTGATATGGGCCTTGAGGCAAGCTAAACAAGTTCATCAGTTCCAGACACATAATGAAATGTGAGTTCCAGATACACAGCAAATTAGGAATTGCTTGCTGTCAGTTCTTAAGCAAGAGGATACACATGAACCCTAAAGTGAAATCCAGCAACTGAAATATCAATGAAAGAGTGGTCAGCCATCGTGCCAATTCATCAGCTAATGATTTTTGTTCACTTAGCTGAGCCTGGGCACATATTGAGGATGACTAATGAAAGTGAACAGAGCAACAGTGAATCAACTGGTTCCCATACGTGCTCATGTATCCAGTGTTTCAGATTCTTTCAAGGTGCATTACTGCACTTTGAAGCACATCTCTGAGACACCCTTTCAGATCACGACCAGGGTCCTTGTTTCCAGAACCACCATGCAAGTAAAGAACAGAATTTTTAAATATTGAAAACTCTAACACAAAATCTGTAATTTGGGCACCTTTAACAGTTTTGATACGCTGTGAAGAAAAGGGATTTAATTTCTGAGCATTTGCTGTGTATGGAATTAAACCTTCTCATGTGCTATTTCCAGTCAAAGTCTCCATGGTGGGCTCAAGCTGCTCATGGGAAGAGAGGCCACAGAAGTGGCATAATTTCCCTTTGGTTGTTCAGTCTGTGGTTATTTTCACAATCTATGCTGTACTTACAGTTCTGGCAGAAAGTTTCATCTGATCCATCAGGGCACTGTCTCATGCCATCGCAAGCAAAGGTGATGTCAATGCAGCAGCCGTCATCACAGATAAACTGGTAGCGAGAGCAAACCCCGACACAGGCTGTTGAGAAACGGTTCCAAACTTACCAAAAGAGAAATCCAAGCAGTAAATACTGAGTCAATGACTAAAATGTGCAGCACCAAGGAAAAAGCAAAACCACACTGCATCAAGAAGGACCAGGAACAAGGCAGAAAGTTGTTGAAAAAATGCCTGGCTCAGCTATCCGATGCTATATAGACACAGGAAATAATATAGCTAATAGCTGTTCCTGGAACCCTCATCACTATCCTGGCAATCTCTTTACTACAGGAATACTCAACCCGGAGGCTGTTGCAGCACCCCTACAGCACTTTAAAGTCTAAGCTGAAAGGAGATCTTCCCAGACTTAAAAGACCCAGGACAGTCCTGAAAATAAATACATTAATAAAATCCCAAAAGAATACTTGTCATTTATTTACATCAGCAATGTAAATCCAATACTGCACATGCCAGAACAGGACTAAGCACAACATCTCACAAGTGACCTCAATCAGAAAGAACTGATTGCTGTCTGCTTTAATATTTAGATTCCCCTGGAAATGGAGAGTGTGCCTGGACATATCATTTTGCATACTCAGAGCTTTCCGGAAACCCATTCTGACCTTGTAATTATCAAGTGTTTACATCCATGCTTTTGTCTTTCCAAGAGCGGTGTAGTTCATTGCTTTGTAAAGCACTATCAAATTCAGTGTCTGGTTAATGTTCTAACAGCAAATTGAGTTGCATAAGGAAGTCATAGCCTTTGGTTGTTACCCTGCTAGGTACTGAAAAAGCTGCACAATGTTAAGGAAAGTCTGTCTGGAACACAGGCAGCAATTTAAAACCCCTAAAATCATACTTAGAAAATGCATTTCCCAAATTTCAGCACTAATAGCACTGGTCTTGCATGCAGGAAGGCATCTTCGGCTGGTTTAAATACTTCAATAGCATTTAAATTGTAAAAGGACTTGGGGTGTTAGAAGCATAAAGGCAGCAAGTCCTCTACATGCTCCACCCAAAAGGTACCACAGATGCCCACAGCATCTGGCTGCTTTAGCCGAACTAAATGTTAATGAATACGACTCCATCATCCATTATTGGAATGCAGGCATCATTAAACAGATTCGTAATTGTTTTCTTGTAATACCAATTTATTGCCACTGGGACCACACTCTCATGTAGAGATATTGCACTGGTGCAAAGTTTTTTTTTTACTAGTTCAGCTGAACATAGTTGTGATGCTAGTTTAACTTTTACTTTGTGCCCGAGCAGCAGATCGCTATTAGTAACTTGCTAATTACAATATAATTAGAAATTATTACATTAAAGAGTGCAGAATTGACAGCCACTGAAACCTAACTTACTTTCTATGTTTTATGCTTTTTATGTGTTCCTTGAGCTCAGAGTTTTAAAATGATGGGTCAATTCCAGTAGCAGTTTCCCCAGTAACATAGGGATTTGATAACAACCATTACACAAAAAAAGCTGAAATGCATGAAAAAGAAACAATCCCATCTTTTAGACTACAGATGTAGGCCAGTATTATTATTAGTTTGTGTGTCATGCCTAGTGTTAAATGCTTTTAACTGGGCCTTCCCTATAGCACAAGCACTTTCCATGCACTGTCTGGCTACACAATGAACTGCTACAATGTACCTGACACATATGGCAGTATTTCATTTTTCCAACCCTTCATGCCTATTAGAAATACAAGGCTGAACTTTTAAATGCTTGAAAGTATTATTGCTCTAACAAACATGCGATGCTTCCTTGCTTTATCAGTTTGAAACAGCAAATCAAAACTGAAAGAGATGTCGTTATGTAATGAATAAGGACAAAATAACACACTAGAAATGGAGAATAAGATTTCTGACCCTTGCTCTGAAAATCACACCCTGGGTATCACTCAGGTAATGGCTCTGGTCATTGCCTCACCTACTGCAGAATGAACCATGGGCAGAATGGTCACGGACACGTTGTCAGAGCTCTGCTGGCCTGCGGTGTCTGTCACAGTTAGCTGGAAAATATACCTGCCTTCCTGGATGTGAGAGAGTTTCAGTGTTCCTGGCTGTGGTACCTGATTAAAGAAACACAGTGAAAAAAAAAATGGTATAAAGCATCCACCCATAAACTTCTAGGAATAAGGAGCTAATTTCTGTACAACACTTTTCACACAGGTTAAATAATCCCTTCAGTCTAGCCAGTCTGATCAAGTATGTGTATCAAGCTGCAACATTTTGGTCTTTTTTGTTTGCATCCGTTTGTAAAAATAAACATGCTTGACATTTACATACTGTTTTTCCTGGTACACGCTGTTACCTGGAGCTTTGGATCTTAGCACTGGAGAATAAATGGAACCGTAAGTTCAACTCAGTTTTTCAGTAGTTAGAAATGTAATTTTAGAGGCTAGGCAGTAAAACTTAATGTCCTCTATTGATTTAGTCTTTAGACAATATACATATATTCACAGAAGTTACTTTTGCTATACATCGATGTATGAAAAGGTGTCTGATAGCCTTGCTTTATTAATAAGACTGCCCACCTCTGTCCAGTGTGACATTTAATGTAGTCACTTGCAACTTCTGTAAATTGCCACACTGAATTTTTCTATGCCCCACACTGAATTTCCATGTCTTGCTCTGTATTGCAAATAAGTTCATCTATACTGAGTAACCTAAACATTAAGTTTCAGAAAGTCATATGAGAGACATAAACAATTTAAATTGGATTAGATAATTAAAAAATAGCAAATTTAAAACAGGTTCCAAACTGGTATTACTAGTACAGTGGTCATTTAGAAATAAGTTTATATGAAATGACTATGGTATTTGTATCAAATGCTGAACTTTTTCTAGCCTTGTAACAATTATTAGTCACAAATAACTCCAGCTGTCTGAGAATTCACTTACATGTACTTCAGCAACTAAAAAGAAGCTTTACAGGTATATTTGATATGTAGTGTGTTTTACAAACAAAGCATACAGGGTTATCTTGATAAGTATCTGAAAGGTACATTAAAAGCCTCTGTGACTATCTTTAATATTAGAACAAAAATTCAATAAAGGCCTTTAGTTTTGCATATTTAAATTGGGTTTTCATGCCTAAAAGAGAACAGGAATTTTCAATAGATATAATAATAGAGCCCCAGACTTAGCTTTATAGCAGGATGTATCGATAAATTCATTTTTCTCATCTGGTAAGTGAATTTCCTAACTGAAGTTTCTTTCCTTTTCTATTAACCAAAGGCATTCCGTTATCTGATCCTGCTGTTGATCACCTCCTGATGGAGTGTAAGACATCCTGGAATTTTATTCTTTATTGAATTACAGAAATAAATAATGCTCTAAAAACCACCTGCTGCTGTTCAGCATGACTGCAGGGAGAGCAAATACGGTATTCAAAACTCACGAGCTGTGGGTCCAACTCTCAGTGCAGATCGAAAGAAACACCACTGACCTCTGAATGGAGCTGCTCCTCCTGGCGACATCAGTGCTTTCCCTTTTGTCTCTGTCCTGACCTGAAGAATGCCCAACTGTACCTGCTTTCTTACAAACTTTGGCTCAAACTAGACAGTAAATTTCCAGATAATCTGCATTGTAAAAGCCCCAGAATTTCCCACAGGTGTCACAGAGCTGCGCAGCTACCACATGTGGGTAGCAATCCGAGAAGCAAATTATCCAAGAAGAAATAGTCAGTCACAACTGGAAAGAAATTTCCACTGACTTCCTTCTACAATACAGTAAGATCTCTTTATAGCAGTCCTTCCCCCTCCTGCACATTCTATTTATTCTTCGGTACGTAAGTGCAGGGCAACAGCTGCCTTTTATCTTATTTAAACACAGCCCCATTCTCCCTTGTAGCTATGGATTCATAGATAAGTTTTCTAAGAATAGATGACATGAAATCCAGTAACTTCACGATAGCAACTAAAGCACTAAAGATAGCAACCGATGATTGTATGAATAATCACAACTATTAATTCAACTTCAAAAATTACATGATCATGGATAATCATCAGAGAACATATCTGTGGGAGAAAACCCTGCCCATTTGAACACAGTGGAAAAGTAGCTATCTAAAGAAAAACCTGTGTCAAGATTGTTTTCATTTATCAAATATGAAGAAACCACCGAGATTCATGTTAATTTTGCAGATTTAAATAAATAAGACTGGTCTCTGTTTTACGGAGTGACTGAGTAAAAGTAAAAACACGAACTTTAAAATTTTAAATTAACTTCTGATTTTCTGTTACTCTATATTACTACATCACAGACAAATTCAAATGGTATTTCATCTATTTACTGAAAATAATGCTGCAAAGAGTCAAGTTAATAACTCTTGATAATAAAATGTTTGTTTTATCCAGATGATATCTAGCAACTACTCTTAAAGCTTTATTCAGGCATTTTCTATGTATTATACTGTTTGCACTCCTTATGAAAGCCTTTTGACTTTTTAATTTTCAAGTCAACAAAATAATAAATGAAGATACAATGACAGTGGTCTTTGACATAGTTTAAAACTGCAATACAGCCTCAAGTAACTCAGAACAGGCTGACCCTTCCACAGATGTGGATCTTGCAGCAGAAGATAAAATTTGCAAAAGTATGTAGCACTGGCTTAACTAATACTTTTGAATGCCCCTGCTGTGTTTTCTGCAGAGTATGCTTATAAAAAATTACTTGTGGACAACTTTCAGTAACTATTCACCAGACAAACCCAACTGTCTTCTTAGAGTTCATCCAGTAGCATGTTTCCTAGCCATGGTATTGTGATTTTCAATTACCTACACATTACCTACACTGCCCTCCAGGAGACAAAGGAATAACCAATTGCTCCGTTGATTTTTGCATGGATTACAATTTTAGGTTTCAATCCATTTGGCTAACTCTTTGTGTTAGGCAAAACTCTGGTTTGCTCCATCATTACAAACCTCGAGTAAGTTCGCTGATACTGGTAGCTTGTCCATCCCCTCTTTGATGTTACTGGGCTCAGCAGACACAAGCAGCAACTGTCAGGTATTGCTCATGGTGGCACTGGCACACATGGCATCTTGGGTTTTGCACTGTTCCCACTGCTCATCCTGTCCTGTTTAAGCTCTTCCTATCCATCAGCAGCATCTGAGCAACAGCAAGGTCTGTGGTCCACCCATTCTCCCCTTTACCTGTCCCTCCTGCTTTAGGTGGAGTCCCTGCTGAACCCTGAATATTGTGGGCTATGAACAGACTGCGAGTAGATTCTATGGGTTTGAGACATTTTTCCCTCCTTTTCCTGCTGCTCCCAGAGCACTCACAAAGAACGGTAAGATGGAGAATCCCTCTCTTGACAGTTAGTTGAAACCAAGTTGCACAGATTCACAGAAATTGTACAGATTAAATAAAAGAGTATATGAAAATATCTCATAAGCTCTACATCACAAATTTCTTTGCAGCTTCTCCATAAGCATTGACAGAAGACGGTTGGTGTCTTTAACCTGGATCACAAAAGCCAAAAACCAAGTGCCATGAGCACAAAGAATGGCAAAAGAGAGCAGAGCTGAAATACAGTAGAGTATTTGTGTCTAGGTGTTTGCTACTGGCTGTCTCATGCCACCTGGATACAGATGAACTGTATAGAACACTAGAAATAATCACTGGAACAACCTCCCCAGTGACACGGTATGTTCCCCATCACCAGAGGTTTTCAAAATGTGACTGAACAGGGCACTAGATAATCTCACCTAGGCCCCCTGACACACAAAAGGTTGGGCCAGATGATCTTTCGAGACCCCTTCCAACCTGGGCTGCTCTACAGTTCTATGAAATAAATGCTCAGGTTGTACAATCATCCTAATTTTGGCACCTGGTAGCCACATCCATTTGAATACATTTAATATTCTTAGCTCTATATTTAAAACTGTGCTCTCATGAACATGAAAATATGTGAGTGACCGGCTAAGTGCAAGGTTGCACATGTACCTTCATTTCCACCACCGGGTCACCCTGCAGCAGCGTCCACTCGTACTGCACGATGCCGTGGTCATCTGAGCTTTCTCGGCCGTCCAAAAGCACCCAGTCCACAGGTGACTGCAGCACAATATCTTGTCCTGCCTTGCACTGTGGAAGCTTGTCGAATTCTTCTTCTTCTCCAAAAAAAAAGAAACTTAGTTATTTATCAGGGGAAGCTGAGTGATTATTTATATAAAACATATTCTTTCTTGGTTAAGGCATTGTTTCAGCGCTGTGCACCTTCCTGAAAGACAGGACATGTTCACCTGTGCATATTTTGTTACTCACAGTAGTACCTACTTAAATTTTAGTTACCTGTTCCATACTGAGTGACTTCTTCAGCAAGTAACAAATACATTAGAAATACATGGCATAGAAAATCTCTCTATGTACACGGATGTTTCTCCAATACAACAGAATTGTTAGCATCAGTTTGTTTTTTTAATCTGAAATAAGGAAAATGGATTTAAATATGAATTGCATACATATTCAGATGGCAGTTACTGCACACCTTTTATAGGTCTCTGCATAACTCCATAGTCTTTTAAGTCTCTTTTTATAATACATCATTACAGGAGTGAAATATTTAACATGAACTGGCATCCTGGTGAAGCACTGCACAATAACATAATGATTGAAAATAATCAGAAATGACCGCTGATTTTAAGTGTCTAATTTAAGACATTCAAAGCTTGATTTTCAGACTATCTAGGATTCATAGCATTTTGCTATATTCAAAGCACAATCCCTTTTTATAAAATTGTGAGTACTAAGTACCTTTGCCAATCTGGCCACAAGTTTTTCAGGCTAGACTAACAAAACCCATGGTGCATTCAGTGACATGGCCTGAGAGAAGCGGCTTAAATAATTTGTTCTGCAACCTTCAGGCAGTGCAGGGAAGAGAGATGGGTAAAATCTGGTTCCCTAAGTCAGCATTTGACAACTTCAGACACAAGATCGCACCTTTCCACAGTTCCCTGCCCGAGTTTAATTCCTTCTCTGGGCATGGGATGTTCCCGGCACCCTGAAGTGCCAGGGTGCTTTCTGCTCTTGACCCTGCATAGGTGCAATACCCTGTGAAGGATATTAATGTCAAGCTCAGAAAAACATCTACTGAACACAAGACAGAGCTGTGCAAGTAAAGAAAAGGTGTTTCCTCATCGGGGTAGGTTTTCTCCCTTGCACGTCCTCCTCTCCAGTTTCAAGAACTTGCTCAAAGGTACAGAGCTCATCAGAACAGTGGGACAAATCACCAAAGTTTTTCTTTCTTGTTTTTCTCAGAAGTAGGCCAGGCATAGTAAATTTCAAGGCAAATGCCTTAAGTTAGGAAAACTTAAAAATAAACAAAAACTGGCTCTAATAATGGAAAATATGAAACAGTTCTTGCTCATCCACCTGGCACAAGAAGCTTTGCCTGATCTGTACACACTTATTTCTCAAAACCAACTATGTTTAAAAAGCATCACTTAGGTGCAAAAACCATACTCGTTGTTAATAAACACCATCATTATGGTGCCAGGGCAACTTTTATTTGGTATATATGAATTACATGAAGTCTTCACATGATAATTGACTTTACCGATCACTGTCACCTTTTGAGATGTTCATTCTTCCACTTGTACCCAGGAGAGAGTTTTCATGTCACCTGTCTGGCTTACATCACTAAATCAATGTCCTGCAGATGCAGAGCAAAGCCCCACTTCCCCTGAGCCCTCAATAAGGGCTTAAATAAGGGTATTCTGATTTTATACTCCAGCAGCCTGAGTTGCAATGGCAGGACCATTTCATGCTGAGGCACGTCACAGAAATTCATGCCAGCTCTTTGCTAAAGATGAGTTAGTGATCACATTCAGGCCTCTGGTCCCAAAGGATAGGGGCACCATGCTTGTGCTTCTAATCCACCAGAACCAGAAGATCTTCAGAAAGATAAATAGCAAATCAGCCTATCTTTTGCTCTAGTAAAGGAAAAACTCGCCTGAGAAAGACATCTGGAATGAGAGGAGACTGCCTATTGAGCTGAAGACTTTTTCCACAGTGAAATTTCAAGCAATTGAATACATTATCTTTAGCGAGTGAAACACCTCCAAATCTGGGGAATACATGATTTTAAAAAAGCAAGGAAGCATACTCAGGAGCCACTTACAGCCACCCCTCACAGAAGCAAAGGACTAACAGCCAGGTTAGCTGAAAAATCAGGCTCAGAAAGCACATTTTAACTTCTTTTTCTAACTTTCATTTAGGTTGAACATAAAAAAGGAATATGAAGCTGATAGCACAGAGCAATGCTCTGAGATGCAGGAGCTGGCTACTTTCTAGAAGAGGGGCTGCAACTTTATGAGCATCACTTTTTTCTTAGAGGTGGAACACAACAGGCTTAGTTTATTCTGCTTTCTCCACCCTTTATACAGACTGACTGCCAATAATGAAGCTGCCAGCTAGTTTTCTGAATGAAGGCTTTGTTCTCTCACTGCTGATCCCTGAATGTCTTTGATACTAGTTTACGTTCATGTTGAACCCTCTCATTGCTCACCACTACTGAGTAGCGGTGTCAGACATTTCTGGTGAGTCACTCAAGTCCTCTTTCTGCATGAAAAATTTTAAAATTCGCCCAAAAATGCCTCGTCTTTCAGTATCGGCATACAGGGTTGCATTGTTAACTCAACAGTAATTGCCTGCAAGTGCAAAGTAAATGCACAGCCAGACCAGAACAAATGGAGTGTAACGTGAAAGGGCTCAGATTTACACTGAAATGTTCAGTCTCAAAAATTCATCCAGCCACTGATTGTCCTGGAAGTACACAGAGATACGCTTGATCTGAAGAATATAACCCTGTCATTAATTGCTCCTGGAATTAAATAAGCTATTGGTTTTGGTTTACTGAAGATCCTTAACATAAATGAAAACACAACACCCCAGACATCACTGTATATTAATGCTTAGAAATATTTTGTAATTATGACGACACCATGTTTATGCATAAATGTTGGCTTGAGATTATCGAAAACAGTGGAAGATTTAACATCACAGTACTCTGAAAAAAAAAAAAAAGAAAAAAAAACAGGTAAAGTGTGATCCCCCCCATGAAAGAAAATCTTGAATAGCTTTTTCTTAAATTTCCTAAATTCAATCATGGGGTGACATAAGTGAAAAGAGATGTAACTTAACTGTTGTGTGATGATGCACTGTTGTCCAGACTAATTTTTCCACGTAATTCAAAAATGCAGTGGTAACATAATATCAGACAGTAAAATAATTCAGTCTTACTTTTCTCTCTCCTGGTCTATGTCATGGCTGACAGATGTTTGAATAAAAGTTCATTCTCCTTTGTGACTCTGGTTCAGCTCCACTGTAATTGCATTAGGAAGTCATAATCCTGTTTCTGATAGCACCGTCACCCACAAGACAGACTTTTAAATAAACCCAACAGAACACAGAGCAATTTGCAGATTAGGAACTGAAATTGTCTTGCAAGACAAGTGCTGATAAAAGCTGCCTAAAAGGCAAGCCGTTCAATAATTCCGAAATTGAAGAATGCAAGGAATTCAAGAAATTCAAGATTCCTAATAGGTAATCATTTGAACAACAGCATTATTTGTAACATGCCATATATTACTATATCAGTGTCAGGCAGTTCAAAATTATGACAGACATGAAAGATACTTTCAGAGGTTTACAAAGAAGCCTAATTCTCTATGACTTAGATGCAAAACCTAGTCTTAAGCCTTCTACTTTGCAAGTGCATACAGGGTTATAAAACTTAATTACCCAGAAGTACTGTGGATCTAATACTTCTCCTATTGAAAATGTCAAAATGATACCAAAAATGATACCACAGGTTTTTCTGGTATCTTAGGATCACTTTTACTGCCACAAGTTCTTCCCTATAGCTCTCTAGTTTACTTGCCTATGCATTTTACAAAAAATATTTCAGCATTGTAACTCCTGTAAAAACTGAGCCCCTGTTTCTGCTTCTCTCCAGGGGATTCCCATTGGTATTCTCATAAAACACACAGGACTGGATGATCAAGCAGTAGTAGCAGGTGCCACCTGGACACACTGCTTTCATTTACACCACCACTAGGTTTTCTTCACGTTGCATGCAGTGACTACTTTAATTTGAGATATATCTCTGAAGAAGATGAGGAAGAGGACACTTAAGAAAGTATTGCCAACAGAAGGTAATGAAATTAAGACAAAATGAATTAAGATGCAACCGTTCCACAACAGGAAGTGGGCAAGTGTGAGTAAGTTCTTTGGATCAGACACTAGGAAACAGACTCCAAATTTAGAAATCAAGATTTGTTTTCATCTACAGCTGCTTGCTCTGGATTGTGTTATTCTTAAACACGCTTCAGAGCTCAACAAACTGGTGCTTTTGATGTGGCACAGACTCCAGAGATGGAGACTCCATGGAGACTCCATGCTGCTTCCGGATTACCAGTGAAGTATCCTTCTCTTCTTCAGTCTAACTCTCAAGTTCTCAAGAAGGAAAAACTCTAAATTAAGTGAATGAGAAACCCATTTAGGTGATGACATTTGGACAGCACCACCAAGAAGAAGGGTATGTGCCTGCTCTCAAGCCACTCCACCGGTCCCGGCGTCGCTGTCACCAGTGGTTCACACTTTCCAGGGCCTGCAGTTCCCTGGGGAACCTGATCCGTGCGGCCGGGACCGCTGTGGTGCCCCCGGGGGTGTGGGGCCCGTGGACATGTTCACCCCACGGCCGGCTCCCAGCTACGGCCCCGCCGGCGCAGTCGCGCACAGGATTTCTGCAGAGGGGTCTGCGACGCGTTTTTCCAAACCCGAAGTCCCCGCACCCCCGGGCATGGCTGGGCCGCCTCTCCCGGCTCAAGGGGTGCCTCTGCAAGGCCCGGCGCTCCTCGTCCCCTCCTCACGACAGGGGCGCCGGTTCCCGGCGCCGGAGGAGCCACAGGGACGGTTCCCGTTCTCGGCAGCTCCCCAAGGCGCGGCAGATGGCGGCGGCGCCGCTGCGAGCGGACCCGGCTACCGGCCCTGCCCGCCTCCGCGCCGGGACCCGCTGCCGCCATTTCCCTCCCGCTGTGGGGCCGCCGCACCCCGGGCACAGCGCGGCCCCGTCCTCCACGCGCGAAGCCATCTTGGGCCGGGCCCCGCGCCCCGACGCCCGCGGCGGCCCTTACCCGGCGGCTGGGCGAGGCCGGCGGGCCGGCGGCTGTAGGTGCTGTAGCCGCGGTGCGGGGCGAAGCGGCAGACGGAGCGGCCGCGGTGCGTGCAGTTGAAGAGGTAGCAGCCCAGCTCTGCCGCCGCCGGCCCCCGCGGACGGGCGGGCTCCTGCACCACGGCCAGCGTGCAGCGCGGCTCGGCGCAGCAGGCGTCCAGGCACTGCCGCCAGCCCGCCACGGCGCCGGGGGCCCGCAGGAAGGTGGCGCCGGCCGCGATGGAGTCCTTGGTGCGGATGATAGAGTCCGGCCTGGCGGAGAAGCTGGTGCTGCCGCCGCACCGCTCCCCGCCGCCGTCCGCCGCCGCCGGAACCGGCTCCTCCTGCTGCAGCTGCCGGCGAAACTCCTCCAGTAGCGACTCCACGCCCGAGATCTGCGAGCGCAGGTCGGCCAGCGGCGCCGCGCACTGCCCGCCTGGCAGCACGGCCCGCCCGCCCAGTGCCGCCAGCAGCACCAGCACCAGCGCCGCCATGGCCCCAGGCGGCGGCGGTGGCGGCGGCGGCGGCGGCGCGCAGGCGGGAGCGGCGGGAGCGGCTCCCCCCGCCGGCACCCGCGAGCGCGGCGCGGGGAGGCGTAGCCCCGCCCGGCTGCACGAGGCGCTCAGCACCCACCGCCCTGAACAGCTCCGCTGGGCGGGGCCGTCCTGGCCCCGCCCCGCCCTGGCCCCGCCCCTCCCGCCGGCGTCCCCGCCCCTCCCGCGGGCCGCCCCGCCCGGCCCCGGGTCCCTTGACAACGGTGGGCAGGGGGCGGCCCTCGCTCCTTATCATTACGGCAGTGTATTTCGATTACCCTTCCTATTTTTGGGGTTGGTTTAGGCCATGTTCCTAGCATAACTCAGAATTGCTTCTAAGACAAATCTGGTTTACTATTCGGCCATCATGGGTCTTCAGGTGTTGCCCAGGATACACACAGGCAACTTCGGTTCAGATTGTGATTCTTCTTCCTTCTCCCTCAAATCACAGGACTATAGTTCAGTGATTATTTGAAGCAAGTTGGCCCATCAGCAGCACAGCTCGTGAAGATTGCTTTTCTCTGGCTATGTGGTCTGTTGGTTCTCTAAATTTCTAGAAATTATATTTTTTGAGACTTTCAATTTCTTATCAAATTTAGTTGAAACCGGTCAATTCATTCAAAGGTTATAGGAAAAGGGGGCAGCCAACCAGCCAGAAAGGTGATATAACTTTCATTTACTTTGAAAATAAGGCTAAAATGCCATGATTTTTTTTTTTTTTGATTTTTTTTGAGAGGTGCTCAATCATAGCAGAGGTACTGACTGTGAAGTGCTGATTTGCCAGCAGTGACACTGGTTTGCTACTGCTCTGCCATTGTACCTGCTGATACTACCTGTTCTGCCAGAATGCATCCCATAAGTAAAACATACCATCACTGTGATGGCTGAAGTTGGCAGAGGGAGCAAATGAACCAGGTCATGACTTACTCACAGGCATGAAAGACTTGGGATTCCCAGTTCTGGATCAGCAAACAGTCAGTGTTGATTAGCAGGACCCCATTTACAGGGCATAGAGGGTTGCTCATGCCACCACCCTTGGTGTACCCAGTTCTACCAGAAAGGTGGCTCCTAGATGTCAGTAGTGGTCATGGCACCTCTGGAGAGGCAGGTGGTTTTTGCAGAAACCATAGAGTCATAAAATCATAGAATATCCTGAGTTGGAAGAGACCCACAACGATCACCGAGTCCAGCTCCTGTCCCTGCATATGACAAGCCCAAAATTCACACCATGTGTCTGAGCAACAGTGTGCCCTGGCAGCCAAGAGGGCCACCCGTGTCCTGGGCACATCAAGCACAGCATTGCCAGCCGGGCGAGGGAGGTGATTGTCCTGTTCTGCTCTGCACTGGTGCGGCCTCACCTGGAGGACTGGGTGCAGTTCTGGGTACCACAGGATAGAAAGGATATAAAGCTACTGGAGAGCGTCCAGAAGAGGGCTATGAAGTTGGTGAAGAGTTTGGAGAGGAAGCTGTGTGAGGAGCGGCTAAAGACACTTGGTTTGTTCAGCCTGGAGAAGACTGAAGGGAGACATGATAGTGGTCTACAGCTTCCTCACAAGGGAAGAGGAAGGGCAGGCACTAAACTCTTCTCTTTAGCCACCAACAACAGAACCAGAGGGAATGTTAGGAAGATGCACCAGCGGAGGTTTAGGTTGGACATTAGGTAAAGGTTCTTCACCCAGGGGGTGGCAGAGCAGTGGAACAGGCTCCTCAGGGAGGTGTCACGGCCCCAAGCCTGACAGTGTTCAAGAAATGATTGCACAACCACTGAGAGAATTTTTGACTTTCTGTCACTTTATAATGAAGAAGCCGTGGTTGGAAGGTGTCTCCAAGGAGAGTAGACTCTTTTTCTAGCAGATGGGCATTTAAGAGGTAAAAAAGGCTGAAGAGAGGGAACTGTACTGCTGGTTTGCTGCAAAGGCACTCCAGCCCATTTGATGGTTAACTGCCAATGCATTTCCCAGAGTTGGGATAAGGATACCATACTTACTTTTGTGTTTGGAAGTTTTGAGACCACCCCCAGATTAACTTCTTGAGCAAGAATGTGTAAGTGCAGCGTATTTTTTTTTTTTTTTTTTGGTATTGATACTGGAGCAGAGCTTGTTTTGTTGCCTAATTTTCTTGGCATACCTCACGTTACTTTGGCCTTGTGAGATGACATTTGTAGTCATGCTGAGCTTTTTTCAGAAGGTGGCAGCAGCCTATTACTTATATAAAATAGAGTGCTTCTAGATGTTAATGTCTGCCCAAGTGTAAATAAATACTTAATTTCACATTTCTTTACTGGTTCATTGTCATGAGTGCCTTAGATTTTTGTTAGGTTGTGGAGCTGCAAATCAAAATTAGTATTTAATTTGTAGTAATACTTAAGATATTTTATTCCTGCCTATTGTTGAAGTTAAATTTTGGGATGATTCGATTTTTCCAGCAGAAGGCAATAGAGATTCATAAAGACATTTATCAGGCTTTAGTTCTTTTTCCCTTTTTCAAAGGATACATGCATGTACCACAGTTTATTATCCAAAACGTGCACTTCATAATACATGGGACAGTTAAAGAGAGGGCTAGCTTTCTTTTCCAAAGTAGTGATTAGACAACATGTATATTCTTTACATCTGAACAATACCTGGCAGAGCAATACAGGGATTTGGAACTCATGAATATTCATGTTTCCTACCATCTGTTGATCAGTTTCAATCTCTATTCGTATTCAAAATCCATAGATCACTGAAACTATGAGAGTAAGATATGAGTGCATCTGCTTTTTTCTGCCTTATGAGATTTTTTCCAAAGTAAGAGAAGAACAGGGATTTAAAAAAAACAAAACAAAACAGGGGACAGAATGGTAATGGGGTAGGATAAAAGGAAATGGAGAGGGTAAAAAGGGAGCAGGAAGAAAAGGCAAAGTTACATCCAGGCTTCCCTATCTGAAGTGCTTCCCTATGGACTCGTGTTTTCTTTTTTTGTTGGAATATGTGCTCAGAAAAAAGAAATATGTCTTCCTTTTCAGTTGATGTCTTCCAGATTCTCTGCAAACAGTAAACACATAATGCAAATATTATCTACAGAAAATGTGTCATCGGCATGATGCTGTCATTAGATGCATTTTCTCTGCTCTAGCTCGCTTGTGAGAATCTGTCGAGTAAACATCCATGATAGATACAAATCAGCTCAGATGCTGGAGTGGACCGTTGATTGACAGCTGAGTTGGAGCAATTTGCTCATGAATGAACTAAAGTGATAACCTTTTCTTTGCAGCTGGAGGATTCAGGTTTCTGACTGTGAGGGTGAGAGCTGAGGCGTTCAGCAGAAATTACAGAGGGTAGGGTGGTAAATGTTAACACTGGGAGCAGAGGAATTACAGGTATATAACTCAGCTTTTGTGTTTCATCGTTTTTTAATATTTCACATCCCTCCCAAGCAAAATTATGTAATGCTAAGGTACCAGTGTTATGAAAAGAGCAGGAGGTATCATTTTTCACACTCCTAAATTAAAAACATAATGTAAAAATGAAAATGTTTCATATTATATTGATTATATGTATATCCTACAGTGATGCTAGTGAAAAAGGTACAACAGCTTGAGATGGTTTTAGTCCAACTATGGTAAATGGTTTTCCTTGCCCTCTCTAAGAAGAGAAAAAATGGCCAAACCCAATGTTGACAATGTGTGTGAATGCTTATAATTGTGCTTGTCTTTCTACTGCTATCTTAAATACTGGTGTACAAAAAGTGAGACCTCTACTAGTTCCTACAGTGGAATATAAGTAACAACCCTCCCTCGTTTCTATATGCCTGACTGTAATTGTGGCTAATACAAAACAAGTTTTTTACTAAAACAGGGAAGGAGACAGAGAATGAAAAAAAAAAAAGGCATGAGATTGATATTTAGAGATTCTTTCCCACTAGCAGCAGTAGTAAATATTGGGCTAAGAAAGGGATATCAGGTGATGACTTTAACATTACGTTCATACGTGCTGTGATTGCTTCTCTGCCCAGATACTGCATAATTGACTGCACAGCATTAGCCAGGCACCACGTGGTATGAGCACAGCTACTCTGACGGAAAAAGCACTGAGGCTCTGGTACTTAGATCAATCTTTTTTTTTTTTTTTTCTTTAAAAAAAACCTCCTTGGAAAGAAGGAGGATGGGTAGAGGTGGAAGTGAGGGAGCCATTTCTGTAAAGTGAATTTATTAATTGTGTTTTTTGCCTGCTGTAAGGCAAAAATCAGTGTGGGAGAAGAGGTCACACAGTGATTGTACTCATTGCTGCTAAGGTATAGGCACTATTAGGGTGAACTGACTGCTTCATCAAAATCATGCATGGATGCGAGCATGGAAAAAAAAGAGGTAAGGTAAAGCTGAGCGAAGAAATCCTAATATTGCTGACAGAATAGTACCACTCTTACCACATTTCTTAGCTGGATCTTGGAAAAATACAACATTTCTTTTCAACTTGGAATCCACCAAATGTGGGCACAAAGGCTGTAAAACTGCAGTCTGAGAGGTGAAGGACAGTTGTGATTTTTTTTTTTTTTTTTTAATTATTCAAATGCTTCTCTGGGAAAGGTGATATGAGAGGAGTAGATTTGTAACTGGAATTTCAGCCAGTTCTGTAAAGATAAGTTACCACTGATTTACAAACAGTAAAAATCTAATGTAACAACCAGAGCCCAGGTTAAACTAGGAGTAGAAAAGGTAATTTTGCTTGTAAACAGGACCATTAGTAGAGGAATGGCTGAGAGAATAAAGATGGGTCAACATTATGCATTTTCTTCAGTCACCATATTTTAACTCCTGAAGACACTGACTCTGCCTATATTTGTACTGGAGCATAAAAACATGTGCTCTGAGGTGTTAGCTAAGCAAAGATTTGTATAATCTGCGTCCATCAGTCAATGAAAAAAATTCCTACTACATATTAAAAACGCATAAAACCATTTAATGTACTCACTGAAAGCACATAACTGACAGCCTAAATCCTTTATACTTGGATTTTTTTGAAATACATGAAGCTTTGATATTATGCATAAAACTACAAAAGATTGCTTCCCAGAAGGGAAATATCTAGCTGAAAAATGGACTCATTGCTATTTCTGCGGTATGGTATGTTGATAAAAATCAATTGGGTAATAAGCTCATGAATAGTGAGTTAATGGAAGCTGGTGGCAACCTTGCTGCTGATCAATAATGTCAAGATTTTGTAACAGGTTACAAAATCATAGCAGGCTCTGCAGAAGCCACTGAATTTGCGAATCAACTGGATGCGACCACTAAAACTCTTCTTTTTCTGTTAGCAACTCCTTATTACTTGTTTTTATATACAAAGGGCAAAAAGAAGCCAATTAGTTGATCATTGGGAGCAGTTTTGTATGGAATTCTTCCTTTATGCACTGAATGTATCATGCTGCTCTTGAACAATTTTGAGCTTTCCAGCATTTCTTTCTTTTTAGCAGTTTCAAAATGCTTCAGAAAATTCAGGGCTTCAGGAATGCTTGCAAGGGCAGTAGACTCTTCACATCTTTATTGATTCTACAGGAAAACAGAACTACAATTACGATAATGTTTAACTTAATGGCAGCAGTAGAAGTCATGAGCTGACCGGATAGCTTGATCTGTGATGCCAGAAATCAGCCACCTTCACTTTTTAAGGCTTCCTTTTAACCTCCTTTACAAAATACAAAATGCACTTTAAACTCAAATCTACTTCCATTTTTGCCAGAGGCTTCTGTTCTCTGTTGTGTGGTGGTGGTGTTGTGTTGGGTTTTTTGTTTTGGTTTGGTTTTGGTGTTTTTTGTGGTTTGTTGTTTGTCATTGTTGTTGTTTTTCTGGTGATAAACCATAGCAATGAGTCTAGCAACCATTATCGATAACTTTAACCCATTGTGTTACAGCTGATAGCTCACCCAATGATTTTTCTAAAGTGATTTCTTGGATAAAGCTTTGTCTCTTAATGCTGAGAATGCTTTGGCTAATTTAATAAATCAGCTAGAATGGTGAAAATGTGCAGTTCTGTTCAGCAGCCTGAGGTGCTGCTTTCATTTTCTTCTGCTGTCTTAAGTGAGTGCAGCCATGATTAGGTGGAAAGGCAATAAAATTGATTGCTTTAATTCTGAACCTCCATCTTAAAAATAGGCAAAGACTGTTCTTAGGTATTAATGTAATTTTTAATTATAAAAGTGATAGCTTATGGCCTTGCCACATTGGTTTGCCTAGCTATTAATTTGTCAAAGAAGTAGAACCTGATGCATTTTCTTGTTGTGGGCATAAAAAATGAATCCATGATAGCTGGAAGGACAAGATTTTTTCATAGTCTGGAGGTGTACAAACAAGATCGCTAGATCTTCTCTGTCTTCCAGAGCAGATCAAATAGCTTGTCCTCTCAGCTCCGAGAAAAGACTTCTGGCTCTAGTGGGCCTTGGGTCAAATTCATAACATGCATCTCTTATTTGCAAGTTAGAATTACTAATAGGTATCTACAAAAGGCGAGAGAGTTGCAATAGAAAAAATAATTCATGTTAATAACATACTTTGAGGTCATTGCATTGAATAATTAAATGATGCAATTAAAAACATTCTTGTCTGTTTTTTTTTTCACTTGGTACAATCCAGTTCCTCTTTTGCATGTTAAGCCACCTGTGTTTGCCTTAGATTGCTATATTTACATTTCTGCCCCCGCTCCCAAGCACACTGACTGTACAATTCTAGCAGTTCCCTTGCATTTCTGGCTACTGTCATGCTTTGCTAATGGTGGAGAAATGGATTTCAGGTGTGTTGTAACTGGCCTGTTAACTGGAGCTCTTAGATGAGTTTTCTCCCAAGCATTTTACTTCTACCCTCATTAAAAAGTCTTTCTGGACTTCAGAGCAGGAGGGCTGTTAAATTAACTTAGATGGATGAGAGAGTGGGATTTTCTTTAAATTGGGCTGCAAATCACACATTCTGTAGTGAAGCCTGAGACCAAATGACATGAATGCAGATAATCCTCCAGTGTTCTTCCATGCGTTCTCCCATATGTGTCTCAGAGGACACTAGTGTTTCCTCACAGGTGACAAACTTGGCTAAGCAAATGCCACAGAGGGTGTCAGCATACAAAACCCCAGACATTGTTTCTCAGTCATCTATAATTTAAATACTGTAATGCTTTATAAATTGTTATGGGGGTCTATTTGCGGTTTGGTTAGGCTCAGATACAGGGTAACAGTGCAATGAGGATGCACTGGTTGCATTAAGCAAAAAAAGTCCTAAATATGTTATAGGTATTTTTTCAGGGAGTGCTAAGTTTCCAATTTTCCCAACATTTTGGATTACATTATTCTTTAATACAGACCCAGAGATTGAATACATATCTAAGCAATGGTATATTATGGATTTCCAGAATTGGCGGCTAATATTCTTGAAAAATACTGTTAAAATGAGTTGCTGTTTTCTTGCTTCAAACGTGGCCTGGAAATTTTATGATAACCACTTTTTCTTTTTTTCCCCCTCCTGTTTCTGCACTCCTTACCTGGACTCATCTGGAAACCAACAATGAAAAATGAATTATTTCAGACCCTCAGAAGCAGCTCCCCTGAAGCCCAGTTCTGGCAGGCAGTGAAGACTCCAGCAGGTTAATGGGTTGACTAAACCAGTCGGTTTCTTCTTGTGTTTCTTTTAGGGAGAGAAAAAGGAAATACTTGGACTGGAGCAATACTGATTTTTCTGTATATGTATTTTATCAAGTTACTATTACCTGCTTAACCAGATAGTGTTTCAGTCAGTATAAGGGGTTGTGAATGAACACAGTTTATATGCATTGTGCAGTATACTTTTCAGGAGGCTTTCTTTTTGCTAATACTGCAGGGAAGTTATTTATATGTGAAATGTGGAAACTAGTTAGAAGCAGTGCAGTTCACAGTCCGTCTGTATTCCATTTGTGTCATGAAGCCATTTTAAAAGGCTTTCCCTGCACAGTCAGGTTACTGTGGAGTGCCTGGATTCCTGGCACTTCTGGAACTGAAAGCCTGCCTGTATATTTACATCTCTAACAGCTACAGAACAGCCAAAGGACTAATCTTGGGGCCATGTCAACAGTGTAAGATGTTAGCTCTCTGACTGAGATGTGTGTGGCTGGTAACTTATGTTTCTGACTGGAAGGCACATCACATCCAGAAGAATTACTGAGGTGTTGCTATAGGATATTATGGAGCTCCTTGATTGTAGACCATTATTGTTGTTACTTGATTACAAAGCATGCATACAGTGCAGTAGCTCACTTCGATAAAAACTACTGAATTCATTTGTTCTTCTAATCCAAATAAGTCTTGTAGAAGAGATCTTTCTGGATCTCTGTCAGCAGGGCGAGGCTTCAGCCTCTTGTTCTCTGCTGATAAATAGTCCACAAGTGTTCAGGTTCCTAATGCTTGAATAAATACTTGAATGCATACTTTCTGTTTTCAATTCTCTCAATAAAAAACAAATGTCTTCTCCAAGGGCCAAGAAATTTGCCTATGCATGAGACAAGTGTCCAAATGTATTGCTTAGTTAGATCAGCCCTAGAGATCACAGTGTTAGGTCCATCTGGACTGGAATACAAGGAATTTTCTCTGGTTCTGTGTAAACTTCCTGCCAGATGGTATGGAAAGTCTGGATAGTGTGTGGGATTGACAATTTGCTTGAGAGCTAGATTGAAGTGATAATGGTATGTGCTATAGGGCTTTCTGGTATCTTTGAGTAGCTCTCGGTAAAGCCTATGTGTTTTGTTTAAAGTTGTTTAAAAAAGTGTTTCCTTTCATTCCTCAGCTTTTTCATTTCTACCAGCTACTTTTTTAATCTAGAGGAGGCAAGAATGTGTTGACTCTCTCTTTTTTTCCAAGAAAAAAAGGTGGGAGAATCAAGTAACTTAATGTTTCTATGAATCAGTATTTTAATTATATTATAATAACATTTTATTTATACAACTTTTACTCAGCTCCTATTTTCAGGAAGAAAATAAGTGAAATGTATTAAGGTAGTTTCCATACTTCGTAGAAAATTCTCTCAGCTCCTGCAGCAAAACTCTCTTCTCCTTACTGGAAAAGCTGTCTTTATGAGTGGGCATACTCCAGGAAAATACTAATATAATATTTTTTTTTAAGGAATTGTGCCATTAGCCAGTTCATGTTTTAGTTACAACTTGCATGACAAAGAGGGAAAGACTTTACTGTTGTTTTGTCAGCTATGAAATTAATAGGACACTTCAGCTTTGCTTACTCACTCTTCATGAGCTGTTGCTGCAATTTCAAGTCTGACGATCATTTCACTGATGTTACTCGCTATTCAGTATGTCCTGAGATGGAATATCGCCTCAAGGTAAACACTATTTAAAATCTGGTGTTTGAGTCCATGAGGTCTTCCATGGCCTCCTCTGGATATTTGCCATTTGTCTTTCCAGCTGTCTGACACAGAAAGGAATGGCAGACCTATTATATATTTAAGTATTGCTTAAGCATCTGTAGGCTGTTCAGTGAAAATAACACACCTATTCATAGGCTGGCATTGCATTTGATCAAAATGCTACTTAGACACACACCTATTCTTACTGGAGTTTGGGATCCTGCCATATTTTGCATCATTTATTACTTGATTACAATAAATTTATCCTATTGTTCCTTTGAGCTATTTCAATTATTTATTAATCTGCATAGTGCTTTAAACAGCTTAGCAATAGCCTGCATAAATACCCAGTATAACTTTTCTCCTGTAACAAAGCTGCGAAATCCTTGCAAGAGATTGCCTCAGTACCATCCTGTAGTGCCCCAGCTAGCTCATGGCCTTTCAACATCTGTCCAGCCATGCTAATTCAGGTTGTCTTTTGAAACCCAGGGACACCAGGTAAACACCTGCACAACCCTTCAGCTTTAGAATCTGAGAAATAGCATTTTGGGGTTTTGTTTATTTCTGATTTTTCTTTCCATTACAGGGTTTTACACTCACTAGATAGTAAGCAAAAAGGAAACATCTGCTTAGACAACTTCCATGTTCACCAGTTTAATGGCATGACTTTTTCTCTAAGTGAATTCCTGGGTACATGTTACATACTGAAGGAAATCCTCAGTGCACTTGTTGCAATTATTCCCCTATGATATCCCAGTTCCAGATCAGGACACTGTGTAAGTGGAGCCTGATCAGTTGGAAGAGTCTGGCCCTGCACTTTGAGTTGTAGCTTTAATTTATACTAGAAAAAAATTTGCATTCCTCTCACCCAAAGTCCGCCTACTGAACAATCGTTGTGCTCTCTTCCCTCTTCCTAGCTGCACACCCTGTCTCTCAAACAGGGCACAACTCTTGTGCATCTCCACTCCTTCCCTACACCAGGAATATCATAACTCATCTCTCCCAAGCAGGACACAACCATTTTATTCCCTTTGCACCCTGCTGTCCCTTCTTCCGTCTCCCACAGCACACACCACCTTTCCCAACCAGGACAGCCCTTGTGCCACTTTTCCTCTGCCTTCCTCTGCACACTGGGACCAGCTCTCCCAACCAGACCACCATACTTGTGTGCCTTTACTCTCTGTTTCAAGCCCATGCCTCTCTCCTAGCTAAATGCAACCTGGGTTTATTTACTTATTTTTTTTTTTTAAACTGGTTTGATTTATTTGATTAGGCAAAGAGGGGAGAGACACTTTCTGAATGTAAAGCCTTTATTATGCACAGTACAGTGGTAGGGAAGGGTGTATATTAATGTACTCACCAGTGTCCTGAAAAGGCTGTTTTTTCTTGTTTCCCCACCAAGTTTTCAGGGGTGTTGTACTACTTCTTGTTTAGTTAAGACAAGTTCCCGCATCCTGTTGAACTTTGATTACATTAAAATGATGGGTTAAGAATTTAGTAATTTCATTTGATAATTTGCAATACCTTCTATTGGAATAAACCTTGTGATTCATTTGGGGAAGGATAACATTACACATTTATCCTAGCCTGCTCTGGAGAGAGGGGAACTCTCAATCCTATTAACAGGCATTATAGATTAAGACTAGAATTTTCTGCTGAAGGGGCTGAAGCAGCTAGCCAGGTCTTCAGTCTTTGTGTCCCAAATTCACTTTTTTGCACCCACCCATGTGCACCACACAGGTTATCCCAGCTCTGCCCCTTAGTCTGCACTTCACAGTCCCATAAAAACAGACACAACCCCACCAGCAAACTTTTACACGAAAACCTGCACGTTGTTGCCAAGATGCGACCTAGCACTACCTCCACGTGAAGCCACCCTGTCCTGCAAGTAGCCAAAGCACATCAAGAGCTGGGGCAGTGTTGTGGTTGCCTGCACAGCACCGTTGTGTTGGCATGAGTTAAAGCAGAGCTGGGTTTGAAGGCTGGATGTGAATGTGGCATTCACAAAACAATTGGGTTCTTGCTAGCGGAACAGGTACAGGACCTGATTAGAGGCACAGAGAGAATCTGCCCTTCTGTGCTCTAAAGATGAAGGAAATGAGTGGAGCCTGTATCGATGGGTAAAATCTTGTGGTCCCCTTGCTTCCTGCTCAGTTCAGTTGCTGCAAAAAACCTACAGGTTTGGGACAGGGTTAAGCACCTTGTAATCATTACCCCAGCTCTGCGTTGTGCCAAGCTCTTCATTCTTACAAGGGTGTCCTCTGCTCCACAGATGGTGGTTCTGGCACATGTAGAGGGAGTGTTGCATTATTCTTGATGTGGCTTTTCATTTTACTTTCTTCATAGTCATATCAAAATGCAAGCCTGAAATGGTGGATCTGCTATTTGTCAGTAACAGCTCAGCCTCATCACTCTCTTGAGGAAAATTGTGTGTTTGGAGTAATGCTTTGTTTCAATAGGATTAGGTTTTTCCTTTAATAGGCTCTTGTTTATGTTTTATGTATATATATATATACATGAATGCATATATTTATATGTACAAATCTATGTAAATGTATTTACATTTTATTTTCAGAGAAGGCAAGGCTCAGGAGGAATGTCTTTTTTGAAAGGTGGAGTATGCTAATATTTAAGGTGGTTCTTAGTGGCTGCAAGAGTTTATTCTTTGGCCTCAGGCTCTGTCCTGAAAATATTAACCGGTGGGCTGTAACCTCACAGTGGAAATTGTTACATTATCTCAGGAGGGAGCTGTTAACTGCAGTCTTTATGTGTTAAACAAATGCATGAGAAACTATCCTATCCCTCCCACCTGCTTTTAAAGAACATAAAAAAAAAAACCACCCAGAATTATTGTTAAGAAGTCTAGGTCCTTGATAACCATCATCAGCTGGGATGCTGTCAGTGGTGAAGAAGTTATCAGCTAGCTCCACCGGCAGGCTGACTTTTGACTTCAATGTCAATTGAATGAGTTTCTAAAAAACAAAGCAGGTCTGCATTTGAGGCACAGGCTACCTGAGAGTGAAAAAAGATTACTGTAGTATTTTAAAAGAAGTGTTTCCTATCTGCCCTCAGACATTGTAATTAACCTGTGTGAGGCCAGAACTAGGTATTATGAGTGGGGAGCATGCAAGCTGTTTGTAGACTAGGCAACTTATCTGCTTTACAAGCCATCATGTTAGCACCTAGTGCAGCACCTCTAAGTATAGACTTTAAAGCCTTTCATTTTAAACAACAGTTATATGATCTGTAATTGCAATATGCTGCTATAAACTATCTTTACTGTACTCTGTATTACTCTGGCTGTTCGTTCCTCAGTGGGCTCTGAAAGAATAATTCAAACAAGTTAAATTTGTTGTTGCTTCACACTCCTTCAGCAGAATAATATGCCTTGTTACCAGGTTAGCAAGCACTCTGCTCCCTTTCTTTTTATGGGAAAAGATTGAACAGGTCGTGGTAAGTGCCTTTCAAATCGTATGGTAGTCTCTGCATCTTCTGGTATTAATAGTTTTCCTTATTCATTGCCAATTTTTTTCTCTGTCAGTCTCTAGCTCTGCGGTCATGCTCAGACACCTTTCCATAGCTCCTGACTTCGGCACTGCTTTCAGTCCACTCCCTCTGGAAATTAGATTGTGTGCATGTGATTATGTGATACAATATGTACATGTAATACTTTTATCTTCACTGGACACGAAGCTGCAGATCTGACCCAGACGATGTGCACTAACTGTAATGTTGAAATTGCTTATCATTATCAACAAATGGAAGTGTGAAATTACAGAATTCATAATTTGCATTACACTGGAAGAACATAGAAAATCGGTATAAGTGTAATGAGAAATAATCAATAGGGATTTTTCCTTTATGTTTAAGCAACACGTTTTAGAAATACTTTTACTGTTAGGTGGGCCATTTTGTATACTGTGTTTTGGACAAGTGAATGAAAATAAAAAGCTGGCATCTGTACTTTTCTGGAGTTCTGGAGAGAAAAGACATGCAGAAAGCTCTGTTAGCTTGGGGAAGTTTCACAATTGCCTAGATATTCAGTCTAGATAGGAATTAAGATACAATCTGGTGTGTAAGAAATGTGCACCGTGCCTGCTTATCTGTCCTTCTGTAGAATCTTTTTCCTGTCACTACCTCCCTGAAACTTCAAGCCACACTCATGAGTTCCATGCAAACGTGTTGCCAAACTGCACGCTGCCCTGTGACTGATGGGTTTCAGGAAGGGGAGGCTGCAGCTCTTGGGCAGCTGGCTGACTCATACAGTGACACACAGGTAGTTTCTGGAAAAGACTAGTAAATGTGCAGTTTTCTCTGGTTCTACCTATTAATAGCTAGTGAAGCTGTATGGTACTGAATAAAGAAGGACTAAAGTCAGTGAGGTAGATCATAGAACCATAGATATGTTTTGGTTGGAAAAGATCTTTAAGATCATCGAGTCCAACTATTAATGTGGCACTACCAGTCCACCTCTAAACCGTGTCCCTAAGAACCTCATTTACACGTCTTTTAAACACCTTCAGGGATGGTGACTCCACCACTTCCCTGAGCAGTCTGTTCCAAAGCCTGGCAGCTCTTTTGGTGAAGAATTTTTTCCCAATATCCAATCTAAACCTTCCCTGGTGCAACTTGAGGCCATTTCCTCTCATCCTATCACTTGCTACTTGGGAGAAGAGACTGACCCACACCTCACTGCAACTTCCTTTCAGGTAGCTGTAAGCAGCTATAAGGTCTCCTCTCAGCCTCCTTTCCTCCAGGTGAAACAGCCTCAGTTCCCTCAGCTGCTCCTCATAAGACTTGTGCTCCACACCCTTCACCAGTATACACCAGCTGAGGGTGTACACTGAGTGGAAAGCAGATGTGTGGCAAGCCCGTTAATACATAGGGATGAATCTCCTCAGACTCACAAAACGGGACCTTTATTTAGTATTTCAGCCTGGGAAGTGGCACTCTAAGGCCTGAGGCTGTCTTCAGCTTCCTATTTTATTTAAATGGATGTCCATGACTCTGTGGGATTGGGTGGCACTATCGCCCCAGGCATCTCTGTGTGTGCAGGGTAAGAGGCCTTGAGTGTATAGAGGGGGTTTTAGGCTGTGTGCACCCAAGGGGTGGGCATGGCACTGGTACCTGCATGAGCAGGTGGCAAGGGATCCTGATGGTTTTAGGGGTGCATGTGGGGACAGACAGGGGCTGTGCAGCCTCTGACGAGCCCAGAACATCCTTGCATTAGGGATGGGCAGGGCTGCCGTGGGGCAGGGGAGAGCAGAGCTTGCTGGAGGTGCTTAGAAGCTCTTCCAGGATGCATGTGTTGCTTTAACATATCTATTTGCCCCCAGCACAGCCCCACTGCATACAGCTGTAGATTTACATGCTGGCCCCCAGCAAGATGCACCCCATTTGTATGTTTTTCTTGAGTTATCTAGCCTTATGAATCCCACTTGGATTTTTGAAGAGGCCGTGGACTTCCTGGAGATTTAGTGGAAGGAAACAGCCCAGTTATGCCCTAACCACAGACTTTTCATAACTGCAAAACACTCAGGTGTAGATCAAAAGCAGCGATGGAGAGGCACTAGACGTGTGCCAGTGCCAAAACAAAGAGGAAAAAAGCCTGCATGGAATTTACAGACAAAAACTGAAGGAGATCTACATATCCTCTTGCCAGTGCATCTCCTATCAGTACCTGCCATCACAAGTGCCTGCTCTGCAAACCACCTCAAGCACTTCATGGCTGGCTCTGAGGGTGTCTCTCCAGCACAGGCAGGCATGCCTCCACTGTCTGGGGTACCAGGCAAAAATGCAGGGAGCCTCCCACACGGACAGGCACACAGCTTTGCTTTCAGGCAGCACCCAAAGGGAAAAAGACAGATGGAGCAGGCACCGAGGCCTGGTTTGCAAAACACAGCCCAGGAAGCAATGAGCAGAGAACTCAGCATCTTCCACTAGTGGATCCTAAAGGAAAAGGTAAGCTAAAGTCAAATTAGAATGCCTGATGCAGATGGGTGTTTGGTAGCATCTACTTGGTAAATGGTGCCCTGGATATGAAGGATGAAGTCAGAAACTCCTCTGTTTTCTCCATTTGGTTTGTGAAAGTCAGGAGTTCATCCCAGCATATGAAGTGGCTGATTCATGAATCAGAAGACTTTAGCAGCAGATTATAGCAATAAGAAAATAAAACTAAGCACTTCACTCCAAGACTGTTGCCACATCTGAAACAGGGCCTTTCTAGAATAGTTGGGAGTCTTCTTTACTTATGCTGCACAATTAAATAGTCAGCATTTCCTGTTAAATTTAGGTTTATTGAAGTAAACAATGATGCATAAGGGCAGAACTGGACAATTCCATTTTTAGGTATTAATAATTCAGAAGCATATTTGAAAACAACAGAGGGATATGTACCACACATCATAGAGGTTTTTATTATATCCACCCACTGCCTATCCACCCACACAGAGATCTGGATACTGTTTCTACTTGGAAACAATATAGCATCATCATATCTTAGGCTTGTTTAAGTATACAGATATACAAGACACATTTACAAGAATGCACTGTTTTATGTGCAGCCAGATGAGTCATTCTTTTTTTTTCCTGCAACCAAATCAGCTTCTTATTCCTTAAAGTTGGTATTGACAAACATTCACGCTTAGGATAACAGAAACTGTGTTTATCAGATTACATGAAAATACAGAAAAGTGCATTCTACAATGTGGAAAATATTCTAGTATAAAGCTCTGACACTGAGCTCTTCATTTTAGTGCTACATTTAAAATCTGAATACTTTTGTTTATCGCACTGTCATTATTTATCTTGCTGTCACTTTAGGGCATGTAAAAACTTTTTGCTTTGCAACCGATCTGATAAATTCCTTGTTCGATACTGGATATTACCTGTGTACTCGCTGTTATTGCCTCTGACACCAAAAGAGCCACAGCACGAAGAACTATGTGGGGAGCGTGGATGCATTTCTTAGGGATATATATATATATATATATATATATACGTATTTACAGCAGTCTAGGGTTGTGGTTTTGTTTGACTGATATCTTAACTGGCTTTCAATAACTTCAAGATTGATTTAGCTCAAGTGAAAGAGGTTTCAGGGTTTTTTGCTTGCCCATGGTGCTGAGCAATGCCTGCAGAGACATAAAAATCACTCCTGTCTGTCGACCTTGGGGTCTCTTTACCCCAGCTGCCACCCCCAAGATGTGCAGGGCCGAGGGGATGTGTACATGAGACTGATTTCACCTTTGTGGTGATCAGTCTGAGTGCTGCTCCATAAACATGGTATAAGAGATTCAACAAGAGAGTTAATAACATAAGGAGCCAAATTCAGCCTCGAGGAAGGAGATGATTTTCCAGCAAGTAAATTCCAGCAAGGGGCCAAACTAGGCAAAGACCTAAGATGTACCTCAAGTGAAACAGGTAAACAGCTCAGTCCCTTCAATGAAATTGTTTCATGTGTATCCTGGTGAAATGAAGATCAGAACTTGCCTGGAGGGGACTTGCTTTATTTTATAGCTATCTAGTTATTTTTTTGTTGCCTAGACCATCTGTTCCATTGGTGGGATGTCATCATTCATACACCCACTGAATGCCAAATTAATCCAAGTCACACAGCTTACACCTCATTTCTATTTAGACCAAAACATATTTTATTCCAGCATAAAATATACATCAGAGCTAAGTTTGCCTCACTTCCGAGGGGGAAAGGGTGAACTTTCGGCCTGACTCTGATCCCTTAAGGGCACAACATTAAAACACTGGAATTTTTGTAGCAGATCCCACCACAGCTCATCAGTACTGGGCAATAACGGATGCCCAGCAGGAAAAGGGACACAGAAACAGAGCAAGGACACAGCCATGCTGCCAGACCCCTCTCTCACACTCTCAAGATCTGCATCTTTGGGAAACTCTGAGTCTTTGTATCCAGTAACTCTCAGATGGATTCCCTTTCCATGAAACTTTCAAGCCCACATAGAGTTTTTGTGCCCATAGCCTCCTGTGGCAATGAATTACACAGCTGAACAGCTGTAGTTCAAAGAACTGCCTCCTTTTGCTTTCCTTGAAACTATCACTGTTTATTTTATTTGATGGTATATTGGAAGACAGTGAACAGTTATTCGCCTTTTGCATCCTTCTAGCCACTTAAAATTGTTTGGACTTTTGTCATGTGCACTCCCTGGTTTTCTGCTCTTCCAGGCAAAGGCTCCTGGTTTCCTTGACCATTTCTCACATCAAAACCATTCCAGACTTTCGAACATCTTTGCTGTTTCGCACCCAGTTTCTTGAGCTGGGAAGATGGGGACAGAACAACACACACTATTCAAATGCAGTCACGTTGTGAGTCTGTACACTGACATCATGATATTTTCAGGTTTGGGCTTCATTTCTTTCCTAACATTTGATTTGCTTTTTTAAATATTACTGAGCCCTGAGCTGACATTTTCATAGACCTCTCTATAATAACCTCAAGATTGCTTTCCACAGCAGTAATAGCTATTTTGGAGCCCATCATTGCATATGTATAGCTGGGCTTTTTTCTCCCATGTGCATTACTTTACATTTATCAATATTGAATTCAGCTGCCTTTTTATTTCCAAGCCATTTTGTATTATGACATCCCTCTGCAGCTCTTAGCAGTTGGCTTTAGATTTACTTTTTCAAATAACTTAGTATTGTCAGCAAACTTTGTTACTTCATCTTGGCCCACTTTCAAGGTCATTTAGGACTAGATCAATCAGTGTGTTCTTGTGGGACTCCACTGGTGATCTTCTTCCACTGACTTTTATCCTTTGTGTCCTATCTTTTAACCATTTATTTCTCCATGAGAGTACCTTCTTTTTCTCCCATTGTGGCTTTGGTTTCAGATTAGTTTTGTCCCACTGAAAATGCAGCTTAATGACTTTGAGAGGAACTTGAACATTGGTTGTATCTGAAAGCAATGGAGCAGGACACTTGAAGATAGAACCAAACTGTCTCTTGTTTGTTTGTTTGTTTTGTTTCCCCCACAATTCAAAAAATGCCATCTCTCCCAATGATCATGAAAGGATGCCTAAGAGAAACTGCTGTTGCACAAGCATGCCCCAAGGACATCCATACTCAAACTGAAGATGCACACAGACATCTGCAGTAACAAAGAGTGCACCTGTTTGCAAAGATCTAGGTTTGCTCCACATTTGATTTGGGATTCAGAGGGACATGCTGGAGCTTCCTGGCAGTAGAGAAACACAATTAGTTGTGCTTTGGAGAGTGGATTTGTTGATCTGAGTTGATGTCAAGTGTGAGGGAGACTGTGTCCTGCAGAGATGAGGTCACTGAAATGTGCATTTGGGAGACAACTCCAGGAGCTGCTGGAAGAATTGCAAATCTGGGAGGAAAACACTAATGGTTGCCTTGGGAAGAAAGGGCAGTAGAAGCAATTACCAAGTGAGACATTTCGTGAGCCTGTTCTGCACTGAATGTCAGAGCAGCAGTGATTTAATGTTTGGGGCGGTCAAACTAATAGCAACAAAAGATATTTAAAAATACTGAATTGTGAAACTATAGGGTAAATGTGTAACTGTCGCAAAGGACTCATTGTTATGAGATATTGCTGAAATGAAGATTTCATCAGAGCTATGATTTAACATGGGGTAAATCAGCTTGCCTGGTGACATGTCTGTCATTTCAACTCTGCTACTGATGTTGCGAAACAGCTTTCTCTAGTGATCATTCCTATCCATCCCCTCTGCCTCCCTGCATTGTCCTAATATGCTTTTTGATGTGTGTGTGCATCCACTAAGGTCTATGCCCCTTCGCGGTGGCTTTTTTTCCCTTTCTTGAGGAAAAAAAAAAATTCTATATACATTTTTATCTTTTACTTTAAAAACTGTGGAGCATTGTGAGCATTCAGTTCTTCAAGATCCTCAGGTGAATGAGCTTCATCTCCTAGTTCCCTGCATTTATCAAAGCTGGCCTTTTTGCTGGGAAGAACCTTAGTTCCACTTCTCTTTCTGTCTAACTTAAAAGTAGGTCACTCCTCTCAAAATATTGATGCATTTAAAATAAAATGTCGCCAGAGCACAACAGGATTGAACTCCCTGAACTGAAGGGTGAGTCAGGGAGGGTTAACAGTGAGTAAGGCAGGTGAAGGCTCACCCATTACTTGTAAATGAGTGGGCATCTCGCAGGAAGCTGTTGTGACCTGTAGTAGAAAGCTTCAAGTAAAACTTGGTGGCTGAAAGGTGGGTTGTAAAGCAGAGACACTGCCAGTGCTGAGGCAGGGAGCATCGATAGGTGTGTGAAATAGCCTCCCCGGGACATGGCAGCTCAGGGGCGACTGTAGCTGAGACTGCAGTGGGGAGACAAGGAGACACAGAAATGGTCACTTGGGCACAGCTCAGAGAGGCAAAGCAATGACTACTTTTGAGCCCAGGAAATGGGAATTTTTTTGATTCAGAGAGTCTGCAGGTGACAAGGCAGGTAGTCAGAAGAAAGCTGGAAACCCAGGATGACAAGGCTGGGAATTCCTGTTCGTGGGGGTAACAGGAATGGTGTTGCCTCATTGAAAAGCTGGACACTTTTTGTTGAGTAACACCCTCACTTCCCATAAAAGAAATCAGGGTAGATGGCATCTCTCCAGCATAAATTCTGTGTTTTGAGAGAGGAATTTACAGACATGTTGGAAAACAATGTGCAAAAAGGGATCAAGGCTGTCCTAAGATCCATGGTGCAACTTGAGCTGTAGGCAGCCACTTCAGGGAGCTGATCGACAATGCTGCAGGCAGCAGGTTTGTGTCTCCTTGAGGAAGACATTTTTCCATATCATGGATTCTCGGGGTGGGGGGAAGAGAAAATGCCTGTGGACAGATAGCTCTAAGCCAGGGGTCCTCAAAGTTTTATTAAAGAAGAGCCCTCAATGGTCAGAGCATCTGGCAGCTGGCCTCTTTTATAAAAGAGTGTGCAGCCTTTATGCTCAATAGATGTAATACTGAAAATGGACCTTGGGAAAGTTTTAATGTAAAATCTCCCCAGATTATATGGTCCTAAGGTTTAATAAAGTCTCTTTCATTGTCTAATGCTGTTTACGTATTTCAAAATGGGTAATCATGAGTTTCATCCTGAGAGATGCTAGACCACTGAAAGCAAGCAGTGCTTTTGCAAGTCTTACATTATCAACACTGTTGTGCTTTTGGACAGACCAAAAGCAGAAAGAGAATTGCTTTTTTTTTTTTTTGGTAATAAATGTTTCAGGGATCTGCAAGCTGATTCTCAGTGGATGGATGCAAGCAACAGTGCAGAAAATAATCTCTTGCTGGTAAACTGAACAAATGTAAATACAGTTGCAGAGTATAAAGGCTTTCTGGCAAATGTAGACCTGGTACCTGTGATAGAAATGGCAGTACAGCAGAGCAGAGCTGAACTCCAACCATGCAGGTGTGCTGTCTCTCATGAAAGCCCCATATCAGCAAATTCATCTGTAGAAAGCAAACAGAATAGTTTTCTGTCCCTACTTCAGTTTGTGTGTGGGCTAATAAGACTGAAGGGGGAATTAAGCGATTCAGGCACAATGTGGAGCTGCCTGACAGATTGCAGACAGATGTAAGCTTGCTTTGCCTGTGCTCTGCACTGACTGAAGCTCAGCTAATATATTCTGTTTCTCTGCCAGGCTTATTGCATCAAGCTCAGCATTGTGCTGATCATAGAGTCACGTGGCTTCTGCATCCAAACTGGCTCACTTCCTACCAACTTGAAGCAAACTTGCATCTGTTTTTGAAACATAATGTAGACATAACCTTATAACAGGCCAGCGTTTCTCAGCCTGTGTAATGTGGAGCTTGGGAGATGCTCAAAGCAGGAGGGAAAGGATCAGAGGTTGTCTCAGACTCTTTGAAGTAGAAGGGATTTGAAGATACGTGGTAGTACACTGGCAACCTGGAAAGGGTCACAGTGAGTGGGAGCAGATGGTAGCTTGATTGACAAGTGGAGATGCTGAGCATCTCAGTACACTAAATTAACTGGGTCCCTGGAAGCAGAAAATTGAACAGGGTATATTTCACAGAGGCTTGTTACTGTGGCTGTTCCCTGACTAGCAGATTACACCTCTGTCTGACCATCCCTCTTTATTCCTGTGTTGTGTTCCCTACATGTGATACAGAGCAATGAAACAATTAGATTACTGCCATGCTGATACAGATGCTTTGAGATCTTTCATTTGGACACAAGACATCATTTTATCATAAAAACTGAGATACTGATTGCTCCACAAATTATGCTGATTATAAGTCAGAAGCATAGCCGAGACCAGGGAGATAGCTAGAGAATGTCAGAAAGAATATACATACTTCCTTCTGAGCAGGAGAAAGTGTAGCTTTTTTATTTACGGTATTAGTCAGTCTTCCTATATGCACTCACAGTTAACTCTTAAATGCATTTTACTTTGAATTTTAAACTTCATGTAGGAGCTCTTTATTTTAACTTCATTTTTTAAAAACTGAAATATAGAGAAAGATTCTAATGTTCTTTAATGCTCTAAGTGCCCTATTCCACTATAAGCCCCATTTAGTTTGTTTGGAAGAACTACCTTTATAGCACGGTTACCATAAAGACAAAAATATTGGGCAGACTCAAATTTCCCCTTTTTCTTGAACAGCACACACCATTCCTATAAAATGCAAATGGATTTTTCCACATTACTCTTGTCCTAATATGTAAATGTATATTCTTTCCTGTACAATGGAGATGCTTTGCTAAGCTTAAGCAGATTTTGTTCAGTGTCAAAATGTGTATGTCCACCACTTCCAGTTAATTTTCCAGAGAAAAGGATGTGTAATAAGTGCAAACATTTATAATCCTAATGACTGATGGAAATGAAAACAGAAATACTTGCTACAATAAAAATGTGCATGTAGAACCTAACCACCACTAGAGAATATTAAATTATTTACTCAAATTTGTATAGTAACAAAGATCGATGCAATTTAGCAATCATTTTTTTTATAATGTAAATATAAACTTGCAAAATGTAGTTATTTATAGGACGCTATATTTAGCCTTGTGTTTCGTTTGTCATTTACTGTATAAAATGAGTACATTTCATGTCTCATAGAGCTTGTACACAATTAAGCTTTCTCTGAGATCTTCACTCATCGACCAATTGCCCCCCGCCCTGGTTTCTGCTGTGGCAGGATTGGTTCCTATGCCTTTTGCTGTTCTGACATTTCTAGTGTAGAGATGCTGAATGTTTTTACCTCCAGGTGATGTTTGTAACCTAACTTGTTCCTTAAACTAAAGGACCTTTTCAATGAATAAAATACTATAGTGTATCAGACTTCTATGAAGTTAGCACAGGTGGTTTGAAACCAAGGAGAGTATTCAGGTAGCATAGCTATTGGGTGCTTTGCCAGATTGCTTATTACATTAAACGTTTTTCTTATTTCAATTTTTATGAAACTCTTGAAGATAAAGATCTAATTTGAGATAACTTATCTGAAAAGCCGAAAGGCCTTCTGAAGACTCTGATGATTTTGCATGTGATTTATAAAGCAAAAACTTGCTTTTCATTTTTGTTTTAATTTCCTCAAGCCTCTGTTGTGGTGTCTCAAGCATAGTAGTGTGAATTTACAGTTTCAAGACTTCAAAACCACAGAGTAATTAGTAATGTTTACTAACCAGCTGAACAAGTCACTTGCCACCTGAATACTGGAATGATTGTTTTTCCACTTAGGAGTGAAGGGTCCATAGTTTTGGCACAGCATTTTTATCAATCAGTAAATAGAAAGACAGCCTGGTGTGTCACAGCAAAGCAGACTGTGGTAGCAATGTTTTGCTGTGATGAAGATTTGCTTCTGCTTCTCCTGAGGAAGTTACCATCTACAGCCAGTTGCCCTTCTGAGTGGCAAGAGATGGATGTTCTAGAGAAACACGTTTAAACTTTTAAAAATCTTACGTCAAAACCATTGTGAAAGCAGTGGATTTATCCCCTGTTACTTCAGTTAAGTACTCCACTCCCTCCCCAGTGGATACTCCACTGTTTAACTACCATTAACCATTAGAAAGATTTTTCCTAAAGGCCATTTTCAATCTTTCATGCTGTAGCATAAACCCATCACATTTTCCCCTGTCTGCAGTCACGTGGAATTTAATTAATTCAGGTTATTTTGCAATAATGTTTTAAATATTTAAAGACTTGTCACATCCCCCATTTTTAGACTAATCAACCCCATTTTCCCATTTTTCTCACAACCCCACCTCTTGCTTTCCCTAGACTTACTCCAGATGATCTCCATCTTTCCTAAAGTGTGTGACAGGCACAGCTGTGCAGAGTACTCCAATTGAGTGCTGACACACACCACCCCTGCCTCTGTGAGACTGTCTTTATTTCTGAGATATTCAGCTCTGAAGCTACAACAGTGAAACACATACATAATATAGAATACGTTAAAAAAATAGGTGTAAGATGGCAAAGTGAGGTTCCACAGGAATCTTATTTGTACCTTTTTTTTAGGTGTTTTTTTTTTTTAAAGGGAGTATAGATACATAATGGAGATCTTCCAGTTAAACAAAAATGTCAGTAACTGATGAGATGTAAAGGAATGGATGATGTGTATTGAAAAGGTGAAAGGTACAGACTGGTTTTGGCGGAAAGCTGGTACTAAGCAAAATGTGGCAGCATGTGGGGGAGTTATAATGAGTTTTATAAGGCCCTGTGGCAGGTATAAGGAAGTAGAATCTGATGTGGAAACGGAAATGAAACTAATTAAAGGACTTGAAGAATTAATATGCTTGCCTGTTTAATACTCAACCCTTTCAGAGCACTTCTGGTGATTACACCCTACAGCATGAAGAATTAAATCCTTTAGTCTTATTTTAAGCAAAACTAAAACAGGTATCAGTAGACTGGCTGTATTTTTACCTTCTTCAAAGTAGGAATATCTAAATGCTCAGGGCCAAAATCTTGGTTGCTGGAAAATAGCAGAGCTGAGGTGTAGAGACAAAGCCTTATGTTGCCTTGTAGACAGTGTTTACTTTTTGGGATGTATTCTAGAATAAGTGGAGATCCCTATGGGTTCAAATGCTTCTTTGCACTTCATTTGTCTGTATGCTAGGAGGTTCTAAACTCAAGCTTTCCCAAGTCCAAGTCAGGGGGCCAGATTCCTGTCTCTGTCACTGAACACTTGAAAAGAACCAGTAGATCTCAAGTACTTCTCTTCTTAGTCAATGGGGTGAAATTTGAGCAATTAAACAAGTGACCAGAGAGGGAAAGTGAGAATGACATTCGGAAAGGGAAAAGCAATGGTGAAAGCAAGATGTAGTCATTTTACTTTTCCCAATTTCTTTAGTGCAAAGCTATTTGTGGGACAGGGAAACATAGTCTAGAGGGACAGACTGTGACATAGCAATAGTTTGCCTGAAAGGAATCCACTGCTTGCTTTCCCCAGTTCCCTCCTCTCATGCTTTCCCAACAGTTCACCAATTAGTTCACTGCCATGAGAAATGGGTCATCTCAGCAGCACAGCAGCAAATGGGTCATCTCAGCAGCACAGGAGCAGACACAGCAGAGCAGAGCGAGGACTCGGGCATCTGAACCTCCTCAGCTGGCTCCAGGCACTGGCGGGTGCCAGATTTTCTCCTGACACAGCTCGTACCCATGGCTTTGAGGGCAGCAGCAGTCAGGGCAGCTATCACTAAAGAGATTCATCCCTCCCTGTGTTTAAATGTCTCACAGCTCAGGAAGCCTTTCTGATTTTACTCTAGCTGCCTGTTCTCCTCTTTGATTCACATTTGAGTGAGACTATTTTACCTCCTCAAAATGGAAGCTTTAATTGTTCTTGTGTTACATCTCATTGTGGTTACAAAATGTGTAATTAGATGACCTCAGGCCAAAACCGAGTCTTACAGTAAATTGGCATTGTTATTGGCTGCCGGTCTACCGACCCGCTGCTTCCCATCTCTTGCATTTACTCCAAAACTTGAGCAATGATCTAAGTGGTTTCATATTTCAAGGGTATGCCAAAGAAGTTTATGTAGACTTCTACCTATTGCTCTGTAATACTTGTCTTTATTGCACATATCCAGTAGGCATATAGTAGAGCAGCCATTAAGTATAATGTTCAATACACATGGCCAAAGGAAGTGTGTTTAGAAAGCATGGCTAATAGTGTAGGGACAAATTCCATTTTGTTTCCCACAGATACTAAGGCAGACAGACTGTTAGTTGCATGATCATTAGCTAAAGCGAACAGCGCTGCCTGAGGCAAAATAATAATAATATGGTGGCAGATGCAGCAGGAACAGCACAAGTCAGCAGCACCAGTTAGCAATTCTTTTTCTTATTAGCAGAACATTTAGATTCCAGACAGAATCATTAGGTTGGATTTTTTTTCTTAATTTTTCGTTCTGAATCCTTCCTATATTCATGTCTTACTCCTTTATTGACATCAATTTTTCAAAGCAATACCTAGAGACTATAAATTCCATTTTCTTTGAACAAGCATATGGATAAGGGATGTTTTTATGGCCCAAGAGAGGCTGTTTGTTTTATAACAGCATGCAGTGTTCAGGTTCCTAATTACTGTTGCATTTTAAAGATAATTTATGCATCTTTATTATTGGTACTCCAAAATTATGATGTATAAATCTGTGTCCTGATGCCTATCCCTAAGACTGGAACACAACATTACACCAAAAACCTGCTCATAAATGTAAAACACCCTGCTCTTGGTTATCTTTCTACTTGATAGCCTGAAAAAAAAAGCAGAGAGTAATAAGGATTTAAATACATATTTCATGATCAGTATTTCTTACAGTAACTGTGGTAACAATAATAGATTTTATAGGTTTGCTCAAAGTCAACCAAATGTGAAACAGTCTTGCAGAGCTATGTTTGGTCCCTGAGGGACACATCCATGAAGAACCATGAAGTCATATTTCATAATGACATATCTGCAATGCATGGTTCAGCCTTCAAATTTCACAGGCACGACAAGTTATTAGAGTTTAATTCTACTTTTCACTTCAGTTTCCAACTGAATTCAGCCACTTCTCCACATTATTTCAAATTCTTTCAGATACTGGCCGATTTCCCGCTGCCCTCTCACGAGTGAGTCAGTTCAGCAGCACCGCTGTGACCGTCTCAGTGTTGTGCTGCACTGGAGGGACTTAAAACACCCTTCAAAACATGGTTGAAATAGGACTACAGAACCCAGGAAACTATTTCAGGAGGTGGGTGGGTGCACTTAAATCAGACTTTCCTTTCAACACAACAACTACCTAGGGCATTAGGAGTTACCAGATTTTTTACTGCTATATAGGGCTCCTAGATGTTGAGGAATTTTCTCCAGTTTTCTCTTCTAGGAATGTGTCGGAACTCCTTTATCTTATGCTATTAACCAGGGTGCCTGTAGTCTTGTTTTTTCATGAAAAAAACTTGAAGTGCTAGAGTGGTCCGATTTTAAAGTGATGTTTGACAGAAGTGACTAAGTAATGCATGCTTCTTAATTATAGGACATGTACATGCACTTGTGATTTCTGTCAAGATGTATTATTAAAAATTCTTCAGTCACTTGCCTTTATGATTTTTTTTTTAAAGTTTCTGGGCAACAGCAAGGTGTCAGCTATTTAAGGTTACTAGTTGGTATGTCAACCATAGGCACCCAGTCTCCACCGCCCTCAGTCTCATTACAGCTTCAGTTCTGGGGTCCCATGTGTCAACAGATGAATTTAGAACTGCGCCTGCAGGAGATCTGTGGGATGTAAGCACACACATCAATGCTGCCTGCAATGGGGACGGATCTAGGTGGACACCTGCCTGTTCTCCTAAACTCAGAAATGTGTGAGGATTTCTAGCAAGAGTAATCGCTAATGCCAATGCGAAGCTCATTAGTCACGAATACTTGCATATGCGGCTTCATAAGAAATGAAGTGTAAACACTGCTGTCAATCAACATTTTAATCGCCCAAATGTTTGTGGAAAGACAATTCAAGATGACATGAACATGTTAAAAGGGTATTCACCCTGAAATTTCAGCACTTCGTTGTGAAAGTGTTTGCAGTGCTGACCCATGTCCACCTGAACTCCTTTAAAACACTCTGGAGATCTATCACTGCTATGACTCTTTTTTCCTGGTTCTGAAATTGGTCTGGTAATAATAGAAACATGAAATTTGCTGACAGATTTCCCAGTGAGCTAGGATGGGTTGAAGCTGCTATTTTAAGCACTCTTGTGAGAAAAGTGATTGGTAGTGTATGCACTGAGCCCTGATTCAGCAAGAATTGGTGCAGGATCCCTGCTTCATTTTCAAGCTACAAGAAACATTGAAGAGGAACTCCACTTAAATCAAATGAATGAATAGAAACAGTGCATGATGTTTGGAAAAGCAAATTACTAATTTTGTTAGTAATAGGGAGCTGAAGATTACTCAGAAGAGTCCAGCTCTAGTCAGAGGCTCAGCTGATGAAAATGGGCAGAAATTCAATGAATTCAACAGGGTTATAATGATTTTACACCTACTCAGGATTTGATGTGTCATCTGAATGTGAATCTATTTTAATCACAATTTAATCACAACTGCTGTCAGTTGAATACCATTACATCTCATTGTTCTGCAACAAAGACAAAACTGTTTTCCATTTCTCTGTGATCAACTTGAACAAACTGGGAAAGCAGTGTAACAGGCAGTCTAAACATGGCAGGATAGCCATGTTTAGACAATCTAAACCTATGGGAGATGAGAGACTTCTGAAAAAGATATTTTTTTGAATTTAATAGGTCAACTGCACCTGGAAGTTGAAAACAATTTTGAGGGTGATCATCCAGATTAGCCTCCTAAAATGGCCTGGCAAAGGAGGAGGTTTTAGAAGAGTGGTTAGTAGTTGTAGTTACTGTGCTGTTAAGATCTGAAGCATACTGAGCTGTATTAGGTCTATATTTCTTTTCAGTTGAGTCTGGATTTAGCTGAAGATTATCTCCTGGCATGGCATGAAGCTACATATGATTCAGAAAGACATTCTTTATAAGAACTTCAGTGGTTTTGCACCTACTTAATTTTATTTTGTCAAGATCAAATCAAGCCAATTCTAGTAGGAAGGTGTGTACACAACGAGCCCGGGGATGTGGAAGAGGGAACCAGCCGTCGGGCTACGTGGGTGCCAGCCCTGACAGCTTTCATACGCTCTTACCGGCGGGGATGGAAAGAATGATGTAGCACAGCAGATTTTATCTGCGTGTGATACTTACTGGTATTATAAGGGAATTTCAGGGTGTGGAGTTAACCCTTCAAAGTCTGTGTAACTACCTGCATATGTCATGTAATAGATGGCATGTAAAATGCATTCAGCATTCCCTGGTGAGTTGTGATCTCCCCACTGCTATTGCAAATGGAGAAGCTTAGGCCCTCTCCACACCCCCAGAGTTTTCTCTGGCCCTCAAGAAACATTTCCTTCAGCATCTTCCTGCTACACTTTTCCTGTGATGTTCCTGGCTAACTGCTAGTTCTTCCCAAATTCTGACTTAACACAGCAGCTGTGTACCACTTACTCCTTGGTGTTACATCATCCAAGGGAGGAAGGAGTGCCCCTTGGCATGCAACCTTCATAGAAAACAAGAGTAATCTGGGATGGAAGAGTTTAAAGTGAGCAACATCCAGTCCAACATAGGACTTGGGTTTTCTTGTTTGTTTGTGTCTTTCCCCCCAAAAAAGTGGTGTATTTTACACCTTGGGGTACCTTGCATGCATCAAGTCTCCTGAGGTTAAAAAATGAAAACCAGTGTGTGGATAAAACCCTACAGCTTTAGGTCAGAATGAGTTTAGCCTCAAATGGTGTTTGAAGGGAAAAGGCAAAGACAGAGTTTGGTGCTATACCTCACTGAGTTTTTCTTCCAGTAAAACTGCCATGCCCAGGCTCTCCTGCAAATTTATCACATGCCCGTTATTTACTCCAAAGTAAAGAAAGCATCTTTTTCTTCTTTGGATGTGTTAAAGACAAAGCTCTAATCTCCCTTTCCAAGCCTGCCTGCCTTTCTGGGCAGCCTGCCTGCAGTTCAGGATCCCTGTTTATCCTAAGGAGCGCAAAAAAAGCGCAAAAGGCTTTTCTAACATCCCCAGCTTTTCAAGTGTCAGAGGCCAGGCTGCCCCGGGTGAGGGGGGACAGGGGACAGGGGGGTGACTGCCAAACCCACCTCCCCCAACTGTCAGGGAGGGTCCCCAGAGCAGCTGTAGGCAGAGAACATCACACCAGGCACGTAGACAGGGAGCAGAGCACGCTCCTGACCACCCGTGTAAAATGGCCATGGTGGGAAAAATGATATGCTGTGTCCTGCCTTTAACAGCACAGCAGGGTCTGGGGTTTCCCTGGGGTGACCTCAGGGAGCATCCCTCCCTCCCTGCGATTTTGCTGGACAGTGCAAGTCCACGCAGCCTCTTGTTGAAGGTTGTGGCTTACCATCTTAGCTAGGTCCTAAGTATATGTTTGATTCCATGTGTTGCCTTGCCTGTCAGAAAGGAAAAATCAAACCTCCATTTCTTTGTGGGTTATTCTTTTTTTTTGATCTTTGGGAACTGTAGCCCTGAACTGTGTTTTCAGTAATTGCAAGATTTATTTTTGTGTTGCTCTACATTAATCACATTGGGATGGGAGGAAAGCAAAGATAGAGAGGGAAGTGCATGTTTATTGAACAGCAATAAAAAAATAAAAACATATCTAGTTTTCTAAAGCTCTTGAAAACAATGGTGCGGTTTGGGACAAAAAAAAAAAAAAAAAAAGGTAGAAAGAGTAAGCTGCCAAGAAAGTACATAAAAGCAAGTCAAAACTGCACAAAAAGGCATGATGTTCCTTTGAAAAGCTACGTGTAATCACCAAGGTACCTGACTAACTGGTACATAACATGTTAATCTAAGTATAGTAACTCTCCCACTGAGGGAAACACCGTGAGCTGAACAAGAATATACATGCTTTGGAAATACTTGTCCAGAATCATGATGCTTGTTCCATTAGTCAATCTGGTGCACTTTCAACAGATAGTAGACTGTTTAGCCTAAAGTGAAATAATCACACAGAAAATACAGAAACTGGGGAGCTTACTTTTAGAAAATTAAACCTCTGCAGAGAATAAAACATGAGAACAAGCTATGATCCTCTTGGGAGAAGCCCTCAAAATGCTATTGTAGTCCAAGCCACAGAAATGCCCACCATTTATTAAGCAAAGGCAAAGCTGCAATAATCTTGCAAAAAAAGAAAACCGAAAAGAAAAAAGAAAACTGAAAACTGTTGCACTCTTGGGAAAAAAAAAAAAAGTTTTTATATCTTTCTAAATATCTTTGAGTCTGTTATGCCTGACTTGCTGCTGACTTTGTCTTTTCAGAAAATGAAGTCCATTTTTTCTGGATAACTTTTGTTGTATTTGAGATAAAAAAATAAATCAGCAACCTAAAAGCCAGCCCTGCAGAAAGGACGGCTTCACAGCAAAAACTCAGAATTTTTGCTCCCCCAGTGGTCAGTGCCATCTGTAAGCAGGGTGCGGGGAGAAGAACAAGAGCTTTGGGCCAAAGTCTCTGAGAGAGGCTCAAGTTTTCTGTTCCCTCTGTCCTGCCACAATGGCAGGGCCGTGTGCCACATCAAGTGTTGCAGAAGCAAATGAATGATGTGAAACCCCTGTTGCTCTGCAGTCCTCTGGTTGCAGGGGTGGCATTGTACGTGGAGCTGCTGGGCTGGGTGGCAGCGAGGGGCAGCGGGAACATCTGGCACCGTCGCCTACTCAAGGCTTAGGTTTTGCAGAACAGGACTGGCTCCACTCCAAAGCCACAAACTGAGCAGAATTTCCAGTTCCTTTCTGAATAAAATTGAGTTTGTTGTTGATGGGGCCTGAAATATTGATGAACCATCAAGATTTTTGTTTCCCATGCTCTGGTTGATTTCTGGTGCCCAGTAAATGTAAGAAAAGCCCTGCATATGTGGAATGGTTTCCAGCTAAACAAATAGGAAAAAAAAATCTCTAAAGGGTGACCGATAAAGACTTGATATTTCCTTAACCTAGTTGGCTATAAAGGCCGAATTTGCTGCAAATCAAACCTTTTCCATTATTAATGAGAGCAGGTGAAGTGGACCTGATAGGTGAATAAGTCTAATGGAAATCCAAACCCCAAACATGTGGGACATGCCCAGGGAAGCATGGGGACAAAGCTGTAGCTATTGAAGAACATATTGATGGCTTTGATGCTTTCTTCAGCTGAAATGCATGTTGATGTATTCGAACGCATTTGGGTTTTGAAATTGTTTTAGAACACCTTGACAATGTTTTTGTTTTGTTTTGTTTTGTTTTGTTTTGTTTTGGTTTGGTTTGGTTTGGTTTGGTTTGGTTTGGTTTGGTTTGGTTTTTTTTTGTGTGTGTGTGTGTATAGTCACAGAAAACGGGATCTGGGAAGCAGGGAGGCACCTTACCCGTGTCTGTCCTGTTCTTACATGGCCACAAAGGCAGACGATCCACTTCCTTGCAACAGTCAATTGGAGTGTCTCATTACTCTTATGAATTTCATCGTGAACCTTGTATATGAGTACTGGAATTAATATTGTGGTGGCTAATGATATGTTACATTATGATCTATAACCTCAGTTTGGTGAGGTCCAGCATTATGCTCTGAAAACACAATGGGTGCACACACTTTGCTACCTGAGTACATAATTTAACCATCATTTTACATTGATTTAAGCACTAGCTATTTCCAAAATGGGCTATCTGACCTTCTGCTGCCCCCTCCCCAAATATCTCCACTTGCTGCCTCCTGGGCATTCATGCAGCCACATCAGCTGTATTGGGGTCAAGTCCTTCCTCCTTCCCTATCGCACCTAAGGAAGGGATGTCTTCTGGTGGATCAGGTCCCTGGTCTGGATGACTGTGCAGTTGCAGGAGTGCTCACGTTGACACTAGCGGCAGTGTGATTATGCACCAAGGACCTGGAGGACTGAGAATATTGCCAGTCCATTGTGGAAGTGGTGCTTAGGTACCGCCCAGGTATTCAGGTGTTGCAAGCCAGCTGCCCCTCCCCCTATGATGCATCATGTCCAAAAGATTTTTTTTTTTTTTCTGTTTCTAAGCCTTCACACTGCTCAGCCTTTTTTCCACAGACACTGACACTGGGACATTGCTTTAAAGAAAGAGGAGACCCACAACGTGGCTCCAGGTATTGGATGAACTTCATCTGTTCATGTGGAGTTTTGCTTTTGACTTCAGTGGATCTGACTTTCACCCTAAGGCTTTACACCAGGCATGGAGAAGAGGAACAGAGTTAGGATGGACATCTGAAGAACAAACAGTGAGAAGACTTCTGCCAGTCACGCTGTGGCCTGCTTGTGTCCCCATGGCCTCTAGGTATGCCAGCGGGCAGTAGGCTTGGCTGTAGCATCACAGGGGAACAGCAGCACTTTGCACATCTACAGCTGCCGTGTGGCTCTGCAGATGGCATCACCATGACCTGCCCTGAACAGTGACCCAGCACCGCTCCACTGGGAGAACTTCCTGTGCCTGTGCTGGGAGAGCAGGACCTTTTGGACATCTGCTGAAATTAGCCAGGAATTAACTATAAACTGAGGTGCTCTGGTCTTATTTCCAAAATTTCAGGGCTTATTTCTAGGTGTGGTGTGTGTGTTTTGTTTTGTTTTTTCTTTCACCTATTTTTAGCTCAACTTTTCACCCCGTTCCCCTGAGGCCCAGCTTGGGGCAACCTGCAGGTCAAACAGCCGATGATGCAGCCTTTCCCCTCTGTGCAGTAAGGTGTCCTCTGCTGAGCAGAGCACCAGGAAAAAAAACTTTCAAGGGGACAGAATCATGCTGTTAGATGTAAAGCCAGGTGACAAGTACAGACATGGGTGAATACTGCAGAACTTCAGCCACAAAGTCAATATGCCAAAAGAAAAAAAAACGGTCAGTCTGCAAGGTAAACCATAGCAGCCCAGTCTGATTGCCTAATTTAACGTTCCCTGCTAAATAAAGGAAGGTCTGTAGTTCTCTGAAGTGGCTCATCACTGCAAAAGTCTCAGAAATACACAAACAGAACTCCACGTGGGGAAAGGAGTGTGGAAGAAAAAGTCCTAGGAATAATCACAGAGATGATGAAATCAGTGTTTTTCCCACTCAGGAGGTAAAATTAGAAAATAATAATAATAGTGATAATGGTGATAATACTGTGTTGTATTAACTGAAATAACACCAATCTGGACCAGAGCTGCAGCTCTGTAGATGTTGTGCTAAGAGATGACAGGGCCCATGCCCAGCGTGGCCTGGGTTGTGGAGTGTCTTCAGGGAGTCCCCTGACACCAGGCAGGGTCCTCCTGTTGCACCAGTGCCATAAATCTGCTTTTGTCTTATTCCCTGCTATGCCCTCTGGGAGGTAAAACACAGTGTACAGTTCCACACTCCAAAGTGCATTAATGAAAACTGTGCTTTTTTAATGACCTTTCTGGCATTTTTCTGAATTGGATGGGTATGTTACTTCAGCATGGCAATTAATGATAGTCAAATATAAATTAAGAATTAGCATCTGCCAGCTTGACATGATGTAGTCCTAGCAGGCTTCTTAAGTTGTTTCCTACTGAAATTGTTATTCTTCAGTTACACTGTTTCAGCTTTGTCTGCTAGTGTATAAGCCCTGTATGTTGTTTTTCAAATTAAAGAAAAGGTTGGCGTTGTAATAAGGAAGAAGCATGGCATCTGCAATAGAAATGCCAAAATCCTGGAAGCTGCTTCACAAGCGTGATTATTATGTGCCAAGCAGATGGTAGGAAACCAAGCACATAATAAAATACAAAAGAGGTGTATTTTGTGTAACTGTATTGCTACATTTTATTTAATTTTTTTCAATGTATGCAATAAACTGGATACATATTAAAGTGCTGGCAGTGCTTTGTAGAACAGGTGCCATTCTTAGCATTTGTGCAATAATATCAAGCTTCAGAAAGAGAGAGAAAATAATTGTGAATCATAAGGGTGATTTGGAAAGAACATGAAAAATGCTGCCTGTACAGCAATCAAGAAAATCTCCAACCACTTCACAGGAGGCAGTTTCCAACCTTCTTGCTGTGCAGTGAAGTGAGACAAGTTACATGTGTGACCAAACACTTATTTAATAAATGTAACCACAGATTTTCCAAGTGCATTAGTAATCCAATAAAATAATTCCCATGCTTCAATTACACATGTGTGTAGTTTTTCCCCCCTATCTAATTGGGACAAGCTGAATTACATGAGACTGGGCCATCATGCCTCCTTAGCAGTTGTAAGTGATCACAGCCCAGCTTTGCTCTGCAGGCAGCAGGCGTTCCCGTTGTAAGCAGAGGATTATAACCTGTCTAGTCAAAATCTTAATCTCTTCTCAGTCATGAGTCAGTGTTGAAATAGCAGTCAGAGCATCCACAGGCAACAAGAGAAAGATTTGTTGTGGCTAATGGGAACAGTAAAGGAGGAAACACTTCAGTTGACTCTGCTGAAAATATAGAGGACTCCGCTACGGGGAACAAAATTTATTGACAGTACTCATAAGAAAATTAGAAATAAACAATCTAGCCATGCTGTGAGGAGAGCGGCTTAATTAAAACCTTCTATTTATTTTGATAAATATAGTCTAAATGCTTTGACATAAAAAGAAATATGTTATGTTGTGTTAATCTATGAATCTAGAGGATTCACAAATGCCATAGCTAATATAGGAAAGATGGAGATCAGCTGGGTACAAACACTATTAAACAAACAGCTGGTTGTTGCTGAATTACTTAGAGGTAAAATAGTTACTGCCATTAACATCATATGTCTTATAATAATAATATTGTACAGTCATGTCCAGGCATATTCGTCCAGGCATGGTCCAATGTAGAGTACTATCAATTCAGAAGAAATTCAGAATTAATTTCTCTACTTCTCTTCAGCCAATAAGGAGCAGTTGGTTTTCCTTTTTATCTTTTTTTAATTTTTTTTCTTTTTTTTTTTTTTTCAATCCTAAAAATGTAACCCAGACAAGTACTGTGCTGCCTTCTTTTGAGTGATGCAAGGATGTGCTTCTGCTATCAGGTATATCAGACTAGAGATGAAGTCAGGCATGTGTCTTTTCATTGAAGTAACTTTTTTTTTTTTTCTTTTTTTTTCTTTTTCTTTTCACTAACAGACCATAGGCCAAAATCCTTTGGCCAAATCCTATGGCCCAAATCCTAGGGAGGAGAATTGAGCAAGCCTGGCAGGAGATGCCAGTTCCAGCCGTGGAAGAGTGCAATACTTGTATTCACTTAAAAACCTGCAGGAAAGGCTGTTTAATAGTATTGTTCAAGACAACTGTTGGCAGAAAAAAGTGTGCCAGGGTGTGACAGAGACTACCAACTGCTAAGGAGATAGGGTGAGTAAATGCTTGTTTTCTGCCAACTGAAATAGCAGCCTCACAGAGGACTTGTGTAAAAAGCTGAGGAGCTGGATTGCTTCAGTCACCCTAAAATAATGCCTCCTCCAGGGAGGCTGCTCCAGTCACCCCAGTGCCTGCTGGTGCAGCCCCCACAGCCTCTGCTAAAGTCACACTGTGAGAACTGGGGTATAAAACCCCAAATAATGTGCTGCAGTGATGCTGCTACGCTGCTTTGAGCTCTTGTTCAGAATCAGCCACAGCAATTCTGAATGAGGCTCGCCATTTCTGACTCAATTCAAGCATCTTCTGCCAAAGCAGGAGGTCTTTCGTATTGCTCTTGTGAGGTGCCTCCTGTACCATGTAGAAAATGTAGCTGCCCAATCAGGGGCTGAGGATTTAGCTCTGAAAAGGGAGTGCCGTCAAAGTGGATTGATTAACTTCACCTATAATTGCCTCATTTCCTAGTGCTACAGAGCTGTACTATGTATCATTCCAGAAATAATTTAGATGGATGAACATAAATGTGCTGTTGCTAGAAAAAATATTAGTGTGAAGTACATTTATATATCAAAAAATAAGCATAGATAGATAATTCAAGAACAGCAGGCCTGAGCTGAAGGACAATTTCATGTAGCACCAAGCATTGGTTCAGTCTTTTTATGTGCTCTGCCTTTCTAGTTTTTTCAGTCACCTTACACTTGCTAGAACAGCTGCTTTAGAACCAGCCTCATCATCAGAAAGCACATAATTTAGCAGGTGTATCTTATCAAATTCAATTTCTGCCTGTTTTTTCTTTGATTCATTAAGCTGCTTCTTCCATTCTCAGGATGATGCATGGCAGATTGCAATCTTTTCCCATTTACAACATACCAGGGACATTTTATTGTCTGTTCTTGAGAGGTGAATTACTGGTGTACTAACCCACAGAAGCTAGCGTATATCTACATTTGATCTCTTCAAATGCCAAGGGTTCTTTTCCAGGTCAGTCTAGTGAGTTTTTGAGAATCAATAAAGAGGGGCTTAGGAATAGAAATCATTAGAAATGCCCTAAATCATTAATGATTAATTTAACATTAACTAGGATACCATATGTAAAACTAGTAACACACTACTGCTTTTTACTTGCAAAATATTACAGACATACTTATCACATTGCATAGGACCAAAATATAAATAGAATTAATACCTTAATTTTTTCATAACTCACCTTTTTACATAGTAGTCTGTGTTGCAGGGACGTTTGCAGGCTGTGAGGCAGAAGGAAATTGAGCTATGTAATAAAATTCATGGATAAATTACTAATGGTACTCTATCTAAGGCTAATATATTGACTAACCCTCCTGTGAACATCAAACAGGTCAGTGCACTAAGAGGTTACTAACTAGCTGATGCCTGTGGTGTTTTTCTTATGGTGGTTTGAAAGGAAATTAAAATAACTCAGAGGTAGATGGTATTTTCAGTACTGTAAGAAATTTATGTCCCCATTTTGCAACACTTCTCTGAATTTCACTCTAGGAAACAGTTTTGTGAAATACTGATACCCAGACTCTCAGTGGTGTTTAGAAACCTGCAAGGCCTGAATGTCAGAATAGCTTTAAAGCTGACTATAGCTGAAAAAGAGTAACTTATGTTTATTGAACCTGTGTTTCACTCTCCTCCCATTACAATTAGGAAGTTAAATACAGGACAATATCTGTAGTCAAAAGCTCCTAAATAATCTCTGTACTATCCAGTTCTTTGAAGCTTGTTAAATGGAGGCAATATAGGCAGGCATTTAACAGATTAACTAACATGTATATTCGTACAGGAAAATTAAATTTTGAAGCAGTCATACCATTGTATAAACCTTACTGAGCTGAACCTCCTTGAAAATGACTTAAGCCTAAGTGAGGGAGGAAATGATAAATTGTGTCTTATACTGAAAATTACTATGGACAAATCCATTTTTACACTTGAAAAAATTCCTTTATGTAACCAAATGTTTTACGTGACCATGTGTTTTTAACCTCTGCTCTGTTGTCTCTAACCATACTGGGTGAAGTTTGGGACAGGGAGCTTCTCTTCTAATGAACTTGTAAAAGGATTTAGGATAATGGGACTTTCATCTTGGTAATGTTGCAATGAATTATTGTAACTATTTTGTATTTATGAACACCTCATGATTACACGTAGAATATTTCTTTTCATATGTTATTTATACAGAGCTGTTTAGTGCAGCAAAATTGCATTAATGCTCCAGAGCTGGCTGGTTGTTGTGCACATAAAAGCTTGTTCATTTAAATTACATATATTTAGAGAGGGCTTTTGGATTGTCCTTGTTAAAAATAGCTTGGTACAGAAATACCCACAGAAATTAGGACTGGAGGGCACTTTTAGGCCGTGTCTTTACAAAAAACAGGGCTGTGACCTCCTCTTTTGCCCTGAGAACAAATACCATGGTGCAATTGAATACTTTCCCCCCTGAATATGATAACCTTGGTCCATGGTGGCTGTTGGGAACAATCTTTGGAGATTAGGTCCCCAGGACAGTGACTAGTAGAGGGCTGAGCTCCAGTGCTTGAACCTGCTCTTGGCCTGGGCCGCTTACAGGAATGGGTGTAGCCAGAGAGGCCCCTGGTTCTTCTCCTTACCTTTGGGCTGGATAAACTCTCCCTGTAGAGAAATCAATAAACAATAAATATTTGCCTTTTTTTCTGAAAAACCTCCAAAGAAGTGTTCCTAGGCAGCGTATTTTGCCATTTCTCTATCCCTATCATTGGAAAACTTTTCACCATGTTTAATCAAAATCTTCTTTGCTTCAGTTTAAGCTCATTATTCCCTGCATTCACCACATGAGATTGAGGGCACATTTTTTTTCTCTCAGCTTTATTGACACTTCTGCGTTTTATGAACTGAATATTTCTGATTCCTAGTTTTAACCTGTAGGTTACTACAGAAAGGACATGTATGTCATTTAGACCTCCAGTCATTCCAGTTACTTCTCTCCAATTTCTGCCAAATTGGTCCAATCTCTTCTGAAGTCTCACAGGCTTAACAAGGGCCTTACGCACAGAATCTTGCACAGTAAAGTTGCTTCATGTCTGATATACATGACACTCTTCTTTATACATCCCACTGTAATGTAGCTTTTACCACCACAGCACGTTTCTGATTCATGTTCAGTCTGTGATTCAGATCCTCTTGGTCCTTGTTGGTAGAACTGCTGTCAAATTCGCATTTTCCAATCATAATGCACAGCTGAGTACTCCAGTCTAATATGGAGTATTTGCATTTCTTTTATTTGTTTTGTTGTTTTTTTTTTTTTTCTGTTGTTCTACATTTTGCTGATTTTCTTTCTTGTAAAAATCTTCCAAAAAGGCACCTGAGCAGTAGAGCTTTTTCTGCCTTTGCTCCTCATTTTGTTCTCTGTTCAAAACATGTCTGAAAGCTTTCACCAGCTAGCCACCTTAATTGTATATGCCTGCTCTATGAAAATAGCTTTTATCTTGAAAAATCATGTACTGGGATGGCATCAGTTATTTAACACTTTCAACAGTTCTGTGCTCTTGATGTCTTTTGTTTTAGCCAAAGAGACCACAGGCTCTTTCTATGCTAAACAGCCCAGTATCATTCCTGCTTTCCCCAAGGAGGTCACCAAGGGCTTGGAAAGTTTAGCAAATCTTGTACAACAACTGAGAACAGCACCACATTTTAGCTACACATCCATGCTGGATTTTAGAGTGTCTTGGGCTCACTCTGCATGTATTCTTCCTCAGAATTCTTTGAGGTGCAGGGATGAGGAGACAAGAGGCAAAGTAGGACTATTGACACCCAAATTGCTAAGTGATTCCTTTCTGTCTAGCTTTTGGGGTTTGTTCATTTGTTTGTTTTGTGTGTGTGGTGTTTGTTTGTTTTTTCTCCCAGATCCATGCACCTGAGTGCCCTCACTCACTGCTAATTGCCAAGTAAAATGAGCAACACACTTTCTGTCCCTCCTCTACAGGCTGGCCAAGCTATGCAGAATAACTTATTATCATTCTTCATTATTTCTTGAGTGCAAGTGAAATGGACTGTGGGTCATAGGTGATAGGTACCAGTCTGAGAGACAACTGATCCAGAATAGTATTAATCTAGATATTATGAGTGTCTCACTCTCTAACCCATACTTTCTTTTAATGTTTTGTTTGTCTCTTTTTATGGACTAATAAAAATACTTTATCCATGGCACTCATTTTCTCCTTTTGTATTTTACCGAAGGGTTAATCCTTCTATGTAAGTAGAGTGGAATTCAAGGGCAAAAAAACAAACAATATTACTAGAGGCTGTGGGATGTTAATTGTCCAGCTCTGCTTCATTGTTTGTTTTGCTGTTCTCTTTTTTTTTTCAAATCTTTTCCTTTATTGATTCCTGACCTCCCCACTCATCCCTTCCAGAAAACAGGAAGGCTGTCCACATCTTTCTAAATAAAAGTGACAGCTTGTGTGGTAGTGCTCAGATGAACAATCATAGGTTATTTGTATGAGGAACTGCTGTTGTTATTGAGGGCAAGTGCAAGTAAACAGAGGTTACCTACTTCTTCTTTAGTTGCTACCTATCCTCAGCATAAAGTACCATGACAGCACAGCTTGTGTACCCTAACACGACTGAACAGCATGTACCAGAGATGCTCAGAGATGTTGTACTTGATGCTTGGGAGTGCTCTGAATTTCTGTCTGCTTTCTGAGACAGGACTGGGCAAAGGAGAGGGGATTCCTATAGACAGAGTATGGAGGGATCCTAATTCACCTTCTTGTCTGGGAGCGGCCAACAGGTACATTCTGTGGTCTTACACTATGTGTATAAGGTGAGAGTTTGGAGGAATTCCACCACAGAGGAATGGCCACTGCTGGCAGACTTCAGGTCACCGCAATCTCCAGCCTCTACTGGTATAGGAGAGAAATGAAGCTATGGTCACATTCCACACCTGAGGCTCTTCTCTGAGACAGAGGCTGTCATTGTGCATGCTTACTTTGTAGGAAATCATGTATTTATGCAAACAAATTCATGTCTCCTTTTATCTTTTCCCTCTCCTCACGTGTTGTTTATCTTGTGTCTGAATATAGCTTGGCCTGTGTAACTCAGGAGTACCCAACAAGAGTCTTCCAAAGTTTCATTATCAGAGAATCTCAAATTATAAACAGATTATATCATAACCAAGAGGGACCAGACCAAACACTCCAATGTAACAAATATTTGCTTTGTGTCATTAGTTTATCAACAACTCGTATTAGAATTTCTACTTTGACCACAGGTATAACAACTGGAGGTTGAACAATGAACCGGTGAACTCTCTTTTACAAGAAAGTACAAAGGAGAAGACAGCCCATGGTGATAAACACTTGTAAATCCAGAGTCTGAAGTGCTTTTTAGTAAAGGCAAAACAACCCAAAATGTAAGGTTTTTGAGCATCAAAAAGATGCTGCAAGAACAAAAAGTTAGTGGTGCTGAGAATGATAGATCAGCACAAACACAGCATCCTTGGAGTATGGAACATCAATATTACAAACAGATGAAAAGTGATTGAAAATGAAAACAAAATCATAATATGTCTTGGGAGACAAGGAAGTTGCCAGTCAGAGGGAGGGGCATTAATTAGGACATGCCATGCAGAAAATCACTTAGAGACACAAAGCCCATTAACAACTCATAGCCCCAAGGTAAATTCAAATAGAAGACACAAAAGTGGCACTTCTACACTGCCTGACACACAGGGGCTACTGCTGTGATGAAAGCAAATCTGAGTTTTGCGGTGGTTTATGAACCACTTTTGCTTACTGGTGGGGACGATGGCAACACTGATCCAGATAAGACAATGCACAAGCGTGACCCTGGTAACCACACCAGTGGGGAGAAAGCTTCTCTGAGTGGGGTGTCAAGGTGCCTCATTGATGAAACACTTTTCTTGCACAGAAATAACATTACAAAACTCAGCACAGTGTCATCACACTCCTCAGATTCAGTCACCAGGCACAAGACAGACTGGCTGGTTGATAAAAGTTTCCAACAATCATGCGAAAGAGAAGCCCCGCAACACTGAATTTCTCTAGTGTGCCTGGAGCGAAGTCTCACAGCTCACCAAGATGCCGCACACAGCTCTTAGATGATGGGGTAGCTGGTAGACAAAGACTGTCCAGCATTGAAAAATAATGGAGTCTATCATTACACATGCTTGAAATTCCCTAGCAACTCCTAACTCAAGTATTTTGTTAGCAAGCCAAGAAATACAAGTATGAAATAAGTCCTGTGATTCTGAAAACATGTAAAGGCTAATGTGCATTTCAATAAGGAAAGAAAATCACCAACTGGTGTGTAGTTTGCAGTTTTAAACAATTCCAGGTTGCTGAAAATCTCCAGCTATGAGTCTTCCACTCAACTCTAATTTCTTCCTGAGCACATCATCATGTAAAGCAGAAACCACCAAAATCACATATATGTGAATCCCTTAAAAGAGCAAATGTCTCAGGGAAATAACAGGTACTAAGCTGAATAAAATTTCATTACACATACTGGTTTGTTTCAGAGTCCAGCAACTTCTTATTTTTGAAGCTGTTCAGAAAAGAGCATTGAAATGTTTAGGAGAAGCTACTACAACACAGTGGAAAGCCATGGAGAAGAGGCAAGCTGCAGGGGTCCTTCCTTTGAGCAGCCTTGGGGAAGGAAAACCTATGGTGAGCAGCATAAGCAAGAGATTTTAGTTTTGGCCAGTGTGGTAATTGGCAGCATAGGGAAATGGGGATTTAGACTATCACTGAGGATAACAAGCCTAAACTTTGTTTCCTCAATCATAAACTTGCCTAGAGAAGAACCTTTTAACCGCGGAAATGAGTCAACACTGTCATTTGTGGCCAGCATAGACGGAAGTGTCAATTGTTCAGGAAGAAAATACACCTACTGTCAAACAGGGTTACTAAAGGTGAGCAGGCAATTAATGCTTACGGCCTTGAACCTCCAAGGGTCACTGTATAAGACTCCTGAAAAGCTAGTCCAGATACTCTTTAATATTGTCTTTGACTGGAAAACAGGTTAGGACCATGCTGTGCATGCATGGGAAGGGGATACAGTTTCATGTTGCTTACACTCACAAGAGATTCCCACACCACTGTTTGGGAAAGAAACATTGGGAAGTGCAAGTGATGCAACTATTCCTCTGCCTTTGGTGTTTCCTAGTTCATGTTGTCTGTTCTTTACTTATCCTGCCACTGGATACAATGTTCTTGTGAGAGACAGACCCAGGCACCATCACGCTGAGAAAACACAGTATGTGAGTGGAGGTGTATTCTATCTTCCCTTTGGTTTTATTGATCAACCATTAGCTTTAGATGAAATACAGCACTGGAAGCTGCTGCTGGAAGACCTGAGCCTATGAAGCCTGGTCTCTTAGACTTTGAATTAATTTCTGAAATTTGGTCTGAAACTGGGGATAAGGGGTTGGGAAAGATTGTTACTCTGCCACATTAACTCTTTTATTTGTTATGGGTGTAACCATTAATGGTTCTGTTGTGAAGTATTTTCAAGGAAACTTCTTACCCCAAGAAGTGCTCTCATGCCTCTCAAGCCACTCAGGAGTAAAGCAGAGATTGTGCCCACACAGGGATGCATTGCTCATTCCCAGGATGTTAGCAGATCTAAACGTTTTTGTTCAGCTCTGACTCTTAAACAACTACATCTTTCTTTCAAATGAAGCAACATCATTGCAGGAAAGATTCTTGGCAGCAGTTTTTGCCCTGGCTTCCTGAGGAATGCACTTGCTCTAAAAACTGAATGAGAAACCAATGGCACATAAAAGTGCCGTATGACAACGCTGGCAGTTCTACCAGTTTCTCATCCACCTACATTTACCAACCACTATGCATTATGTTAGAATTGTAACTTTGAAATGATAACCTCTGAGGACATGCTTTTTAATCACCAGAACCTCATTTTATACTTTAAGAGTGTTGTGGAAGTGCTGTTTGAATAGCAGGTGCCAGGTTTTAAATGTCTGCAGTGATTATAATATCCTATTAATAATAGCATTGAGAAAATCCTTCAGCTGAGACTTTCTGGTTTCTCACACTCAGAGACAATGACAATGTTTTAGCTTTCTGTATACCTGCTATTTGCTACAGTAGGGAACAAAAATGTCAGTATTTCCAGCCTGCTTGGGTCCTGTGTGGAACACTTCAGTGTTCTTTTGGCTCCAGAAAATATCCTATTATGGTGACAGTTTGGGCATTCCTGCTTTATATCCTCTGGGACAGCAAGTATGATGCTTAGTATGGCTTTAAGAAGCCTCTTGTGCAATATTTACCTTCTTTTGCATTCTTTTTCCTCGGCAACCAAAAGCAGTCTATAAAGATTAAAATGTTCCTGTTCTAAATGGGAAAGTTTCAAATTTTGTGGCTGAGAACGTCAGCACCAGAATTCCAACATGATATGTAGAGCTGAAGACCCAAATTATAGGCCACTCCAAACACAAAAGTTTAAAAGACAGTTGCTGCCCTCTTTCAAAAACTCCTCTGCATCATTTTGGTTTCTCTAAGAACAAGTCGTTGACGATGGTGTTTTCCTGCTGTATTTACCCAAGTCCAGATTTATAAAAGCCAGGCAGGCAACACTACCCAGCTGCAGCTGGAAGTCAAAATGTTCTCGGGTAATGGCAGAGAAGACTGCCCAGCAGATAGGACAGGCTTCTTGCATAAACTCAGTCTTGTGGGATGTGACTTTCTCTCAAGCTCTGCCTGCAGTCTAGCCTTCAAGAGTGATCTGCAGTGATGTCTAGTTGCAGCTGCTTAGTATCTCTGAAAATCAAGTGATCCCTATGCACAGATAAGGAGCTCAACTCCATATGTTTTGCTTTGAAGAACTGGTGCTTTTTAGATGAAAATCTAAAAGCTATCATGGCATTTAAGACCAATAATAACATTTTATCTCTTGATCATATTAGACTATGATCTCTCCAGCACTGTGAGCTGGGCTTTACCTAAATAGCTTGATGAAGCTCAAATGCCTCTTGATCAGTGGTGTGTCAAATGCAGAGAGAAGAGGCTGAAATGCTACCACAACCACAGGGGCATGCTGAACAGCAGCAAGGGTTTGACTGAAGCAGATATGCCCAGATAATCATGGCCAGCAATCCATGTCTCCTTCCTCTCTGCCCCTTGCTAATCTAAGACAACCTGCTCCAGGTCAGTGTATGCAGGGAACAGTCCCCACAGCGGTACCCAGGCTTTGGGACACTGGAAACTTCCAGTCCCAGGTCTGCATGCGCAGGAGTTTGGTTTCTGCCCCTTGTCACACGCAAACGTCTTTGCTAGTGGAGATGGTCTGGGGCCCCTAATCAGTACCTGCATTACGTTGACTACTTACTTGCAGTCATCGGCAGGCAGATTTTGCTGCATGATGGACCATTGGTGATTTCACTCTGTCCCTCCCGAGACACCAAGCTGCTGAAAACACCAATGCTAATCGGTGCCGTTTAGAAAGGCAGCAATCTCCAAATGGCTAATTGTTACACTAACTACTGATCTCTCGAAATATTTGCTTTCTTTTTCGGTCCACTACCCTGAAATCATTCTTCCCTGCCCCGGAGAAGAAGAAAACGATCGCATTCAGCATTTTAATGCTGCAGATATACAATATTTATACACGTCGTGTGCATGACGGGGCAATACTGCATTTCCTTAAAAAAAGAAAAAAAAAAAAAGCCATAAACCACTCGGCAGCCAAGTCCCCGGGGAGCCTCCGGGGAGCGCCCTGCCGCGGGCACATGCCGCTCTGGCTCCGCTGGCAGCGAGGAGCGGCCTCCCGCGCCCTGCTGGCACCGGGCCGGCCCGGAGGCTCCGCCGCCAGCACCGCGGCCCCCTCGGGGTACTCCCCGCTCGGCTCCGCACCGCTGCGGGGCCGGGGCGGCGGCGGGAGGGGCGGGGCGTGCCGGGGCGTGCCGAGCCGTGCCGAGCCGCCCCTCGGCTGCCTCCGCCCCCGCCGGTTTGGGCCCAGCCCTCCCGGCGGCGGGGCCGGCTGCGCCGCTGTGCCATGAGCGGTTTTAAACGGCAGGTGCGGGGGAGTGAGGCAGACGCGCAAGCAGCGGCTGCTGCGGCCCGGCGGTAGCGGCGGGCGCCTTTCGGCTCGGCGGGAGCCGCGGCGGAGCGGAGCATGTCGGTTGCGACCGGGGGCAGTGAGGCGGCGGCAGCAGCGGGTGGAGGCGGCGGCGGGAACCGCGTTTTCTTCCAGAGCCCCCGCGGCGGCGGCGGGAGCGGCGGCTCCTCCGGCGGCGCCTCCCGGGAGGACTCGGTGTCGGCGGCGGTGGTGCAGGTCCAGCAGCGTCGCCACCAGCAGGGGAAAGTGACGGTGAAATACGATCGGAAGGAGCTGCGGAAGCGGCTGGTGCTGGAGGAGTGGATCGTGGAGCAGCTGGGGCAGCTCTACGGCTGCGAGGTGCGGGTCCGGGGTGGCGGGGTCCCCGGCGCGGCCGCTGCAGTCCCCTCGCCCCCGGTGTCCTTCTCCCTCCCCGAGTCGCGTTTCGGCAGCGGGCAAGGGAGAGCTGTCACCGCCACCTCCAAATGACATTCCCGGCCCACCGCCGCCCCTGTCCCGCGGGGAGGGGAGGAAGGTGTCTCCAGCCCCATCTCCTCCGAGGTGAATGGGAGGGGACCGCCCTTTGGGGACGGTGGCGGCTACCGCACGGACGGGCACATAGTGGCCTCCCTTCTCCCGGGGGGCCCCGGCGGCTGCGGCAGGTCCGGGTGTGCCGGGCGGCGCCGGGGTACCGCGGCTGTGAGCCCCGGGACGGTGCTTGGCCGGGAGCCGCTGTCCCTGCGGCCCCCTGGGGCGCGGAGGCGCCTTCTCCAGGCTGGGGGCTGTCGGTCCCCGTTAGACTCGAGCTGCCAGTGCGGTGCGGCGGCGGGCGGTGCGCGGGGACGAGGAGGAGGGGGCTGTGCGGAGGCGGCTGTTGTGGAGAAAGGACTCTGGTGCGGGTACGGTCGCCGCTAGACCCTGGTTTTGTATTACTCCGGCCTCCAGGAGCGCGGCAGATACTCGCCAGGAAATTTCAATGAGCAGTTAGAAGATCATTAGGACGAGGATCGAAAATACTGGGGAGGTTGTATCTGATCTGTAGATATCAAACCTGTTTTTCAGTTACTCTAGGCAAAACGTGTTGCCAGAATTAATTTTCTTCTGTGGAGGACAGGTGAACTGGAGAATTTTTCAAGATTATTCAGAGGTATAGTGACTTATCTTCCATATAGAGATGACAATGTTGTAAATAAAGGGAGTACCAGTACTTTGTTTTGTCGAAGCTTCATTAGAAATGTAGACCTGCTAGTCTCCAGGGGTTCCTACCTCCCTGCCACCTCGAGTATTTACTGTTACAAAAAATCAAAATGTTAAGTCTAAACTGAGATTTGCACATACTTTTTCAATCAGTTGTCTAGTTCACTTTTATTAGAGGCTTCTGAAGTGAGATTTGTTGAAGCCACATGTGAATTTTGCAGTTAGCATCTCTGGAGCCAATATCTCACCCCAGGGCTCCCAGGTATTCTGGAGCTAGGAAGGCAAAAGCTTGACAGTGCCTGAGGTGTGGATGTGAGGGCCTAAAAAACCAGGCCTGAATATCTGGCATGTACTTAATACAAGAATTGAAAGAAACCTCCTTTCATCTCAAAACCAGTGTATCGGCCAATTTGTCAGAAGGACTTGCCCTCATTAAAAATGTGCATGTGACAAGTTAAACGTAACAATTCACATCCATGAACTAAGGGAAGGAAAGATACAAATGGAAACTCGGGTTAAAAATAAACAGTTGTTACTCTTCTTGGTGTTGCTTGCCTCTCCAGCCTCATGATTTGTGGGCTGCAAGGATTATTCTGAGGTCAGAGGTACTTAAAATTGTTTGCATAAAATGATGATTTTTGTGTCAGCATGAGCTGATAATGTAGTTAGTAGCTGGCCTACTGGATCTGTTGCTGCTGGTTTGATTCTCCTTGCTCAGAAACACCAAACCTGTTTGGACCACCTGCTTTTGACATACAGGTGTAGTTGTTCTGTAAGTAAGGATGTGATAGATGGGGCAAGACCAAGGTCCAGAGAAATTCCTGCTGCTCTTCACAGTATTCAAATAAGTGTCTTGCTGGAGGAAAAAAGTATTTCATTGTTTTTCTTATTGTGGTTGCTGACTCTGATTGGAATAGAAGGGATGCACGTTAAAAGGAGGGCTCTACATTAAGATGGGGACCGTATACGGCTGTATAAAAAGAACTTTTTTGATGACTTGGTTCCTAAGGTGGCATTTGGGGGGAAAAAAGTTTTGACAGATGAAAATGGCTTTAGCTTTGGAGATTGAGGGCAAAATGTCTAGGTTTTCCGTTCTTTGCTGTTATGCGTGAACTCTGCCTAGTGTCAGCAGAGATGACAGTAGTGAAAAGGTCAAGCAATTAATATGCTATCAGAATAAAGTTTAAGGTGCATGATGAGTGTAGTGATTAAAGACAACAGCAATAGCAAGATGCTTTGCTTGAATTACTTTTAGGTTTAGAGATGGAGCTCTTGGCCTGAGACTTAATCACCTATGCAGACAGTTAATAAGCCTGTCTGAAGGCAGGTTGGGGGGGTTGGGAATTGCTCACTTTAACTTCCACGGAAGATCTAAAATAACTTCATGTGATGACACTTAAGCTCTGAAACAACCTGAAATATTTTGAAGTGTTGGAAATAGCCACAGAATTGCTAATCCTGGAAGAGCTAAGCGGTGTCAGTGTTTCATTGCTATTCTGCTTAGGAGCTCTGTTTCTAAGGAGCTGTGCACTCTGTTCCTGGGAAGAGCAGAAATAAGTAGAGGGCACTTGCAGTGTGGTGTACTGAAAGTCTGCAAGAAGACCTGGGTGTCTCTTTTTGGGACTGCATAACTGTAGTACCTGCCTGCTGTTTTCCATTTAAATGTTTTCTATTAAATTATGCTGAGATTCATCAGTAAGTGGGCACTTGCAGAAAGACTCCCTTTATTCAAAGCTGAACCTGCATTCATAGTCTCTCAAGTACTTGCAAGTAAAGTCAGCTATAAGCTTGTCTTGGCTTGGTGACAAAGGTTAGGAGATGAGGTTGGGAAATAAGCAGACAGGTTTGTGTTCTTTTTGTAGTGGATCTTGTCTTCAGCAGTATGGTTTTAGTTTTAAAATGGGATGCCGAGCAGGATAATGGAGTTGAGGGGGGAAGTCGTTTAGAAAAAGCTCTTTGAGACTATTTTTAATGCTGACCACAGATCCATGATACAAAGATCAGCTTCAGAGGGGCTACTTCAATGTCATGCAGACTTCAGAGATGAAAACCAGCCTGAATGGTAAAGGGTTACCCAGGTAGAAAACGTTAGTTGGACCAGAGATTCTTAAGAAGGATTTGTTTGGCTCCAAAACCTGTTAGGATAATGTACTGAGGTCAAGTGCTTCAGGGAAGTGTCAGTCTGACTGCTGGCTCCTGGAGCTGCTTCATTAAAAAAGACGACATTTTATAACCTGTTGGTTTTGGTTTCTATGAATGGTGAAACTGATGATGCAGTCACAGATTAGTATATTGAAAATGCAGTGCCTAAATTGCAAGACTCGAACTGAGTTTGATGTTGACCTTTATTAGTTATCTTGCTTCTAAAAAGAGTTTCTTTATAGATGCTTCATGTTTTGGACTAAATCCATTATTGGTTAAGAATTGCTAAACAGGGTTACACGAAACACCTTACGTCATCACTATTCATTCCCTAATGGTTTGCAACTTGTAGTTCAGCATGAAAGTGGTGGCAGTCTAGTTTTCCAGATGTATGATCTATGCTGTTGGTACCTTCCAAATGTGTACAACTTTATATATGAAGGAAAAAAAGGCCACTGGATTTGTCCCCAGAAACCATTCAATGTTATAGGTGAATTACTGTGCTCAAGGGTCCTATCTACCTGCAATTATAGCATTTGCTATAGAAAGCACAGTGCTGATGGAATGAGCATATTGAGGGTACACAGATTTTGCACAACATCAGTAGACAATAAAGAAAGACTTTGCATGTGCTATGGATTGATTTGATGAGTATTTCTTAATGTAGAGACATGCATTTACAAATCCAATAAGCCCTTAGCTTTTGCACTCTAAAAACTGAATATAAGACTTATCTTCTAATATAAGATATTGCTGAGCTTAGTTGCATAATCAACTATTTTACTGGACTGTATCTGCTCATTTATGGCAAATGGTGCTTGTTGGAGGATATGATTTTGGTCTGGAAGTAACAGGAAATTATGTCAAAGCTTAGCCCCTTTTCCAAGGCAAAACATCCTGGAATTCCATTTAAAACCTCGGTGTATAAAAAAATATAACAGGAAGAGCTGCCCACAAAAGCCCCTCGAGCATTTTTTTTTTAAGAGTACAAAGCCATGCTAGACTGAGAATTGTCATGTGTACGATTCTCTTCTACCTCCTGCTATGGGTACTGCAATGACAAGAGTGACATGAAGCTCTGAAATGGAGAATGGCTTTCACGTTGGCAGGACCAATCTGTGGCTATAAAACAAATGGTATTGGTGGGGTATGGGATGGAAGGGAGCAATTTAACTTGGTCCTGCGTGGACTGAGCTCCCTTTTCCTGGCTGCTCTGTGAGCGCAGTGTTGGAAAACACCCTCTTTGACCTTCTTCCTGAAGCTGCTGGGATTTTCTAACAGTGAGAGCTTGTCCCTAATATAGCGCCAGGGAGTCTGTCAGTCTGTACACACTTGAATTTGACCTGGTTGATGCTAGACAGGAGAAGACAAAAGGAAGGCCCTTGTCTAGGCTAGAGAGATCACAGGAGTAAAAGCTTCCTAGCCTTCCCTTCCCCCTCCTGCTGCACAAATGTTTTGGTTCCAGTGGTAAAGCTAGTGACAAGGTGTAAAAGGTGAAGCTTGTGGGGGAAGAGTGAGATGTCTGTCTTGTCAAATGTTCTGCAAAGGATGGATTTTTTGCAAGAAGGGCTCTAGTCATTTAACCTTGACATCTGGACAAATTAGCTACCTTGACTGTATTTCCGAAATATATTTTCAATACTGAATCCAGTTGCAGACTGATGTGTTAGTGGTCTACCAAGAGCAGTGCTGCATATGCTGAGTGACTGGATGCTGTACAGGGTATTGGTTCCTCTGTGCATTTGTATCCCAGGAGGCATGTCTTGTGATTTGATGGACTCAGCTGCAGCTGTTTTTCTCCCTACTGTTCAGGACTGTTTCTATATGGGGCACTGACTTTCTGCACAGTATGGACCACCTTGTCCAACCCACTCTCTCATGGGTCAGTGGCTCTGCACACCCTGCAGATCCTGTGTGTGAGATAGTTGCCATAGTGACCAGTCATCTGTTTTCCTCTGGGTTTGGAAGAATGCTGAATAGAATGGTACATAGACTTCAGGACCAAACACTTTTCCCCCACCCCCCAAACATTCTGTCCTTTCCAAAAAAGCCTGGTCAGCATGGTGCTAAGGCTGTGTGTGATGTGGACCTGACGGTATGATCAGGTACTACTTATTCCTCAGGCTATGGTGAGGTAATGTTTGAAATTCATTATTCCTTTCACAGAAAGGTGTTTGGTGAGGAAATCCACTGAATAAAACACTACAGAAACCAACTTCTTCTGACTCTGACTTTTTCAATAGACTTTCTCTAACTTGGACTAAGATCTCACAAATAGTAATTGTGTGCACTCCTTTCTAAATGAATCAAAAGTGGAAAGACTGCAAGGAGTCTGAGAATGAGAGAATGTCACTCCTTAAAAGGATGCAAGTTAGTAGGAAGTATAATAAAGGATTTCTGTAGTAAGTCGAGTATGTCAATCTAGATGCATTGGAGTGAGTGAAGTACTTAAAGGTCTATCAAATTGCTTAGAAATGTATTTGAGGGGTTTTTTTTTGACAACTATTACTGATGTCAGATTTGTATGTGGTATGGCACAAACCTTGGAGCACTCACTTGAGGGCAGGGATGCTGCTCAACAGACTTGTGCTAATTGAAGGGCTGCTGTAATCAGAGACCTACAAAGGACATGGGCAACACTGGTGTAGCAGAGACAGAAGCACAGAAATGCATTTGAACCCAAGTGTGAAAATTAGGAAGTGCAAAATGGCCTATAAAATGCATGTTGCTTTGAAACAACCCTTGTAATGCTGCTGCTTTCAGAGAAGGAATTGACTTAAGTACCTGTGAGGGTGCCAAGCACCTGATGGTGGTGAGACCAGAGCCTTTTGTCTCTAAATGCCCTGCTTAAAATCTGATTTTAGGTTCTGAAGACCCTAATCTAGTAGGAAATGTACCACTATTCAGCTACTGTCCTCCTTCTTACATGCAAAACTTGCACTACATCTCTCAAAGCAGTTCAAGAAAATTATTTTTCTACTGCTTGGGCTTTGTATAGTCTGGATGTCGGTTCTGCACTGGTCACAGTTCATTGTTTTATCTTAAGTAGCTGCAATATTCTTGACTTTAGAAGATTCACTACATAATTTTTTTATCTTCCATCAGCTATTCCATAGCAAGTCTTTTCTCCTTCCCTTCTCTGTTCAAGATTCAACTGGTCCCTTCGTTGAACTGGTAGGTGTGGTTGTTTTATAACAAGGCAACGAAATAATTGATTGCTTACATCACTTAAATTTTTATAATTGTACTTCTTATAAAAAGTAGTTTCCAACCGTTGTAGCTAGGCAAATGGCTTTACATAGAGTCAGTGCTTGATTACCCAGGGTAACAAGGGTGGGGAGTGGGTGTGAGAGAGAACACGCATAGGATGGAAAAAAGTGAATTAAAAAAATAATAGTAAGCTATGCGGCAAATCATGCAGTGAACACACAGCTTGAAGAGGAGAGGAGAATCAATTGTCAATCTACCCCTTTCTCCCAGTCATGTTCATCGTGCAAAGTCATCTGCATTGCTTTTGGACTTGAGTCTGGCTTACGTGTGTCTGTACTTGTAGTGAAATTAAATGACAACATGGATGATCTATCCTCAGAGAGCTGAGAGCTGGTGGTGTGCTTTGTAGATGCTGCTCTGTTGGTCCCTTGTACTTCTGTATTCTGATAGAGTGGATCTCTCCCATTTTTCTTGTAGCTTTACATTAGCTGATCTAAACTGTGCTATGGAAGCAAATGCCTGTAACAAAGATAACCCTGTTTAAATGAGGAAATGATGTATTTCATGGCACATCCGCCTCTTTTTTAAAGACATAGGGGATGTTTCTAAATAGGTGTTGTATCTAAATAAAAAGATGTTCTACTTGAAGTAAGACTTTGTTTCACAAGCAGTGTGATAGTTCAGTGTTGTCATGAGACTAAACTAATTCTCTGACCTGTGCCTTACAGAGGCTGGCCCAACTCCTGTTTGCATTCTCATAGCTCTCTCTTTAGATTAGCTTATGCCCAGCCACTTAAAAGGCACTGTTTCTGGCTCCAGATACAACAACAGAAAAACCTAAGCAATTTTGTAGTGCATATTACTGTCCAAAATCTGTGTGAAGCAGTTCTTGGACTACAGGAGATGCCAATGAAAAAATACGTTATCCTGTCTCTAACCTGATTCAGTCTGAATTATGTTCACTTTGTCTTTAGTCACCACAGCTGATAAAGCAGCAGCAACAACATCAATTCATTCTTCTAGTGGCCTTGTTTTGTCTGCAGTATAAGAAAGCTAAGTTTTCATTTTCCCCTTCCCTTTTTATTTCCTTTCCCTCCATCTAACTCCAGAAACTTGTACTTGACAGCACAATATGAGTAGGTTAGACATGGTCATCCATCTGTGTTACTGCAACTTTTGGCTGCCTGTTGTAAAACACTGGCACTTGCTTTTGCTGTTCCCCTGTGTGACACATGGAATTATGGAAATAAAAATTTCCACAAGTTATTAACATTGGAGAAGGGGAGGATAAAATCTTAATGGCATGCAGTCCAGACAGTACCAGTATGACTGTATTTCAAAGGTAGAATAAATTTAGCTTGTTAAAGATCTTCTTGGAACTGGGAATTGTTTGGGCACAGGCCCACACTGAAACAAATGAAATCTTCTTTGAAGTGATAAGTATTTAATTCTGAGGTCCACATTTGAATAGCAGAACTGTTACCTCCCCCACCTCCCCTCCCTATCCTCCTCAAGGAGTGTAATATCTATTCTAGGAACCAGTTCTACATGGTATCTTAAATAATTTTCAGGGAACACACAGATCACAGCCCCAGAAGGCAACTTGTATCTTTGCAATCCATGTGATATTTATCAGTGGTGCCAATTTAGTGGATCTAAACCTAGAGAGAAACCATAACATGTATTATAGGTCTTTAGCTCCTAGCATTCTAATAATTAATGTATTTAATGTAATACTGTTCTGTGTGTGGAGCCAAGCTAGTACAAGATTTAAAGTGGCCTAATGGTTAGTATGCAAATGGCTAGCTTGTGCAGTGATGCTGATCTAGAGGTGACACTTCCAATGGTGACCAAGAAGAGTTCACCACTCTGAGTGTGCTGCCAACAAGGGGGTCACATACTTCAATCCTGTGTGTTGGACTTCATAAATCCAAATGATGGCACAATCAATGCCTAATGAAAATCCCTCTTATCAGACTGTCTTAATAGGATTACTTTCCAGAACACAGAATTGGGCAGGATCTCCTAGGTCACAGGGTCTGCTTTCTCATTTGCAGATAAGCTCTTTGTATTCGATATCACTTTTTAATGGAGTAACTCAGTTATATGATGTTTCTTTCAACATTATTTCATGGATTTAAATATACCTTTTAAACCTTTTAGACACTAGGCTCTTTCTGACCCACTTCATAAAATACAGAAAGACATTGACAAAAGACCAGTGCTTGTTTGGGATGAGCTTGCCCAGACTTTCACTCTGGGGTGACATTTAAATAGATGATAAAAACACTTTACTGACTGTCCTTACTCTGGGAATCATGGGGCTCAAGTGATGTGTAGAGGGGCAGAAGCATAAAGACAGTGATTCTGTGGCAGGTCACTTACTACCTTACAAAAAAAAAATCTGTATTTTGAGATGTCTGCAGATGCTGGGAGAAATTGCTCACTAATATTTAATGGAAATAATTTAGCAGTACTTGGAAAAATGTGATGTTAGCTGCTCAAGATCCTAACTTATTTTAGCAGTTGAATGATAATTTAGAGATCTACTTCAAAGAAGTTAACTCTAGTGTGGTACAAATGATCTGTTCTGCTTTAGGTGACTGATATATGATATTCTGACACATTGACTTTAAACACAAAAAAATGCTTTGAGCTTTTACAATTGTTTGCTTTACGTTTTAAAAGATAATACCTGAAGCGCATATACTTTTTTATTTTTTTGGTCAAATGAGTCCAGATGTTCTGGAATAAACTATTGGGTCTTTTTGTTTTTGTTATGCTGGTAGTAATCATGCCATTTTAGGCTCACTGTCAAACTGTATTTTCGTTTCAGGTGCACTGAGGAAAAACTGCTTAGTCTTCTAAGAAAATTAACAGAAATCCCCAAATTTGGTTTATGGTTGCGTTCCTCCTCATAATACTGAAAATGGAATGCTCTCTGTAGAAACTGATGTGGGGAGGAGCACTGGTGGGAACTATCCCCTGGTAACCAGAATCATCTCAGCTTGTCAGCTGTCAGTGTAGTACTTGTTTACTAGTCTGCTTAGCTAAAGATTTAATCAACTTGCTTATAGGTATCCAGCTGCTATTTGTTTATCAAGACCAAATGCTTACACAGAAGACTTGCTTTAATGTCTTGAAGTAATTCTGATAAAGAATGTGTTTATATAAGGAAGCAAGGTCAATCCTTCACTTTATAATCTGATGGCTACTTTGTCTCAGGCTGCCTGCAGTGGAAGCTTCCAGGACTTTTGTAAAAGAAAACATGTCAGCAGTCTCATCACTTTCTTTTCTTTTCTTTCAGTAGACCTCTAAACACTGTTCATTTTTTCAAGTTTATATCAGATTTCACCTTAAAATATGTGATTACTACATTTGATGTTAAAATTGCTAGGTTTTACACTGGGTTAGTAATTTGCAGTGCTTTGGCTGTAGCAAGTGGAAGGAGGCAGGACCATGTGCTAAAGTATGTTTTGGGGAACTGACAGTGAGAAGCAGCACTGGAATTGAACAGGGGGTCCCATACAGTCTTTAGCTCACATCTCCCAGTGTTTATCATCCTGAGCAGGAGAGCCACAGCAGATTATCCCACTTCCTAGATCTGAAGCTGTTAAGAAAACTCATTTTAAAGATCCCTCAGGCACTCCCCTATCTTTGCCAGTCTGGGGACATGCCTGGGGAGCGAAATGGTGTCTCTGGCCCTGGGGAAGAGGAGTGTCTACTTCATAGCATGTTAGAACTCCTGCTGATGTTTTTTGATATTGGTGAACCAGGGCCAAAATGCATCCACTGCCAATCGCCTGCCTGCTGTTCAAAACTAGTGTTTTGGGGGAGGAAGAGCTCTACCAGTCATCACTGTGTAGAGTGCACTGCTACACCCAGGCACCACTTGACTTGCTACGAACTATGGAAAGCGCTCCAGATCTCTTGCCAACTAAATTACTTCAACAGGAAGATTAAGTTGCTCCTAGATTCTGCAGGATGTAAGAGCACTTGTTTTGGTACTACTGAATAAAACATTCCTCCCTGCTACAGGAGGCAGACTTCTTGTCTCCTATGTCAAATCTGACAGGACCCAATACTTCTGAATAAAGAAATATTGGCATTTGAAAACTGTCTCTTATTCCAACCAATAACACTTTAATTGGCTGGTAAGACAAAAATGCAGTGAGAAGACCCATAAGTGTGTCAGATGCTTGATGTACTTGTACTGTATGACTTTCATTGCAGAAAGTCAATTTACACACAGCCTCTTGGTGTAAAGAAAATCAATACTGGAGACTATTTTTACAGGGCTGCTGAAGTTGAGCTAAGGAGAGCCATTTAGAGGCCTCATTATCTCACATGTTCTTTCCTTGTGGGTGTGTGGTGGTGTTGTGTGTTTGCTGTTGTGTGTGTTTTGTGTTTTTTTTTTTTTTTTCTCTGAGAGATCTGATGGAGTAATTAATCCTCGAAGTGCCCCAAGAGGCAAACCTACTTAATTGGACTGCTGTTTAGCCTAAATTCCCAGAGCGCAGAGGACCTAGTGTTGATCCTGTTTGGTCAAAATGTTTCCTTGGAGTGTATTCCTTGGTTCTTTTTCACATCCACTCTTAAAACAGTCAAACCATCAAATCTGATCTAGCATGGAGTGGTCCTAGTCATCAGGGCTCATGCTAGGAGAGTGTGGCATCACCATGGTGTGAAGGAGAAAACTGAATCTCAGAACCCTTCTGAAGTGCTAGACCAGCACTTAATACAGCTCTAGCTTAAGATTCCTGAGCTTTATTCCTTTCTGAAAGGGAAATGGATCCTTACACTGGCTAGACAGTTAGTTCCACACATGGCGTGTGCTTTCCAAGTAAAGCTGCATTAGCACAGAAATGCAAAGATGAGGTGCAGTAACTTGTAACTGTAGAAAATGCCCTGCATGTTCTTCCTGTGTTCTCTAGCTGTGGAGCTCAGAGCGTGCTCAAACTTTCCTTCCATGTAGTGCAGCTTGCTCTCACAAGCACACCTCTTCTTGGACATGTAGTCCTTTCTTCAGCTTCTCTGGTTCACCATTGCCCTCCATGTGATGCAACAACACAGTATGGGCTCAGCTGTGATCACACTACTGTGTTCTTCCCAGATGTGGAATTATGCACAACTTGCAGGGAAGCAGTCAACTGGGCTTCTGTTATTCGGAGGTGGAGAGTGACCTGCTACTGTGATTCACGCGGAGGTAGGCATGTCCTGTAATTGTTAGGTGGAAAGTTCAGCATAACCCTCAAAGTGCCACCATTTGGAAGGCTCTGCATGGCCTGAGTTACTGTACCTCCCAAGGAGGACTGTGTAACCATAATTTAGCACACAACATGTATTTGTTAATGCCAAACTATTTCTGCCCTGTGTGAAAGTGGATGATGACAAAAAACATGACATGTCCTTCCTATCTGCTTTGGAATGTTTTGTTTAACAGAAGTGACAACCAAGTATAGACTTAGCCTGTCCTATTTTTATATTAAGAACACAAAGCATTTGCTTTGAAGATAGCACTTGATTTTTAACTAATGTCTTGGATCCATGTTGCGAGTATGGTTAGGAAGTGCTGAATGCTTCTCTCTTTCTCTGCTTAGTGTAGTTTGTGACCAATGCCTCTTCTTCGTTTGGCAATTTCACAGTCTAGTGATTCCTTTAGACTTCTGTAGAGATGCACAAATTAGGTAATTCCTTAACCAACATGTTATGGATGTTTTTGGATAAGCTGAAGTTGTTTTGACAGTTCAGTTATGAAAACAGTAAAATACCAGTGTTAGTACTAAAGAAGACTAAATGAAGTCTAAACCTTACTGTGACTGGATGTCAGTTCCTTTTTTATGCTTACTAATGAATCTGTAGTTGCAGAGTGCAAGATTCTTTACTTTCTCTGCATAATGAAAAGAAGTGTGTGGTGTTTTTTTTTTTTTAACCTTATGACTGAATGAAATGTCTGATTATTATTATTGGCAATTCTTTTTGGAAACAGGTGTTTTGGTGTCCTAAAGTCTTTTCCCTGTAATCACACTTTCTTACCAATTGATTTTTATTCTGTGTTGTGATAAAGATGATAGAGAGCTGCAGCCATCTTAACAGGGGATTGACTTTTATTATTGAAGTTATGGGCACCATGAGGTGTAGAGTTCTCAAAATTCATGGCATTTGGTCTTCTATTTCTTTTGGTGCTTGTTTTCCATAATTTAGTAGCAATGGCATGAATCCCAGAGAACTTGGTGCTCCACCTTGTGTCTTGCCCACACTTCCACCTGTTGGCTACATCCCTGCTCTTACTGCCTGTGGCTCTAGGGCAATTTGCCCTCTTAGGATGCATACTGCAGGGACACATCTCCTGCATTGAGAACTGCTCTGAAATTTAAGTATTTGAGAAGATGGAGTGGTTAGGAACTCTTTTGGGAACCCTTGTCCTGAAAGTGCAAAGGCTGCAGTTATTGATAGGGCTCTGAGGAGATAAGGATTTCCTGATCCTTCTTCCACCTAATTCTCTGCTGCCAGCAAGCGGAGATCAGGTTCTGTGCTGTTCTACACACCATGTCTTTGACTAGTGGAGAACAAATTTGGGCTTGGACTGGATGACCTTTGAAGGTCCCTTCCAAGCCAAGCTATTCTAGGATTCTATTAAATACTTCTCTCTCCTCTAGAGCTTACTTCTGTCCATCTGTGTAATAGGCAGTAGAAGGATATCCACTGCCTCTGAATCAATGGGAAGTGTTGGGTGGGTTATCATGGCTCTGTAGGAAGAGACTGGAGAATCAAAGGAGAAAATGGAAAGTTGGGTGGACCCGGAGAGGCAAAAGTAAGGTAGAGATGGTGGAATGCATGTACAATGTGTATGGGAGACTGCCTGTCTTGTCTCTTTTTCATGTTCCTTTCACTAGCTTGTACTTCTGATCCAGGTATGTGGGTATATGTCTCCTTGCCTAAACTCTGATGGAGTGCTTCTAGCAACAGTAGCGTGGGCAGTAGAAGGTGACAACTGATTAAATGTATGTAAATATTCTGCAGCCTGCTTTCTTCCTGTGACCCCAAGTCCCTGATCCAGCTTGTCTCCTTCAGTCTTTCTTCCCTGTTAAAGGCTTGTGGAAATATCCACAGTAGTGGAGAACTTAAGAAGTCAGGGGCTGTAGGGACAATGAGATTGATAGCAGCTTGTTATAGATTTGCTTCTCTTGCTTTAGAGGTTGCTTTTGGGACAAGTGGGTGCTGGAATTGTATGTTTTAGGAAAACTTGTTTGAATAAAGTTTAAAGCAATGTCAGTAATGGAGAGTACATTGGAAGTGGATTAGAGGAGGTATTATGATCACTGTCAACTGCTGATGTTTCTACAATTGAGTATGTCTGTACACTTAACTCTGAAGACATATGATATACACTAATGCTTGTAAAAATGCATGTCCAATGTTTTTTGTAACTTGTGCATTGGATCTGGGCAAATGTCTTCATGTATACTTGGGCAGTTGCCACTTCACTCCAAGCCTGTTGCTAATGGGTGAAGTGGTCTTGTAAATGGCTTTTCTGCAGATGTGTCTTGGCTGACAGGTATTCAGTAAGATAAATTGTTGAAGGCTATAAGGAGTTCCTCTTGGAAAACAAACCACCAGGTCCAAATGTCTGAGGTACAGGCTATAGCAAAAATGAAATATAGACTATTCTGAGCTGATTTTTCAGCACCCTGTGCCTCCTAGAGGCATGTTATGAGTCAGATTTTTAATAGGAGCAATTTTCCACTTGCTGAGCCCAGCATAACACTTATTTAATTTTAGTACTACAGCTATGGTACAAACAGTGTTAGAAAATGGTCTTTCAACATTAGTCTCAAAAGGACCTGTTCACCTTGTCACATCATAGCATCTGCTGGTTATCTAGACTACCACTACTTTCTCATCCTTTGGGCTTAAAAAAAATATATTTACAAAAAGGCAAAACCTGAACTATACATGCAATTATTTCCACAGTGCTGAACAGAAGCACTAGGGATGTGTTTCTGAAACATGGCAGCAGGCAGGCTGGCTATGCCTTGAAAAAGCAAGTTTCTTCCCTTCTGACTTTCACAACTGCAGTGTTAAGCATAAAAGCAGTGAAGTTAGAGTATGTCTGTCTTCCCACACTAACTTGTTTCTCCTGTTGACTCTATCCTGTACGATTGTTTCTTTTAGCTGTTATCTGGGTTTCTGATTTTTTTTTCCTTGTTTTCAAGGGGTCAGTTCACAAATCAACATGATGAAAATTGCATTAAAACCCAGCCTTGGAATTTCTTCCCTAAAGAGCAAAACTTGCAGAGAAGGCAAAAACAAGGGAAGCCATCCATGAATTAGCAGTCTGGCCCTCAGAGGAGCTGTGTGTGGAGCAGTTGGCTTGCAGCTCTGCTGCTGTAGATGAGGAGTCTTCACTTGTCATAGTGTAAGGAGAAGGGAAGAAACAATAGCAAGCAGCGTGTATTTATAGGAGGGGAATTAATATATGCAAAAACATGCCCGTTTGGCATTACTCTGACTTAGTGTCTAAGATGCTGCAGGAGCAGGCAGCTGGGGGCACTGGGACAGCCCCAGCCTGGGCATTGGGCACCTCACTGTGGATGGGCTGAAGCCAGGCTGGGACACGGGCCCACGGGCAGGCCCGTCTTGATAGGACTCAGAGCTGGATAGGGTAGGGCTATGGGGAGCCGCGACTGGCCCTGCTGTGGTCTTGCTGAGGCAGAGGCTGATGACCCCAGGGGCTGGCATGGGGTCCTGGGCTGTGGGGGAGCCCTGGGGGATTAGGCAGGGACAGTCAGGGCTGCTGGTGTCCCCAGGGTGCTGTTGGGAATGGCCTGTGAGCAGGGCTTGCTTTAGGTTACATTCTTATAAAAGCCTCTAGTCCTGGGTGTTTCTTGGAACTGTTGGTGGCAAATGTGGGAACTTTGGCCTTGTGGGGAGAGCTCCAGATTTGGAAAATGGGCTGTAGGGTGGTGGTGTAAGGTATATTATAACATATGTGTGAGGGGCTGAGCATTTGAAGTTGCTGGTGCAGACCCAGCTGTGTTATCATAATCAGAGTGGCTGTGTGGACCCTGATGGTGAGGTGTGTTGCACCATTAATTCAGTTTTTATGCAATCTCCTTTTTTTGAAGAGCTTTTGTTCAGCCTTGAAACACATTTGAATGTCAGTTTTTGGAATGATGTTTCTTATCTTAATTTCCTCATATCACAACTACTTGATAAGCTGAAACCTTCAGCTTGCTACATGCTCTCGGTGCTGAGGATGAAATAGCAATACAAGGCAGAGCAGGGGAAGGGAGAAGAGTGAGCAAAGCCCAGAGCCCGTGAATGCTGTCAGGAGAGGCAGGTGGGAGCACCTGGAGAGGGTACTGCTGGGGCCCTGGCTGCAGTCCTGTGGAGGACTGGAGCTGAACGGAGGTATTAAGAGGAGGAAAGATGGTGAGAGCTTGAGCACTATTTCTGATCCAGTATTTCTCCAGAAGTCAGCAATGCAACTCCCTCCTATCACTCTGTCATGGTAGTGCGGTGGCAGATAACACACAACAAAAGGAAATGCAGGACCTGATGACTTTTCCAGTTATATCTTCATAACATTCAGAGTACTGCTTGACCTGCAAAGATTCCTGTAGATAAGGGGAAAAAGGATTAAACTGGTTGGATAATACTTTGCAGCAATGTAAGCCAGTCTCAGCTGCTGCTGTGTTAATGATGCCTTAAAGAAAGCTATCAGCAGGCTAATGGCAGCCTTGAAAACAGAAACTTACCATCTCCAAAGACATGAACGTTTCCAATCCTAATGATCCATTTAACTTCCAGTATTAAACACACATGTGAAGAAAAATCATATGCAATTAAAAAGGAAAAAACCTGTGCGACAGAGGACACTTGGGCAACTGGAAGGCAGATTTTTAAAACTGAGGTTAGTTTTAATTCAAGTCTCACTCACAGAATTGTATTCTTCCCATTTCCCAGGTAAATATTTACATTGCTTTAATTCTGAAGCACAGTCAGTCTCAAGTGCTCAAAGGTTAATGAACAAAGCTTCAGAACTAAGGGCTAGCTAAGTATTTCCTCCACGTCAGAGATGGTAATGATCACATTATGACTTGCCCAACGTCACACACATAGTGTATGGTAAGAGCTTACTGTAAGGTTGTTGGACTTGTTCATATAGTTTATTTGCAGGAGTCCCTTTATTCATTGTCTGTAAATCCTTTTTCCTGGATGTGCAGCTCTTTGCTCTTTCTGAGTACACACTTCCTTGTGAACTGTGAACTTCTGCAAGCCCTGGGTAGCAGTCTTGTAGTGTACCAATGAGTTCAGTGTTTCCTCTGTGTGCCAGACAGCCTTCCATGTAAAACACAGCCAGATGCAGAGCAGGTGGACTAACCCAGGCACCCAGGTCCCGTGCACTTGTAAGCAGCACGGATCACTGTGTACCAAGGTGCTTAAGTCCTATATGCCTGTTGCCAGGACTGCTGGTGTCTTATCCCCATATTTTTTTGGCAGCAGTAAACTGAGCTGCTCGTTATTTCCCAGTGAATTGTGGGAACTTGTCTGTCCTTGGGGCATGTTTTGAGGGGAAGGGAGGAAGATATTGTGGGAAAGCATCCAATGACTGAAATTGCTTTAGGGCTGTAATCAAAGGGCTATAATCATCAAAAGGTGGAAGAGTACCAGCCCAGCCATAAGCAGCAGTGGGGTTTTTGCCTGTACCTCCAAATATGCCAGGGTGGCTGGGAGTGAAGCACCAAGTGCATAGTGGACTACTTGTGTGGGGAGGAGTTTGGTAGGAGCAATGCAGAAGTAAAGGCTAGAGTTGACTTGCTATAAAAAAGTGTTAAAAGAAGGCCAGAGTAGTTTCTTGGGGAATAAAGTCAAGACATATACCATTGCTTTGGCTGTGAAGGCAATTTGAAGCTGCTTTGATGTAAAACTGGCCCAGTGCTCAAAACAACTCTTACCACCTCAGCCAGGCTGGCAGGTTGTATATGTAATGTAACCTACCAAGCGTCATTTACCAAGGGATGAGTAATTTTAAACTGTAACTTCAACTTGCCCTTGCATGTTCCTAAGCATATTTGGAATATTCCTTGTAGACTGGAAGTTCAACCAGCTGTTATTTCACCTTTGGCTCCATCTGAAGTATATCAGGATTTCACAGGAATATTCCCTATTCGAATACATACATCTTGGTTTCTCTTCAAATAGCAAAAAGGAGTTGTGTGTACTTTTTGTTTATTTGCTAAGAACAACAACATGTAGGAACTTAAATTACCCTGCTTTCCCTGTTGTCTTTGCTAAGTAGTCATCCAGAGCTACATCTGAAACCATAGCAGGCAATGAGTTCTGGTCTGTGTAAAAACAAGGTGAAAATGATGTCCTATTTTTTCTAATTAAGTACATAATTGTTTAATCCCTTTGGATTGGAAAATGCTGTTGCAAGTTTGTGTATTTGGGTTTGAATGTTTTTTGTGTTATAAAGGATCTTCTGATGTGGCTTGCCTTTATTCAGTCATAAATGCCAAAGGCATTATATGAAGGACCTTTGGCATTTTTCAAGTGGAATACACATAAGAGTACTCTTGGCACAGCTCATTTCCTGCCTGTGGCTGTATGTAATGGGGATTTTCAACAAAGGAATATTGGAAATGTTCAATTTTGGTGAGCAGAGATGGATTCTGCCACCTTCTTTTACCTCTCTAGTCCATAGGCCAGTTAAAAAGCTTGGGTTAGACTCTTCCCTGGTCACAAAGCACTCCTTGAATGCCCATGTTCTGCTGTGCTGAAATGACCAGGCAGTGGCTGCTGCACCCATTCTGTATTCAGTAGATTTTATCCTACCAACTCTTCTTATGCAAGGTAGCACTGCATATTATGAATGTCGGATTTATTAGAGTCCTGACTACTGTGCTTGGCACAATGTATGCAGAAACAGATCCTTTGTGTTTTATCTAAGCTGCCTTCCTGTGGAAGGAATATGGATACAGTGTCCTTTACATGTACCTTCTACAAGCTGTGAAGGTGGATTTGAAGGGTTTGCTCCATCTTTCTTCCAAAACATCTGGGTTTGGAAGAATTTGAGGAGGATTTGAAGTAGCTATTTGGGAGCTTTGCACAACAACAAGGAAGTGGGGTCCTCAAAGAGTGTTCAGATGTAGCTACTTCAGAAACATCTCAATGTCTTTCCCCTTGTTTATTTTCAGAAAACAGTTCTCCCTTCCCCCAGTTCTTTGAACCAGCAGGTAGAGACCTCTTAAATGGCCTAAGCTGTCCAAGCCCTCTGTCACAGGAGGGAGTCAGATGTTGCTTAAGCTGTTGCTCAGACTGTGAAGTTCAGTAAACGGGAGTGTGCAGGAGTGGAAAGTACAGGTACTGCTGTTCCTGGAGGTATTTGTAATTTCTAACCACGTGCTCATTCTGGAGGCATACTGAAAGTGCTGAGGTGAGCTTTAAACTCTACTTTTGCTGGCTATTTGAATGGCCAAGAAAGCTAGGACAAAGAAGGAGCTGATGATACCACCTTATGCTGACCGATGTGACTCTGTGCCAGCCAGTGCCCCTTCTGAGCTAGGCTGAGGATGTTCTGGTTTGGGTTTGCTTGGAGCAAAGCTTACCTTTTTGATGTGGGGCATATATGTGCAGCCCACCTCCCCTTAGTTGGAATAAAAGTCTGTCCCAGAGGTTGGATTCAGGCCAATTACTGCACGAGAATTTTCATGCTGCTCTTATATTTTCGGCATGCTCACTCTCCCTGACCAGCTCTTGGAAAAGCACTAGTCGTTCTGTAGTAGTTGAGGGTGTCAGACTATTCACCCAAACTTTTATTTTGAAACTGGGTATTCTACTACTAGCTGTAGCCTGAAGTGATTTTCAAAATCCACCTGTCACTTTGATTATGCCGATTCTTTCCTTGTTTTGTTTCCTTGTTCGTTGATAAGAGAAAATATTAAATAAATGTGCATCCCTTGCAGCTTGTGGCTAATGTGGTATGCTAACATGTTTTAGAATGCCTGAGAGAACTTGAGAATTTTAAAGAGGTCTGGTAATATAAGTTGGATGAAGAGCACTTGCACACAATCATGATGCTGCGTGTGGAGTCTTCTGAAGCTCAGGCTTTTAATCTGGGAAAGAAAGAGGTTTTGGGGCTGAGCACTGATTTTACCACTACTGATTCTAAGAGGGTCATTTTCTACCACAGAAAGTCTTCTGAACTGGTACTTAGCTGCTCTTGCTCAGCTTTTTATTTTTGTGGGCATAAACACTTTTTCCAAGCTCAGAACAGCTTGCTGAACCCATTCAAATACAAATCCTGAAAGTTGCTTCTCTGGCCTATACCAGTTTGGTCTGTCCCTAGAAGAGGGCTGGTTGTATTTTTGAAGGCACTGAGTATATTTGTTTCCATTATTAAGCTAAAATGGCAAGCTAAAAGTGCTTGGCAAGAAAATATTTGTGTGTTTGTCTTCTTCCATGCTAAGTCTTATGATTATCTTTCTGACCCATTTTAAGCTAGTGTTATATCATAGCATGATAACTGTAGAACTTAGTTGCCTGTTTTCACGAAACTTGGAGACCCCATAAGTACCTTAAGGGAAGATCATCCTTCATTAGATAGTAGCAAATCCACACAGATAAGCTGTTATAGGTTTCTATATGTTCTTAATAAGGGAAGAGCTTTATTTGGGCACCTGAGGATCAAGACATAAACCACAGGAAACCCATGCTTCCTTAGATCTGGTGCTCCCTAACCTGTGTCATTGTTTCTGCTCCATGTAAGAACAGGCATGAGGAATCCAGCCACAGAAGTGGTACATAGCCCTCTTTTGACTAGTTCCTATGTTGGTCTTTGACAGACCAGCCATAAGTCTGCTACTCAGCAGATCCTAGTGCCTTTTTCTGTTGTTACTTATTTGAGACGGTGTTCACCTTAAAGCAGATGTTACCTTAAAATTACCTGTTAGTAACAAGTCAGACTTTGATGTGAAACTTATTTTTGAGCTACTAGTCATTCCCTGAATGTCCTGTGATGTGCCATTTCATTCGCAAAGGGAGTCATTGTTCTTTTGTGTGCTGTGGTGTAAAATAACAAACTAAAGAACAAAACAATCCACCTCAAAATACCCCTCTAGAATCCGGTGGTCCTGTACTTTACCCTGGGAGCCAGGTGAACACTTGTTTCATCTACAAGAAGTCTAATGCAAGTCAGCTGTTTCAGAATGCCGTGGGTGTAGTGTGTGTCTTGAAAACTATCTTGCTGGAAATCTTTTAAAGTGTGAAACAACAGAAATATAAGACAGGAGCAGCATGAAGCTTCCTCTCTTATCTTTTTTTCCCAGGGAGTGAGAGGGTGTGTCCACCTTTGATCTTATTCTCTTCCTTCCACCTGCTTCTGTGTGCATGTTCATGCAGCTTCATGTTTGAAGACTTGATTATTGTGTCTGGTGTCCCTGGAATATCTCCCATTTGAGAATCTGTAGGTGGAAATAGAAACAGGACTGTAAGAATCTGGAGGAGCAAAGATTGTAGGAGTCTTCCTTATGAACATGTTTGTGTCCAGGCTGATCTCTAGAAGGGCCTCTAATATTAGACTTTGGATATATGTAAGAAAAGCAGCCAGTTAAAAAGATCTTGATTGATTGTTTAGCACAGTATTATACTTTGAATTCAAAGTCCCTTTGACCTGGCTGTTCTGTATTAAGCATAGACTAGCACACAACTGGTACTTTAAAGATGTGCTTCTGGTTTTTCTTTTGATGGCATTGGTTCTGTACCGTGACTGAGGTCAGACTCACTGGGGTTTTCTGTTTGCAGAAAGTGTGTGACTCAGGGCTACTGTTTCATCCCTAGAATGGAAATAGGCTCCTGCAGATGCTTAGTTTACGTGCACATGTTTTGTAGACCTGGGTCATCTGAGAACAAGCTCCATGTGGACTCCGAGGAGTTAGTTCATAATCTGTGCCCTATGGTGTAATGGTGTTATGTTTCTTATATGTACTTCACTGCCACCCAGAGACTCTGGATTTGAATGTATATGCTAAATACAGCATGTCAGTGAGAACACTGCCGCCCTCTACATATACCATTTTATTTCAAGTTGTAATGTTTAACTGCTTTTAATTTTCTTCTGTATTTCCAATCCTATCTTTGATTTCAAAGGTGGAATAATGTGAGGAGAATGCAAAATAGTCAGCTCTTTAACTGGTGGGCTAATGAGAAAAAGCTAAATTCTGTTTAAAACTAGAACAGAAAGGGTGTTTAGATTGTATTACTACTTCTTCTTGGTATTTGGATGTAGAAAATATTTTTGTGCAGAGAAGACTATTGCACTATATTGAGTAAATTAATTAAAATCTGTCCAAGTTAATGTTTAAGCTGAAGCAGGCTCAGTTTTTTTGGCACTGTAATTAACATTTGTTGGGTGCTCGAAGTAGCCAGCTGGTACTGCCCATCTTTAGAACTTTTGATGTTTCTTTTGATCTGGTAGTAAAAAGTTAAGTCTTAAAATACAGTGTAACAGATGGAAAAACTAAATTACATTAATTGTGATTTGTAATGTGTCTCTTTTGGTGAAGCAGTATAACACAATCAGCCAGACTTTAGGGCAGTCTGTCCTTAGTCTCGTGTCCTGACTCAACCTTTACCAAGGTACACTGCTTAACTTCATCCAGATCTGAAAGGCATTGGCTCCCAGTTCTTCTGGGCTAGGACAGTGCTGTGTGTTGCCTTCAGGATCAAAAATAGCAGCAGTTAACTTCAGCTGCTACCGTACCAGGAGGGTATAGGTCTTCTATGCAGGTATGAGAGATACCATTAATAACGTTCATCTGCTGTGAGACAGACTTAAAATTGCTAGATATTACCTTTATAGTCTCCTGTTGCTTACTGTAGATGAATGGCAGATGTAGAAGGTCAGGTGAGAGAAAGCCCAACTTGTGAGTCCTGGGCATTGGTAAAAGTAATTTTTGTTGCTTTGCTTTAAAATATTGCCCAACACAAATGATTTTGAACAGATAAAGATTTCATTCTGGAGGATGACTGCTCTTGAGTTAAGTATAACTGTTTATATACCAAGTGCATGAGTTTTGGTTGTCATGTGATCAGTGTGTGTGTTTGAAAGGGAGGAAGAAGGATGAAAAAGGCTAACCTCCAAGTGCTCCCAGGATGCTAGATAGTGGAAGGAAAGTGAAATTCACAGGAATGAGTAGCTGAAGTGTGAATCCAGGTAAATTCTTTGGATGGTTCTTAGAAAGTCTGCTAGAGGCTAGAAACTAGCTGATGTTGTCCAGAAGGAGGAAGCTCTAGCTGTTAGAGCCTCACCTGGTGCTTGCTCAAGATGGTCTGGCTCCTTGCTCTATGTGTATTGCATTGACTGAGTTCATGACATAGAGATGTTGAGCCCATATTATACAAATAATGAGATAATTTAGACAAACAGGTTTGATTTGTGTTGTGACTCCTTAATTTCTCTTGCCAGCAGTTTCCGAATGATGCCAGTGAACTTATGATTAAAATTACTTTGGCAGCTGTTACAGAAGCTTTTGCTAGACCAAGCAGCTAAGATTAGACACCTACTGTGACAGACACAAAGCTGCAGACACAAATGATAGTACTGCCTGAAAAATGTGGTGCTGAGGGTCTGGTAATGGTGCCTGTAATGTACCCAAGGGAGCTGGTATAGGATCCATCCAAAAACTGTTGGTAGTCTGAAGTCCTCATCTGAGGTAGCTGGCCTCAAAGTAGCATGCTGAAGATGAGAGCTATTTCGGACCCTGAAAATGTTCTGGGTGGCAGAAGGTTTAAGTGATATTTTGCTTGTGAGCACAAAGATGGCTTTCTAGGAGGACACTTCAAGAACTTGCCTTTCATGAACTTGCAGAGACAGGGGCATTGCCCCATTGGGCACCCTGTCAGGACTCTCTAGTAAAGTTCACAGTTTGTCTGTTATGGGAGCCTTTCATTTACTGTAAATACAAAGGTTAAAATGCAGTAAGAAATAGTATGATCAAACCAACTTCTAACTATTGTATCTTTGCAACACTATCCATGTGTTCTGAGGCCTGGAAGATGGGTTTAAGCTTCTAGACTTTCCTTATGGGGGTTTAGGGAGAACTGGGCTCAAAACTTTAAAATACTAAGCAGACTTCAGCTACTTTAGCTAGATGTAGTGCTAAAGCAGAAGGCACATTTTGTGCTTAGTCAGGGAGCAGTATGCATAGATATTACCTGGGTTCCTTGTGACCCTGAGAGAAAGACTATGACAATGCCAGCATGTTTATATGATGCCCTGTGTCTGAAGTCTCTGAATGTAGATGCATGAGCCTTTGAGTGGTCGAAGTTTGCCTTAAAATATGTTAAAACTTCACTTTTATTATATCTTATGCTAAGCAAGCACATTCGTTATTTGGTTGGTTCAGTTTAAGATATTGATCTGCTGTACTGTAGAGTAATAAAAGTGCTTAGTTTCCTGGTGTAGAGGGACAGCTGCTTTTATTTGGGAAAGCAAAACTTCCTATGTTCTTCAGGTAAAATGTAACACACCTTGCTTGGGCGCTATAGAAACACCAGTCTCCTTATTCATGTTTTGCTGGCTGGGTTTGCAGCTGGCATTGGGGCTGTCATAACAGTGCTCTGCTGTAAAACGGCATGATGTGCTTTTCCTTGGGTGAAATGCAAAAGTTAAAATGCATCACTTGAAGGGCCGTGGTGGCAAGCCTGCTGTCATGAGAGGTGGTGGGTGGGCAGAGGGATGTTTTTGTCCAAATGTGAACACATGTCTCTGGAGATGCCTCAGAACAAATTTTTTGGTCAGGCAGGTAGGCTATTGTAATGGGAAGAGGTGGATTTTAGCAGAACAAAACAAGGTGTAGCTGTGCACCATTTTCCTCTAACCTGGCAAAGCTTGTGCTGTTTACTGAACCAGACTTCAACTCTGCTTCTTTAGTTGTTCAGGCCATCTGTCTTTGTTGTGAGGATCAAAGTACTCACTGGAGGTGCATGTGAGGTAAAGTGTCTGGGATTGTTTCAGAGCTTAAATGTGACAACTTTGTTTGGTGAAGAGCAGAAAGTATTTGGAAATTTGACTTGTTAACTGATTTGTCCTTTTAGGTAAGTCTTATGCTGTGTTGGTTTCCATGTTTGGAATTTGAAGGCTGAGGAGTTAATATTCAACTTCAGTCCCAACTCTCTTGACTTAAGTGCTGTCCTTCGTATTTTAACATGCAAAATACCTGGTTTCATGGGTTAGTGGTTTCTTAGTGTGGTGTAGATGATACTGGATATTCACATGTTTTTTTGCCTTTTAATGAACTTGAGCATCTTTTAGGACAGGGGCCTGTCACACTTTAAACTTCAGTATTGGAGCCTAGGGAAAGTTAGTAGTTTAATCTTGATTCTTTTGATGCTAGCTTATCTAGGAGAAGGAACTGAACTGAGGTTGCTGAGACTTGGCTTAAAAAATTTTGGAACTAGCAGAGCTGTTTTGTCTCTTCATAATCGCTGGCCCTGACAGTTTAACAGAGCTTATTGACCATCTGCTTTGTTGGTTTGCCACATGGCAGAGTAACAACTAAGCCAAAATACTGTGTATTAATTGACTTGCTTGTGAAGGCTATTGGAATATTAAATTAAATGATGTCGTATTTTTAACTTGAAGAGTTCTGTCCTTTCCTTTGCTGCAGTTGCTGGATATCGAGCCAAAGAACATAAGATAGGTGGTGAGAAAGAAGCTGTTTGACTCCATGTTGAAGTCCCTTTTTATCTCCTTGCCCTCTGTCTTCTGTTGCCCATTCTCAACAGATGGGACCCAGAGTGTATTACAGTCTTGTTCCCCTGCTGCTACTTCTGACTCCTGTTCTTTGCCTCTCACAAAGCTGGCAAAAGCAACAGCTGTTTCATAATCTCTCTGCTTGAAGGGAGAAACATAGCAAGGTGAGTGGGGGGAGAGGCTGAAAGACTAGTTGTCTTGTTTGCAAAGGACTAGAGAGAATGGTTTTTCTTGTCTCTAAGAGCGAGTATCTATTCTGAGAACAGACTTCATGTTCTTCAGTCTTTGTGTTCCTGGAAATACAATGCATCTTTCTTGGAGGTGAGAGCAGAAGTTGAAAACTTTAAGCAAATAGCGTTGGTTATGTCTCCATATCTCTAGCTGGAGGAACCTGACTCTGGGCTGCTTGTTGGTGTGACTAATTCTGCCCAAAGGCAGAGCCTCCTGGGAAAGCAGTTTTTAAATGCAGGCTCTACTGGTGGCAGATACATTATAACATGTTCTCTGAAAAGAATGTGGCAAGACTTTGCCAGTATCCAAGAACTGTCTGCTTGATCAAGGGATATGCTGTAGGTAGCATCTCTGCAGCTAGAAGCTGAATCCTGTTGAGCGTGTTAGAATGAACAGATGGCTTGCTAATATGCTCTGCTGTGCTACAGCAAGCTGTGCTTCTTCAAGACCTTGCTTACCTATCCTTTCATTGCAGAAATCTGCACAGAGATTCTTTCTTCTGGTAATTTTCTGTAACAACAGGCAACTGTTCATACACATGTGTATGTAGATGCATGTCTGTGGTCTATTAATGGGCCTCTGAAAGGCTAGTGTGTGTATGTATGTGTACACTGTGTATATAGTATGCTGTTGGTGTAACATGAAATAGTATTGCAATTCAGTGTAACATCAAACTGAATGAAGCTACTGTTTGGCTGTGTTTTTAATATACTTAAGCTGCTGGAAATGTTTGGCATAGTAGTTAAATAGCTTCAGAAAAAAACTGAAAGAGTACTGTACTCATTTGGGTTGTGTCTGAAAAGTTGTGTAGTCAGCTGCAGACAAAGCCCATGCTAATGCTTTTCCTTTAGCCTCTGAAACCTGAATGTGGATCAGAAGCATTGCTCTGATTGTGTTCTGGGATTCCAGGAGTTGCAGAGAATCTTTGATTTACAGTAAAGTTCTTTGGATCCCAGGTAGTGCTGGTATGCGTTGCCCTACAGAAGGAGGAAACTCTTTTAGGAAATGGGATTTTGAGTATGCATGCCGGTTCTCTTCTTTGGTATCCCTGATAATTGGAGGTGGCTCCTTCCGGCATTTAAGGGATACTTGAGAAAATTACAGTCCTTAAAACTTTCTTTCCCTTCCCACCTTTTTTTTTTTTTTTTTCCTCCCTACTGTGTTAATTAACATACTTAAGACTAGTCTATCAGTCTTTTGTTAACTTGAAAACATCAGTGTTACAGCCCTCCTGCCAGGGCTCCAACCCAGTAATGAAGGGCTAGGCTTGATGTAGTTTTTCAAAAATAGTGCTTTCCCAGAACTGTATTTCAGTCATAGGAAACAAGTTTAAGCAGTTGTTTTATTCAGCATGTGTATGGGAGTTGTGCTGTTAAGAAAAGAGGGGGGAGAAAAACTTGGTGTTCATACTTCAGCAGCCTGTTGGGGTCCTTTGCCATCAGTTCAGCCCAATTGCAGTTTCTCTGTTCTTGATATTGCCAGTCTGTCAGTTCGTCTAAGGTCCCTTATCAGTCCTGGACTTGCTCTGTTTGCCTGTGTCATCTTTCAGCTACAGTGATTTGTGAGGGCTAGCAGCTGTTGCATGAGCATCTGGAATTTTTACAGTTGTGCTGGAAAATATTGCCTGTTTGTATATCCAAAGAGCAGAGAGACACCTCAGTGTTTTGGCCCCATTCTGTTTTGGGCTTGCTAACACTGTCATGATCATGCAGCCCACCACAAGTTTTGATTATACAGTGTGAAAAGGTCTGCTATTTGTTTGCTACTGGCAAGATAGCATGTTCTGGAAGAAGGGCTCTTCAGCATTTAAAAAGTAAAGCTGTGAGTAAATGAGATGTTTTAGAATGATTTCAGTTTCTTACTTTTATACCAAGCCAAAACAACAAATGTCTTGCCTTATGTTATGCTTTTCTCTGTCAGTATGCCTTAAATGACTCTATGGTTATAGAACCACAAAGCTTTTATTCCTTTCAAAAATAGTGTGTATATATATCCATATCATCCATAACTCTTAATTCTTTTGAAATGTCACTGGGAAGAGAAATACATTTTTCTTCATCCTGTGACCATTTCCAACAATGCAGATGATTAGATATTGCTGACAAGTCCTGACTTTGCATGTTTGTCTCTATGAAATGGAGGAAAAGATTTTAACATTTATGACATCTGCTTAAGAAAGATAAATCTTGAAGTAGGAGAAGGAGAACAAATTTTAGGCTGACCACCACAAAGTGAGAATTTTGTTGGAAAAAATGCACTGTTTAAGGATCCTGGGAGCTGAAGTGGGGGGTCCTGATGCTGCAGGCTACACTGGAAGGCAGTTAGGCTGGTATCTGCTCCTAAAACAGTTATTTCAGATCATCTGCGGACTTTGTCAAATGATCCTCACACAGTTCATGTTGTCAAGATGGCAATGCCCTTTGTAAGGTTGACTGGCTGTTAAGAGTGCAATTCTTTGGCAGTGAGCAAAGAACGGTTCACTTCTCCTGGGGTGGGTAGCCCATAGGGACATAGGTGGCTCCATAGTGAAATGGGTGGAAGAATATGGGAAGAGTTGGGACTCTGAAGGGTTTGCTGGAAGCTTTTCTTTTAGTGATGTTTTTGACTTGTTTGCAATGAATTCTTCTCTTGCATTCAGTGCTCTGCTTGGAAGGATGTGCTCTTACTATGGAAATATAGTGCTTCTGTACAACCTGTTTTTCAGAGACTTTACTGAAAGAGTGAATGCGCATGCCTGGTGCTAAATGAATGGGAAGACATTTATGCCAGACTACTTAGACCTTTTAAGTGGAGGTATCCGAAAATTAAGCCTGTGAGCATATAAATCAGGTAGTGACATGGTGCTTTTGCAAGTGTGAAGGAGGGTTGATGCTTCAAGGCAGAAGTCCCAGTTAACAAACCAGCTAGGAAGATAACACTTCAATGCGAGACAGAACTGAATGCTTCCACTGAAAATCCCCATTTTGAAAGGAATTAATATACCCATACCAATGGCAGAGAGCACAGCCTGAACTTTAATGTTCAACTTTTGCCTTCCAGTGCTTACTCATTTACTCAGTCTTCCATTGATATGGAATTTTCAGCTGAAACATTTATTAAAAACATTTATTAAATTGTCAAGTTGTAGAGAAATGGAGTTTTCCTTGTGTGTTTCTTACTGTCTTGTGGTGTTTTGTCAGTAGATAAATGTTGGGGAAAGAAGCCATTTTCTAACTTAGCAGCGGTGTCTGCATTGGCATAATGTTGACTTTTCCTTGTAGACTAGGCAAGGATTTTCCAGCCAGGAGAGGAAAGCACAAAGAGGTATTTTGCCTGTTTCAGAAGTGGCCATGTTTCTGTTGTACTAGGCAACTGCAGTAGTGTCATAGCTAAAACAGTCTGATTTTTTTTTAAGGTCTGGCACAATTTTTCTGAGGGTTATCGAATACCCATACAGTAAAATAAGAGTAAATAACAGGTTTTATTTGACTCTCTATTTCCAAAATGAACCAATGGGAGTATTTAAATGAATGACGGGGCCATGAACCAAGCAAGGCTTGCCAAGCTGTGTTTTCTGGCCAGCGTGGGATTCCTAGTAGCTGTTCTGTTCCAAGTCAGAGCCGATTTTGGTTTCTCACTGTTGGATGCCTTGTGGCAGGAGATCTGAGCAAGTGCTTCCTCAACAGCTGCTCATACAAGAACTACTGTGTATGGACAGACCAGAGCTGGCACTGCAAGAGCGTGACCCCTGACTAGTGTTTCAGCCACCCATTCAAGCAACAGATAAATGCCAACCAAAAATAGCAAGTCCAGGGCCCAGGATAAGTATTTTCAGTCACCTGCATAATAGGCTCTTTTTAAACTTATTGTTAAAACATAGGATACTAAGATATTAAATTTGCTTTAAAAAAACCAAACAAAACAACAAAAAAATAAGTAGTGTGTGTATCTTTTTTTACTTTTACAAAAGGCCATTTAGCAGGTAATTAGAGGGAAAAGGTACTCCTGTTGATCCTTTGCAAATTACTTCCCTACCTTTCATAATTAAAAAAAAAAAAAAGCTGAGAAGGAAAATGCTTGAACAAAGTGGGGAGACAAAAAGTAAAAGGATCTGTTATTTATCTTTATTGGCTGAGGTGCCTGCACACGCCTCTGGTGCTGTTTGTGGAATTGCAGGCTGCATCTGTATATACAGTTACCTCCCTGCTGCTGATGGGAGAATGCAGCCAGGGAAATGTGGCAGCCAGCCCATGCTGGCTCTAAGGGTGCCTAAGTCAAAAGGCATGGCCTTCTGAAAAGAGCACGAAAAGTCTTCCTTCCAGCCAAGAAAACATGATGGGTGTGTCGGTGACCAACAGTAGGCCGTGTGCCTGCTAGGCAAGCCCATCCTTAGCTGAACTGGCAGAGCTTGAAGTGCAATAGAACTCTAGTTTAACTCTCCTAACACATTACTCTTTCAATAGCAACTTTGTGGCCCTGCTAGTAAGCCTTTACTGATTAAAGAGAGCCCTGGACCTCCATTTGAAAATCCATTTTTTTCAGCTAGTTGGTCTTTTATGTGCTAAGCTTTGTTTTTGTGTACACCAAGCCTTATTTTGGTGTAACTGTGTGGCACTAAGGTATTTTAGATGTTTTGCAGCATCTGTTCACAGTGTATCAGAATACAGTGGCAGGAGTGTGGTCAAGATTCTTCTGTTGTGCCAATTCCAAACACCCTTAGTTGCATAGCCTCTCTGTATTGAGTTGTCCTTTGAAATTGGCCCTGCCTCCCTTTCCCTGAGTAACTTCAGTGAATACTTTGGCAGTGCTTGTACTTATCTCACTCTGCTTTAACTTCCCTTTCCCCTCTTCCAGCTGACTTTTGACACAGTTGGCTATCTTACCTTTCTTCCACCCCTTACACAGGGTAAAATGTTATACATGCTAACCATGTTCTGGTGTAGGGCCTAAGTAGCTGACTTAAATTTAGCATTTGGGCAGTCTGTAGCTGTAAGTTTGTCCAGAGGAAATCCTGGTGTGTTGCTATCATCTTTCTGCCCTCTAGCCTTCTAACTGAAGGAAAGGCAAAACCGTAACAGCATCTGCAAAGGCAGCAGCTGCCTCAGTGTCAAGTGTCAATGCAGGCAGGCTGGTGTTCTGGGGGAGGGTGAAGATATTTGGGGGAGCCAAGTGGGAACTTAACTCTGCATGTGGAGGTCCTTTCCCTATTCTCTTTCACAAAGGCTTGCTCATAGAAGGAGCTTTCATAGGAATTGCGTTGAGGGATGATATTCTTATTTCTGCCCGTACCCTGATTCCCTCTGTGCTGACAAAGGCACCTCAAGTGAAGCAAGGGCACAACAGAGTCACTACTTGTTGTATCAGCAAAGTGCCAGGATTGTGCTGTTGCTGTTTTGGTGCACTTGCACACTATTCTATAATTTGGTCTGTGTTTTACTGCTTTAGAGGGTCTGATTCTTTGAATGGAACTTGTAATTGGAACAGCAGCTGTCCAGTTCATCTGCTCTACAGTCGCTCGAGAGCCAAGAGGAGAGGCCGGTCTGTGGTGGTGCCAGCATGAAACAAACAGCAATGGTTTACATTGACAGAGGAGGAAGAGCCAGTTTGGATAGTGAGATGAAAGAACTTGGCTTGATTGGGTGCTCCTCTGCTGCTTATTGAAAATACCAGTTGTTGTTAATTGCTTTAATGATGTTCATAGGTAGAATTTTACATGTTTTGTGTGTGTTGTATAGTCATTGCCCTGTTAATATATTTTTAATTTCCATTTAAATTCTGAAGCTACAGTTGTACGTAACTCCTGGCGCATACATGGACATTAAGATGCCCTCACACTTAAGTGATTCCCAGAAGTTGTTTTAAATTTGTTTTGCACCATGTTTTTTCTTGTTTCTAAGTAAGGAAGTTTGAGCTGTTCATGGCTATTAAGTAACACTAAAATACAGGATTAGTGTCCCAGTTTGCCTAGGGTGATATCCTTATACAGAGATTGTCCTGCTTGACATCATTCTGTCCTGAATTCCTTCCTCCCTCCCACCACCCAAAACCAACCCCCCAAACCTGTGACCTTCATGATTTGTGATTTCCAGGCAGCTTGCAGGAGTGCTGGTTTGGAAGTTACATTGTCAGATAATGTAACTCTGAGGGAGCATGTCCCTGTTGTTTGATTACATCCCTTTAAATTCTAAAAATCTATGAACTTATCATTGTGAAGGTATGTTAAATCCCGACTTTGTGTCCCCCTCTTGCGCGTAAGGGATATACTGCTCAAACTGGTTTGCTACCTGTATAGCAGGAAATGATACTGGGAATAGTGGTGGGTATGGAGGAAGCTGAGCTACTTAGAGGCTGCCCTTATACTTCAGCTGTGACTCCTTTTCATAGTCTTCAGAAAGGAAAAAGGGATCATGAATGATCAAAACTCAGTCACGGCCATTAGTGAGGTGTTCTCAGAGAATCCCTCTCCTCTGTCTGGTTTGTGTGTTTTAGCCAAGGAAACTGTTTACTTCAGATACGCCATGGACTAGTCTAGGGTTAACTTTAGGACATCTTACCAAACCAATAAAGAGGAACTATATTTTTCAGCAAAATTTTGCTTGCAAATGGCTTATATGAAAGGGCAAAAGCCCTTCTCATCCCATTCTTATTTTCCCTTGAACTCTGTATTGCTGTGTATTGGTGAGCATACTCTAGTTTGTTCATCTAGATGAGCATGTTAGATCAACAGGTTACTGTGACCTTGTGACAGTACAGTTTTGCAGCCCTGTGTGCTTTTTTCAAATATTTGTGGTTTACAATATTATGAATGGTATGTAGTTCTTCACCAGAAATAATGAATGAACTGTTGATCTAAAGCTAAAGGAAGAGCTTCAGTCTTTTTTTTTTTTTCTTTTCCCTTGCTCATTGCTGATTAAGAGCCAGTTTCCTGTTCTTTGAAGCTTCAGCTCACAAGACTCCTGTTTTCAAAAATCACGTGGTGATCAGCTGCTTAAAGTGATGTGTGTAGACATAGTGAGTTATTGAAGGCATGCCTTATATAGAAAGTGCTAGCCTGGAAAATGCAGAGAGGTCTACTCACTGTCATATCCTCCACACAGTGTCCTTCCAGGCTTTACTAACTTAAATAATGTTATTTCTGAAAATCTATCTCTGTATTTTGAAGTGGATGTGTTAGAAGGGGGTGTTTGCTCATATTGTGATAAGGGGATGAAGGAAGAATTCGTAACTATGCTGTTTCAGTGAAGGGCTGGCTAGATGATGGGATTGGCATGTTCTTCCAGTTGTCCAAGGAGCATGGTGGTATTCTTTTTAACATGTAGTCCTGTGCTTTTTCCTCAAGGTGTCTCTGCTTGGGAGCAACACGCACCTAAGTTGCGTACTGATATCTATCTGGGATGTGTTAGGTTACGCTCTAGACCTGAGAGCCTGAGCATGATCCCTGTTCTTGGGATTCAGACATGAATCTTCAACAAGTCTACTCTTTTGGGATATCCTTGGAGTAAGATGTGCTTTTCCTGATATAAGCGTCAGGCTATTTGCCCACCTATCTACCAGCTAACACGGGATGAACTGGCAGATGCAGATAGGCTTTAGCTAGCTCGCTCTTCTCTGAGTCAGGTGGATGTGGGTAAGCTTTGGTCTGAAAATCTGATTGCTGTGTTAATAAACCATGGCACCTAAATGTAAACGCTCTGCCAACGGTTTATTCTCTTGGTCCGAAAGCTGCACTAATGCAGCCATGGTTTCTGGACCATTCATTTTGTGCACACTGGCTGAGCAAGCTAAGGTTCAGCTGTACCTGCCTGTATAGACACTATCGTTGTGTGTCTATCTGTTCATCTTTCTCATCAGCTTGATGTCTTTTCCTTGCAGCTTTGTTACATATTCTTTATTGCCAGGCACTGATTATTTCTAGGTAAGCTCCCTCTTTGCTTTACAGCAAGGTGTGTATTCCTCCATGCAGAGCACTATAAGCATTGTTCTTGGCATTACCCTTGGCTTATCAAGTAGAAAACACTTTTAAAATGTTAAACTTGTCCAAATGGAAATAATCTGAGCTCAAGAGGTTTGTAGTAGGTACCTGCCTCAGCTGTTATATCTTGGACAGATTTTTAGGTAAGAGTTCAGTTATTTCGTATGTTGAGACTATAACCAGGAGAAAAAAAAAGATTTTCCATGTTGTATGAGGATTTCTAATACCTTAGTTGAAACTCTGTCTGATCTTGCAAATCTAGGAGGCAGCAGACTTGCTTTGTGCTGGAGAGGCCTGTGGCCAGTTTGACTGTTCTCAGTTTAATCAAGCATCTCCCTCTCTCACTTGTGCTTGTCATGTGCCCAAACTCATTAAAGCTTGGTGAGAAGTTGAAAGATTCTTATGTGAACAAGCTTCCTCTGTAGGGAGCTGTGAGGGGTTGGGCTCTTGCAGCTCATCTTGGCAGCAAGCCCTGGTCACAGTGCCTGGGAGCTGAGAGTTGCTCCTTTCTTTGCTTGCAGTGGTCCTTCCTCTGGCCTTCGGATGAGGAGAAAGGGTACATAGGAAGGAGGTAGAAGCAATACTCCAAAAACTAGGAACAGAGGAGGTAAGATTTGTCAGGAACCAAACCATAAGAGTAAAAGCTGAGGACTAAATTTTTAAGAACAGGAGGAGAGGGAGATGGGTCCTTGAGGACAAAAGGTAGACTGCTGTTCTCCAGGCCAGATAACTGAATCTAGGTCTCAGAAGGCTTTTCTATGCTCTACTAGCAACTTCAGGGGCCCTTGCTGCGCTTGTGAAGTCTCCTCCTAGCAGTGTGTTTGCAAGGCTGTGGGCACAGTCCCCTGCTAGCTCTAGTGGTGAGGGTAGACCAGATCTAGACCTTATAGATAAACCACAGTGTCTTTGACTTTTATCTAGCCATTCATACCATGTCATGCAGATATAGGTGTACTTGATGGGCAATTTGTGTAAGCCATTCTGACAGGTGGACACTTAGTGTCCCTCCCTTTCTGGGTATTTAGCTTGATCCATGTGAGGGCAGGCTCAGCGGAGGAGGTGGTTTCTGTAAATAGACACAATGCCACAGATAAATTATTATTATTCAGAAACAATAGGATCACTAACTCAAAATGAGTGGACAAATCTGGTAACTTTGCCTTTAATTTCTCTGCACTTGTGTTTAATGAACAAGAGTGATCAAGAAAGGTAGGCTTGGTGTTGGTGGAAGAAGCTCCTGCTCTGGTTAGAACAGCCTGGGTGCAACATGGCTTTTTCTAACATTTAGTTGGAGCCAAGACTGGATGGCATGTGCTCAGCCTTGCACTCTGTTTCCTTTGAGATTTCACATACAGCAGAGTACTTGCTCATGATAAGTGTCTAATGGGGACAAAGTAGTATGGAACTGCAGCATAAGGGTTGTATCATACTGGGAGCAACATCTTAAATATATTCACTGATTATCAGCTGTGCAAACTAATATTCACTGTTGCATGAACCACTTCACCTGGGCCAACAGAAATGAGCGTGATCATTTGCCTGCCTAACATTGGATCATCATGGCTGCTTTGGCATCGCTACTCTTAATATTTTAAGATTGGAGAAAACATACAGTCATTTAGTAATCCGATTGTATCATTGAGCATTCTTGTTTCTGCTGCAAATGTCACTGAGTCTGGCACTTCTGAGTCTCTTCTTTCGGTCATTGACATCCTTTCCTAATTTTCTGTTCCTCATACTGATCAGCAGACAGTAGCAGTCTTTTTGTGCTGGAAACAGCTTTATTTCAGCTGTTGTATTTTGATTCCACACTTAACTAGGATTAGCTTTAAATCAAAAAGAGCTTTCTCTGATTATGGATTCATAATTTTTGATCACTTAAACTCTTATTTTAATTCTCATTTTTATCCACTCTTGCCCTGACCTATAAGTCCTCCAAAACAACTGGAAGCTTTGAAACAAGGAACACATGGGTTTTGCCTCTCTGTTTCATAGAATAAGTAGAAGAACATTACCAAATAGTGATTTCGAAGTGCAATCCATTAATAATCCCACCAAGCTACATATGCAGCCAATGATTTCTAGTCCTGGTACTTTGTGGCACTTTTGTTTATCATCCTAAGATGTAAACCATTGACTTGCATTGAGGCAGTGCCATCCATATCTGTAGATAGACTTGTTCAGGGCTCACTGTACTAGATGTCCATCAGATGTCTCTTGTTTAAAAAAAAATGTATTTTTTAATGGATACTTCTAGAAGAACTGGTTCTATTTTCTCATTTGGTTTTGATCCTTTACACTAGCCATCTTCCAGGACTTTGAGAGAAACCCATCATTTATATAGTCTGAAATTATCATACATCTGAATTGTATGGCCTTTTTTCCCCTCCCTTTCCTTCATCTTTCTCCTTTTTGTCCTTTCAAGTTACTCCCAGGCTCACTATACAAATGATGGTTTTAACTTGTTGCACTAAACTTATCCTTTTTCAAACTTAAAATCTAAAGTAAAACCCAAACAAACCTATTTCATTATTTCCAAGCACTGTGAATGAGATGATGCACAGTGAATGGGCAGTGAGGATTAGAGATAGCAGGCTGATTTGAGAGTTGGGTTTGTAGCGGGAAGCTTTATCTACAGGGCAACTATTGCCCTTTGTTTTAAAGCCTCACATGTTTAATTACTAAATACTTATGTCAGACCTCCTCTTGCTATACTGGACGTACACTTCTTAGGGTCAGCAGACTAGTGTGCAAATGTTAGTCAGCTGTCCCTGCAAAAGCCAACCCTTTGGCTTAAACTGTAGGGTGATGTGGTTTTGGAGGCTGTCATACCTTTTTCCCTGGTCTCACTAAGGGGTGCTTGCCTCTTTCTGTTCCATTCACTGTTGGGGCAGTGATCACCTCTGCCAGAGGCTAAATAGCCAACATTTGGAGAGCTTGTAATTTCTTAAACTGCTACAACTATTTACTACTTAGTGCCTATCTGTGTTTCAAGGTCTTTTGCCAGTAGCCTGCAAAGAATTAATACAACCTAAATACAGCTGGAGCTGTCTTCCAATGCAAGATGGAATTTAAGTTGCATTAAATAGCACAGAAGCTAACTCTGATACCTTTGGACTTTTGAATACTCAAACAGAAATCACCTGGTGTCCTTGCTACATTGTTAATGCAAACTGGAGAGGGTGCTTAAAAGGAGTGTCCATCCTCCCTTCCTCAGCTGTTTCAATTGATGGGTGGTGTTTGCACCCATGATCCTCACACCTATTTTAGTTTTTCTTGATTGTTCCCTGTCAGCATACTTCTTGGTGTGTTTTTTTTTTTTTTCCCTATCATCTGCTGTTTGCAGCATATTGTCTCCCTATCACTGGAGCAGAAGGTGGTAGTGCTTTGGTTTTCTTGCACAGCTTCATGGCACTAACAAGACTCTTCAAATACTACCCTTCAGCTATGCACAGACCCTTTCAGGCTTGCTCCAGCCTAATCTGGATGGAGCTGTTTAATTGTAGTAGGATCAACCACATCTCACCAATAAAATCAGACAAACAGAAGATGTGACTATTTCTTCCTTCCCTTTGTCATTACAGCTGTTGTGGAGTTGTAAGGCTCTTGACCTAAGCACATGTTTCTCATGCCTAACATGAAACTCTTGAGATTGTGCAGGCACAGTTGTTCAGATGGGGAAAAAATGCTTTGTTTGTTCATTCAGCCAAAAATAGGAACAAGTTACCTTTTTGGGCATACCCCTACCATTTGTGTTGTGCATCAGCATTCAAATCTGCTATGAGGTGAAGATACATGTGTTTCTTACAGAAAATGTAACTTATTTGTATGCTGATATGTCAGACACAACTATAGTCGCTTGTTTCTGTATTCCTAGTATTCCTAGCTTATTTTTTATGGCTTTCATTGGTCTAGGCGAGCTGTGCTACCTCTTACACCAAAGCTCTGGTGAATTACTGGTACAGTTGCCCTCTGGACTGATGGCAGTGTGAATCTTGATGATGCAGGAGAAAATTTATTTGAAGAAGAGAGTGAAGAGGGATAAAAGCAAGGGTTTCTCCTGCATGACTGGTACCAATTAGAGTAAAACTAACCTTTCAGGAGTGCTCAGCTTTTGTGTGATCACAAAAAAAAGCATTGTGTATCGTTTAGGAAGTTCCCCCTCACTGTCTCCTTTCAACATTGTTTCAGTTGGCCAGAATGCCACTCTGACAGGCAAGAGTTCAAAATGTGTATCTGACAAAATATTCCACATGCTGGACAGCACTTCTGAGCACAGACAGATGCATAATTGGCATTTATAGAGGTCCATGGATGTGTATTTTGATAAGTTTACAGCATTAACAATAACTCCAGGCACCCTGTTTTAACAGTATTTATAACAAGCTGCTTAGATAAAATGCTTGGGAGGCTTACTGTCTATTTGGGGAATTTCTGGTTCTTAGTGTGATATGCGAATTAGTGTAGAGTTGAGATAGTAAGCTACTCAGTAAGTGTACCACTGTTATGGATTAGTCTTTATCCTTTCCAGTTCTGATGGCTTTTACTAAATATCTTTATAGTCTGTGGAAGACTTATTCTTTCCTCTTCCCCCTGTTTTTAAATTAGGTTAGAAACTCCCTTATTACCAGATTTTGTTACAGTGACTAGTATTTTTTATTTATCTCAGCAAATGCCTACATTTCCTTTCTGATTGAAATGCATGCTGAGAAAAGAGTGAACCTGCTAATAGGGCAAAGGATGTGCTTTGTGTGTTTGTATTCATTGGGTCTAACAGCCTGCACGCTGTGTTATCTGTTCCTCATGCTTTCCTTCAGAGGTGGGGAATGGGGAACTTAATAATCCTATTTCTGCCTTTTCTCCTCACACCTGAATAAATGTTGAGCAGTTGGCATTTTAGTGGGAGCTTCTGATATGGGTAGTTGTTCAGCACTTTGGAGTTGATCTAATGAACATTAAGTAACAGTTATTTTGTTGTCGTCTTTGCTATTGTTTGGTCTCTTTCAGTTTATCCAGCAGAAGAGTAGTTCTGGTGTTAACTGTGGTGGCTGCTATTTGAGCTATTGAATTATTTCGCAGTTTTGGAAACTTTTTTGCAAATTGCTGGAACCCACTACACTCTTCTCAAAATAGTTCTTTAAAGGACCTTGCAGAGTGTCAGGAGGTACAAGAAAACTGCTGCTGAGGATAGTGGTCTTGTTTCCTCTTGACTCCTAAATCCACCTCCCTTTCGGATGCTTTCAGGTCCCTGCTTTGATTCAGGAGATGCCAAGGTGGGGCAGCAGCAGTGAGCTGATCCATGAGTGACCTTCTGGGGGAGAACAGGCTTGCAGTGCCCATGCTTTGGCTTGGTTGTAGGGGGCAACAGAGGAGCCGTGTGTCTGGGGCAGTGAGACCCCTGTGAGGGTGGGACTTGGTGTGGGGAAGAACCTAAGACCAGAGTATTTTGTATGTTCAGTGGGGTGCTGCTTTACTGTTTTGAAGTGCCTTTTATGATGAGAAAATATGAAAAAATGGCCAGCAGAATGTGTCTTCTTTTTGCATAACTGAATGCAATGAACAGTGATATCTGTGGATGATGAATACTCGAGATTTCAGAGTTGGTGTCCTTCAAAATGTGCCGACTAGTGCTCTCGCTCAGGGAACAACAAATCTGATGTGCTGGTGATGCAACAAAAGAAATGTATGGGTGGAGGTTTGGGGGAAAAAAAATCCTTCAAATTCTCTATGCCTTAGACTTCATGCTTCACTGTAGGCACTGGAAATCTGAGCTCTTCTGATGGGGCATGTATGTCATCCTTATAAGCTAACTTTAAGCAAGGGAGATCTTCCATAGTGTAACAAAATAAGCAGCCCAATCAAGAACATTTTTCAAAGCAATTTTGTGGCTTATTGCAGTTTTATCTCCTTCCCATTCCCCGACTTTCCTCATCCTTTTGCCCAGTGCCGTGAGAATAGCATGACTTGTGCTGCTGGGTATGGGATAGTAACACAACTCCTGGCTGTGAGGAAGGGTTGCTTAAGAGCTGTCACCTCCTATGTGGCTGGGGCTTGGCCTGCTGGCCCAGGAGCAAGGAATCAAGCCACTGGTGCTTACTGATTTCCTCCCTGTGTGGCTGCAGGCAGGGGGGTTATGTGGTCTATCACTGGGCTGCTTTTAAGGTTAGTTAAAGGCTATCTCTATGGACTAAGTGGGAATTTTTGCTTCTCAGGAAGAAGAGATGCCAGATGTAGAAATTGACATTGATGACCTTCTTGATGCAGCCAATGAAGAGGAGAGAACTCTCAAATTACAGGTAATATTATTTACTAATTTTAAATCAGAATGTGGCTGAATTGATACATCTGGGTCTATATCTTGTTTGAATCCACTGTAAGTGTAGAATTAGAAGAGAGGTTAAAATGTCTGAGTTTAGCATAATCTACCAGACTCTATGAATGTAATAAAAATCCTCTAGGATAAAAAATTTCTATAAGGTAGGTGATAACAGGAGTAAAAAGTTCAAAGAGTCCAGTAATTTAGGGAGATATGCTGAGACAGTTTAGAAAGCCATGTTGGTTTTTTTTTGTTCTACTCAGTTTTACAAGTTATATAAAATAACAGCCACATAGGAAAATTATGTGCCTGAGAACCAGTTATGATGTACCTTTGATTTGCTGTAGCAGCAGAAATATGCATGCGTGTATATCCTTTCTCGTCTTTAGGATGCTGAAAGTGTTGTTTCTGTCTATACTAGCTAGAAATTGGTGGTCACTGAGTTAGCTTGGAGTAACCTGTCTAGAAGCTTGAGGAATGGATAAGATGCTCAGCAACATGAATTAGTAGGGAAATTCAGATACTGTCTGCTGAAATGAAACAATTCAAACCAGCTCTGTAATTCTATGAATCCTGCTTGAGGAAAAAGTTAATGAATGGAAGAATGAGGGGAAGAAAAGAAATATCATTGTCTTTATATATATGTATATATATATCTATAGCTAAATTGAGATACAAAACCAATATGAAAGTCTCTGTTTATAATCTTTTCAGATGTACTAAAGAAAGGAAACCTGCCCCAGAGCAGTGGTTTGCCCTCAGCTCACTTCCTGGGAAGTGACTAACCTGGTGCTCACATGTACCACATCTGACTGCAGTGCCTGTTGGTACTTTCTGCTCAAGTACCCGCTGCCCAGCCTCAGAGATATGGGCTATTCATTCAGCATTCATAAATAGCTTTCCTTCTACCTTAACTGGCAGCTGCAGCTGCCAGACCTAACTGGTCTGGATTTCTACATTACAAAGGCTGTGGTGCCCTTACAGAAAGCTGCGTTTCACATGTGTGTCACTGGGAGAAATGTTCTTGAATTCTTCTCTCCTTGTTTTTGTTTTCTTTTCTTTTTCTTGGAGAGAGGAATTCTGTAAACCTTAACCTGGAGGAAGCAGCCATAATTTCTCTCCAGTTGCAAGTCATTCTGATCCACCTGGGGAGAAAAGGTGGCTTGCTACAACACTCAGTTTTTAGCAACATCTTCATCCAGTGATTCTTGGTTCTTGCTTCTTTTCTTTCTGATTCCTTGCCAGGTTTCATACTGTAGACTTGTTTATGTTCACTGTTACTCTGTTATTGAAACTGACTTTTTCATATTTTACTTCTAGGAAACTCTTGTAGATTGCTACAAACCAACAGAGGTAAACAGACTTTACTTAAATACTATTCACCTATGAAAAGTGTGGTAATGTTCAATCTAAAGTAACTTTGTTTTATACTTACAATAAAGTAAATATGGGATTATTAGTAGGGAGCTGATGAGCTTGGGGCTTTATATCCTGGGAATGTTTGTACCTGTCACTTGACTACAATAGGAACAGGATTGGACCCTGCAGAGGAACTGGTTGTCATTCCAGTATAGTCTTTGATAATGTCCTTATTGACTTTACTGATGCTTGAAGGTATCATGTTACACGGGAACTAAATACAAATCTCATCAGATGTTTAAAACCCTACAATTGTTGCATGAAATTTCAACTTGAGAGATGGACTGTGTGCTCTTCAATGTGAAGCCATCTAATTTTGTCTCTGGTAAAATTGTTTATTCTGGGAACTGTTATGTAGATAATGCAGCTCAGCTAATTGTGTTTGTTAATGGACTTAAATAGAATTGTGGGACAACCTGAACTACCAGGATTTAGTTAAAAGTACTTGACATCATCTTGAATATCCGTTAGTGTGTCCTGGGGTCAATATAGCATACTTCTCACAGTAACGTGTGCTTACTAGGAAGAGTAAGTAGTGTAACAAACTTGGACTTGCTGTTTAAAAAAAAGTCTAGGTTGTGGGTCAGTTTCCTAGTACAATTTACAGTCAGCACTTTCCCACCAGCAGCTGCTGTGCAGTATTTTATATAGTGGGTGGCTTACAGAATTTCCCTAGTCAGGGACATTTCAGCTGTGTGATTAGAAGTCAGATGTTTGGTTTGAAGCAAGGCTGCATATAGCTTAGATCCTTGGTGACATTTGTAGCTGTAGGTACTTACAGTACTGGGGCTTAAGGACTGTCAGGGAAAACTGCTGGTATGGTTAAACAGATGTTTCCCAGTCCATCAGGTACCTTCTTCAGGGCTCTTCCATTTTTATTAATTGCTGTGGTAGATTGGGAAAGTTCTCCAGAATTGCTATTACAGTTGTTGGTACTTTTTGACAGTGCAGGGAATTGCCCAGAAAGACTTGCACGGCAACCCTTGTAGAGCTTGGTCTGTGGTGTACCTTAATTTCTTCACAGCAGATAACACAATCTCCCAATATGGAGATGTGAGACCAAAAAATCAAGTCTTCAGATGTCTGTAGTGTAGCATTACTACAGTGAGACAACCCCTGTCACCCTCCTCCAGCCACCTCTCAGCAAGTGCTGTTGAACCTTAGTTGGTTGTAAGATTGATGTGAATACTGATGTGGCATGTGGAACCTGATGTGGTTCTTTTCCCAGGCTAGTGAGAGGAAATGGGGGTTGTGGGTAGGTGGGAGGAGCAGGTTGCCAAAGGGTTTAGCAGCCCCTTGTGCAGGTCCCTTATCTGTGTTATCTGAAGGCATATGAGGAAGGCAGAGATTCAAATCCTTACCCTTCTTCCTCCTTCATTGAACATGTAATATGAATTGCTTTCCTTAGTTCTGAAGTCTGACACTCGATGTAATGACAAACTTCAGAGCTCTGATAAGCATAAACAACAGATGTTAGGGAGTTTTTCCACTAGAAATGTTGGTCATAGAAATATTTATGCCAACTTAATTAACCCACATGGCACAGCAATTCATAAGAAACAACATCTTGGACATGTGTACTCAACCACCCTCAAGGTGCTTGAATCAAGGTGAGATTTTAATATTAAACTTGTTACTTGTCTCTTCAGTCCTCTGCTGATGGAATGGAGGCAGCTCCTTTTTAGCTGGAAGAACATCTGTCTTCCTTGACAATCTTTTGAGATAGCCAAATTGAGAGAATTACTTAATCCACTCTTCTGTGAGGGTAACTGCCAAAATAGGAGTCATTTCCCAGGACTGTTTTTACAACAGCACCTTTTCATCTGTAGCTAAGGCCAGTAATACTGCATGACTGCTAGCTAAGGCCACTTCAAAATAGTGTTGGAGGTTTTTTCCTCTTTTAGGCTGCTATGTGTGGACTAGGAGCTTTAAATTGGCTTAAACTTGCTATATGAGGATCCTAATCTAGAAAATCTGCCATCCTTTCATATTTGCAGACCATTCAGAACTATAGAGGTAATTGGTTTATGAAAGGATTTCTAGAAGATTTGTGGAGGAAGGATGTGAGCTGATAGAATTTCTCTCGACCAATCAAATACAGTCAGTCAAGTGCACTAGGGATTTTAGCATCAGGAATTATACAGTTTGCAAAAACCAGTAATCCCTGGCAGGGGAAAATGTATTAAACGTGATGTCTCCACTTTTCAGAACATAAAGTACAGGCAGAAAGCTTAACTCAAAGCTCTTATCCCATCTGTTAAACAAAAATCCAAACTGACCAGACATAAAACCACACCCCAAAAAACAACCACCCCGATGTATATCTTAAGGCAGTTTTGCTTAGTGTCTTCTGCTTAGACTAAAGGTTAAAGGAAAGGTTGAGGGATTTTTGCATGTATTGTGGATTGACTCTTCATCAGAAGGAGAGTTATCCAGATGGAAGCAGTTCTCAGCCTCTTTGATAAAATTGCCCAAATGTAGTAGCTGGCAGTACTTTGAGGAATGGCTGTGAAACCTTACTTCTAAGGGAAATACAGCTAGACTGTTTAATGTGTTCTGAAATTTTAAATGTTTTTCTAAGGTAACAGTTATGACATTTGTTTTGTATAGAAAGATGCTTAACATGTGAACCTTGTAAAGAGATGTATAGCTCACCCAAACAAGGCAACTAAAGGTTAATCAGCAAAGTGCACACAGTATGATTTTTTGGGTGCTATTTGAGTTCATGTTAATGATCCTTAAATTAAAATGTTGATTTGCTAATCAGGATTCATATACAACATGACTTGTGTTGTTCAGTCATCAGAAGTTAGTTTTGTTAAATGTGCCAGAAACTAAGAATAATTTCTGGGCACTATCTGCCAACTTGGCTTTTTGTAGAAACATAATATCATAATTTAGAAAAACAGTAGCTAGGAGATACTTTACCATTTGCTGGTTACCAATTGTATGTGTTTACTGGTGTTAATCACTGCAATATGTGACTTATATTTATATTTCACATCACTTCATTTGAGCCATGATCTCCTTGCTCTGTGTGGTTAAGTTGCACTTGTTGAAGAGAGGTCGAGTAGCGACCTGACTCAAGGCATAGACTTTGGGATCTCAAATGTGGACAGTGCTTTCACAAGTGATGGTCTTCCCACCATGCAAAATTAAACAGAGCTACAAGCATTCTTCAGACAGTTTATGCTTTTTCTGCTTCCCTTTTTTTCCTGTTACTATCATACCTAGTTCAAAAGCAGAACATGTCAAATAGCCTTGACATAAGACAAGGCTTGACATGAGTAGAGCTATTAATTTCTAGGTACGTGCAAACTTCAAGGATATGCTATCTGCAAAATTAGTGTAATTACCAAATTTTGGATCTGAACTTTTGTGGTTGAAAAGGTACAGGGAGCAGGAGCCTCTTGCATCACCCGTGTTCCAGAGCAGCCAGTGCTTCACTCAGTGCCAAGCATCACCTGTGGAAAATCTCATTCAGACCATTGTTAAGTTGTTGTCTCTGTTCTGTCTGCGATGGAGAATCTTAATATGTCATAGGGGATTTTGAGTCTCATGTTAAAGAAATTTAAATATAATCTGTAATCTTGATGGTAGAGTTTCGATATTTGACAAAAGACTAATTTAGTATAGTAAGACTGGGCATGAATTCAATATGGCTTTCTTAAGACATACTTTGAAGGAGATTGGGTAAATCTGTTGTTATTGGTAGAAGCAGTGGGCTTTAGAAAAAATCTGAAATATTTGTGGCTGGTGTGAATTAGAGCTTCCACTTGGTGGGACTACCAAAGTGACAACAAGAGAAATTACAGGGAGACTCTGAAACTACCATGGAAGAAAAGTCCAATGAGTGGGTGATTTTTTGTTTACTGACTCTGAACAATGTGGTTGAGCTACACAATGTCTGCAGATAACTAATCTTTGAAGAGAAATGAATAAATTAGATTAGGGGTTTCTTTGTTTCCAGCCCACCCCCCATAGAAATAATACAAAGCTTCAAGCAAGTGGGCTAGAGATCTCTCCCACTGAGGCAGGCAGGATCAAATTTGTCCAGACCATCCTATTAGTATAATTATTCTCTCAGTGCAACATGGGAGAAAAAGGAGGTGAAGTCTTCTAAAAGAAAGCTGTTTTGCTAGGAATTTTTAATTAATAACATTTTTCAATATTATTTCCAAACAATGTTCAATTGCTGTGTATGTTCTTTGCGGAGTTTGAGCAGAGACTTAAGTTACTGACTACTCAGTTACTTCAGTGGCCAGACTATTTCAGCAGCTTTTAACACCTAAAATTAAGAAAAGTAGAGATAAATCTCTATATGTTCTCAAAGTTTAATTCCTAGCTGGAGCAAATGACAGGCTTGTGATGCAGCTCTTTAGAGTGGTCCAAGCACTGTGTTATTTTTTTATTTTAATTAAAAACTATTGGGGGTATGTCTTCAGATAATGTATGTGCTTAGTTTCAGACAGGAATAGAAGGCTCAATCCTTCTGAAATAGAACTTCTAAAATTTTGAAGTATCATGGATTTCTGTTCCTACTATGTTATTTCTTTTGAATTCATGTTACTATTTGTTTTTTAATATAACTGCAAGGCAGCAATAGGTAGAACATGCATTTGAAGCAATAGTAACCAGTGATGTGTCCTAAACCTCAGTGCTGTGTACTGCCTTGCATCTGGGGGAGCCTAAAATCTCTGAGACTTTACTGTAGCTCAGCTGATGGGTGGTAAATTATTAACCCACAGTACTTGAAATCAAATAGGACATTTACTAGAGAAAACAGTTAACAAACATGCATATTTAAAAGCAATGCAGACAGAGGCATGTCTAAAAAACATAGTTTCTTGCTCATACATTTGACCGCTCTGAATTCAGTGAACTAGAACTTTATATGCCTGCTGAGATCTGCCCTATATTATACAGCAATGTTGGAGGGAATTAAGCTTACATGTTGGTGTGTGTGTGTTTTTTTTTTTTTTTTTCCAGCAAGTACTAATGAAAGGAACTTGCAAATACCCATAGCAATATTGTAACAATGGAGGAACAAATGGTGATTTGACAAGAAGTTTGTTTACATGCCACCTAACTGGCGAATAGATTATGTGCCTTGCCCATAGCTAAGCTTTATGGTCTTTAGTCAATGCTTTGTATAGGGCTCACTAAGAGGCTGAATTGCTGCATATTGTTCTCCTTCGGGCACTGCTGGTGCTGTGGCCTCACTGGAGAGGCTGTGCTGATGGGCTTGTTCAGGGAGGCTACAGAGATGCTGCCCCAGTTCTCACGGACAGAAGGCAGCTTCTGGTCCCCTTCTCACAAAGTATCTGTGAGTTCCCTCATCGTTTACCTTCTTCCCACGCAGTTGGCCTCAGGTTTGAGCCTGTGGGGAAGGGCGGGTGTTTTCTGGTAGGGTTCCTTTTTTACCTTGACTATTCAGGTGGCATTTTTGAGTTATTGTTTAGATTCTTCCTCAAGTAGCTGTGGGGATTGCTCTGGAGGCTCATTCTAGGTTTTACATCCAAACAATCAAACTTTCTCCAGGAAATGGCCTTGGGCAACCAGTCAAGGAGATCTTGACGGTTTTATTTGTTTATTTACTTGGCTGCAGGGAAGTAAAGCTGTGGAGGAAAGATGTTTTAGGATACATTTAATGCTCTAGTGAAGCAGGAGGACTAGAAAACCTATGTTGTCTTAGTTTGAGAACTAGCCCTATAACATGTGTTCTCTTCGAGGAAGAGAAATCTGGGGAGGCAGGATCTAATTAGTCTCCAGAATTAATTGGAAGACTTGACTGAGAAGCCTAGAATTCATTGTCTGTCAAATGACCTCATTAAAACAATGAATCACACCTCCAAAGCAGAGAAGGGAAGCGATTTCCTCTCCTTTCCTGAATTGTCATTTCACCTTTGTTTGTGTGTTTTTTTTTTTTTCTCTTGTGTTAGATGAGTGCTTTTGCTGAACTGAATGCCTTTGATTCAAGGGAAAGCATTAGAGAAGGGAGAAGACAAATGCCTAAGGCTGAATATAGATGAGTTCAAATGAACTATAGATTTCGTCTGTGTCTCATTTAAATTTGCCTTTAGAATTAGAAAGACATCTTCTAGAAACAATGATTTTGTATTATAAATTAACAGGACTTACTTGTAACAAAACTGTATGTCAAGTTGGTCTCCTTGCACAGAATCTATAAAAACAACAAAGCCCCCCCAAAAAACAACCAAACAAAATTAAACTGCATTTGTATACTTTTTTCCATTTACTGAGACACAAAGTGCTGCTATGAGATTTTTCATCTATTAGAAGTAGATGTGACTTGTGTATTTCTGGCTGTAGCTCTCCAAGGAGTAATTAATAAATTCTTGAATCTTTGGCTGAATTATTGTTAAATGTTTTCCAATTTTGTGAATTAAATAAGTATTGTATAAGTATATAGAAGTAGATAATCCAACCTGTGTTACAGAATTACTTTTAATGTAGATTAGTATATTATCACCTTCCAAAAACATGATGCTAAACTCCATGCGTATTTCCTAGAGGGGATTTCAAGAAAACGCTCTGTGTACTATTATTTTTGTGTATGAGGTTAAGATAGATGTGGATATTAAGCTTCAAGTCAAATGTCTAAATGGAATAAAACTGCAATTTTTGGTGATCTTTATAAAAAAACAAAGGGGTATTACTGTATGTCACAAAACCAAGTTGGTTAGTAATAAAGTGAAGGCTTATTGAAGTGCTGTGAAGTCCCATTTTTCTGACTCCAAGAGGGAAAATGTGCACCTTTTCTAGAACACTGCCTTGCTGTGATGGGGAGCTGCAAAACAAAGTCACAAGCACACGAAAACAACGCTGTTAACGACAGCCGACCCCATGCATGCACCAGATGAAATGTACTGAACCAGTGCTCTGGTTTGCACACCCACAGAATGTGCACTACAGCACTGCTGCTTTATGTGAAATATATGCCACATGTAACATGCTCTTGTTGGGTTTTACTGCTTGGTACTACAGACCCTTATTTCAAGAGAAATAGTTTCTGAGGGGTAAAACATTTTCAACTATTATATATAGTTCAAGTGAACAGTTATTTTCCCCTCCTTAAGAATAGCCTCAGTTACTTCAGATCTGGTTAGGGAGTTGCCTATTAAGTTTGTTTTATTTTGGCAGCACCAAGAAGTTTCTAGGTGATGTTAGTATTGAAAGCTTCAAGCAAATACCCTGTTTTGCAAAAGAAGGTGCTTCTGGTACCATGTCAGAATATAAGGGGAGGAACTCCCCTCACCTACTGTAATGTTGTATTGATAAACAACTGACCCCTCTCAGTGTTTTGTAATCAGGAGCAACATGCTCCCAATTCTACTGAGTTGTGGGAGAAAAGGGACAGAAAAATGGCAGAAGTGCCTCTCAAACAGGAATATCCCAAGTGGGTACATGTAGAAATGATGCCCAAAGATTTCTCTGTCCAGACCTCTTCCCATAATGGTCTTTCTTTCAACATCAGTGAAGCATTTGATAGCTTCCTGTTGCTGCCTTGGTAGTGGGTGAAGGTGCTGTAGAGTATTTGTGGCTTTGACAGACAGCTAATAGAGTCATTCAAAGGGAAGAACTGAACTTCCCTCTGTTCCTTCCCAGAGCTGTCTTTGTCTGTTTTGTCATGGGAGTATAGCTTGTTGAAAGGCAATGCTAATTACATTAATCCCAAGTAAAAAGCTTTTAAGATCACTTTAGAGAGTTTATTTCTACAATTATTTCACTGCAGGCCTTCATTTAAGTTTGATAGTAAAAAGTCCTAAAGCATATTTATATATTTCAAACAACACTAGGCCACATTAATTTTACATTATATAGCTGGTCTTTACAATGGTGGAAGGATAACACAGAACCAGTGCATAGTGCATTGAAAGCTGTGAATTTTTAGAGAGAACCTGTCTCCCTTCTCTTTTTTTTTTGTCTTCTGCATGGATGTCTGTTACTCTGACAAGCTCAGAGTGGATATAGTTGCAGTGGTTTGTGCCTCTGTGGGAAAAGACAACTTCTAGAGGATGGAGGGGGAGGACTTGGTCTTAACAAATTTGCTTTTCCAGTCATCTCTTTAGGCTACCTGTCTATCCAGATGTGAAGTGCACTACTGATATGCACTGATGTGTTCCTCATTTTTACCAGAGGCCACATCAGCAGTTTGGTTGCTTTCAAAGGGCTGAATGTAACTACTCCTATATTTATACAGTGCTAAAATTACATTTGGCCCTTTGAAGGCAACAGGGAGGCTGGTGTGGTCCCTGGTGAAAATGAGTTTGACACCCCTGCTTTAGTTAGTTCAGGAGGGGTGGCCAGAGTAGACAAGGCTCTCATGAGCGTTTGTAGCCCACATGGCTGTGTTAGCTGCTCTGCCTTTGCTACTGTTTGCTGATGCCACAGCTGGTGTGAATGCAACAGCAACCATGGTGCAGCAGTACATGCAGCACAGGATAGATGTGCATAAGCTGTCAGGAAGGGAAATTGATCTGTTGGGGTGATGCTTGCCAGGGTTGTGGTCCTACCAGAAAAACCTGACGTCTTTCTCAAGTTAAAACACACATTTACAGAAACTTCCTTTGTGCACAGTATAGCACCTGGATAATAGATGTTTCAGTGTGACTCTTTTTGAAGGGCATTGTGTTGTCATTTAGGTGGTGACCTTGCTTGCTGGAATTTTTAGCCTGAAGCATTCAGCTAGGAAGTCACGCTTTTTGTCCTTTCACATCAGCCTGACTAAATCCATCACTACTTTCCATGTTTATAGCTAAATGATTTAATGATAAGAACATTTTTGTAGGTGTATTCATAGTGCTAAGGGTAAACATTATTCTCCCAATGTGACAGTGAGGGCGTGATTTAGCTTTTTATGCCTCCACAGTTATTATATGAAATCGTATACCAAAAGGATTTTAGATAATGGTGCAAGCCTGTAAGCTTTTGTTCTCCCACAATTTAAAAAGAGAAAATCTGCTGAAGCTGGGAGAAGTATTACGGTGAATAAAGACCTGGTCCATGAATATATTTTTTTTTTCAGAATAATGTCACATGCTCCACAACCAGGTTCACCCAGCATAAGCCAGTGTCATTGCCTTTGGCTCCTTGTTCCTGCATTGCCTGAGATTGGCATGAGTGTTGGTGTGGGGCTGAGCAGTGAGCCTGGCTGCAGAGCTGAGCCAGCTTGGAAAGTAGCAGGGCAAGAGGAAAAGCAGCTGAGTAGTTAGCCAGATCAGCTCTCTGTTCCAGCTGAGGGTGCAGCCAACCAAAATGCTAGTGCTGGTGTGGAGAGCGGTGAGAGAAACACCTCTTTTGGCAGGAGTGCTTATTTCTGTGCAGGCTTCAACTGTGAAAGTTTGCTTTGACAATTTGTGTTGTATCCAACCATAGAATTTGCTTGATTCAACAGTTGGTAGAAGGCTCTGTGTAGTAAAAGCGTGGAAGATGGCTAGCAGCTGAGCATGAATACTCACGCAGAGGAAAAGCTGGTTGTTCACACCTCCACTGTGTGATATGGGTGTACATATAGGGTTTCTGGAGGTCAGGCCAGAGAGATTTCAGCTTAGCAGTAAAAGCCTAAATTAAAATGTATAGTTTGCTTAAATTTTTTAACTCAAAATCATGGTATTATGGGATCATAAAAATTACTCATATTTTCTAATCTTTTTTTTTTTTTTTCCTAGGAATTTATCAAAGAGCTGCTAACTCGGATAAGAGGAATGAGGAAACTCAGTCCCCCTCAAAAGAAGAGTATATAAATAACTCCAAGCAGTAGCACTCTGTAAAAGACATGGCAAGGGAAAAGGGACTTTGAATATAAGGCCTTTATTAAAATAGTTGTCTTTCTCCGCAACTTTTTTGATTTCATTCAGTTTTGACTCCAGGAATTTCTTTTGTGTGTTTTAAGGGTTCTTTTTTTAAGTGTCAATTTTTTTATCAAGAATATCAACAATTTGGATGCTGCTCAACTTTCACTTGAGGATTACTGAAGCAAGTGAAGAATCCAAGAGTTAGTGATGAGGGGCAGCAAGCCTACGTGGTGATCCAGAAGATCTTGTAAATTTACAGAGCTAGGAGACTTCTTGCAGCTAGTTGGATAACATTTTTAAGTTGGTTGTACATTGAACTCATGGATGTCAAGTTTCTTGTGCTTGTCTGTACATAAATTATAAAGTGGGTGGTGAATACTGTTTCACATGAATGGAAGGAAAAGTTTGTTACAGTAAATTATTTAAATGGTGGTTATTGCAAATTTGTTACCAGAAGGTACCAATTTAGATTACTATAATGAGTGCTGCCATTTTTCTAAATACCTTTAAACTAGCCCAGTGAAAAATTTCATCATATCTCCTTGTTTAGACTGCAGCAGATGAAAATTGGGAATTTTAAGGGCTTAATTTGTAGACTTAAATTTATTTGACTGACTTCGATGCTTTGCCAGGTTGTTTCCTCTCCACCTCATAGTGTCTTGAAACAATGCTAACCTATACTGAGTTAAGGGCCTACAGTGATATCTAGAGAAATGTCCATCACCATTTAAAATCTGCTTCCTAGTGGAGGAAAGACATTGCTACCAGAATGAATTACAAGAACTGCCTTGTATTTAGTGCTGTGGTCTGAATCAAATGCAGATTACTCTCCTATTAAGATAGGTGAAGAATATTATAATCTTTGTTAATGGTTTTGCCCTGAGAAGTGGGAAGACTTCTTAACTTGGGCTCTCTTTCTTGCAAAAGCAAGAACAGAAGAGACATCCCTGCTCCCTCCTGGAAAATGGCCTAACTAAAATGTTCAATAAGCTACCATATGCTGGTAGGTGACATTAGTCAGGCATTTTATATCAAGGGTGCTCTGAACATATTTTATTTTTCAAAAGAAGTACATGTTTGTGAATTTCATGTGTACTGGCAAGCTTTTTTAATGTATTTAATTTTGTAATGTTTACCGATGATTTTATTTACCGGATATTTACTCAAATAAATGGAACAACTTGTGACTTGTTACATGTACACTTTATACAAGGCTGTTGCTGGGTAAGTCGGTAAATGGACTTGCTCGTCAGAAAGAGAAGCATGTGAAGTGATAAGTACATGGGAACCCAGGGAAATTGGGAGGAGCTTGTGATTTCATGTGGTTTTGTGTTGGGATCTCCCACTGTCATTGTCAGCATCAGCAGTGGGATGTCTTTGATTCTGGAAGTGGCCTATGTAAATGACCTGTCTTGCAACAAGGAGATTCTCTCCTCAACATGTGCTCCTTGCAGAGGATCTGATGTAGCTATTAATAGATCTAAATGATCAAGTCTGTATCATTACCCTTTGAAGGAAACAGACACAGGAAGAGCTTCCTTAACTCCTGAGGCAAGGGGCCTTTTGTTAGTTGTGGGGGTTTTTGTATGGTGGTATGTGTTTGTTGTGGTGTGTTTGTTTTTCACCCCCCCCCCCCCCCCCCCCCGCCCCGCACTCAACTCTAGAGGCAGAAATCAGTGGTGTTAGTAAAGAAGTCTTAATTACTTGCAAACTTCTGATGGTTTGCAGATGGACTGTGCAGATACTTCCACAGGCTGTTTTCTGGAAAGGCTGTTTGTAAACCACTGTGAGCCTTTTGTGAGCATCAAGTTTATTATGCCGAAACTGGGAAAAAACTCTTTTGATTTGAGGCTTGTTAGCAATGCTTAGAGTTTTGAGCTGATGTCTGAAATACTTTCTGCTCATGGGTACTATTCCTGACTCATAAATGTATTCATATGCTTGAAACACATGGGCTGAAACAACTGAGAGCATGTGATAACACCTGTTCAACTTCTGAGGTGGTTACAGCTACCTACATTTTGCAGGTGATATTTAGAAACAACCCCAAGTCTGAACATTAAAGGCTCTAATAATTTCCACATCCACAGATATGTTTTGTGACTTCACTTACAATTTCAGATATAATTGTTTTCTTTATAATAATGGTGTTCAAAATCAGAAATGTCAAGTACTGGCAACTGCATCAGTTCTCTCGCAAAATGCTACTCCACAACTATCTTTTCCCTCATGTTACTTGACTAAAAAATGCTTGCCCAACTGTGTGCATCACACATTTGTGTCTTCTGTCTTATTTGTCTTGCATTGAAGTAGTTGTGGAAAATAAGTGTGCCCCTTCTAAAACCAACTGATTTGATGAAACACTTAAACAATGAAGACTGGGCCAGTCCTTACTATTTTCTTGTCTTGTGGATGGGACAGTCACTTCTGTGAAGGGCTTCCTCTTCTCCAGCTTTACATGTTTCACTGTCTTACAAGTGTCAGTGAGCAAAAACAAACTCTAAATGGCTTTTGTTTGCAGCTGGCCTGATTTTACTGGAGACTTACAGGGTCTCAGTCTTGCTGGTTTTTACTTAATGGAGAAAATCTTGGCCTTGGTATGAGGGGGAGAATTGACCCATTCACTTAAGATTTCATTGTGCTTTATGTCTTTGTACTGTGTGGGTGTTCTTGGCTCTGAGCAATATTCAAGGAACATATCAATAGCACACTGTTACTGAAACAACTTGAAATCAAATCTTACAGCCGTGGCTCTTCACTGCCTTGGCTGGACAGCCTTCTTGTGAAGGGCCAAGTCTGGCTGCAGTGAGAGCTTCCTCTGGGCTTTTAAAGTGGCTAATGAAAGGAACTGGAGTTCCCTCTTACATGTATATAGAGAGGCTGAGGTTTTTGTTTTGGTATTGAAGTGCCTCTACAGTGTGCAAAGGTTGCCAGCAAGAGCACGTGTTTCAGGAGTCTGCTTCGTGGTGTAATTAGCCTTTGCATGTTTTGCAGCAGGAGCTGACAGTGTGATGTCTTCTGTGGCTGATCTTCCAGTTCATTTAGAAAGAGGAGGACAATTCTTGTAATCGTAGTGTGCCTCGTGAGGCTACTGTGACAGGATAGTATATTCCTGCAGCACAGAGGAAAGATGAAGAGACATTCTTCTGACAGCCTTGGTTTTGTTTCCCCCCCTGCCCCGCCTCATTGTTCCTACAGTGGGTTTTACTCCTAAAGTTGCCATTTGTGTAGGGAGTGCCTGGGGGAAAATGTGGGAGGGAAGTTTTCTTTATTGCCAGAGAGTGACTGACAAAAGCAGGGGCAAGATATCTGCTCCTTTTGTGCGCTTCAAACTCTTCGACACTGAGTCTTGGTAAGAGTCTTTAGCACATTACCCTGGTAAGTGTAATAGTGTAAAATTGGAATCACTCAGCTATCTATTTGTATGATGAGTTTGCAATTTAAGATAGCCTTAATGTAAACATGTACCTCTAGGAGGGGAAAAAAGTGTGTGCCACATCAGCGGAGTGTCCATTGCTTGGAAACTGGAAGAAGTTACAAGTCACATTTTGAACAAACATTTGAACTTAAGCTCTTGGTGAAGTGCTATAACAAAAAGATTGATTGCTTTTTGGCTCCATAGGGTTTGCTATTGCCAGCATCATGTACAGATGTTAAACAGGTACTGAGTAACTACATGCAATGCTTCTAAAAGGATGTTGAGGGAGTCAGAAACTAAATCAAATACTGTGAAGTCTAGAAAAAAATTACTAGGAAAATTACTCTGCTACATGTTTAGCTCCTAAGAAAAAAGAAGAGTCTTGCTTTGGTGCAAATACTTCTGTATGGGAAGCAAGTGAGAGATGTAAGGCTTTTCATGTATTTGGAGAAAAGCATAAGGAGGAATGCCTGGAACATGAAGGAAAGAAACTTCGAGTGTGGAAGAAGGTAGAACACCTTGATGGTGAGGAGCCCTCTGAGCCTGCTACTGAGAGAACAGGTAAGATCATCATCTATTAGTATATTAAAATTGACATTGGATGCTTTTTGGGGTAAGTTCTCATTAGTTGAGTTATTCACTTCAGTCAAGATGATTAAAGGTCTTAAAACATTGGATGCCTGCTTCAGTTTTTTTTTTCTAGAATTGTGTAAAGCAGATGAAACCAGTAAGAAACTCTCTTGTATATTTAGGTATTATGCTTATGTAATGGTGAAATCACTAATACTGGTTATATGTATCATATATAACTCTACCACTTTTTACTTGACTTCCATGTTACTTCCTTTTTTTTTTTTCTTTTACTTGGCAGTAAGCAAATGGTGTGAGTGTAATTCAAGTTTCTATTAAAAGCCAGAGGGAAACGGAAGAAGAGAAAATGTGCCTAGAATGTACCTAGTGCTGCAAAATTTATTCTTGCCATTTTAGGACTCTGCTAGCAGTGTAAATACAATGTTTCTGAAGCAACTTAGTGCTGATGGGATTTTATCTGCTGTATTTTTTTTGGTAGCACTAATGACCAAATTATCTGAGCTATTAGTTTACACTACATAGACTTTTATTTCCCAACAAAAGTTAACATTAACTACTTAAAATCAAAGAAACCGGACTACTTGAATTTTTTTAATGTATTTAAGACTGAAACTTCTTTTGGAGGAGCAGTTAACAGGGTTTTTTTTGGTAGTAAACCTAGGTGTCTTCTCTCACCGCATTGATGTTTATTTAGTTGATTCTGCCCGAACCACCCGCCCCCCAATTTCAAAAACAAAATAATATCCTGGGATAGGCCTTAGTAGAGATTCAGTCTGATTGACTAACTGTATAATACTGGGTTGGACTTGAAACAAACAACTAATTACCAAAAAATATAGGATCTGACCCACTTCAAGAACACAGACCTGCCCAACCACCCCCTCTGGGGTGCACGAGGGCACAAGAGCACAAGAAGCTCCCCCACATGAGGACTCTGCATCGGTGTCAGCAAGGATCTGACTCTTTTCCTAGCTTTGTGGATGGGTCTGTGTGCCCTCATGCAGCCCATAGTCATACTAGGGCTTGTGTGTCTTGGAGCAGGGAGTGCTATCAGGTATATAAAGAATTAGAACATGCAGGTCTATGGCAGGATTGTGCTTATCCAGGCTCCATGTATCCCTTCATGTTGCTTGACCTGAGGCAACCCCAGGTCTGAATAACCTTTATTTAATATAGTGATCTATAGCAAAGAGGGAATCCCAGTAGAGATGGTATGTCGAAACTTCTATCGATATCTGCTGTCTCCCAGCAAGAGAAGTCAGTTTGTGGCACTTGTGGCTTTGAAGACCCTGCAGGCAGATTTCCCCACAGCTCTGGCTTTGGGTCAGGGCCTCACTTGTATTTGTGCAGCCTCTGCTACTGGAGTAAGTAGCAGGTAGCTTCATAAAGCAAATTAAAAGGCTTCAACAAATGCCTCAGAATTGTCCAGCAACCAGTACAGAGCCATGTCAAGACTACAGTGTGCCATGATGGTTCCTGAGACAAAGGCACTAGCATTGACTTACTGTGGTAGGCTGGATAGGTAGACTTCAGGTGTGTCCTAAGAGTTGCCACAACAGAAAGGACTTCTGGATGGCTGCTTGTGGGCTGCTTCTGGTGTACCTGGACATCACTGTGGGCAGAAGGTGGCAGTGCACTGCCTAATGCCTGTAGAAATGTAAAGGACTACATGTTGTGTTTGACTACCATACCAGAAGTGGAGTTGGGCTCAACCTGAGCTAACCCGGGCCCTCGGGCAGTTTCGTGGCTTGCACTTGCAACTAAGACTCTTCAGTGAACTCCATGTTTTCTGTTGTGACTCTCTGGTTTTAATTTTAAGCCTACCAAAGCAGTAGTTACTGAATTGGTTTAGCATCCATTGCCTCCAGAATTGTCATGGTGCATTTGTCTACAGTCTGTATTAATTTTCTCCATTCCTTCAAGTTTAACAGCTTGGTTATTTCTCTCGAGGACCTTTTACTACTCAGTGGAAATAGGAATGTGTCATCTGGTGCCATTTCTGCCACAGAGCCTCTGCTGCCGATAGCAAATCAATCCAGAAGACTAGAAAGGATAATGTAAATTTTAATGTCTTCTGAATCATGATCTTATCCTGCTGGAGCTTAATCATTTTTTACCTTATTTCTTTACTTTGCTTTCCCATGTAAGTCTTCATCAGTGTGTGAATGCAACTCAGTCACACACTATAAGGAGAGAACAATGACCTTGGAGCTAATAAAACAACTTCTCTTACATTTAGTGTGGGGGGCAGCGCAGGATGGAGGAGAGAAAAAATTTGTTCTTTAGGTTGTTTTTTTTCTCCCAAATATCTGGAAGATGCTCCAGCAGCATTTGCAGGACCACAGAAATGTTTCGGTTTAGAAACTTGAGGGTGTAGTGCAAGTAACAAAACAAGGAATAATTGGTGGTAGACACACAGACTCACCAAATGGAGACATTCTTTGTCCTTTGGAAAATAAAATTAGTGTCTTCTGAGCCTGACACTTTGTCACAGGGACTAACTTCCTTCCATTGGGCTCTGCTGAGCTTTGCACTGGGTCCAGGCAGTAGCCCCATGGAGAGGTGAGTCCTGGTTTGTCAGGTGTAATGCAGATACAAGCATGTTTGTGTAATCATGTACCAGCTCACTTGCTCAGCTCTGAATCCAGTGTTTGGGTTACCAATAAGCCAGTGTGTCAGGCAGAGCATTGGTGGGGTACGTCATCACCCTCTTCTGTTTTGCGGTGGCTGTGATGTGTGTAGTCGCTGCTGCTGCTGCCAGTAAGGAATGCTGAAGCTTTTCAACCTTGAAATTAGGACAAAGCATGTTTTTTCCTTGGGAGGGACAGGAGTTTGTTCTCAACCCAGACATAAAAATAACCCTGTTCTCTGATACATGTACCTAAAAAGCGTTTCAAATAGGTATAGCTATACATATACTATTACCAACTGATAATGTCTGGTTTTGAGAGAAAATGAGGCTGTTTAATGTTCATTTATGTGGACCCATTTAATTCATGCCTTCCAGACTCCAGCTGCCCTTTTAATATAGCTTTCACAGTCATTAGAAATGCTTTAACATCATTCTTTGGGGAATTTTTCTGATGCTGGTTTAGACTTAAGCACAAAATGATCCCATATTGGAAGAAGGCTATGTAAGCTATAACTCGTTTGCAAGATTCCCCTCCTTATACTTATCTTGGAGGTGTTTCTGTTTCCATATCAACAGTGTACCACAGTAGTGTGTGTTTTATAATGGTAAATGCTTGGAATTTTTATGTTCTGCCTCAAGTACCTGTTCTTTCTTTTGTCCTCTGATGTGCCTTGGTCAAGAGCTGCCACTTAGCATATTGTATTGATTATTTCTTCGTCTATGAAGCTGTACATTCAGCTCAGCACTTAATCATACTGAGGCTGGATTTTCTGTCCTTGGCACAAGGACAACGTGTTTAAAAATGTATGTCAACTCTTCAAAAATTAGAAGTTTCAGTGCTGGAGTTGAAGTTATAATTGTTTAACTTTTCCCCTTCTGTTTACCTCTTGCATATGAAAATCTGAGCACTTCCTGGAATTAGTATGACTTTCAGCTATGATCTCGTTAGCTGCTTCATAATTCACTTAGTACTTGTATTTTTTATGTTTTTTACTTATGGTTGCAGTTGGTATCTGCTCTAACTACTGTTCTTCCTCAGAATTCCTCTCTAGTGCTCACATAGAGATTCAAGTATGTCAAAATTATGCCACTTCTGCCACACCAGCAAATATAACTAGGCAGGGATTCAAGAGAGAGCAAATAAATCAGATTAACTCACTGTATTTCTGTGTTCGCTGAAGAAAGTTAGGCTATCTTGCTCAGCCCCAGTTCTGAGTTTCACATCTTCTGTTTTTCTAGGCAGGAAGCACACAAAAGAAATTGCTGAAATAACTAGGAGCTGGTTCCCATATCTCAGATCTGGCTCATGTATGAGGCTGGCTTTAAAAAAAAAAAAGGGACTATTCAGAGCCTTTGTATCTAACCACTGCCTCTTGTTAACTGAAAATTGAGGAGCAGCTGTCAAATATGTATCAGGGTTGGGAACCCAGATCAAACAGCAGATATGGTACAGGAATATGCTGACTTTGCACTTCTTTCAAAGTTTCCTCCCTGTCTGAAGCTTGCTAGTCTCAAATGCTTAAAAATCATGAGGTAAGTAATGTAGGCACTCTGAGGCTACAGAGTCCTGAATGTTTTATAATACATATAGAATTGATTGTTTCTTGAGATGCTTTCTCAGGGGCCACTTGTAAGTTTTTAAATCTGTTGATGAAGGATTTAAACTTCCTTTCCCTTCTCTAGCAATTTCAGGAACAGAAATCCTAGGAAGGATGCTGGACTTGTGGGGAAAAAAAAAATCAGGAACAATCAGGAAAATAACATTTGTAGATGCTGGAGCTGACTATGTTCCTGCTGTGCTTTGGTGCCCTTCTTGGTGCATCTCATGTAGCCAGTGAAACTCCCCCCTGTGCCATTAGGACCCCAGGCCTGCTTGTGCACAGAAACACATGAGATAGACAAGCTAGATAAAATATGCTGACATCAGTTGGGTTTAGAGCTGATGTAGTTTACCCTCTATCTATTTGAATGCATGCTACTCATGTTATGAACGAGAAAGCAACCTTCCTTTAAACTGGGTTGGTGGTTGGGGGCTTTTGTATATCACTTCTGTGCTTTGCTACAGTACATAGGGACCCTCTTGGATGTGTACTAGAAACAAACAGCTCAATTTTTTTTTTGTATAAATAGTTGAGGACAGAAAGAAGCAAGCTGTTTTTTAAAATGTGCTTAGATTGAAAGTGTTTCAGTGAAGCCTAGCTAACACCCCAACCAATTATACTTCCAAATTTTGCCCTTTGGGGACAGGAAAAGGCTGTCAAATGCTGGACTGCCTGAAAATGATGGAGGTCTTTGAGTTCTTATTGTTAAGTGCCCCTTGCTGAGAGCAAACAACTCTGATAAATGAATGGTAGTTGATGCTCAAAATTTGCCAGAGCTATGTAATGGTATTTGGGAAACGGACCCACAGTTTTCTATGCCATGTGTTTGTAGGCGAGGGGGAGCAAACTAAAATGACAATGTTTCCATGACATACCTTTTCTGTAAATGACAGATTAGGTGTGTGGTTCTGTTACCCACACATCTTTCCCTCAGAATCTGGGACTATTATACTGCTGAGGGAAAGGCACTAATAGTGGTGGCTTTCTGTGCAGAGCTTTGGACATGGCTTATCTTATAAAACACGTGTGTGACTGCTGCTGGGAGTTAGTAAAAATAAACAGTATCTTATTCTCCAGTGCATGGGACACATTGCTTAGGATAACACAGGGAATTGGAAGGGTTCCTGGAGAAGGAGCAGGGCTGCATGGAAGGGCAGGTGATCTCACCTGTTCATCACTTGTTGGGCAGCTTGCAGCTTAGTAGAGCTAAGTGCTGGTAACTCATTTTTACAGGAGTGCACAGAAGACTTGAAGTCACTTACCTAGGGACAGCAAATGAGTGAACTCATATTCAAAATAGGTACCATGAAATATTTTCCCCCTATTTGTTGGCATTAATTAAATAGAACTGAACTCTCTACTTCATCTGTTGTTCTGGTGCCCACTCAGCCTGTCACAGCCTGAAGTTTCTGTCTCATCCATCCTGTTCCAACCTAAATGTCTGTTACTGTCTGCCATTTTGTTGTCTGTCTTCTGCTTTCTCGGAGAAATGTTTTCCACAAGAAGATACAAGACAGCACTTTACATTAATCCACTGCCATGACAGAAACCGGCTGTTAGTTCCTACTTTTGCACTGTCTCTAGCTGGATCATGACAGTGTACTGTCCATCACTGCTTAGGCAATGAGGTGGGCTCCAGGGAGCACAACCTTGTTCCTCTTGGGACTTGGGTAGAGCATGCAGATCCTGACACACTCACACAGAGGCTGCACACAGTGGTGTCAGCAAGTCCCACAGCTGGAAGCCCAGACACAGGTAGTGCTCCTTCCTGGTACACATATCAGACAGGTTTGTCACCTGTGCTTAGTCAACAGAGGAGTCAAATAACAAGGAGTGGTGCTTCCTCTCCTCTTCATGGAGCTCTTAACAGTCAATGAGCCCGAAGCTCTGTTTACTAGACAGTTTGTTGCCTGTAGGAAAACAAGCATGTGAGCTCTCCTCCATCTAATATAAGGTCACATTGTCAAAGCAGATTGCAGTGATTCTCTCTGAAGAAGGAAAGGAAAAGTCTTCATCTCAAGTCCTGGTACCCTTCACAGCTTTGACAGCAGAGCTTCTCAGGACAATATCTAATGGTATATCAGTATTTTTTTTTCTTCCTTATTCCTTTATTTCTAGTTTCCTAAAAGAGTGGAATTGGTCCTTCTAGCAGATGACATGTCAAAAGCATCAAGGAGGAGTCTGTGGGAAGCTGGCAGTGACTTGGAAAAATGAAGTGAATCTGCAGGGAGTCTCTTGGCTGATTCAGTGGCCTCTAACATCTTTCCCTACCAGCTGGACCTGCCTCCTGGCAGCATAGGCCTCATTTAGGCTGAACACATCAGAGGCAGAAGCAGCACACTGACCTCTTTAATTTTGGAGGATTCATGTGTTTTAGTGTTGAGTACTGAGGAGTCTTGCTCGCATTTCTCTATTTCTTTCTTCCATCACCTCTCAGTTCCTTACTGGCAGGACTCATAAATAATATAGTATGTTAAGATACCTTGGAAAAATATGAAATAATTGTTGTGAACTGTATAGTATAAGATGACTGGGGAGGAGGGGAGAGGGTGCTGTGGCAGATGTAACAAGCAGGAATCCTGTTGAGGGACTTCTCATTTTTTTGAGTATATTTCAAAGGTTTGAATAGGATTAAGGTATTTATAATTATTAATGAGAAAATAACCTCTATCCTTCCAGAACATTAGAGATGCATCACTTTTTATACCAGAGGGGAATACTTTGTGGACAAATAAAGTTCCTATAGCCTAAATAGTCTCTTTAGACTAGCCCAGCCTAACCGAGGATTTTCTCTTACTAGCAACACACACTGCTTATTCTCCTGCAAGCTTCTTAAGGCCAATGGGTGAGACAGTCATAATTAACTGCTGATTTGACGTGCCTTGATTTCTCAGTGTTCCAACCTGAGGCATGTTAAAAGGACCATTCTTTTGAAAAGAGTGACTCTCTTCATAATGTTTCTCACCTCGAATACTACGAATTTGAGGCTCCCAAATTGCTCACTGGCCATTCTTGAAAATCTTCTGGATATTGATAAGATGAATGAATAATGCACACCTATTAAGGCAGTGCCTGTGGCCGCTTAGTGTGGTAACAGTAAATTTAAAAAAAAAAAAATAAAAAACAGGCTTTATGGTTACATAAACTGCCTTTTTCTGACATAACAGTGTTAGCATCTGATTTGTATAGCAAGCAGTACGCTCTTTTGCCCTATAAAAAATAATGGGTTACATTAAACCCTCCCAAACCGCCTTCAGTTACCCCAACATCTCGCTTTAAAAAGCAGTAGGTAACATTATGTATTCATTTAACGCTGATCACTGCTTCCTCCTTTGTCCCTGATGTATATGCAGCACTCGCTGTTGTTTGAAGCAAGGAGAGGCGTTCCGGTGTGTTTGTGTGCCTCGGTTCAGGGCATGAGAGATTCTTTGCTGCAAAGCGTGGCATGCAGAGCCAAGGTCATCTGCAGCAGGCAGAGGAAAGGAATAAATCAATGAACCAAGCCAAGGCAGTCACTGGCAACTAGCTCAGGATAAAGAGAAGGGCTTGATTGTGCAATGTTCACGATCAGCAAACAGAGCTTGAAATCCTCAAGCCAAATGGTACATTTCTGAGTTCAGGATGAGGCTTGGAGGAAGCTCGGGTTGTTACAGAGTCTGGGCATGCTGCAGGCCAAGTGAAGATCAGCTTCAAATGATGTTTGCTGACAAGTGCAAGAGATGAGTTGCTGTGTGAGCTGGCTTTAGTGGAGTCAAATGAAATAAGAAACGTTGGACCGTGAGTGGTGTTTAAAGGGTTTTGTGTATGAAACCATTAATTCTTGGGTTTGTAGCCTGGTTTTGCCCGCCTGGGAGATGGCAGAAAACCCTGGGGGCCTCTTTCTGACCCAGCTGGGAGGGAAGAAGAAACCTTGAGTGCCTGACAGCAAGGTTTCCAGCCCAGTGGGCAGCATGAAAAGAGCTGGATGACTCAAATGTGCTATTAAAACACTACAGCTGCTCTGAGAAGGAAGTAGCACGTGTGGGGTTTCTTGGGTGCTTAGTCCATTTTTAGTTTCATGTATTGCTCTTTTTTTAAACTGTCCACTCTGGCTACGTAATGCTGCCTTGGCGCATCTCCTTTCAGATGTTGCCAGCCCATTCTGGCCCGAGGCTTGATCCAGCTCAGTAGAAAAGCCAAACGACCCAGTATAGAGCAAACCCTACATTTCTCCTGCTGTGCTTGCCCTGTTGGGGCACCGTACAATGCCCATCTCTGCGGCCCCCAGGCACTGGAGGCTGTCTTTGCTCTCCCTTGCCCACATACCAACCCAGCCTGCTTTGGCATCTTGACCTGCCTCTGAACCCTCTCCTTCTCCCCAGGACTCTGTTCAGCTTTATCACCTTGGTGCTGTTTGACAGTGTGAGGAAGGTGCACGGGTCTCGAGTCAAGCTGAGGGCTGGTGCTCACAGCCAAGAGGCTGCATAGCATCATCCTGTGAGAAATTACAGGGATTTCCTGAGCTATTCTTTCTGTGATGTACGTGAGTGTTTTTCTGGGGATTTCACCTGTTTGGAAGGGAGGCAGTTGCAATACAAATGAGCTTGGCTGCAATGCAGGAAAAAAAATCAGTCAATAAGAAATCTCCTTATCTCTGCAAACTGGGATTTAAGCTCACTGTTCTACTAGCAGCCTCCTCTGTGGCTTTGAGAAAGTTGCTTCTGGGTATCAGCCCCCTTGCAGTAATGGTCCAGAGCTGGTTGTGTCACAGGGGTATTGTCAGGATAAATGCAGTAGAGGCAGGAGAGCATCGTGATGACATTGAACACTTGGCTGTCTTTTATTGAACACAATTGACAGAATGCGTAACTCACCCATGAAGTTTCACCTTGGTGAAGTAAATTTTCTTAGCTTGCCTCAAAACTATTGATATTTTAAAGCAGAAGACAAAAACAACTCCAAAGTCCAGTGTATAGAGACTAGAAAGGTTATTTTTAACAATGTGGGAAGTGCTTTACTTATAAGGCTAATGCTACCCATGATACGTGCCTTGCATTTTGCTCAACAGAAGCAGAGCCCTCTCAGGTTACAGAGCTGAAGGGGAATAGCAAGCTGGTGTGCTAATAATTCCCATGTTACTATTTTTAAAGTTCTGCCTGTGTTGTTTGAAGCGTTGTTACCCAGCAGTGCCTCCTGATGCCAGGTTACTTAAGGTAAAGTTGATGTTTTCACTTAAGTGTCTGTATTAATTTTCTGGATTTTGGTTTGCCTTCCCCCCCCCCCCCCCCCCCCCCGCCTCCCTTCTTAACTTACATTATAGACTTATACATTTTTATGCACAAGAGCATATAAGTATCTATCTTGTAGCCAGAAACCTGATTATGACAAAGCTTTTATTGTCTGGTTCAAATACTCAGAGTTGTACTTGCAGAGTCCCAGCACCCTCCACCTGCCTTTGTGACATTAGTCTTAGGAATACAAATGGCTTCTGTGACCTGGTTTTTTTTTTGGCCTGATGGCTTGATGCTTTCCTAGTCAGCTTGTGTGTGCAAACACCACTGAACACGTACAGGCAAGTTGACAGGGGAAATAATTACAGTCCCAAAGCTCCTTTTTGCATGTCTGCCCTGATCTCTGATGGAGGCTTGTAGGGAGGCATGATCTGCTGCTCTGGGGCTCGGTGAAACTTTTGCACTGCTGGCAGAGCTGCCTGGGAAATCTGGCTGCCTTGCAAGGGATCTGGTGATACATATTCACAACTGTAAGGACGCCTGTGGAAGGAGAGCTGCTGGAAGAGCAAATGAGACAGTTATTTGCAATAAAAGCCAAAACAGCCATGGGAATTCCCCTGAAAAAAAAAAGGGAATTTTCTGAAGGAGTGGGGAAGGTCAATCTACAGCTTGTCCCATGTGTTGACTCTGTGTCTTACCCCTTCAATGTGCAGGGAGATGCCCGCATGTCCAATGCTGGTAAGCCTGTGGCACCAGGATAAAGCATCTCTTACCCGGAGGCAGCACGGCTGCCTGTCTGCCGCTGTGTTCCTGGAGTGACAAGCAGCTTCCACAGGTGTGTGGAGCAAAGAAGGAAGGGAGAGAGTTGAATGGGGAAGGAGGCAGCTCGTTATCAGATTCGGAGAGGCAGAAGTTGTGAGAGGTAGGAGTGGAAGGGGAGGTTCTTGAATGTTGAGCCATCTCACCGCAGCCTCAGCAGCCCCTTGCTGTAGTCTCCTGTGTGCCTGCACACAGAGGTGTAATACAAAGATTATATCAATGCACTATTCCAGGCTTCGTTTTTATTCCAGAGGGGGGTTAAATTATTAACATGCAGTACAGCAACAACTGAACCTGCTGTTAGATGGTACCTTGTAAGACCGTTTTTAATTATTTAGCATTTACTAACAGAATAAAGCAAACAAACAAGAGTAGCTAAAGGGTTGAGGATGCGCTTAATTTCTAAGCAGTTAAAAACAAACTAGGAGACACTTCAGAAGACAAGCACACAAGGGCCATTTGCCTCTTACCAAGAAGTCTGCACGATGATGGGAGACCATCTGGCTGATCTGGATTTCCACGGGGGGCTGACTGATGAGTTCAATGGTTGGTGCTGTTAGAACAATGATCCTGTAGACTCAGCTGCTCTGCAGCTCCTGGATTTACCTTTTTGCTCAGCCACCATGGGAACCAGACACTTCCCTTTCTAAAGATGCATCTGCTGTGGGCAAATCTCCCTGTGGTATGTCCTTGTAGACCTGAGCTGGAGCTCCCTCTCTGCCAGCTTCCCTCTATTTTCCCTTCTGTGTGGGTGGATGTTGTCAAAGCGAATGGATAGTGATTGCACTTCCCCCAGCCAAAGAAAATAGAAAACATTCCCTTGGCAGATATCTTGATTCCTTATTTCAAAGTCCCGTTTATCTTATCAATATTCATAGTGCTTTATATATTTTCAGGGTTTCTCAGGCTGGTGGGGGAGAGTAAGTAGGTTCAAGAAAGTGCTGTTCTCATTAGGGATTGCAAAGCAGCTGAGCAATTTGGCCAGGATCACACAGAAAGGTATGGGGCAGGGGCATTACCTCTGAGTTTGCTGAATTTATTCCCTGGGTGCTGCCGCAGGAGCTTGGCCCAGTGTCCCTCCCACTGTTGCTGGTGGCATCCAAAACCAGTGAGGAGCAGAGGTCCACTCTGCTTTACAGCAGCCGAGTGGGAGGAGTGGGTATGACTTACTGACCTCAGTTCTCCGAGAAAGGCTGATGGCCTTTGTACCAGGTAAAACACTAGTCACGGGTTGCTGTCAAGGAGAAGGAAAACAAAACACACAAAAAAGCAACCAACTGAAGGAACCAGAAAAACCCAAATCCAAAACCAAACACAACCAAATAAACCCCACAAAACCAAACCCAACACCTGGCTGAACCTGGATACAAGAGCAGCTCTGCTTAGAGAATCTCCCATCTGCCTGCTGATGCCAAAAGCCAGGAATGGCTCTCCCAGGCTGCTGGCTCTGCAGGTGGACTGAGGACATGTCTGCATGTGGGGCTTGACTGTCAAGCACAGGGTGCCCAGGACAGCTGCTGGCTGTGGAGACGAGGGGTGAGCTTAGTGCAGAGGGTGAGGGGGTGAATGTGCCTGAGGGAAATGCTGTGCTTGAGCCTGGTCTCTCTCTGTGACAGGAGGGAAGATAATGTGTGATGCTGAATTGTGCTGGGATAAAATGGGTATGATGGACGTGAGCTTGTGTCAAGCCAGAAGAGCTGTGTCTGGGAAGATGATAGGAACTGATTGTGTGTGAGAGAGAAATGCAGGGGAACAGCATGTGTGTGAGGTAGAGGAGGGGAAATAAAGGGAGTAGGAGCCTGAGAGGCAGGGAACAGCTTGAGGTCAAGTGAGAAAAAGTGGAACAGAGTACAGGCAAGTGACATTAGGTGTAATGAAAATCCACATAGAAAAGTCAGCATGAGCTAGAGAGCATAAAATGAGGTATGGCTGGGGAAGCAGATTAAAATCATGGAAATAAAGTAAAAATGGCTGGCGCTGCAGAAATAGTGGTAAATAATACAATAATATTTAAAAGAGTGTGTGTTCATTTACTAGTATAATTCAATACTGTATTTATTCAGATAACGCAAATATGCCTCAGGATTGCTTAAAAGGATTACAGGGCTCTGGCCAGAGTATAGTGAATGCTGGCTGTAACATGTGACAATAAATAATTATAGGTGTGAAGGGCAGAGTTACTAATTATTAAGATTTCCTGATCCTGCTCATTAAAAGATCCTAATTTCAGTTGCTTATAAGTCTAGGAAGCTATGACTGGGCTGTAACTTTCCATACCAGGTGCCTGCCTCAGGCTGAATGTCTTTGAAAAACAGCATTTCAAGACAACTGGGGTGAGACTGGGAGTATGCAGGAGATGGAAGTGAGGACAGACAATAGGAGTATAAAAGCATCACTTGTGTGCCTAAGGACAAAATCAAGACGACAAAAGCTCAGCTGGAGCAAAGACTTGAGACAGGCTTTAAGAGTAAAAAGGAGGAATCCTGCAGGTACGCTCACTGCTAGAAGAAATTTAGGGTAAATATGGATCTGCTCACAGATGGGGAAGGCAGCCTACCAATGGTTGACACAGAAAAGGCTGAGGTACTCAAGTACTTGAAAAATAGTCACGAAGATAAAGGACCAAATTCCACTCAGTAGTGCCAGGCAGTATACCAACGGTCAGTGACCACAAAGTGTGCCATGGGTGTTTAGGTTTGACCTGAGGAAAAATGAGTGTAGTGCTGCACAGAAAAAAGGTACCCTGATGGCCCTTGGAGCTTTTTGGGCCTGAGCTAGCCAAAGCTGTGACTGACTTGATGCAGCTTCGCTGATAGCCCTGCTGTGAGTGGAAGATGGACCAATCTCCCAGCCACCATCTCCTTGATGCAGTGGAAAATGTTGCTGTGACTATGCTGAAAAAAGGACTGGTGACATTTTATTTGAGAAGTTTTAGTGTCTCTTTGTTTTAGCTTTGAGAGGCAAAAGAGGTCAGATTTTAGGTCAGGGGTAGAGGACCCAAAGCAGTGTCCACCAAGGCAGCCTTTACTCCTAAGCCCATAACAACAACCCAAGTTATTTTTTCTTCTTTCTCTGCTGTCAGGGGCATGTAGGAAAGCCTTGGGCAAAATGTCCCATCTTTCCTCATGCTGCAGATGATAAAAGAAGCAAACCAGGTTTGGGTCTCACTTGTGCTTCTCTTTTGAGTGGCAGCAGTCAGCTGCATGTTTATAGTTTGGCAGGGTTTGCACATATTTTTCCCCATTTGACATTTGAATGTCTCTGACATGCTCAGAGATCTGATAGGGATGACAGCCTTGAAAAACACAGGAGGAAGTGACTATTTCTTTCTCCAGAGCAGCGATTAAATTATGCCTCATGCAGAAAAATAAAGGGAAAACCAAAATATTGAATAACTGCTAGGTGAAACCTAACTACTCTGTGCAGTGAACAAGGGAAGAGTCCTGTGGAAAAAAGATGTGGTCACATCACAAAGACTGTATAGTAGATGAAAATGGCTGGCAGAAACAATGTCTTTTTTTCAGGTTTTGATCACCTGTGTAGTACTTGGTGTCAGGTGTAAGCAGAAAAGATCTCTGCAGCAGTCTTTCACACCAGGCTCTATTTTGTCCTGAAACTAGGAGAACAGCATCTTGCTGAAACTGCACTGGTGTATTTGTAAACCTCCTTTTAATTCAGCAGGCAGTCAGTATGTGAGGAATGGGTGCAGGCAAACAGGCAGAGTATCTGTGTATCTCCTGCCTGCAGGGCAGAAATGTTACTGATGTTATTACAGGAATTGAGAGATGTGGTTTTGAATGTAATGTGTGAGAGATGCTGAGCCCAGCTGAGCAAGCCGAAGACCTGAAGCTTAGCATGGAGTAGGTGATGTTCACTTGCTGCCTCTCAGGATATCAGTCTTGGCCATCTCACAGGAGGGAAAATCCTTATGTGGGTTTAAAGCCAGGGACCAGTACAGGAGAAAAATAGTGGTTCTTGCAGCAGAGGAAAATCACCAAAGGAGCTCCTGGGAGGTCTCTGCAGTTCAGTAGATTTATATGTGACCTGGAAAAGGGAGTCAGCTGTAAGCTGCCAAAATTTGCTGATAGTGTTAAATTGTTCAAATTGGTAAGCCGCAGGACCAGCTGTGAAGATGCGTAGAAGAACCTTGTAAGACTGGGTGTCAGAGCAAAAAGAAATTACACATGAAATTCAGTAGAGATGAATGTTAAGAGATGCACATAAGAACAGAACAATTATAACTCCATATGTAAAATCATAACTCAGATAAGAGCTAGGGGAGCAGGACTTTATCTGGGTTATATCAAATATCTGAAAACACTGGTAGTGGTAGTGGTCAGTACTCTGTGATGGTTAAATAAAACACCATATCGAATGTTAAGAGTTATTAACATGATGGGGAACAAAACAGAACATTGTGCCTCTGTTCAGTTTTTTGTGCCTCCTCCTTGAATTTTCTGTGCTGTTCTGATCCTCTCATCTCAAACAGGTTATGATAGACTTGGAAAAGGTTCAAAAAGGGCAACAAGGATGACTCAAATTGTGGTAAGCCTTTTGTACAGGAAGGAAGATGCTGGACTAGAGAAGAGGTGTGTAAAGGTGGATAGGCTAGAGGTGTGCAAAATCATGGGGAGGGTAGACAGGGACATAACTCGGCTAAAAAGAGGACTGAGAGGTGTCAAATTAAGATAATCAACCCCAATTCAGAATAAATGAAAACAAAGGGTTCTCCAACCAAGTGGCTCACCTGAAGAGCCAAGTCTGTACCACAGGATGTGGGTGCTAAAGCCATTCGATACTACAAAAAGACAAATCCTCATAACAGTCGTGCATATTTGACTCAGGACAAGCCTGAACTGAAACTAGGCAAAAATCAGGACGGCCTTAAGGAGAAGATTCATACAAGCTTTTCTTATTCCTATTTTCACTAGACACTTGGTTATGCTGACTGCTTGGAAAGGGTTCATGGGCCAGGTGGTTGATGATCTGATCTGATGCAGCTGGTCCGATCTTATCTCCTGGAGTGAGGGACAGACCCTAGGCCTACTACCACTTGCTATCTCAGTGGAGTGTATAAGTTTTTCATGCAAACTGACAAACTGGTTAAAGAATTACACTACGTATTTTTGGAATTATATTTTAAATTGCTATTTTGATATGCCTTAACGATCTCTAATTGTTCCTTACTCTTCTAAAGGCACATCTGCATCAAACACCCATTTAATGACAAATCAAGCTGTACAGCCCTCATTTCAGTGTTATGTAGGCAGCAAAATATGGTACTTTTACAGCAAATATTAGTTTTGGTAAAACAGCACTTGCTGCTCTGACCCCCACTAGGCTGGTTTCCAAGGCTTTTTCTTGGGGTCTGGATGACAAGTTTGTACAGCCTTTTTGTCATTCCCTTGTTTGAGAGAGAAGAGGGCGGGCTAATAAAAGAGCAATTTCTTCCCGCACCAGGCCCTGTCTATTTTCCTCTGATATGGAGAAGAACTTTCTCCTCTGTCAAAAGAGGCCAATTTTGCACTACGTGAAGAAGCAACACAAGCTCTCCACTAACTGCTGGCCCAGGGAACACAGCAGTCCCTGCTCTAGTCCATCTCACCCCAGAGACTGTCAGAATTCCTGTTAGTTGCAGTAAGGTCAATACAGGTGAGAATTGACCTTGAGGTCAGGTTATAGCTCAGGATGAGCTTAGAGAAGAGTGAGAATCTTCAGTAAGTTTTTGTGATGGAGACACAGCTCATGTGGGACAGCTAGAAATGGTCAGGTGCATTACAGAGTTATTGGAAGAATAGAATTGAATAGTTGTGTTGGAAGGAATACTCTGAGGTCATTTAATTTAACCGCTTGCCAAAAGCAGAGTTAATCTCAACATCAGATTGGTTTGGTCAGGACCTATTTGTGATTCAGTGACTGCTTTGTGCAGCTTCTCTTTAAGTGCTCAGCTGTAGGCTTGTCCCTGTGCAATGATCACTATGTGGATCACTGTGTCTTGGTCAAGGTTGTGATGAAGCAGTGAATTTTGCAAGGTCAGATTTTTTCTTGTACCCGATTGCGTTATTTGCTTTTCACTGGGCCTGTAATGTTGGCAGTTCATGCAAGACATAGGGATAAAAAAACAATTAAGCTGCCTGCCTGAGCTGGGAGAGTCAATGGCAAATAAGCAACATATTTCTGACACTTGAGCCTGTCCTGCCAGAAAAGTGATTAAGACTGACCCTGAAGTGCATTATACGGGGATAAGGAAAATTAGCAGCTTTTCCTGTCCTTGAGAGCTAGTCCTTGCCCAACTGTTGGGTGGAACGAGGGCCCGGATGAGATCCAGACTGATTGTCTTGAGTGTTTTCTCTGGTTTCCTTGAGAGTATCTTCCACAATAGACAGAAGCTCTAGGCCTTGCTGTCTCCCAAAGAAGCTGATCAGCATGTGGGCTGTAGGTGAAACTTCTTACTGGGTTGCAAAAGCCAGCTTTGGATCCCTATGGGACATTTGTTATTAACCTCTATTGCTGTTGTGGTGGCCACTGCAACCATGGGTAGGTTTGTCTTGGCAGTGAGTGACAGTGTGTGGGGAGGGATTGAGTGGGTGTTCAAAGACATTAAGTACATGATTGTACCTTAAATACTTACTTTTGCTGCTTTCTGCATGGGTTTTTGAACAGGATGAAGAAGCACAAATGAAATCATAGAATGTCCTCAGTTAGAAAGGACCCACAAGGATCATTGAGTCCAACTCCTGCCCCGGCATAGGACAACTCCACAGTTCGCACTATGTGTCTGAGAGCATTGTCCAGTCTCTTCTTGAACACTGTCAGGCTTGGGGCTGTGACACCTCCCTGGGGAGTCTGTTCCAGTGCTCCACCACCCTTTGGTGAAGAACCTTTTCCTAATGTCCAACCTAAACCTTTCCTGGCACATCTTCCTGCCATTTCCTCTGGTTCTGTCATTGGTCACTAAAGAGAAGAGTTCGGTGTCTGCCCTTCCTTCTCCCCTTGTGAGGAAGCTGTAGCTGTGATGAGGTCTCCTCTTGGTTTGCTCAGTTTGGAGGAGACTAAGTGACTTTGGCCGCTCCTCATACAGTTTCCCCTATAAGCCCTTCACCAACTTTGTTGCCCTCTTCTGGACGCTCTCCAACAGCTTTACATCCTTGAAGACCTTGAAGAACACTGGCCCTAAGATGGATCCCTGTGGAACCCCACTAGTGACTGGTCACCAGCCTGACATAACCCCATTTACTAGAACCCTTTGAGCCCAGCCTGTCAGCCAATTGCTCACCTGCTGCATTGTGCGTTTATCCAGCTGTATGATGGTCATCTTGTTCAGGAGGATACTGAAATCCAAAAAGATCATGTCAACAGGCTTCCCTTGGCCAACTAGGTGGGTAACCTTGTCGTAGAACGAAAGTAAGTTGGTCATGCAAGACTTTCACCTCATGAACCCATGCTGGCTGGGACCAATGCCTGTGGTGTCATTCAGATGTTTTTCAAGTACTCCCAGAAAAATCTTCTCCATGATTTTGCCAGGCACAGATGTGAGGCTGACAGGCCTGTAGTTGCCAGGATCATCCCTGTTGCCCTTCTTGTAGATTGGGATGTTTGCCAGCTTCCAGTCTTCCAGGACCTCTCCAGATTCCCAGGAGCATTGAAAAATCATGAAGAGAGAGCTCACTATGATGTCAGCCAGCTCTTTAAACACCCTTGGATGAATCACATCAGGCCCCATAGACTTGTAGGGATCTAGCTGGAGTAGCAGATCTTGTACAAGTTCCAGATTGATTGGGAGTTTATCATTCTCACAGCCATGGTTTTCCAGCCCAGGGCCCCCAAGTCCATCATTGGTGTTGAAGACATAGGCAAAGAAAGCATTAAACGTCTCAGATTTGTCCATGTCCTTGTTAATAAGGTGACAATGCTCATCAGTTAATGGGCAAATGTTATTTCTAGTTTGCTTTTAGCCATTAAATATTTTTAAAAGCCTTTTTAACTGTCTTTCACAGTATTGGCCAGCTTCAATTCTAATTGAGCTTTGGCAGCACAAATTTCTTCTTTACAATGGTGAACAGCATCTCTGTAGTCCTCCCATGTTGCCTGACCTTGCTTCTGCTGACCATGTAATTTATTTTTTCACTGTATTTCAAGAAGAAGATCCCTGCTCAACCAAGCTGGCTTTTTGCCTTGCCTGCTAGATTTTTGGCATTTTGGAATGGTCTAGTCCTGTGCTCTTAGTAGGCGGTACTTAAAAAATCACCAGCACTGATGGACGCCAACACGTTCAAAAGCTTCTTCCCAGGGAATCTTACTAAGTACTTCCCTGAGAGCGTGAAGTCTGCTCTCCTCATATCTAGTGTTAAGGTCCTGCTGGAAGTTTTCCTCCCATTAGCAAGGATTTTAAACCTGACTTCTTCATGGTCACTGTGGCCAAGGGAGTCACTGGTCGCCACATCTCCCACGAGATCCTCTCTGTTATTGAGAATCAAATCTAGGAAGGCACCGTTCCTGGTTGGTTCCCTTAGTACCTACACCAAGAAGTTATCATCCAGATGCTTCAGAAATCTTCTGGACCTGTTGGTGCTAGCTGTGTGATATTCCCAGCTGACATCTGGCAAGTTGAAGTCCCCCATAAAGACAAGGGCAGATGATTTGGGGGTTTCGCTTAGTTCCTTAAAGAATAACTCATAATAAATCAAAGTACCCTGTTCTTGACGTGTCCCTTCTCAGTACCCCAGCTCATCCTCCCAGACGTGTTCCTGCAGCTTCTTGCTGGTGAGCCCTGCTCTTATGATCCTGAGCATTAACAGGTTGTTGAGCTTGTGTGCACAGTCCTGGCTGTGGGTCACCTGCGGCTGAGGGCTGTGGCAGGACGGGGACAAGGGGGGGCAGCCTGCTGTTCCCCAGGTTTGCTCTCAGCTGTGGCTCAAACAAGAGCTCATGGGCTGATGTTAATATCGGCAAGCTTTCTGCCACCTGCTCACAGAATGAAAAATTAATATGCTTATGTGCTAAATTATGCCATACTCTAATTCCTGAAGAAATTGTTAATAAGAGTGCTTTAGAGAAAGGCTTTTTGATATCCTTTCCAAGTGACTAAAGGAATTCCAATTAGACCTTACATGTCATTTTCGTTTTCCTTGTCATTGCTGTCTAATGCTGAAAAATGCTGCCATCTCTATTGCTTTCATGTATCATCTGCTCTTCTTATTTGTCCACCCGGCCATAATCCTGGTGAGTGACATGACAGCTATTTCCATGGCAAGAGCATTGCAAATTCTAATAATATCTTTCACTGAAGTAGCACTTTTATCCCTGGTGAAACTGTGCAAAGTGAAGTTTTGTATATACATACATTATATATATATGCTTTCACCACTCCATATGGTTTTCTAATCTCACATTGTGCAGCTTCTGTTACCACATTTTGTGCAACTTGGAGAAAAAAAATCTACAACCTTCTTTTTTTTCTTTGTGCTTTTAATTACATATATAAAAAATATCTTTGCCTTTAAAGTAGGCTTTATTTAGGTTTTTGTTTGTTTGTTTTGGTTTGTGTAACAAAAAGTAAAACCCAATCCAAGCCTTCTGAGTTTTAGCTGCTTAGCTTTGCATTTCATTACTGTTATCCCATGCATCTTTACTCTGAAAAGGTCAAAAGTATATTTTTCTGCTGAAGCTTTTAGTTGAAATAGCTGTTTCATCTGCCATTGAAGTGCAACTATGTTTTGAAAGTGATGTGGCCAGTCCTTCAGCTCTGGGCTGCAATGTTGTGCAGTAGTTTATGCGCTGCAGTGCAGGGACTACAATGACCAAGCATAATGACAGCGAGGATTTGTGTGGGCTGAATGTTAATGGCTCAAACTGCAATTTTGCCAAGGCATTAGGGTTAACTTCTCTCAGCATGGAGGGCAAGGAACAAGAAATCTTCCTGGCCAAGTGTAGTGGCTTTAGTTCAGCACAGGTGTGGAAGGAAGGTTGCTACTGGATGACTAGAGCTAGGTTTTTTTATAACACAGTACCTCTGATTTCTTTGTCCTTGCTAATAGAAATATATCTGTGAAATGAAGGACTGATGAAAAAAATATTCAATGTCTTCTTTGGATGTTGGCTTAGGGAAAAAATTGTATTTCCTAGACTTCCCTAATAGTTCCACTCAATGCCTGATTCTTTATTTGTTTGTTTGTTTGTTTATTTATTTAAATTGGGTAACTGCTGCTGCAGTCTCCTACTGAGGTTAGAACTCATTTGTTGAAACTCTTCTCTGCTACATTTGTTCTTGTACAATATAGGGCCCACCCGTGGGTGGATTCTTATTTAATTGATGTTGATCAGGGATAATTTTGTAGAAGTCAAAAGACTGACACTACACAATAGTCCCAAAGAGGACTTGGCCTCTTTGTGCATTACTTTATTAATTATAATATGCTTGAGAACTAATAATATCATTTGAGTCAGTAAAATGTGCAGCGAGTCATTGCTTCATAGCCCCATCAACTTTCCAGGGGTCACTGTGCAATTTATATTTTGTCTCTGGAGAACCTGTGAGCTCAGTCCATGTCCACATCAGAAGTACTTATGTATTTAGTTCATTTTTACTAAGCCTTATTTAAGCATGGATTGCCCTGTACTCTGTGGCATTACATCATTTGAAGGAAAACTTTTACTTTTAGTTGTCCTATATTTTGCAATGTGTGGCTCTGAATGTCCCATAAAGGGGCTATTTCACAAGCAATAAGTACATGTTTCTTTGTAAAGACACCCACAAAAGAGATCAGTGAATGATGTCTTAAACCACTGAAATGTAAAGGGAATGTTCCATGAAATTCTGGGAGAAATCCCAGCAGGACCTGTCTACTGCTGTCACTGGCCTTGGAGCTAGACTCCAAAGAAAAAAGATGTGCAATCGTTTAATGGAAAAGGAATTACACAATATATGAGAATATGGCACAATGTACTGTGGCACTAGGTGATGTCCTTGGTTATGCTGAAGAGGATTTTTGTAGGGGGAAAAATGATGCAATTTCAACTTTATATCGTATTTGGAACGGACATGCAGAAACTGTAGCTGCGTGAAAAAGCAAAGCAAATTAGATTACATACTCTTTTGATGCATCTGTGTAGATGTTGAACACCTATGAAAGCACAGAAGTTATCCTACAAAGACCTCAATTACTGTATACTGAAAGTTAAGGCTTTGAAGGGAATTTAATTATTAAGTTAGAAATAGTTGTATCTGATATTCTGTTTGAGACACCTTTTTTCGTGCTTAAAAAGTCTTGTGATGGAAAAGTGACTAAAAACCTCATGGCAAAGAATTCGTGGCTGATAACAAAATGTGTAGCATATAACATCCTTGATCTCAAAGGTATAAAACTTGCTAGAAAAGGATCTTCAAAACTTGATGTCAAACCCCAGAGCACTCTTGGCTTGACCTAGAGATTGGGGGTTTTTTCTCTACTTTGCTGCCCTGCTTAGAAAAAATGATTCCTTCTGGGAGGTGTATACTGGAGAAACCCCAAAACAAAACACCATGCCTAGAACCTCTGGTTGCTTCTTCACTGCTATTGTCAGACTTCTTTTGTTGGTGGTGTTCTTTAGCAGCTGTGTATAGCATAAAATTGGTCAAGTTGAATATCTCTGCTGTGATAAAAGAACCTTTAATTCTTTCTTATTCTTCTTTACTTTCCTCAGAGGAAGAAATATCTATTGCATACTCTAACTAGCTGTGCCAAAGCATCTCTGTGTTTCCAGTTTGGGATCCTTCCACTGCAGTTACAGGGCAAGTGTTGCATTCCAAAGGAGCTCAGTTCAGTTGCCTGAACAACAGCCATCTAGAGCTGTTTGAGCGCCTTAGGGTTTCTGGCAGATCCTGCAGTATCAGCAGATGTGACACAGAGTCCACCAGGGGCCCATAACCTACGGAGTGGCAGCTGGGATGGAGTGGGGTAAATTTGGGTATTTCAGGGGGCCTCAGGCTCCTGTGCTTAGAGAGCAGAATTGGACCCAGCGTATCCTGGTGTATTCAAGTGTGCAGGTGTGAAAGTGAGCACCAGACACATGGATAAGGCTTAAACTTTTATCAGTATCCTCACCTTGTAATTGCCACAGTCAAGAAGTCTCGCTGTCCTTCGCTGCCTGAGTAATGAACAGTGGAGAGCAAACAGGGTCATTTGTGGGGCAGTTTTGCTATGGAAGAAAGAGGGAAGAAGAAAAGGGGGGTTGAGCCCTGGAAAACAAACAAGCTTGTTGAATTTCTGCCTTGTGTGGTGGGTGGGTGTTGTTTAGGAGTGGCTGTGAGCTTCAGGGAAGGTGCTGAGCCACTGCGAACTGTGCTGGGTGGATGCTCCTTAGGGGTGCAAGCAGGCCTGCAAAGTAGTCCAAAGGGAGTGCTTTAATTAAAGGGGGGAAACTATATTTCTACAAGCGTTCAAAACCAAGCAGAGCTTCCTGCTCCAGGTGCAAGAAGGCAGCCAAAAAAGAGTGGTGGCTCCCCACTAATTTTCATAGGCTGCGCTATGGTTGATCACCTCCTGAAGCAGCTTTTGTCAGTATGGGGAGGCCACGGCCCTGGGAAAGCAGTTTTCTTCTCCGAAGTCTGGGCTGGAGCAGCTGGGAGTGATGGGGAGCTTCCTAACTGAGGTGTAACCCCATAGAAAAGACCAGCCTTCTGGCTATTGTCACTACGTGCTCCTGTACGAAGGGTGCTTTTGTGACCCAGCCCACCTCCAAGGCTAGGAAGAGGCAGGTGATGGAAAGACAGACTCTAATATTAGGAAAAATGGCAATTGGATCTGTAATGTCTGAGTGAGCCACATCATAACCTGCATGCTGTTCACAAATGCAAGGGAGCTCTTGAGAGGCTTGAATTTTTCACCTGGGGGTACTGGGAGAAGCTAGTGGTTGTGGTCCCAGTTGGTACCAATAAAGGAATGATCTGGGGGCTATCTTCAGGTTGGGAGCCAGGAGACTGGTATCCTAGACCTCTGTAGTAGTAGTGTCTGAAATAATGCTGTGGGCATGAACAGAGCTTAGAAGCCAGGCAAAGAGCCAATGTCCCAATGTACAGAGGAGTTGATGGGGCAGAAAGGTAGGATTAAAGCATCTTCGGGAAACAAGGAAGCTTCTGGAACAAGAGCGATCTTTATAGGCTCTTTAAATGAGGCCAGGCTATGCACCTCTGAAAAGACTAAGAGGGAAATAAAAAGCCCAGTTGTAATAAACAAAGAAAATGAGACTGCGTGTGGCCCCCCTTGGCCAGCAATGCTGAGCAATGGAGCTAGCACAAAACATACCCATGCTGTACAGCAGTGCTTGGTGTTTAAAAAACAGGATGGCGGAATGAGAATTCCTGGGCTTAAATGGCAACCCTGATGGAGCAGTTGTCCCAGGGACACGGTGGGAGGAGGATAATCAGTAGGATATGGTGTTGCCAGGCTACCAACCTTGCAGGATGAGAAAGCAGGACATATTGGCGGGGGAGTGACGTGGTATTTGAAGGATAATATGAAGTGTAATGGCATAAAAATGTTCCAAGGAAAAGGTGTGCAGTGGAATCCCTAATAAGAAGGTACTGTGGTAGGGTCATACTAACAACCCCCTGCTTGGGAAGGGACCTGACCATCATGACATGACCAGGAGATGTCATGTGAGATGAGAGGAGCTGCAATTGTAAAGCAGTAAGTCAGCAGTTGTAATGTCCCTCTATATACTGGATGGATGTCCTGCTAGGATGAAGTGTATAGATGAAAATTTATTATATGCTCTGTGACTGCTTCCTAGAATGATCTGCAAGAGAAGATGTTGATCTATGTTTGGTCCCAAGTGGTGCATTAGACCTACTTCTAGGGGTAGCTGTGAAAGACCTGCTCTGTAACAGCTGTCTCAACATGATTAGATTTCAGCAAAAGCAAGCCAAATGAATTGAGAACATGAATATTCAATTTCAAGAGAGGAAACTCTGTGAAAATGAGGCAATTTGTCAAAAAAAGAAAATAACCTTGAAAACTGTAGTCTAGGAAGTGAGAAATCTGGAGGCTTCTCAAAGTTACTGTATTAGAGGTTTAGATAAATTTTGCATTGCAATTAAGAAGAAAACATAAATCCGGTTAAATCCGTTCAAGGCTTAATAGAAAAGTTGAGGCTATTACAAAGAGAGGATCAGTATTAAGAAATGAGAAAATCACCCAAATAAAGAAACCCATAGATTTTGACAGGTAAATGGGCAATTAGGAAGACTAGAAAAAAGGTCTAGAACTTGAAGAGAGCCTTGCAAAGGATGCTTGAGCTCCCAGTGAAGAGTTCTTTGAACACCTAAGATTTGAGAAGCCAGACACAGAATTGGTGAGACCACTTGCTTGCCGAAGGTGAAAGGTATTCTCAGTGCATTTGTGGGGGTCTTTGCTGCTGGAGAAATTCCTATACCCAGCAGTTTCTCCACAGCAGGCAAGTCCTAGGAGCCAGATCAGATTTGACCAAGAAGGTAAGTTAAGTCCCTGAGGCTAGATGGCATCGAGCCTGGGCTTTGCAAGAGTCTCTCAGGTGAAGTTACTGAACTTCTGCCTGTGCAACACTTTCTTATAAGCAGCCTCTGTCTCAGCAGATTCATGGATTGCCCATGTAATTCCTACCTATGAAATGGGTCTGGAGAGGATCCAGGGATGTACAGAGCAGTGAGTTGGGTTTCCACCCTTGTCCAGTTAGTGTAAGAAAGAACAAAATCACTGAAAGTGCAGATACACACAGCTGGCTTGGAAAGTCTCCATCGCTGCAGTAAGATCCTACCTTGCTCTTCTGCTCAAGTTTTATACATGCATCAAACCAGAACAGAGAGCAATTTAGATGATGATGGTCATGAAACAATGCCGTCCTCGGAACTCTGGAAGAGAAGAAGACATAACAGGACAGTCAGTGTATTGGACAAATGGAAAATTACAAGTGTGATACTGGTAACTGAAAAAGGGGGAAGCAGGAGAACTATTTTTAAACAGTCACTTCAGTTCTCTGAAATTTCTGAAACAAATAGCTATGCATTATTTTGTAGGCACCCTTAATATAACAAGAAAGTAAGTAGTATCCTTTATGAATTTGTCAAGCAAAAAGTGTGTTAAGCCAGTCAGAATTATTTTTACAAAAGGGTAACAAGTCTTACACATAGGAAAAAATCAGCAGGAGCTGACATTTGACATTTTTTTTTCCACGTCCTTATAAGTAAGCTATAAAAAAAAGGGCAAAATGAAATCGTAGTGTAGGATCAGAACTTACTGAGTACACATTTTCACAGGTGGTGTCAAAGGTTTGTAGTCAGAGTGAAAGGGCAGATCAAGCAGGGGTTTGGGTAGTAGATATTGGGGTTTTTTGTTGTGGGTTTGTTTTGTTCGATTTTCTTTTTTTTGTTGATTTTTTTTTTTGTTTGTTTTGTTTGTGGGTTTTTTTGGTGTGTGTTTTTTTTGTTTGTTTTTCCTTTTAGGATCCAAAAGAACTTTGATAAATTGAATAAATTGCTGGGAAATGGAAGAAGACAGTTCAACAGAAACAAGTGCAAGGTACTACCCAGAGGTAGTCGGTAAGTCAATATTTGCCCTGAGGCAGGCAGTCACTCAGCACCTGCAACAGCTGACGCAGGTGTGAGAGGGAGGCAAGTGCATAAGAGAGGGGCTGGGGGCTGCAGGGGAGCAGAGATTGAACAGGATCATTAGATCCATGTGAAGAAGGCCAATCTTGCAGCTGCTGGGAAGGAGATAATGAAATTCCAGGAACTGGGCAGACACCTTCTGCTTTTTCTGAATAGGTCAGGCTGGGGCTAGAGCTTTGCACCTCATTTTGGGAGGTAAGCTTAAAGAAAAATGAGGACTGCCTGGGAGAATGAATGTGAAGAAACTGTGAGAATGATTAGAGGCTAGAAAACATTACCTACTGGAATGAAAGAATGAGGTCGGTTAATCTGAAGCAGGGGGTGGAGGGGAATAAGGGAACAGTCTTTGAACATGTGAAAAATTTTTGGAAGAGGGAGGAGAATACAGTATTTCCATAGTTATGGTAGCTGGGGCAAGAGGTAGTGGTTTTGACTCTACTGGAAGTACAGCAGGGATGATTCAAAATTAGACATTGGGAAAATATCTCTAAAATAAATGTAACACAGAACTGGAATAGATTTCAGGGTGGCAATGTTGGTGATGCTTCACCACTGGAATTGTTTAGGACAGGTTATCCAAATCTGTCCTGGAAAAGATAGAGATACAAGGTGATTCTGTTGTGGGACAAAATCATTCTGAGACTTCATTTTCTTCCTATCCTATGTTGTTCTGGTTTAGCATTTTAAAATTCAGAACCTTTTATGAACTGCTTTTCCTTCTGTGCTCTACTTTGTGTTCTCTTTGTGATTCTTTTTCTGCATAGTGCTGCTGATACTTTTTTGCTTATTTGTTTCACCCAATTCAAAATCTCAGAAATTGTTTGCACAACACTGTTATTGCTAGTCTGCAAAACCAATCTGATACTGGATGCAATAATCACTGAGAAGCAAAATTACTTTGATGAAAAGCTCAGCAGGTAGTTAAGGAATTAGGAATACCTTTCAGTGTTTGTTTCCTGAGTACCCCTTGGCTTTTTTAGGATGCTTCCCTTCATGTATTTTTTTCTTCATCTCTTCTACCTACTCCTGTTGTATTATGTTCTGCAAAGCTGGTAAGTTTATTAGCAATGCCTTTCTCGTTTCCGTTCTGGAAACATGTTGCTTCCCTCAGTGTTGCCCAGGCTAAATAACAGAGGAACCCATCTACTCTACCTGTCTCTCTTATTAGGAGTAGGCAGAACAGTTAGTCAACATGTTTCTGTCTTCTGTGGGTGAGTACTGGGCTTTCCACAGGCTTCCTGTCATGAGATAGTGTGGTGAACCATCTATAGCTCGTTCCATCAGCATAACCTGGAAGTTTTGCCTAAAAAAAATTTCTTCCAAATCTGTTCAGCCATTTGGTTCTGCTTATGAAAAAAGTTTTCAGCTGTGAAATGCAAGGAACTTGTGTCAGAGCCACCTGTTTAAAGCAGACTATCAAAAAGCCCTAGGGGAGGGTGTCTCACCACTCAGATGAGGTGTTTCCAATTAAAGGATGAAATACAAATGGGACTGCCCATGAACAGAAAACACAGGCTGTCTGTACCCTGCAACAGCCTACAACAGGCACCAAAAATTCATCCACACCTCAACCACTGCAGCTATCTGCCTAGATGGCTTGTGCAGGTGTTGCAGAGAGTGGGTGAGAAGATCTGACATACTGACATCTCTGGTCACCTTGGCAGCCCTGGGGATGGGCAACTGCAGCTGCACCTCTGTGCCGATGAAGACTATAGAAGACAAAATAAGTCTGCTGAAGGACAGATGAAGAGATTATAGTCCTAAAATGTTTGCTTTGCCCTTCTGTTGGGGTTTTGTGCCTCTGGAATCAAGCAGAATATCCTTATGGGATTTGGCATCACTTGTTTGTGAGAATAAGTGAAGGTTAAGTCACTCATGTTCTCTGCAGCCTCTAGCACAGGGGTGGCAGCTCCAGGGTGTAGGACCAGCTGGGCATAATACAGCCAGAAGCAATTTTTGAACTGCTGAAGGCCACGAAAAATCTTGCCTTTCTCCTGAACGTTAAATTCACCGAAGTTGCCTGGTCACCAGTAAATCCCACTGAGGCCATTGCAGGAACCTTTGCCCATTGTTTTGGAGCATCTGGTCAGACTTGCCACAATTGTCCTGGTAAGGCAGCTTTTTGTAAAGGTGCATGTGTGCCGGAAAGGGCTTTTATGCTCTGCTTGGTCCATTTGCACATAAGCAAGCCCACAAAAGATTCAGCAGAGTGGCTTTGAATGGAGAAAGAGCTCTGACGTATGTGGTTGCATCTGTTTAGTCTTCATGCTGCAGTGATAACGTTCATCAGGGAGTGGGAACAAGCTCAGCAGATGCTGTTGTCTTGGAGAGAACATTAACATTGATGCCTTCCTTATTGCTACTTTTGATCAACGATTTCAGCCATAAAGGAGGAATCAGTTCTTACATATAAAGATTCTGCTGTAGAGAGAATTATGAAAGATAGATAACAGACCTTGCTGGATAGTGACCTTTAGTTTCATTAATAAATGCAAATCAATGGCATTCCTTATCCAAAAGCAAACTAACAGATTGGTACCAAAGGAAAGGACTCATATCCTTGCACCCCTGGGCATGCAGAAAACAGGTTGCAGAGAGAACATGAGCACTCAGATTGCTGCTGGTGGGAACTGGGAGCCATGGTGTGGGGCCAGGATGAGGTGAGCATGTTGGTTGTTCTGGCAAGATGGGAGCACAGAGGCCAAATTAGTTTAATCTCTTGTGGAAATAGGAGAATTTTTGAGCACCTCTTTTCCATGAGTCTGCTCTTCTGACTGTGTCTGGCTCTGGGAAGGAGGGTGGGAGGAGGATGGCTGTCAGAGGCAGCATAGATTAAATTACAGCAAGTTGGGCTAGGGAAGTAGCATTTGATGTTAATTCTGAGACTGAAATTCTTACGGAGATCACAGCTGGCATCAAAATGTCTGAGCTTGGGGAAATGAGAATTATTTCTGTATTGCTTAGCTCTTAGTGACAGGGAGTTTACTTTCTTACATCCTAAAAATAGAAAAGACTCCCCCCCGCCTCCACTTCAAATAACATCATTTTAGCATAACATTTCCTTCCACACAACCCTATTTCTCAATGAACAGGTCTTCTTTTATAGATGGTATTTTAAGTTTACCGTACAAGCAGCATGTCAAGGCATTTTCTGCTTTGGCATTCATTATTCAATATGATTTAAATTGCTTGAGAAACCACTCTGTGAGCTCCATAGCACTGAAGCCTCCTGCTTCTTTCTCACTTTTTTTTTTTTTTTAATAAGAGGGAAATTACCCCAGGTCATTCATGTGTTATAACAAGATGTTCATTCAATGATTTCAGGCAAGCAAGTGTCCCCATTCTGTGCTTTTGCTTTGATTAGCACCCATTACAATACTTCTGTGCATGAATGCAATTATATCTTTCTCTAGCCCTTGGGAGTCTAATACTGTTCTGACAGTGTTGTAAGAAAGAAATGGACCTTTTCTTTCAGCGTGTGCATTGAACTAGATGGCAGTGATTTATAGCATGCCTTAGAAAAAGCCAGAAGTCGGGGAACTCTGTGGATCGCATTCATAAAACCGCTGGACTGGCACTTTGCAATGCTGCCTTCTGGATGATCCATTGCAATTCCAGGTGTAATCCCTCCTGCTACTGATGCCATCCTGTGTGGTTTAAAGCAGATCTGTTCCTATGCAAGGCTTGCTTCTGTCTGTGTTAGAAAGGAACCAGGTGTCAGGGTTAAGATTTCAATCTCAAGAGAGAAGGGGGCTGGTGGAGGGTTTGGGGCTCAGCCTGTGCTGTAAGGCAGAGCTCTGTGGCAAGCAGCAGAACACTGCTGGGATCCCAGAGGGATGAGGAGGGACTGCATGTGTGTGTGTGTGGATGTGTAGGAAACAGGCACAGACAGTGATTTTGTATGAGAACTGATGCATATTCAGAACTTGCCGTACATTGACCTTGAGATGTGCATAAGACTCTGAAGGCTTTTTCTTCAGAAGAGATAACACAGACAAGTAAAGGAACAGTGTAAGTTCCTATATCTTACGTGTTTCTGTATTAAATTTGGTGCTGCATTTTGCAACTGTGTTGTTGGCCTGTTCAGTACATTTTTCTTGATCACAAGAACAGTGCTTTAGACTTAAGTATCTGCACTGAAGTAATGCAAGATATATATTGAGTTGATGGCTGCTAAATAATTGAGGCTGTAGTTCCCTTCACAGTAAGTGTGAGTTATTCCAAATTCTGCAAGACTATCTATATGCTGGGCTTCAAGCTGAACTTAGTGCAGAGTGTGTTTGATAGACAATAATAGTATTAGATAAATTAAATGCTAGCAATAGGCTGTCAGCTTAATTATAGAAGCTGGCCAGTCTTAAAAGAAATGGTGAATTATTCTGGAGAGAAGTGTCTGTGTGATAACCTTTCCTGACTTCTTGCGGTTCTTGAAATCAGTGTTGCAAGTCAGGAAAATGCTTGTGACAGAGCCCTGCTCAGATGCCTGATTTATATGTTCCTATTAGCATTTTCTGTTTTGACATGTGGAACAACCATTGACTGAAGCCAGGGGAGGTGCTCCACAACTGCTGTGCCATAGGTCTCTGGCACGGCACTCGGAGATGCTCTGCTGTTTGGTTTATTTGGTTGTTAAATTTCTCTTTTCTTTTTAATCAGTCAGTCCATATCAGATGCTCTGTGTGTGACCGTGGGGCTTAAGTGGAAAAGAAGTAAGATTTCCATGAAACTTCCTGGAGATGGCCTGTGCTCTCTGTGGGTACTTGAAAAATACACCCATTCAGAAGTGAGCAAGCAGTTGTTTCATGGACCTGTGCCCTGGGATTTACCAGCTCCTGCATTCAGCTGCATCCCAGTTAAATCCTCTATCTACTTCTGCACAATCCCTTCCCCTGACTGCTTCAAGGAGCGGAGATGGAAATCAGTTTTCCTGCAGGAATAACTAGGCTCTGTAGTGAAGGCCATCAAAAGCACTGAGTTTACTAATATGCCTGCTTTCCCAAACAGCTTTGAATGAGACCTGTCTTTGCCTCTTCTTGCCCATTAACATGAAAACATTGGGTTCCTGTGGCACTGGATTTCTCCCACCTTCACTAATGTTAGTTACTATGGGAATTGCTAATGGGAGAAAAATCAGTGTTTTCCCCAAATACAATATGTAATTTCAAATGTAACATTCATGTTATGCATTGAACATCTAGGCTCCTTAAGGATGGGTATATAAGTGAGTATTGTTGTGTGAACAGCTTGTAAGCGATATGTATGTGGAGTGTTGTTCTTGCCTTCTGTATATCTGGCTGGCATAATTAAAAAAAACTGTTCTAAAACTTCTGTTTCCACATACTGGGTGCCATATACTAGAGGGGTTTGTATATAAAAAAAAATCACATTTTACCTTAGATTCAATACTTGCAAAATGCTTACACAATTTAATTAGCCATGGCTGGCATTTTTAGGCTACACTAACAAACGCGGCTAAATTTCAAAGAGATTTGGGCAACTGAATAGCAGTCTTTTAAGAAAGTTTCTCCTATCATAAACAAAAATCTTTGAACAGAAATCAGCCCACTACTGTCCATTCATCCTCTTGAGTATTCTCAGACCTTATTCAATTATTTGTTTTGATCTGAAGCAAGGCAGGAGACAGATTCCCAACACATCCCTTCAGTGTGGTGTCAAGTGCTTCTATGTGGAGGATATTCACTGAATGACATCAGGCAATGTGAATTATATATAGTTGTTTGTTTGGGTTTTTTTGTTTGTTTGTTTGTTTTTTTAATAGAAGTTGCAGATGTTTGAAAGAGATTTCAAGAATGAAATTTCCAGTTTTGCTTGGTGCATAAGATTTTCTTCCTAGATGGTGGTTTCACTGTAGAGGGCAAGTTAAATAGTAAAGAAATTACTTGAATGAGTTTTCGGAACAGCCCAGCATGGAAGTTTTGGTGTTTGTCTGGGACTGGCAGTAACTCTCCTAAGGACTGGTGGCTTCCAGGTGGCCACTGTCGGGGTCAGCCTGTGTGATGTGCTGGAGTGGACATGGCTCTGCAGTTGGCCTCCTACAGACCTACATCATGCAGCCATGAAGCAAGGCTGGGTACTGCCCTCCATCCTTGGTGCCAGTTTTTTCAGGTTCAGGCACTGATTTTGAAATAAGGTACATGTTTAGTGTGTGCAGAGGTGAGTTGGGGAGGGAAAAAAAAGGACACATCTTGAAGTATCCCAGTTCATCCTTCAGCTTTCCTTTGGAATGCCTCAGATATGGTTTTCTGGTCTAAAATCAGCAAAAGCTACTTAGGTGGCTAAAAAAAATATCCCCCCAACATCTCTCAGAAAACACACACACACCAGAGAAAGGAGAGTGAAGGAATTTGTACAAAAAGCTTTCACCTCTACCCCTACAATACCTGTACTAAAAATTGTGATTTGGAGCTCTGTTCTTTTCCAGCCAAGCAGAAAATGTATGTAAGCTTTACCTGGGCAGTCCTATTTCAGTTCCACATAGAATTTTTTTCCAGCTGACCTTTCCCAAGTTGGCATTTATGTTTTGGCAGGCGTTTTATATGTCCTTGAATGCCTCACCTTTATCCTGTCTCCTGTCACTTGCATCACATGGAGATGGTTAAGCCAACATGGAGCACTTGTTTCAGACTAACCAGGAAGGAGAAGTTGGAAGTCACGCAAAAAGCTGTTACCCAGTTTGATGCTTGGTGAAGACAAGGCCCCACAAGCCAGACTGTGTGGGGAATGATGACTCATCAAGCTACAGCAGAGAGCAGTGCAGCCTGGAAGCCTGAACTCTTCACCACGGGGAGCAGGAGGCTGGAGGAGCCCAGGGATCTCCTGGGCAGGTGAAAGATAGCACCGCTCTGCCTCTGGCACAGTGAATATCCAACTGCTCCCTGAAAAACACAGCAAAGGGTATAGTTAGAGTCTTGTCCTCCTAGAAATCCCTGCGGTGACAGTTGTCTTCTGGGATGTAAAAGTCATGGGTTTGACTGTCCTTGTGTGTGGGAAGGAATCTGAGCTTTGCTGAAACCACCTATCTACAGGATCAAAGCAAAGAGGCTGCATTTTGAAAGGAGAGGAACAGTCAGTGTTCTGTTAAGGAAACATGGAGCAAAGGTTTGAGAAGTTGGTGTGACCTAAGCAGAGAGAAATTTGAAGGCCAGGAGAAGGGCAGGGTTTCCAGGCGGAAAACACCATTCTCGAACTGCCTGCTTTTTCAGGGGTCCCTGGCAGCTGAGACTGCAATGTTACCGCTGTGAGCAGGTTCACTGATGCAAGATGAAGTGTCCTCCTCAGCTATACCCTGGGGTTTACATAGGGCCTCTCAGTGTTTTGAAGACTGCAATGAGATTCAGACCTTTAGGCATAAAAACCTGCTCCATTCATGCAGAGTGAGTGTAGCCCAGATGCTCTCATTTTCTACTAATAAAAAGAAATCTGACTTTTATGATAGCTAACCCAAATCATCCTTACGTTGTACATAAGCAGTTCCCCTTCTCCAGTCCTTTGGTGAGTGTTTCCAACCACAGTTCAGCATCAGGAATTTTCACATCCGAAGAAAGTCATTCTAATGCACTAAACTCTTGAATAAATATTTAATCTGCCCCTTTTATAGTAGGAGGAGAAAAGATGCTCTTGGTGGGGATTTTGCTAGTGTGGGTGAGGACAGAGTGTGTTCTGAGGCAAAAGTACTTTTATGACCTCAGCTTTGCCCAAATGTAGCTGGTTTGAAGTGCTCTTTCAAAAGAACTATGAGAGACGTTTGTGTGTTTTGTTGCTTTTACTTAATTGCACCTAATGCAGAAACTTTCTATTGCTTGCCTCTGTTATTGATATAGAGCTTCACTAAAGTTTTCTAAATGTGTTGTCTTTCATTTTTTATATAATAAGAATTAATTCTGATTGAATACTTTGCTTCACTGAACTGCAGATAAGATGAATCAGGAACTGCTGGCTAAGAAAGGGCTTTCACAATGTGTTTTAGACCTCTGTGTCCCTAAGTACTTGATCTATTGATGTTTTTTGTAATGCTGTTATCCTGCTGATCTAGTTGCAGGATTTTGCCTCATGCGGCAGAGTGCCTGCAGAAAAAAAAATGAGGAAGGAGTAGTGGCAACCCAGTTCTTCTCACATGTGTGCACATGGTATGTCCTGAATGCCCTGCAAGTCATTTTGGTGGGCAGTGTTCAAGCTGGGTCTGGTTTCGAAGTTTGTTACTCCTGGTGATGTCCACGAGAAGAATGCAGCAAGACAGAGTGGATGGTATGCTCTGTGTTTGAACCATAGAATGTCCTAAGTTGGAAGGGACCCTCAAGGATCATCGAGTCCAACTCCTGCCTCTGCATAGGACAACCCCACAGTTCACACCATGTGTCTGAGGTCATTGTCCAGTCTCTTCTTGAACATTGTCAGGCTTGGGGCCGTGACACCTCCCTACCTACCTCTAGTGCTCCACTGGAGCTCCCTTCGTGTGAAGAAGAGTGAGGGAGAAAAGAAACTTTAACAGTCCTCTTTAAAAAATGTGGTGGCTAACCCTCAAGATCCTAGTGCTGGAACTGCTTTTGTCTTCTTCCAAATGCTTTCTCAAAGCATGAGCTTAATATTCACTTGGAGGGAACCCAGAGATATTTTTAACTGGAAGAGACCAGGCTACAGAGAAGGGGCATTTAGCCCAGGACTATGAGCACTTAGTGCTACTTCTGAGCTCCAGTCTCCCTGAAGGGAACAAAAGGCACATTATCTGCCTTGTGCTTGTCCCATTGCAGCCACATAGTACCAGCAACAACCCCATTACTTCCTAGAGTTCTATATACTCTTTGAATATTTCTCCAAAGCGGAGACCTACAGAGCCGGATTCCAAGCAACGTACCATTTCTTATTAGATATACACTCACATGGATAATTTATTTTTCAGGCACTCTTATTATATGCTATTCTTCATGAAACAAATGACAGAAAAACCAAAATGTTAACTGCTAGCATGATATGCAAAATTTGTACAAATAATAACTGTTTTGGTCTTAACAGAAATCTGGCCTCATTTCACAGGCAGGGGCTATACTGAGTCTGACCCCACGATGCAACCTATGTGGAAAATTACATGACTGGCACAAGTAAGATCCTGTCCAGGTTCATGGCTATCTTGCAATTGATGCCAGCAGGGACAAAGTTGTGGGGCTGAGACGTAGCTTTCAGTGTTTGTTAAAACTGATTGTTATTTTTTTTGCCAGATATAAAATGCAGTTGATACCTACCACAATGCCTTCAACAAGTTTTCACAGCTGGCATGTGAGTACACGTGTATCAGTCCTTTCTGGTAAGTCTGGCTGGCTGCCCAAATCGCTGAATACAGCTACAGCCCTGTTTGAATTTGAACACACGTCTTAACTCCTCTGAGATGCTGCTAAATAAGTCATGAGCAATTGCAACAGTAAAACTGGTATTTATCCACCCTCTTGAACGCAAGGCTTGGAGTTCTTCAAGGCTTCCCAGCACGCTTCTTTTGAGTTTTCCGTGGGGCTTCTTGGTGAAATGTTTTTGGAGAAGGCAGAAAACCGTGACACAGTGGAACTCTGAGGTAATGCTGTGGGAGACAAGTACCTTCACAAAGCATTCTATAGTATTAGCACTGCTTTGGTTGTAAAGCTGCACTTCATTGTTGTTTTTTGTTTTGTTTTCACTGCTGTGATAAATGGACATTATCTGGGCTTGAGGTAGATGGTAAACAAATGAGGCCTATCAGGAGTCATTGGCCTGCCTAACCTTCCCTTCAGCAGCAGTTGGCTGGGACACCCAGTTTTAATGGGTCAGGATGCGGGAAGAATAATATGAACTGCTTGACTGGCCTCTGCATTCTAGATAGAAATACCTGCAACTAAAATCAGAGGGTGAGACTCACTAGGATAAGCTTCTCTCATTGATATTATTTTTGCATGTAATGGCTTGCCCTATTCCAGAGAATATGGACATATCGTAGCACAAAACCAGATCTTTGTGATTATATTTCAGAGTTGATGCTTGGCAGTATATGTGTTCCCTTCTGATCTAGACAGTAGACTTTGTAATTAAACAGAGAACTGAACAAGCTTTTCTTCTAAGTGGGGCATTTTTAGCTAGAGCAAGAAAATGTATCTATCTCTCTTCTTCCTGGCTATCTAGTGTGGCTGGCTGTTTTCAAGCAACTTGAAACAGCTGAAAATTACTGAACCTACTTAAGGACATTTTGCTCTTTTGTCAAATCTGGTTGAATGTGGTTTGTGGGTTTCAGAAACCCCTAGCACATACACACTCACAGACAGAGTGTGATTGCACTAGCCAGGTTTTCACAGAAATGGTGGTCTAAGAAGGTCAGTCTGTTTAGTCCTGAGGTCAAACGTCACAGACTAGAAAACGGGCCTCTGTTCTTGATTTAGTTCTAAATGAAAAATATTTGTTTCTAACTTCTAATAATTCCTAGCACTACAGTGTTTCCTTACTTTATTTAAGCATTTCTGCAATTAGAAGAAAATGAATAATGCAAAAATGAATTTGCAAATTAATGGGCTGACTTTATTATGGTGCTAAAACTGAGGCTGCATTTTGAATTATTCATGTATACCTGAATGAACGCTAACTTTTCTTGAAATGTTTGTGAAGTCCAGAGATCCAGAGGTTCTTTCCTCACCAAAAAAAGTCTTGTCTGATAGTAAAAAATAACAGCAGCAAAATCTCATGAGAATAACAAAGAAACCCAGATGAAATAGGTTATATGAGTCACAGTCATTAAATACGTAGAAACACAATGATCTGTTTTAAATACAAACTACGTTTGAAGGAAAAACATAGTCTAAATATTATACCAATCAGCATGAATGTTAACCTTTATAGAAAGGAAACATTGTTAGACGGTGTCATGAGTTATTTGTTCAGAAACTTGTTAGGATATCTTAAAGAAGATTAAGCTTATTTTATAAAAGGGCAAAAACCATATTCCTGGCTTAAGCACCTGGGGATTTGCGATTGAGAAATTTGAAGTAGGTTATGTCTTACTTGATGAACAGTCTCCATGCTGAAAAAGCATTTGCCTGAAGAGAGCAGCTGATATGAAGTGTGACAATTTTCAGGAAATTAGGGATTGTTTGGGAATAACTAGGGAATAGAAAGGAATACCATATGCCCAGACTATGTTATAACAGCGCAACTAGTTGTACGTAACAGCCACATTTGGGATTCAAGTGTCCTGTGGACATCTGCTCAGTACTCAACTTCTGCAGATCTTCGCACTGTTGTCTTTGGCTGGATGCTCCACAATCATGGCAAGACCTAACAGAGGTGACGTATTGAGCCTTTTGTCCTTCAAATTAGGAAATTGGAAAATATTTAGCACCACAGGAACGTAACACATGAACATAGACTTACTGACATACCATCTTTATGTTTAAATATACCAGGTACATCCTGTTAATTAGTCATCAGCTGATCCAGAGGCCTCTACCTGAGGTGTAACTCTTGCTAGTGCTTTGTTTCAGGGTCCTGGAACTGAGTGACATGGTGATATTATCTCTGTGAACTGCTGGAGGGGGCGAAAGGCCTAGAAGTTTCTCTGGTTTTGCTTTGCATGTGTGTGGGGAATTCTCAAGTTTATATGTGGAGAGGAAAGTGAGATAAAGTCCTATTCTCTTCCAAATCACCCTTTAGGTTGGTTGGTTTTTAAGGTCAGATCAGCCTTACGGTCCTTTGGGTAACCTCTGAGCACGTTGGGCTTATTCAAACCAGCTTCCTGAGAGGCTGAAAACCCAAAACTTACTATGAGTTTCCTTTCCAGTAAGTGTCCACACCTTCATCTCATGTAATCCCTTCCTCTAGGGCAAAGTGATTTGCAGCTGCTACTGCAGATAATTTTGACCCAGAAGCACTTTCACACTGACTTGACACTGGGATAAAGAGCATAGATTACTTTCTGGGTGCAGGCAAAAAACATACTTCACCCAAGCCTCTTTCTTCACATTGATAATGGGAAAGGATAAAGAAGGGGTGTGGGGTTAAATGTTCTACTTTCAGTTTCTAATGTTTAAATACATCTTTTAAATCAGTAAATGTACTATTTCATCAGTTGCCTATACAGTTGTAGCACCCCAGGCTTCTGTCAGTGCTGAAGTTCAGTCTGCCAGGTGCTGGGCAGTGGATGCCAAATTGTTTATAGCCAAATGAAACCAAGATACTATGAATGGACAGAGCAAACTACTGGAAAGAAAGGAGGAGCATGAATGGAAAAAGTAGCCATGGGAACAGATGTATGCCTGCTGGCCAGAAGCAAAGGTAACTAAGTGGTTTTAAATGATCTGTAGTACTTGCATACAAATATTACTTCTCAAACGTCCTTTATTCACTTTCTCTCTGGATGTCAGCATGTGGCATGTTGGATGGACACTCAAGTGGAATTTTGTATAAAGAGATGTAGAGGGAGTTAAATGTTATAATTTGGCTGTTCCTGGGAGACTTTTCATGTCTGTTTTCACAAATACTTATCAAGAGAAGAGTGTTTTCAAAGTAGAGAGAACTTGGTTGAAGCCGAGTTCTTGCGTTGTCAACATTGTGGGGTTTTGAGCAGCAGCTGTTGGTTGTATTTAAGACTGGAAGGAGGGGAGAGGAGCAGTGTTAGCTCTGGACTGGGAACTGCTGAGAAAAGCAGTAATTTCTAAATCTTTTTCTAAAATGTGATGGCTTTGCATTAGAGACACTAACTCTTTCTGAAACGTCTGTGTGCCTTTTTTCCCTTTTATAATACTAACCCATTTCTGAGACACTGGGCACAGCCCCTTCTCTCTCTCTCTCTCTCTCTCTCTCCTGTGATATTTGTCAGTGCTTTCACAGCCTTTGGCAGCTTCCCAGCCAGAGCAGATTCCCTGCCAACAGAATCTCCTCATGGCTCGTTTTGTAAAGGGCTGATTGCATTGATGGATGATAAGGCTAAGGAGAATGACTGAACGAGTGAAATTTTTTTTTTTAAGGAAAAAAAAACCCTCTTCCTTGCTTCTGAAAGACACATTGTAAATAGAGTCAGTCCAAACTTTTCAAGTTTTTCTCATGAGGAAGCCTGTCAGGAGTGAAAGCTCTTCCTGTGGTGCTTTGTGTGTGATACTGGGGGTGGAAGGTAGAAATTTTAAAGCAGAAAAGGTTAAGAAATGAAAAGAATAGCAAATTAAAATCTCAGGCTAAGAAAGAAAAATACAGTGAGTAGAGAGAAGAGGAAAACAATCAGTGAAGGGAGAAGACTGGAATAAAGAAGGAAAGGAGCCAGAAACAAGATATGGAGCAAGAGAAACAAAAATGGGCTGATAGTGGAAGAGAAGCTGAAGAGAAGTGCTGGAGGAAAGCAAGGTTGGTAGATATGGGACATATGCACCCCTGTGTGCCCACTTGGTAGAGGAAGAGGGAAGAACTGAAACAAATTGAAAAAATCATCAGAAAAGATAACAAATATTAAAATTAGGCAATAAATCGTCAGTCCAATATTAAATGAAACATCAGATGAGACATCAAAACAACTAGCAAAGGGCTAACTCCCTTCTTCCTACATCTGCCACTCCTGAAAAATTTGCTTACAGCAATAACTCATGGACATCTCCACAGCACCCATCTTTCCCTGCCAAATTTTCCATGAGTTCCTGCAAGATGGTTTGATGCTCCTCATTACTACTAGAGCTGGCTAGGCAGCAACTGTTAGTTTCAAGGCTACTTTTGAAACCTGTTTTCACACTGTATTGATTTGGAAACAAAATGTTTTGACTGTATTTGAAAATACATAGTTTTCCTGATTGCATCTGTGTTAATGACAAAATTCCAGCTCTTGGATGCAAGAGTGTTATTTATCCAGCCAGGGATGAAGGACACTCAGGTAGACTTATTCGAGAGAACCTGGACTGTTTACTATTTGCTGACCTCCCTTCTCTCAGCTCTAGAACAGAGCTGGTACCTCTCAACATTGAATTTAATATTGATGTTTAGCTCTGTGCAGATATCTGGTTGAGCCTGAAAGGCCACAATTATGTCCATCCTGCAAAGATTTGCCTTGGTGCTCACAATTATTGCAGACAAAGAAGGAAATACACATTTTGAATCAGTCAGTTAGCAACTAGTTAAGCTTTGCTTACCTTATACAGTTATGTTGTTAACTATTCATATCTTAAGAACTCCAGTGCAGTGTGAACATCTCCTGTGGACTGTTATTCACATCCACTGGCTGTACAGGATAGAAACATAAAATGACTTGTTCCCTCAGTGTACAAATGATCTTTCAGTAGCATCAGTATGTCACCTCACCTCCTTGTTCATTCCGACAAAACCACCCATATGACTGCGATTACTCAGGAGACTGCAAATGGTAACTTAAAGGAAAGGCCTCTACAGTTGTCTAGGCAGGAGCAAATCTGTCCTGTGTGCTTGTGTAAAGCCCCCTTGTGTCCCAGTCTAGACCAGCTCATCACAAGCCCTGCATTCACAGTTCCTTTTCCAGAAGCAATGTACAGCATATTAATGGTTACTTTGTTAACTTTGTATTTTGTTTTGTTTTGTTTTTTCTTCTGTCCTGGTGGATGAGGACTGCAGGACTATCATTAATTAAGGGTAATTTAAAACACTAATTGAGGTAATTCTGCCTTCTGGATACCCTTCTCCTCTACATCTGTAGCTCTTTGCGGTGTTCCCACCCTATTCACATTTACTGCAATAACACAGACAAGAGCTCTCTAAAAAATGATGCATAGAGGCTCCTCTATTTCACAGTAAATTTTCTCCTTTTCTCTGATACTGCTTGTTGTGTTCTCTGTTTCCGGAGAGTCAGTGGCATTCCCTCTTTGCCTGCCGCAGGCTGTGCCATAGAGGTTGGTGCCGGCTCTGTCACCTCTCCACAGCCTGCAGGAATGGCTGTGGGCCCCGTTCACTGAAGGCTCTGCACCACCAGAGGGGAGCAATTTCGGGAGAGAGGGATGGGGACATGGATGCACACTAGGTGACTAGCCTGGAAAAGGAGGTTTCTACAAAAGAGAAAAACACAAGGTGGTTTCTTTCCTTCTCCATAACTAGCTTGAAGCAAACTCTGCTTTTAATGTACATTCTGACTTCTTGTGCTGAATCTGGGAAAAGCTCCCTCCTGACATCCCTGGTGTTTTTTTCTTGGGTACTGGTGACACTGTTGGTTACAGTGATTAGATAACGTGTTTATACCTCACCTTGGGATGACTCTTTAGATCTAGACAAGCTGACAAATCAGTTTCTTTAGGTTATAGACGTGACTTTTGAGGTTTAAGAGGCAGTTATCTGTGGAGCTGCCATTGAGGTTTTGTGGGACATAGGCACTGGCTTCTGGTGAAGGTGGTGGGTGCTCATGCTTCCACACGGGAGGGTAAGCATTCCAGCCTGTTGTCTCAGTTGCATATCCATGCAAATCCTTCCCATCACTGCCTGGGTACAGTAGGAATCGTCTCTTCTGGGATTATGTGGACTTCAGTTTCGAAACAGCTTGTTGTGACCATCTGGTCTGACCTCCTATACTTTGAGCTTGCTCCTATGGAGTAAACCAGAAGGTCAGGAAAATAATATAAATGAGTTTAAAAGAAGCCAAGAGTAAAAGTGAAATTAATTGCATTTTGCCTGTGCTTATTTTTTGGATCTTTGGTTCCTGTATCAATCAAAAAGAGATTAAACTTCCTCACTTGCTTAATACTTGGTTAAACGTTATACAGTCTATTGTCTCCACCTAAATGTGTTCCAGATTGCATGGTACTTCTACTAATAGAGCTCAAGTTAAGCAACAGTCTCTGGAGTAAGTCAGAAATCTCAGTAAAGTGGTCTTCAGCTGAAGTTTAGGTACACTGTCATCATGGCCTTAAAGGCATGTGGCTTGATTGCTTACAGCTTTGTGTGTTTGTTTCTATAAATGAGAAGACAGGGAGGATTATTGTATTTCCTCTTGCTCACCACAATCTAACCTTGTCTGAACTCAGCAGAAAGTATTCAAGTTTATGGAATAATAGCCTTAAATTCAGAATGCTAAACATTGGATGATTAGCTGAACAAAATCTCTAGAACTAGAGGGTGGGATCATTTACCAGATTTTCCTAGGAAATGAAGCTTGAACAGGTACTCTGTCTTTCTAGACTGCCTATCCCTCTCCCAGGGTGTAATTTTTGAGTCCATGGGTCACCTGAGCAAATCCAATGGAGGCATGGTGTTTCAAAAGACATGGAGTTCCAAGTTTTGTGAAGGTGGCCAGTCAGAAGAGAAGAATGAAGACGCTCTGTAGGAGCACAGCAGCTTCCCCATGCAAAGCATGGAGCTCAAGCCCCCTGCAGGAGATGTTGCCCTTGGTTCAGATGCCCAAGGGGAGCAGGATGAGGTGAGGGGACATGGAGACTGCCAGGAGAGTAAGGAAGGGCCCCAGGGAGACACTGTGATAGGGAGGTCACGGCCTGGAGGTGGTGCACTGGGACCAGAAGGTTGCTAGGGAAACCTCCAGCAGGAAACCAGCTTCATTAATCTTGTTGGGAATGTGACAACTTGTCAATGCTGTGTGAAGGGAGATGGGGACAGAATCTTTGTGCATTTATGTGCACAATTTTAACGTGTGTTTCAACACTCAGGAATGCAAAATAATACTTCAGTCCCACTCAGCCCCTTCTCCTGCTTCCTCAGACAGTGTGCCTGTGTCGTGCTGGCCTCATGGCTGCCACCAAAATTACCATCTGGTCTCAGGGGCCAGCCGGTCCCACAACCATGGCCTGGAACTGCCTCGGGATTTCTTTCTTTTTTTTTTTTTTTCTTTGGGGGCAGAAAATGGGATGCTGCTGCTCAGCAGGAACAAGATGTCTTCCAATTACAGCCGCTCCAGCTGAAGCTCTGTCTGGTGCTGCTTTGTTTGTTATCATCTTCCCTGTGAAGGTTGTGAGAAGGAAACCAAAAATACCAAATGAGCTCTGCTTTAAGGGATAATCTCTATGGTATCTCTCCTTTTGCATCAGAAATGCGCAAATAGAAAATGTCAGCCTTCTTTTCTTTTTCTTTTCTTGCTGCAGTGTGGTTTCTCCCATGTCTGGCATACTGATTTGCTGGAGAATCCAGGCAGAAATTCAGCGGAAAAAAATCATTAAGTACAAGCTGGCCTTGCTCAGCAATCTCTTACAAGCAATCTCTTGGATGTCTTCGAGAGCTCCCTTGTCCTTATGTGTGCCACACAGTTCTTTCTCAGAGCATTTCTGCAACCTTGAGACAGCATGTCATGGTGCCAGGATTTTCTGGTTGTAAGGCATTTTTTTGTTTAGACTGAGTTTTATTGCTGCTGCCAAGCCTTAAAATCATCAGGAGAGTAGCCTAGAAGCTAAGTTAAAATTTTGGTTCTGTTCTTCTGTGTTTGTGCGTTTATTTCTCAACCTGGGAGATGTAGTCAAGCTTGCCTTTGCTATGAAAACAGCTATGAACTTTTTAAAAAATGTTTAGTTCAGACAGAATTATAAAGTGTTTGTGGAAGGAGCTGAAGAAAATGGCAGGTTTAACGCAAAACCCCATAGGTGAGTTAATCCATAAAGATGTTGAAAGCTCATTGTAGGATAGATTTCAGTGCTTTTAGAAGATAACACTGATGATGCAGAGCCTGACCCAAGGTTCCCCTAGCCCAGAGTGCTGTTCCTAATGATGTCCATGGGTGAAGACCTAGGGAAGAGTCTGAGCAAGAAAAATTCGTGTGATACGTGGTGCTCTCCCAGCCTTCACTTTTGTGAGCTCAGAGACTTCATGGCCAGATGTGGTCACTGGGGAACTCCCCCCTGTGAGAATATGTCTGTCCTTCCCTGGAAGCCACAGAAACTTATATCATCTGCAGTGCCCTTTGTCAAGGCGTTTCTGCTGCCCTTTTTTTTCATTGTTTTGAGCTTGGCTCCTCTGAGCTTCAGATGATACCTACCTCATGCTGGTACTGTTAGAGAAGCAAACAACCACTTTTTAGCTGCCCTCCCTTTGCCCAGTACAGGTTTTTCAGGCTTTTTTGTATACCCAGAAGTCACCTCTTGCACAGACTGCTCTGTCCTACCTCGCCGATTTGTTCCTTCTACAGCAGCTTTCTCTACCTTTCACCTTCTGTCCTGCCTTTCTCTGAACATTTGCCAGTTCCATTATAAACCCTTTCAGGGATTTTCTTGCTCAGTTGTGTATGATTCCTCTGCAATTCTTCACAGCTGGTGCTAGTCCTTACTACCCTGAATAACTCTGTATTCTTGATAAGCTTGTAAATACACTGAACAACACAGGTCCCAGCACAGACCACTCTTGAACTGTTGCTTACTCTTCATTGAAAAAATGCTGCTATTGTATGCCTGAGGACCTTCCATGGATGTTTGGCTTCTTCTCACCCTTTGGCAGATACTTTTGAAAATCAAGGCAGTCTGTGTCAACCAGATCACCCTTGTCCATAGATTTGTTGATCACTTTGCAGATCTCCAGGGAAAGGAAGACAGACCTTCTCATAAAAGCCATACTAACTCCTCTGGCATGATCGTCCCAAGTGGATTGTACTTCTCTAGATACCAGCTCAGTCTTCATCACAACTTGCCCTATTTGTCTTGGTTCAAAGATCAGGCTGCCTTTCCTATATCACTTCTGGTACCCTGAGGCTGAAGAGATGATCTCCAGGAGATCAGCACCCTGCCAGTGTCCTGGCCCCTTCTCTGACTGGTCTATGGGGACACACCACACTGTTCTCAAGTGAAAAACTGTGTGCTCAGGGGAAAGGCTTTTACAGGCCCATTGGGCAGCATCTTTTATCTTACAGCATAGCCAGGAAGCATAGGCTGGGTTTTCACATGGGAGGAGAGCTGTTCAGTCCCTATTGTGCTGCAGCTTAGTCTATCTCTGCCTTTCTACCCTACATGTGCTGTGTGTGTAGTGGTATTTTACTAGCTCACAGGGCCTGGGTTGGATAAATAGACTGAAAACAGTGAGGACCTTATTTACTACTGGAATTGGTGCCATAGTAGAGCCAAAAATAGGTGGGAGAGTGTACATACAGCTCCAGTGAAGCATTGCTAACCCTGTGTGATGGAGCAAGGGCTAATGTGCAGGGAATGTGTTGCGGGGAGGGATTTGGAAAGCCTTGACTGAACACAGCAGGGTCAGCCTCTCCTTATGCAAAAGGCGCCAGCTTCCCTTGTCAAAACATTGCCTGAGGCAGTGCTTTTTAAACAGGGTGATTTTTGTCTGACTCGAGCCCTTGTATGTGAATTTTTGAGCCCTGCTTAGGACCGTAAACCCATACCTTCAGACATGGCATCTCAGGAATGTTTTCTCCCATATAATTCCTTTGATTGTTGAGAAAGATGATAAAATTTTCAGGCAAAGAACTGTTCTCAATAGGGGATTTATTGCAATGATTTCTTCCCAACTTAGAGGGCAGCTACAAAGAGGGCAGGGGCTCTATTTTCACTAGAAGTCACATGGAGAAGACAAGTGACAGGAGATACAAGTTTTGCTGGATTTGAGATTCATTTTGATATGAAAAAGAATTGGGGGGGGGGGGGGAGGGGGTGTCTGTATTTTATAGTGAGAACAATCATTCACTGCAACAACCTCCTCAGGAATGTGATAGAGTCCCTGTTGCTGGAGATTTTCAAGATGCAATAGGATAAGGTGCTAAATAATCTTATTTAGGAGCCCTTTCCCTCAAAAGGCTGGATCAGATGTTCTTTTGAGGTCCCTTCCAACCTTGGCTCTTCTGAGTCTGTGTCAGTGATCAGAAGGAAGTTCTTAATGTTTTGGAGGTGTAAGTGAGATAGCAGAAAGTGCCAGGACTTGTGAAATGGACTGTCACAGAGGTGCAAGTCTGTACAGAGTACTCAAAACTGGCTGGAGTACAATTATTCCTTATGTTGAACTACTCCTTTAATTTCAACTTCCACATGGAAATTATTTTCAGCAAGTAGTGATTTGCAGAAAAAAAAAAGTTTTATATCATGGACTGTTTGAGGAACACCGAAGTGTGTGCTCCCACCTGCCGTGCGGCTTGTGTATTAGTCCAGCCACACTTAACAGAGGCATTTACATGAACAATTAACTATCACTTCCTGCAAATCAAATTACTCCGAATTAGAATTTAAAATGACTTTACAATTACTGAATCAGACTTGTTAGTGAGAGAGAGTGCAATGTTTTTACTGTGCCGCATTTAGAAAGGGGCAGAGGCTCTTAACTCTTTCAAGAGAGCAATTACTTCTGAAACATGTATTCTGAGAAGCACCAGTGTGTGCAGGGATCCTAACCTTTTTTGCTTTATGCTGCTGACTATAACTGGAGCTGGTGACACTGCTCTCACAAGTGAGATAAATTAATTTGCTTCTTAAACTTTATGGGTAGAAGAACATAAAATACCCATAAAATGTCTTATATTAGTGTCATATTTCAATGACAGTTGTATGGGCTCTGTACAGAGTTGTTTTCTTGTTTTTAAAGTATCCAGTGAGATTGTTTGGGGTTTTTCATGACAGGGTGTATAATTGCACATGCAACTGGGCATATAGCTGTAAATGAAAATGTCCTTATTATCACTTATAGAATCCATTTAAATTGCCAATGGGAATGTTCCACTTAAATTAGAGAATTGTATTTCCTAAAAATATTGTCTGAAAATTTTCAGACCCTGAATTTCCTCCTGTTTTGTGTCAAAGGGTGATCAGAGACATAATCTGTCTTTCTATCTGCTTGAAACACAACCAAATAATAAAAGAGATGATGCAAAAGAGAGGAAGCTAGGACATCATATTTTAAATTTATGCTATGGGGACTTTGACTGTTATTCCACATCAATGTGTTGAAGAAAATAAATGTTTTCCTGTTTTTTAGTTCCTGCAAACCGGATCTTACATGTAACTTAAATGATTTTCTGGCTATCTAGCATGCTCTTGCAGAGTCAGAACCTTATCATGAATGTCTGCTTGAAGAACACAGTGCCCTGTTAACCATTAACAGGAGTCAATGAGTCCTGATTGATTCAGCATCCAGGGAATATTTGATGTTAAAGATCATAAAATATTATGAGAACAGACATTAATTTTACTATCTGCTGCCTAGAAAAGCAATGGATTTAGTTAAAAGGAATAATAAAATAACAACTTGTTTTTCTGTCTTACATAAAAACATGATGACATTGTGTAGCTAATTTGAGCTGACAAGAGCAACGAAATGTAAGGCTAAGATTCCTGCTGCCTTAAATCTTGCTGTGGCTGGAGGTAATGCAATGCACTAAGCAATAATACTGTGGAAATAATGAGACCAATATAATTGCAAATAGGGGGGTGGGAAGAAGGAGAGTGTGACACATTTCTTGTCAGATTTATTGGCAGAATGTTAGAATAATGTTAGAATAATCCCTCCTGAAACCAACAGAGGTCCCTAAATTAACAGCGACAAGAGAATTTGCCTTAAGTTTGCCTCATCTCACCCTGAATGTCACCTTTAATTTACCCTATTAAGTTATGGGATGACTTTAATGGGGGACTGATGGCAGGAGAGGCATTTCATTAGTGCTGTCTTCCTTCTTTTGCTAGGAGGAGGTCTTCTGCCAGGTGGTGCAGCTCTGGGGAACCTGCAGAGGTTCCTGGAGGGTGCCTGTGCTATGGGTGGTGACTGCTGAAGATGAGGTCCTCTGCCAGCATCCAGACAGCTCAGGTTAAGATTTCACTGACTCTTACATTCTAATTGGAAGGGGAGACCATATTTGTGCTGTTAAAGAGTATTTGAATGTGTGATGGAGGCTGAAAAGGAAAATGGGGTACGGAATTGGATGGCAGAAAACAAAAGGAGGGGGGAGACGGGAGACTGAAGCAAGAAGAAAACATAGAAGCAGGACAGCATGGTGGGACGGAGCAGATGAGTAGGCAGGCAGTAAATGGGTGGAGCTTCTTGCGGCCAAGCAGCTACCGGAAGATGACGTTGGAAGAGAAATTTGTCTCTGGAAGGCCTGAACTTACTGCCTTCCACTGGGCTGCGACTGCTGTTGTCAGTTTATGTCAGCATGTTGTCATTGAATCGCCAGGAGGGTTCGATACAATTCTAATGAACAGTGTGGAAAAGAAACTGTTTCGTATGCCACCTACTAGCACGCGAAGCTCAACAATGGAAGGGTCAGGGTAATTCAAGCCTTTACCTTCTGAAGTGAAGACTGATATATTTTCAGCCAGTGCGGTTATCTGCAGGAACAACTGCCCTGAAAGGACCTGGTTTTGAAGAGGATTTAGCATCATCTAAGGCATTTTGTGCCACCATTGCCAGGATGCTGGAACAGCTGGACCATTGCTTGGATCTGTCAGTGTGGTGTCTGTTCAGAAGCTTATCACGCAGTTTTGCTGGACAATTAGTTCCCTGAACCTTCTCTAATAGGAATAATGCTGGGCAGAAACCAGACAGGATGGTACTGTACAATATGTTTAGACTGTTAAATGGTTAAAAACAGAGCTCCTGTTGTGATTCAGTCATGCCTGTAGCATAATGCCAGCTTCTGTCCTCATCTGACACTTTTGTGCTGCTTGGAAGGAACCGCTGGGGAAATATGCTTTCACAGATTGTTAGTTGTACAGCCGCATCCCTCAGAGCCTTGCAAAATAAGGCATCGGCTGAGAATGGGGAGATAACCAAGTGCTGGTCACATACCAGCACTATTTTGCTGTCAGCACAACCTCAAAGGCAGCTGACACTGGGTGTGAGGTAAAGCTACTCAGGGGTCACCTCAATTAACAGCAGGGCTAGGACAGGGTTGCTGCCTGGTTTCATAGATAAAGCTCTGCTACTTTTTCATTTACTGAAAAGAACCTGACTAAAATGAGCAATTGGGTTATTAAGCGACAAAAATCTACTGGCAAAGTGCTAAAGCAGTATCCTGTGTGTGTATCTGATGGCAATGTATGTTACACGGTGATAGACTACCTCATGGTTAGCAGGGGCAGAGTGAATCTGTAGCACAGAGAAAGCTCTGTGTGTGTATATATATATATATATATTTATATATATGTATGTTCTAATTACTGTATAATTTTGGAGTGAAATCATGCTGAAAAGCAAACAGTTGCAGTCAATATTGGAAAAAAAAAAAAACAAACAACCAACTTATCTTTTTGGACACAGAGGATGCTCCAGCATTGTTTAACTGTAAAAGACTGCAGTGCACTGTTTGCAAGGTAAGATATGATTGACTGCTGATGGGAAGACACTTGGTTTTGAGGCAGCACCTTGATGATCTTTAAAAGTGTGTCAGCCATACATGTAAAGCTGTCCCAAATGGAACTTAACATGCAGTAAACAGGGACTCTGTTGATGCTGGAAGATAATCTGGGAGCATCAGGGAGGGCAGCAGCCTGTCCTGTCACTGTATTGGTGACACGGCAAGGTGAGGGTAAGGATGCTGGCAGAATACCTGGATCTCTGAGTTTACTCAGTCATGATGCACATTGTATTTTTTAGAAATACCCATTCATAAATTTTTGAGTAAAATAACCTCTGTGGAGTCTTACACTCCTCTTCCTCATACCAGTGGCTACAAACATGCCTGTGGTGGGGGCACCATGAGATCCTCTAGATCTTTTGGATAAAACTGATCATTATTTCCCTTTGTGAACTCTTTCTCTGGCATCAGGGACCTATTTTAGAAGAAATGAGAGCTGTTTTGGTTTGGTTTGGTTTTTTTTCAGTCAGAAAGCAGATATTTTCAAATGGCTGTAATGGCCTGAGCTTTTATATTGCTTTAATGAAAAAAAAAAACCAAAATGTCCGGAGAGGTTCTCCTTCCCCTCTACTCTGCCCTGGTGAGACCACATCTGGAATATTGTGTCCAATTCTGGGCCCCTCAGTTCAAGAAGGACAGGAAACTGCTGGAGAGAGTCCAGTGCAGGGCAACAAAGATGACTGAGTGGAGCATCTCCCTTATGAGGAAAGGCTGAGAAGAGGAGACGGAAGGGTGACCTTATTAATGCTTACAAATATATAAAGGGTGAGTGTCACGAGGATGGAGCCAGGCTCTTCTCGGTGACAACCAATGGTAGGCCAGGGGTAATGGGTTCAAACTGGAACACAAGACGTTCCACTTAAATTTGAGAAGAAACTTCTCAGTGAGGGTAACAGAACACTGGAACAGGCTGCCCAGGGGGGTTGTGGAGTCTCCTACTCTGGAGACATTCAAAACCCACCTGGACACATTCCTGTGTAGCCTCATCTAGGTGTTCCTGCTCCAGCAGGGGGATTGGACTAGATGATCTTTTGAGGTCCCTTCCGATCCCTAACATTCTGCGATTCTGCAATTCTGTGAAGAGTTTCACAGTGGAATGCAGAGTGGATTTCGCTTATGCAATTAGTCTGAACTTCTCAAAGAATTTAGATCCCAAAGATCTCAACGAAAAATTTTAGCCTATCCAATTTCCAGGCTTTGTATACTTAAGTCAGATCTAAGCCCACTGGAGAAAAGTACATGTAAAGTCCATTGACTGGTGGAATAGCAAACCTTGAACACTTAAACCACTTAAAACGCCACATAGCGGTGTTTTTCAAACAGTTCAGAATATCCAGTTTCATTTCAGAGACTGACTTGTCTGTAAAGACATGTTAGCTGAGTAAAGTGAGTTGTTTGAACAATGCTGGGATTTTGAACTGTTATTGTGAGAAATACCACCTTTGTGCAGACCAGTTAGAGAAAGCTGCAGCTTCTTTCTCTAGGAGGGGTGACACCAAATGTTAATCACGCCTTGGCAACCTGTTAGGTGAAGGACTGCAACCAGAGAGGAGTGACTTGCTGATTACCTGATGTGACAGGTTATGAAATAAATATTTACACACAGGGTTAAAGTAACAGTAGAGTTGGGCAAGAGATTTGCATCTTCTGGAGTCTTAGATCAGTGATCTGGGGGAAAAAATGTTTTCCTTTCTGGCCTTAGGGAAAAGGGTGAAAATGTCTTTGTTAGGTTCTTTGCAGTTGTCCTTCAAATTCTCTGTATGTTTGGGATTGCTCTTTAAAAGAGTGACTCAGATGGGAAGGAGACCTGATCCCAGGTCCCTTGGCATGTGGCTTTGCAGCCTCATGGCCCCTGTGGAGCACACTGACCTGACCACTCAGTTATCCCACCCTCCCCAGATACTGAGATATGATCAGACACTCAAAAAATGTCTTCCACAGTGCCTGATGCCTCTGTAGTTTACCTGAGAGTTGGGTCATCATATGTGGTGATCTGGACTGTGTATATACATGGGCATGGCTATCTCCAATTCTTAGCTTCCCTTTGCAAGCAACAAATGTTGGAGCAAGGGAAAGGGAAACATTTGAATAGCATGCAGCTGAACCAGAGTCATGGTGACAGCTGATGCTTGGCCACTGATGCTCCTGATCAGAAGGGAGGAAGGGTTTTGCTTGGAGGCATTTCCAAGGGGCAAAGGCCCCTTAGGGAGTGCAAAGAAGGTGAGATGCTTGCTGTTAAGCTGGGCGAGGAGCCTGTGTGGCAAATCCACTGTCCAAGCAACCCTATAGACAGCAAGATAGCCCCAGTGAAGGAGGGAAGTTGGAGAGGAATTTGAGCTAAGGTTTGGCAGATCCATCTCATGGAAGAGGGGAGGCTGTGGATGCCCTCAGTTACCAGGACAGGGCTTCAGTCTTGTGATAGGTTTCCTCAGGAGGCTGGAAGATGGAATTTATTCAAAGCATGTAAAGAAGAAGGAAAACAAACCAAAACTAACCCACAAAAACCCCAAACCCTTTGAACATTTCTGTTTATGATTACATAGGAGTTCAAGTCTTCCTTAGCGTTCATAGCTAGCAACTGTTTTTCTAGATGAAGTTTTCAGAGGCTCAGATGTAATCAACTAAGAAACTCTTCAAATAAGCTAACCATGTTTTGATTTGGTGCAAATAAGAAGTTAAGTAATAGGAATAGCTATTCCAGGAATAGCTGAGGCTTTGAAATGCTGATTTTTAAATGCTGCATGCTGCCATTCAGCTGTCCTGTCGTAACAGTATGGAACAAAAGACAATTTCCCTCTCTGTAAGCACACAAAAATATATATATTAGCGATTGCAAATAAAAATCCACTGCTGAAAATTGGGAGGGGGGACAACGACGTAATTTTTTCTTTTATTTTCACTTGTTATTTTTTAATATTTTTTCCCCTTTACCACTTCTTTGCCTCAAAAAGACAATAGTAATGTTTCTTACGTCTGCTACAAAGGATAGCAATTATAATTTCTCTACTGCTAACTGTTACTTGACTTCACGTCATGATTTGAAAAGCCTGATCAGATGGGGCACTGCTATGAATTCCCATAAATGCTCATTTTGCTACATCATGAACTGATGGGGAAGACAGAACTGGGATGCTGCCTGTGCTGCAGTTGGAAGCTGAGGCAGAGAATGTGTAGGTTCTGTGTACCTGGGGGTGAAGGCTGGAGAGCTGCAGCTGCAGGGTGCTGGTCTGGGGAGATGCTTGGGTGCTGGCCTAGGGTCATTGGTACGCTGGTATTTCATGCCTTTGGAATCACAATAATTATGTGTCTGTGATAATGGAGCTGGTTCAGATCTACCTGTACACATGGTTCGGCCTCACACTTTGGGGAGTATGGAAATACAGTGTCTGCCTTTTGACTTTCTGTCTCTGTGTTTCCCCTCTGTCCTGGTTTTGGCTGGGATAGAGCTATTTTTCTTCTTAGTAGCTAGTATGGGGCTGTGTTTTGGATTTGTGCTGGTGACACAGAGATGTTTTCACTACTGCTGAGCAGGGCTTACAGAGAGTCAAGGCCTTTTTGGCTCCTCACACCACCGCACCAGTGAGTGGGCTGGGGGTGCACAAGAAGCTGGGAGGGGACACAACTGGGACAGCTGATCCCAACTGACCACAGGGATATTCCACACCATAAGTTTTCATGCTCAGCATATAAAGCTGGGGGAAGGGGGAAAGTTCGGAGTGAAGGCGTATGTCTTCCCATGCAACCATTACACATGATGGAGCCTTGCCTTCCTGGAGATGGCTGGGCACGTGCCTGCCCATGGGAAGTAGAAATGAATCCCTTATTTTGCTCTGTTTGTGTGCATGACTTTTGCTTTATTTATTAAACTGTCTCTACCTCAATTCACAAGTTTTCTCACTACACCTTCTTTGGCTTTATGTGCAGAGAATTAACTTGCTGTGATATTTTATCTGGAAGAGGCTACTTTCAACTTGCTGGCGATTGGGATGGGGACATTGTTCCCCCTCTTTCCTCTTCCTTCAACATCCCCACTCTGAAGAGGCTATAACAACCTCTGTTAGGCTGTACTCTCCCAGCTACCATGTGGCTATTCAGAAATGGTTGTTTATTTTTTCATACTCTTCCTCAGGGCCTTGTATCCAAGGTAACTCCCAGAATAAAACAGATTTTAACATAACCTATGAGGAGTCTATGCCTAAAAATGGTTATGGAAAAATCCTATATTGTCTTCATATATTTATGTATCTCTATAGTTGGGACAAACAACTTTCAAGGTCTGTGTTATCTGCAGAGATGCTTGGTGTTTTTATGTGTAGGTTCAGTAATGCTTTCAGGATCTCTGTTTAGAGAGCTGAAAGTTTTAGTGAGTGCTTGAAAACTCACCCACGCAGCTTTTCTTCAATAAGTTTACTTTAGTGTTAATGCCTACATGACTCCTGCTATGGGTAAACTCACTCCTATATGTTCATGGTGGTAACGTTAGTACAGTAGTAGCAAGTTGCTCCTTCTGGTATGAATTTGGGGGGTGAATTAGTCTCTGGGTTAAAATTTAAGTTATTTTCTTGAATCAGAAATATTTTTAGGAGTACTAGCGTCCCTTTGGGCATGAGTAATGGTTTACCTGCTACCACGGATTCTAGCAAATGGATTATTCTATTTAGGAAGATATTAATGAACCGTGTTGTCTATTGCTAGGTTATTTCTTCTGACCTGTAGTGCATAAATACAGGGAGCTCGCAACTGAAGGGTGATATACTGAGGAGAAATGGACAGAATTACTCTCTTGCATTAGGTGCTATTGTCTCGTGCTTTCATTGCTATGGGATGTAATTGTATTACTCACTGTACTGTTGGATTCCAAAAGGCTAGTTCATAAGCAGTAATAACATTTGTGGCAATCTGAGCTAAGTTAATGAAAAAGATAATCAAATCTAATGCTGCAGGGCAAGATATCTGATATCTCCAGGGGTCATAAAGAGATCGTACTGCTGACTCGGAGGACGGGAAGGAGGCAGTTGGATGTGTGGAGTGCAGAAGAGGCAAGAGGCAGCAGAAGAGTGAAGGTCACCTTGCTCAGAAGCACTGTGTGCTGGTCACTGGCAGAGGCAGGGAGGTATGTGCTAGATACATCACAGAGATGAAGATGCTTATCAAGCTAATGATATTTTTAGTAATGCCAATACCTGATGATATGTATAAGTTTCAGTCGGTCCCAGACATTTGTCTCTTTATGTCCATAGGGAAATCGGATTAAGTAGTTCGTGTGTGCTTCTTCCTTGCCCATAGCAGATACATACTGAGTTTGGGGCTGATCATGGATGATGTTGGAATAGTCATTTAAAATTGTTTTTCAGTGAACACCAACTCCAATCTGAAACTCATTTCTGTCCTTGGTGCCAATGTAATATTTTATTGCATCTCTAGATGATACCCAGTGGTGAATTTTTCTTGCTTCTAACTATAAACACAGCAAGTTTTCTGTGTGGACATTTTCACCACCACATATTGGTATATCATATGAGGGTCCTGGCAGCGATTGTGCACTATCTGATAGCAGAAATAGTGCACATATTCCTTCTAAGTATCACAGTATCACAGTATGTTTGGGATTGGAAGGGACCTCAAAAGATCATCTAGTCCAATCCCCCTGCTGGAGCAGGAACGCCTAGGTGAGGTCGCACAGGAATGTGTCCAGGCGGGCTTTGAATGTCTCCAGGGAAGGAGACTCCACAACCTCCCTGGGTAGCCTGTTCCAGTGCTCTGTTACCCTCCCTGAGAAGAAGTTCTTTCTCAAATTTAAGTGGAACCTCTTGTGTTCCAGCTTGATCCCATTGCCCCTTGTCCTATCATTGTTTGCCACTGAGAAGAGCCTGACTCCATCCTCGTGGCACTCACCCTTTATATATTTATAAACATTAATAAGGTCACCCCTCAGTCTCCTCTTCTCCAAACTAAAGAGCCCCAGCTCCCTCAGCCTTTCCTCATAAGGGAGATGCTCCACTCCCTTAATCATCTTTGTTGCCCTGCGCTGGACCCTCTCCAGCAGTTCCCTGTCCTTCTTGAACTGAGGGGCCCAGAACTGGACACAATATTCCAGATGGGGTCTCACCAGGGCGGAGTAGAGGGGAAGGAGGACCTCTCTCGATCTACTGACCACCCCCCTTGTAATACACCCAAGGATGCCATTAGCCTTCCTGGCCACAAGGGCACAGTGCTGGCTCATGGTCATCCTGTTGTCCACCAGGACCCCCAGGTCCCTTTCCCCTACACTGCTCTCTAATAGGTCATGCCCCAACCTATACTGGAACTTGGGATTGTTCCTGCCCAGATGCAGGACTCTACACTTTCCCTTGTTAAATTCCATCAGGTTATCCCCCGCCCAACTCTCCAGCCTGTCCAGGTCCCGCTGGATGGCAGCACAGCCTTCTGGCCTGTCAGCCACTCCTCCCAGCTTAGTGTCATCAGCAAACTTGCTGATGGTACACTCAATTCCCTCGTCTAAATCATTAATGAATATATTGAATAATATTGGCCCCAGTACTGACCCCTGAGGCACTCCACTAGATACTGGCCTCCAACTGGACTCCGCACCATTGACCACCACTCTCTGGCTTCTCTCTTTAAGCCAGTTTGCAACCCACCTCACTACTCTATTGTCTAGACCACAGCTCCTCAATTTAGCTGTGAGGATGCTGTGAGGGACTGTGTCAAAGGCTTTACTGAAGTCAAGGTAGACCACATCCACCGCTCTGCCATCATCCATCCACCTTGTTACATTCTCATAAAAGGCTATGAGGTTGGTCAAGCATGACTTACCCTTGGTAAAGCCATGCTGACTGCCCCTAATGACCCTCTTATCCCTGATGTGCCTTGAGACAACACCAAGGATAAGCTGTTCTATTACTTTCCCAGGGACAGAGGTGAGGCTGACCGGTCTATAATTACCCGGGTCCTCCTTCTTGCCCTTTTTAAAGACTGGAGTGACATTTGCTTTCCTCCAATCCTCGGGCACCTCTCCCGTTTCCCAAGACTTGGCAAAAATGATGGATAGCGGTCTAGCAATGACTTCAGCCAGCTCCCTCAACACCCACGGATGCATCCCATCTGGACCCATGGATTTATGGACGTCCAGACTATTTAATTGTTCCCTAACCCAGTCCTCATCGACTAAAGCAAACTCCTCCATTAACCTGGCTTCATCCAGGGTCTCAGGGGTACAGGGTTCCCCAGGACAGCCTCCAGCGGAGTAGATAGAGACAAAGAAGGCATTCAGCAATTCTGCCTTCTCTGTGTCTTCTGCCACCAGGGCACCCACCTCCTTCATCAGTGGGCCTACATTGCCTCTGGTATTAGTTTTATCTGCTATGTATTTGAAAAAGTTCTTCTTGCTGTCCTTGACCCCTCTCGCCAGCTGTAATTCTAAGGAGGCCTTGGCTACCCTAGCTGCCTTCCTGCATCCTCTAACAGCAGCCTTATATTCCTCCCAAGTGGCCAGTCCCTGCTTCCATGACCTGTAAACTCTCCTCTTCTGCTTGAGCATACCCAACAGATCCGTATTCAACCACGCAGGCCTTCTGGCTCCCTTCCTCGACTTCCTACGTGTGGGGATGCTCTGATCCTGAGCATGGAAGAAGCAATCTCTGAATGCAATCCAACTCTCTTGGGCCCCTTTTCCTTCAAGCAGTCTTGCCCACGGGATTTCCCCCAGGAATTGCTTGAAAAGGCCGATAATGTTGGGCAAGAGACATGTGCAATGGTAACTGTAGTCAGTGCCCCAAAATATGTTTTCTCTCAGACTTGTGTTATATATATTGCTGGTATCTCCTTCATTGTACATTCCCTGTTAGCATTCTTCTTTTCCTGCTACTGCTCTCTTTTACATGTATCTACCTTTGACCCAAATAAGAATTCCTACACCAAGTCCTAGCCATCTGAGGCCATCTAGTGCTGTAGCCTGTCTGTACATAGCCAAGGGTAGATGATTAGGAAAAACAAGAAGACCAAGGACTGCACAAAAGGCTCCCTCCTTCCATATATCTTTGCAAAGTCTGAGAGACTTCTTAAATTAGGTGTTTTAACTGCCGTACTGTGCATTTGATATTTAATCTAGTCTGAATAGATGTATTGAACCCCTTTTTAAATGTCTAGACATTACTGGTTTCCTGCAGTATCCAAAAATGAGTCTTAAGAGTTCTCAAAAGAAGTACAGATAGGAAAACATAGGTAATGAAGACTGTAGGGGCTGATGGTTCTGCTTCTGCCTAGCCATTCACAGTCTCTCCCCTTCCACCTCTGTGCATTTATGTAGCTCACATTCACTCTATTCAGATATCGTGTTCATTGGTAATCTGTGCATTTGGAGGCTCTCCTATCGTTTGCATATTTTAAGTAACTCTTCTGGTAGACCTCATATGCACATAAGAACTCACCAAGATACTTTCCACAGCCTACCCATGAGATAACCTCATAGTAATGCTGTAAGACTCCAAGCAGGATGAGAGGTCATGGGGATAATGGGAAGAACCAGTGGGGAAAGTGGGGAATATCCAAAACAGAGATGGAGCTGTGTAACTTAGAGCTCATGGCTGGGTGCCGAAAGGTGGCCTTGCTTTTGTACAGTGCATCCACAGTAGGATGGCAAAACAGGAGAGGCAGTAAATTGGTCGCACAACCCTCAGCAACAGTTACATGAGCTTACAGCAGAGCTAACATCCTGCATGGTACCATCTAGACAAGTTCTTGTAGCCAAAACTGATATTTGCTTGTCACACATTTTTACTTTGAGAAAAAGAAAGGGCTATATTTGATATTTGAGTACTTTTTTTCGCCTTCAGAACAACAACTACTACCCACATAATTTCATGAGAAATATTTAAGAAATAACTTTTGGTCCAAAAGCTTTTCGTATGATGGTCTGTATCTCTTGAGAGTGTTCACATGGATTTCATACAGTAATGCTTGAGTACTTTGATGTTTTCAATAGCTATATTTCTATCAACATTTTCTAGCTGCTTTCCACATCTGTCAGAAAAGCTTCATTAATTCCTAGGATTAGGGGATTTTGTAGTGTTTCTTCCAACTTTTTTGAAACTCAAAAAAATATCCAGCTGCTAGGCTTTAGGGTTTACAGTAGAACAGAAGAAATAATAGAAATAAATTTGCTTGAACTTGTCATGACAGTAATAATAATAATAATAATTACATTTTTATAAAGCTTGGATTGAAGAAAATAGAACAGGAAAAGCTGATTAAAATCTACCATATAAAAATTGACTGTTTCCACCCACTCTTTCCCACAGTTCCTCAGAGCATCACTGTGTTTATATTTTGAAAGCCTATGGTATGGATTTCTTGAAACTAAATCAGGTTTTAATAAAACAAGGTGTTGTGGGATTTCTGTGGGGCTGAAGTTCAAGTCAACAGTCTTGAATATAAAACACCAAATATGAATTTTGCTTAACTTAATACCAAAGGGACTTTCATTTAGATTTCTTTCTTTCTCTGCTCTACAAGAGAAAAAATAATATCTCATCACCTCTGAGAAAGTCAAAGTTATTCTGGAAGAGTGAGGGATTACAAAGTTCTCAGCATTGCAAATAGAGAGAGTTATTTTAAACAATAGCATTCAACCTTCTATATTGCTTCTCTCACTCTTTCAGCACAAACCTGTCTCTCTGCAGGATGGATTTTCAGCTGCAAAGCATCCAGATGCTGGTTTATGTGTATGTGAATATTCAAGGTTAACAAGGATATGTTCCCTGTGGGAGAAACAGTCAGTGCCATTCAGACTGCATTCCTTTTTCCTTTCTTGCCATAGAGTAGGCTGTTGAAAATGTATCTGATGAAACTGCAGGTTCCTGTTCTATTCACATGAACAAATTTAATTTTTCTAATTGGGATCAGTTGAAGTACCTATCCCTGTGACTGGATGGCCAGCAGGCAGGAAAAAATGAGTTTAAATACCTGCTCTAAAGCAAGGACAGAGAGGATAAATTTTACGCTTTTTCCCACATGATAATTGTTTTCCTTTCTATTCGTGTACACTGTATGGGGCTTTTTTTTTTTTTTTTTTTTCATTTCAGCACATAGCTCAAGATCAATGACCCAGGCAGGTGTCCCAGGTCACAACTTGACAGGAGAGTAGGGAAGAGAAGATTTGTGGCTTGGGTTTTCAAGCAGGTTGCCCTCCTAGCCAGAGGTAGGTGCCCGTCTGTTGCCAGCTTTACTGGGTTAGATTAGAAACCTGAACACAACTTTTGCATGTCCTCCTTATTTCATCTCTGATGGGCTTCTGCAGGTACCTGGCTGGTTCTAGGGATACCCTTCTTACACAGATCCCATACATTGCCTGAAAGGACCAGGACCTACGGGAACCCGTGGACTGTGTGTTGAGTAGGATGCACTGCAACATCAAAGAAGTATTTATTCTGTATCTGAGCTGGGCAGATGAGAAAGCCCAGTCTGGGTATGATTTGAGAGGCAGCTCCATTTTACCTCTAAACACGCCTAAATAATATGTGTACGGCTGAGAAATTTGCTTGACTTTGCACCTTTTAATACAAGGAGCTTGTATTAAAAGGAAATACATGACTGGACTGTCATCCAGACATAGCCAAACGGTGTGGCCACACATTCCTCTCCCTGTGCAGCAACCTGGTCATTAATCTGTGCTTCCTAACATACGGACCCTTCCTCAAGGCAGCTGACAGTATTCATCAAAGCATGTGAAGGTGAGTGGCAGTGTCATATGGGACCAGTAAGGGTGTGCCCAGTGCTGCAAAACCAATGGGGTGAGAGATATGAGCGGCTGGGGCGACTGGAGTGACTGAGAACCTGTCAGGATGAAACCTGTGCATACTCCAACTTCTTCTCTCTCCCCTCTGTGCCCTGGTGTCCACATGAAGAAAATGGGAGGTGCACTGGGCAGGGCAGGACCTGTAATGCTCCCCAACAAGTGCCAGTCGCAGTGCATGACATGCCAGGGCCCTGGGACACACCATCTCCTGGAATGCTTATCGCCATGACTCTCCCGCTTATCCTGGGTGGGCTTCTCCAAAATGCAGATTAAGTTGCTGTGGATGCAGACACTTCAGAGCTGGCCCTGTGCAGCCTGAGATGAGGGTTGTCTGGGCTGGGTGGGCCTTAGCTGGTGCTAAAAAGGGCTGATGGGTGCTGGTGGCTGCATGCAGCCAGTACCCCTGAACCCTGCTCTCTAGCACACACCTCAGCACCCACCACCATCTGACATTTCTTTATCCAGTTTGTCCCAACAGGCCCAGATAAAGGCATAAATTCATTGCTGCTGTGCTGATTCAGGTCCCAAGCAGCTGGCTGAAGTATAACATGGGTTAAGCATTTTGACATCGACTATTCTTGGATTAGTCCAGGATCCTGTAGCTTTTTAATCCTTCCTTGAATAAGATAGCTGAATCAAATTTTAAAATTCACTGTAGCATAGATATTCAGCCCTCAAATATTTCTTACTTTGATTTCCTGAATTCTTTTTTCTTCCCCCAGAATACCAAGGATGAATACGAGGGTTTGCGAATCATCTCATTCATGTTTAATATGGAGGTAATACTGCCACTTTACTTATCTGTTTTATTGACCCGTTTGCACAGACAACAGTGGTGCTGCAAGCTGGTATTCAATTGGTGATATTTCGCTTTCCTGGGATATGTGCAATATGACTAATTTTGTGAGTTAAACATTGAAGAGATGCCAGCAGTTCTTAAAAGTCACATTTCCACTTAGATCTTTCTCATAATCACTGCTGCAAGCAAGATTACAAGGGGGGGATAGTGTCTTGGTTTAGTCTGGGGTTTTGGAAGATTTTTTTTTCTTAATTTTGCACTGGACAGCATTTATGCATTTGTATATGGTTAATGCCTCTGCTTGCTGTTTATAAGCAGTTTCTTCCCAGAAAATGTATAAATCTGGGTCTGCTTAACAGTAGAAGCACACCACAAATGAGATTGTGGGGGCGGTGGCTGAAAAGTAGAAGCGGGATAGGGTCAAGGACTGAACGTTGGGTCCACCCCTTTCTGCTTACTGCTGTTCTGCTCTTCCATTTTCTTCCTCTCCTTTTCAGGAGAAACTACTGAACTTGGAAGGAAGGCTTCACGTTTCCATAGTCATGGCATTCTTTTCTTCCCTAACCCCAGTCTTCATAGCCATCATATGTGTTTTGATTGGGGCATTACTGAAGAAGATTAATGGAGAGAAGGAAAAAAGTGAGACTGAAAGCAAGCCTCTATCTCGCCCCTGGGTGGATGAAGATTTAAAAGATGGCAATGACCACCACTTAGAGGAAGAAGGTAAGAAAAGTGTTATCCATCTGAGCATTTTTGTTGTTTCAATTTTATCTGCTGATATGAGTAAAGGAAATGTGATGTTCTGGACTTCTCCACAGCAATAGCAATGCATAGTGTTACACTGCTGCTGTGCCCAAGGCTTGTCAGCTCCCTGGAAGGAGGCTGTCCTCATGTCATGTCACTCTTGGTATAAATGTCTATTTCTGCCAGATCCCACAAGTCAGAGTGCAAAAAGAAAATGCATTTTCAAATACCTCTGTCCCGCAGCACAGCAGATCTCAGGCCCGTGAGGGACTTCATGGGCAATGTAGGGAAAGAAAGGAGATACCGCTGAAGTACCCCCAGCCTCTTCTCAGGCCTCATTAGTGTGAGCAAAGGAGACACCTGAGCAGAGATTTTCTATCTGCAAGCTGATTTTTGTAGACATCTCACCCCACTTTACCATCCAGTGCTACATATTTGGTCTCAGCACCCACAGAAAAGAAGGAAATGGATTTATTGCAGTTGTTACAAAAGTCCCCCATTTGTGACTTCTGAGAATGTCCATGAGAACTTTAGCTGGATTAGCACTGAGATAAGTTAGGAGCTGTGTTTATCAAAACCAAAATATGATGATGGTGCTAATCTGTTCACTCAACTGTATATTTGAACCTGTACAGAATGCCTCTCCTTTTTTCAGCAGTGATTTCTGATGCACAGCTTGGACAAAAGTCTGAGCACAAAATGTGCCCTTTCCTCTTTTTTACTTGCTGACTATTCTCCCTTTATTTCCTTGTGAAATAAAAATCTATAGAGTTCTGTTCCTCTGAAGTTTTTTAATTTGCAGTTAGTACAACTTGCCTTTTTTTGTTTGGTTGGTTTTGTTTTTTTCCTTCCCCTGAAGCTGGTTTAAAAATCTTTTTGTGTGTTTTTTGGCCCATAATGACACATTCTCTAAGTCTGCTTCTAGGAATCTTGAAACTTACATCGGTTTTCTGCACATATACCTATCTCTAAGAACCATTATTTCTCTTTATTTCTCGATGTTTAGTGTACTTTGAGTTAGTGTTGTGTGTCAGTTTCCAGAAATATTTGATACCTGGAACATTTTAAACCATGTTGACTATTTCCCAAATATGCAAAACATCTTTAAAAAGTAGTTCATATGTTGTATCTTCCTTAGTTCAATGAAAAATCGTTCCTGTGTAAAATTATCCCATATTTCCTTTGTCACTGATGGCTTACTAGTTAAGTTAAATTGCTGCAAATGAAAATTCCTGTGGGTAGCTCAAGTGATAATTTATGAATTATCAATGACATCTTTGACCAGAGCTCTTTCTATCAGTTTAAAAATGTAGATCTTCTAAATAAACAAACCTCTTAGCTCTTAGCAAAGAGCCTCACTGCCACAGCTCCATATATAAAATGTTTTTTTAATGTCTTAGTTGTTTTCCTTTGTATACATGTGCTAAATTCAAAACTGTGTTAATTTAAAATTTCTTACAAAAATAGCAAGTAGATAGACACGTTTGTGCTGTTGCTAAAGGAGATTTATTTATTTTTAAACAAAACTTCTCTCGATGTACCATGTCATCCAACATTAGGTTTTCTTGCCATGTTGCTTTTAACAACAAATAATATTATTTTCCTTAACAGTGTGTGATTCAAATAAAAACCTTTGCAAAACAGGCATGTCTTTTAACTCTAGAAAAATTAAAATAATTGCATCACGCTTAGGGCAGTTTTTCTTTGGTAAGGGAAAGCCCAGTCTAAGTGAGAAAAGAATGTAGCCACCTTGGTAAGGATCTGCTGCTCTACTCATAGTATACCTAAGGATCAAAACATATTCAACTTGTTGTCAGTGTTAGAATTTTCACCGACTGCACTAGATGCTGAAATGGAAACATGGATATTAACAGAAATTTTCTTAATAGTAAAGAATATTTTACCTGCTGTGTAAATTCTGCTACCATAGTAATGTGTGTTTATCAGAAAAACTCATTTCTGCTTAAGTATCTCAAGCTGGCCTGTGTTTAAAGATAAAGTTCCTCTGAAGAGACTTTGGGTTAGGAGAGATGAAACATTTCTAAGGCCTTGTATAAAGCTAGAATCTAGGGCTGCTGTAGGTGAACAAGCTGAATTTTGAACAGCCTTCTGACAGAAAGGGGCAGCTGCAGACCAAGTCTTTTGATACGTGTCCATGACCAAAGTGAGGGCACTTTGCCAAGAGAGCAAAGCTCTCTGCTAAAAAAACACTGAACTTACTGAGGCAACATCAGCCCCATGAACTTTCCGTCAAGTGGTGCTACCAGGGCTGTTGCTCCAGAGGGGGCCATACCTTTGGGCAGCAGAGCATTCAGTGTGAGCAGCTGAACCGCTTGGGCAGACTCAGTAGAATCACTTAATGGCAGTGAAGGGCAGAAAGGGCATGGCCAAGTGCTCCCAAGCTTGTCAGTGTCATGCATTCCGTAGCTGAAGAGAAGGGTGTTTCTCAGAACAGCCAGAAACCCACTTCTTTAGTTAAGTGGAAAGCATTAGCTCAGTCCATTTGTTTAATGCCGTAGCTGGCAGTACTTCAGATTTGTTTGCATATCCATCTGTCCTGCAAACTTCTCTTTCATTTCCAAGATCCAGAATGAGAGATTGTTGTACCATGGATTGGAAAGGATCGTCTCTATGTCTGTATATCTGGCCATGTCTTGCATGAAGCAATGTGTGATTACCAATTAGGTACAGATGAAGGAGATTTTTCAGCCTTGTCTTGAACGATGAGTCACAAGGGCTCTCTTCTAGTGGTGGGCATCTGATCCCAAAATGGTGGTATCTTGTCTCCCACTGCTTCAGGTTTCCACAATTAGATCTGAGCTGTTGCGAAGACAAATTCAGTCTCTAGCCCAGGGAACTTATTGTACATTGGTCACTTTCTTGGTCATATATTCAGAGCAATACAGTTGATGGACAAGGTAGATAAAGACCCAGTTTACAGTGGTGTGGAGGATAAGGTTGAATTTTTTTTTGTATGCTTGTTACTCTGGGGATCAGTTGCAGAGATTATTAGCAAAGGTATTTATTAGTACATATTTTATTGTGAGGAGTTTGGTGATATACTCTACTTAAGAACTTCAAAGCACTATACAAAGGCCCAAATGTTCCACTGCTCATTGCTTGTGATACTTCTTCTAACAGACCTCTTCCACTTAGAAGTATTTCTCCTCTCCCCAAGTTCAGAGGTTTCCCATATCTTTTAATAATACTACTGACATGAATGAGGCAGTAGCAGTTTAATTTTCCAATTCAATGGCAGTTCATGTTTTGTGTAATTTAGGAACACAGGACTTACATGGCCTTGATGCATTCTTGTGTTTATCTTCCTGCTACTGCAGACACTTCCAGCCTTTGTCGTTAGTTGAATTAACTTGAAAACTGGCCTTTTTTGACCACCATTTCTTTAATCTTGCTGGAGGGCTATTCCAGAACTTCATGCAACGGGTTAAAAATCCTCCTCTGCCTGTCTGCCCACCCAAGCTTATTTAATACTACTCTGTAACTGTTTTGCCCATTCCAGTTTCTTGTTAGATTAAAGGAAACTTTTTCAGCCCTGGTGTATACCCTCCTGTGGTTTATAGGGAGAAATGGAACTACTTCTCAGCTTTCCTATAACTAGGTAGACCAGCAAATCTTCTATTTTCATAATGGACACTCCATTCCTCTGCAGATCTTAAGAAACCTGCAACTATTTTTTAGTTTGAGGTAGTTTTCACAATATTTTGATGCTAGCTTTTTTCTTCCAGGGTCTGGCTCTGCCACTTGATACTCCTTTTGCTTAAGATCCTTGACCAGTTCTTGGGGTTTCCAGGGTCAGCCTGCTAATCACTATTTATCACCCAGTAGTAAGGCACTCCATCTCTTTTAGTTCCCTATTAGCCACACACTCAGTTCAGGATTGGATTCACTACTGAGATTCCTGTAGTGGCAAATTGTGTAGCAGTCTGCCATTAATCAAACGAAAAACCACAGGGTCAGTTGCCCAGCATTTTAAGTCCAAAGATCTGACAGCTTTCTCTATATGCGTTTAATTGTTTTCCTACGCATCATGCCTTTACACTGGAAGAGAGGCTTGGAGGGGAATTCTATGCTTAGGAAGCAATTCCTTAGAGATGAAACTGAAAGAGCTGGTTTGGAAAGCAAATGTGTTGGTCTAGACTGAGGTTACAAGTGAGATTTCTCAAGGATCAGTCTCAGGACTAATTGTTAATATCATCTAGTGGTCTTTGCATACAGCCAAGGAGTGTACGAGTGAAATTTCTTAGTGACATACAACAGGGAGCCAGCAACACAGGGAAGCATCAGTGTAGGCAAAATAAACGGTCAAGAGAAATGGAATTACAAGACCTTGTTCTCAGTGTCAGTTTATGTTATTAGGAACTCGTAAGAATTTTTGCTACAAACTGAGGCAAAATTTATTACATGTTTTGCAGGCTAATTATAACCTCCCATATGAACTGCTGGAAAGAACACAAACATCATTCTAAAATGTATCCAGAGAGGAATTTCTGATAGAATTAGAGAAATAGTACTTGTAAAATGAGATTTCAGTTGGGATGTCTGAGCCAAAACCGTTTCAGATTAGCTTAAAAAGCAGGAAGCCTGATGACTATCCTAAATGTACAACAGAGTTGATGGCAATCTTGAGAATGTGGCTAACAAAGTAATAGACTGACTAGCAGGTTGTCTGTTGTCCATCAAATGATGTAATGTACAGAGATATAAACAAGACATTCATAGTATTGTATAATATGACCATACAAACAGGAATATGTCTAAACACAGCAATTAAAGATATAGAGAGCAGGCACTAAACAGATGGTTCTGATAATGATTTTAGCTTAGCATATGTATAATGCTAACTGCTAAGAGTGGATGGTAGACACATGGTAGAGGAGAATAAATAATAGATGAATTTATTAAAAAAAAATTGCCAGGAGAGTTTTGGTTTTGTGTATCACTTCTCTCACTTCTGGGTTTTTCTGCCTCAGTCAGTATTCCCATTTTAAGTGTATTAAGGTTTGTAAGTTTTGCTTAGAAAACTTAAGCTCAGATATGGTAAGTCTCACACTTTCCCTCTCATTAGTCACCTCACCTTTGTCCCATGTTCAACAACTTTGAAAGTACTTGTCTTTTTTTCATCTTGTTACCACACAGAAACTTCAATTCTTTTATTTTCTTCTACTTGCAGGGAAAAAACAGAAACAAAAACACCCCACACAACACAAAACAAGCAAACAAATCTCTCAGAATTTAAGTTGTCTTGGCCTTAGGTAGTGCTGCAAGCTTTATACTTTATACACCTTTTCTTCCATTCGTAGTTGCCTATAAGTCATTTAATTGAGATGTTTATTAAACCAATTACATCTAAGACTAATTTTATAACTCTGATCTAAAGACATGCCAAATCTCCCTGCCTCCTGACCCCCAAGTTCTTCATCTGAGTTCTCTCGCATAGTTTTTCTTAATCCCTTATTTTCCCCAAGTTTGTTCCCTTAAAAATTGAGAGCCACAATTGCAGACCTACTTTTCCCTTACCCTTTAATTTAGTCAATTAAATTGAATGAATGGATAATCTCAGTGTAGAAGGTTCTTTTTTTCTAACTTATTCACTTTTCACTGAAATTAAAGTTGAAAGAGTAACTACACCAAGAAAAGAACAGGTTATTTGATGAAGGTATTGGATGTTTCACTTGGCAAGCTTGGTTTCTAATATTAACTTATCTTTCTGTCAACATCCTATTGCACCACACAACTTGCCAGTGTAAACATAGCCTTTTAACCCTGTGGTATTCCCTTCACTGAGTGGGGAGAAAGGGGATGTGAAAGTTTCTGAAAGAGAAGATCACCAGAATCCTAGTAACAGGCCAGTCCTAGTGAGCCGGTAGCTATTTAATAGTAAATAATGTACCTTACTAAGGGTAAACCACAAAAGGAACACTAGGAAGAGGCATCCTCTTTCTTTTTCAGTTTGAATGTGCAAGAAGTCCACAAAAATAATTTTTACAACGGATCACTGTTTCCCACTACCCTGGAGCCAGGTCCTTGCAAACTATGACCAAGAGTGCTTAACACAGGCATGAAATGCTAAACAAAGCGAATTTTCTGGGTGACTTCTTTGTGAGCAAAGTGAAATGCATGTTGTTTGGGGACCAGAATCATTCTGTTAGGTTCAACATATGAAACTGGATAGATTGCAGCCTCTTGCACATGCTAGGCCGCACTTGCAAATATTTCACTGCTGTTTATAAAATGAACGAAAAAAATCAGCCTGGTCTCTAAGGCAACCGCGTACTACTACAACACAGAAATGATTGCTTTTTGAATTTGCACTGCAGATTGCTATGATTCTGGAATAATAGCCTAATGGTGACTGAAAAAGAGCTTGAATATTTTTTTCCTGACTCAGCCCTCTGTGGCAGATTGTTCAATACTATTGACTAGTCAAAATGCAAAATTTAAATAGCTTTAACTGCCACATCATAGTTGCAAAAAATGCTATCCCTGCTGATTCCAGGAACGCAGGAGAGAAAGAGGAGATCTTAGAGACAGTAGAAAATGCATTTTGTGGTATAAAAAACCCCAAAGAGGCAAATTTCAGTGAAATGAGGAACCATTTTGAGTTCTTAAATTAAAGACAAGAAACAGAATATCCTACATTTGATATGTTGTTATCCCAAGTATAGATGCCTGTCATCCATTTCCTCTTATGCTGAAAGTATTGTGAAACCAAAGAACTTAACCACAAAGTCACATTTGTGCAGAGCCTGGACTTGCAATGCTTCTGCTATGAAACATGAATATGGAAGAATGTGACATTCAGCTCTTCAGAGGAGATTTTACACATATTGGTAGTTAAGCCCTCTCAACTTTAGTAATATAATTGATTTTTTTCTTATTAGACTGCTCAGGAAGGAATACACATGTTCACATTCGCTAACTGAGAAAAGTGGGCTTAAAGATGGGCCACCTTTTTCAGCTTGTAAGCCATTTTTACAAGCAGACTTGGACACTGAAGTGGAGAAGACCATAACTACTTCGTCAATCACACTTGATAGAGCCAGACAGGACCCTTCTACCTCTTGGTATTTAAACAAGGTGTTTATTCAGTAGCTGGAGTTTGGGATCAATGAGTTGTGTCAACTGGAACCTCAGACTTTGACTTTCTAGTGGTGTAGAAGTGCAGTGTAGGCCAATGCAGGCCAAAGTGCATTATGGTGATGAATGCCAAAGAAATAAACAGGGTTCTCCAGTAAAAAAAAAAAAAAAAAAAAAAATCCCTGACCTCTTATATTTTCTTGCAGAGGCTGACGAAGTGTGGCGAGGACTTGATGAAAATGTTGCTCATGTCCCCTTCTTCGCAGAGCGTTACTCTGAGGCCGAAATGATTAAAAGGTCACAGATGCTTTACGAACTTCTTAATAAGAGGCGGTCTGTCAGGTTTCTCAGTGATGAGCCAGTCCCCAGAGAGGTTATCGATAATGTCATCAGAACAGCAGGTATGCTACTGGGTGGTTCAAGGTTTGAAAAGAAAAAAAAAAAATCAGCATTACTGTTCAACTGTGTAAAAGTGAAGTGGAAAAGCCAAGGGAATTGGCATTTGGCTTATGGTTTTCATAGATTCACCTGTAAGCCGTTGACTGACTGGAAATTACTCAGCTTGAACAACTGTATGTCAGGGACTGGTCTGGAGCACTCCCAATTCCTTTGTATTTGCAGTGCACCCAAAAGGGAAAAAAAGCATTTCCACAGCACAAAATAAAACATTTCATTTTCTAGTTTTAAAATATGTTGTTTAAAATAAAATTGATGTACAATTTCATTAGACATCTTTCAAATAGAAATATTGAAATGTTTTCTCTCAAAAATGTAAATCCATGTGCACTTCACATGCTTTAAAATGTAATGTATGATGATGATATTTATCATGTGTGGGATTTGTGTTTTGTTTTGTGGTTTTCTTGGTTGTGGTTGGTTTTGTTTTTTCGCTTGTGGTTGGTTTTGTTTTTTTTTTCCCCAAACAAATTGATGAAATTGTCTCAGCCATGAAAAATATTTTAGTTGACATAAATAGTTGCAGTTTATTGAGAGGAAAAAGTTTCAGTCTAGAACAAGAAATGTTTTCCAGTCCTTTCAACATCAGTGCCAGGCCACTATTGTGTGTGACTGGAGTGCTATGCTGAGGACCACGATTGAGGTGATTTGACTGAATGTCAGAAAATGATTTATTCTTTCTTTATTTATTTATTTATTTATTTAAATTTGAGAAAGAGAGAAAGTTTATGTGTTTCTAATCATTACTGCCACATTCTGGCCTAATCTCATCTCTACTTTAGTAACATTGACTTCAGCTAGGAAGGGTTTTGACTCTCATTATTTCTCATTTTCTATGAACCAGTCAGTACTAGTATGGAAAATATTCACAAACTGCCTTAGAAAAAAGTTCAAGAGCCTCTAGCAAGATTAATAATATAGAGATTCTCAGCATTTGAGATGCATTTTTTTCCTTTAACAATCTGTAAGCAGCTTTGTTACTGCACTGTAAAGAGTCTCCATCTTTCTCTAATTAGCTGGGAGTCATTAAAACACTGAGCATGTTTTGGCAAATGCAGCAAAGCGAACAAGCCTGGAGTGCAGATGAAGTACTTAGGGCTGTGTAGAGAAAAAGAAATAAAGCAAAGCATAAATGTCATCAGTTCTTACCCAAACCGAGGAGAGACAAGGTTCACGACATAAACGCATTTTACTATAAAAACAGTTCAAGCTGCTTATTCAGTGTTTCTCGAACTGAAATCAGTGCTTAGGTAAGCAAATAGTGTATATGTCCAAGACCATCAAATATTTTAAAAATTTGTGTGAGGGGCTAGAAAGATCTAAACAGTCTATTTTACCAGTTATCTGTGAACCCACACAGATAACTATATTCTTCATCCTTCTGGCTTTCATCCTCTAGGCAGTTAAAATATTCTCAAATATTGTTGCTGTGTAATGATCAGGGCTGAATGAGCAAGTGCAGATTTAATATGTGCACACCTACATACACCAGCTGTCACTGGGACAAGAGGCTCAAACCTGTGTGCTATATGGCAGATGTCAGCATTGTGCAGCTCCTCAGCTTTGTCAGTCAGTGATTGTGGGTGGTCACTTCATCTTGGTTCCCTTAGCTTTGCCTTTCAGATAAAATCGTGTCTAAGAGTGGGGTGCATATTCAGATGATATATTGTTTTTGGTGCAGTAACATGACTGTGTGCGTATATTGCACCATGACACTGCCTCATCATAAGAACCGCAAAGGATTTTTTACAAATCCCTAACTTTAGTTTCCTGTGAGACAGCGATATGGAAGGACTAATCTCTGTCATTGAATGGGACTTCTCATTCCTCAAGGAAGAAATAAACAGGATTGTCTGACAGAATTAATCTCAGTTGTTTTCTCCCCATCTCATCCACTTGCTTTCCTATTGCTTTGTTGGTCAGCCTGAAAACCCACAAGGAAGAGCTGATACCTCCCACTGAACAGCCTCTTTTCTGGGTTTTCGTCTTTCCCTGGTTTTATATGAAGGTACTTCACCCAGTGGAGCGCACACTGAGCCCTGGACCTTTGTGGTAGTGCAAGATCCATGTTTAAAACATAAGATTCGTGAGATTGTAGAAGAAGAAGAAGAAATCAACTACAAAAAAAGGATGGGAGACAGATGGGTTAATGACCTGAAAAGATTCAGGTATGAAAAAGTCACTTGACTAAGGGGTATGAAGGGATGTTTTAGTCTGGGAAATACTATACTTTTAGTCATGTGCCTTTTTTTTTTTTCCTCAATTTCAGGGAGGAAAATAAAACCTGAAATTATTCAGCTCAATTTTTAAAACCTTGTTTTAAAAATGTTCTTTCAAGCTTACACTCCATAAAATCTCCCCAGTTTTCTGGTGCTGCTCAGAAGATCAGCTGTAAATATTTCCCACATCCCGATCAGAGAAAAAGAACGAAAGTACAGTTGGAGACTTCCCCAGCCAGAGAGTTGCCAGGGTCTCTATAATGTGGTCCTTTTGTGCATTTACAGCTGGAAAGAAAAGACTGCTGTTTGAGCAAAGTGGCATTTCCACCCAGCAGGAGCTGAAAAAACATTCTTATCTATGTGTTAATTCTGGCTTCCTTGTTCTAAGGTCCAGGTGAGATGCAGCATCTGACTGCACACACACTCTTTCCTGTTGCATGGCTTTGTCTTCATTCTCAGGACAATGGGAATATTACTGAAAGCACCACAGTTTAGAAAATTTAAGTGATAAAATGAAACTCATCTTGAATTCTTCTACTATCCTTTTCCATTTCTTCCTCCCTCTTAATATATTTCTAAGATTCATGTTTGGAGAGAAAAACTTATAAATGTGCGTAGAATCATGCCTTGGTGGCTGGTTCTTAAAATTGCCTCCAGTCAAAGGGATTATATACTCTCCATCTTGAAACTTTTCCAAGCATTTGACTCCATCATTATTTTTGTTCTATTGACCTGTCTCTCATCCCATTTTTTTTTTCTTGTTGTTTGCCAAACTATGAATTTCCAAAAGTCACTAGGAGCTTTGCTGCTAACTGAGGTAGTCCCAAAGCTTGTCCCTATGCAAGTCCTGAATTATGCAATATTCAGTTGTTCCAAATGCCTGACTGACTTGCTAACTTCACACAATGGGAAGACATCTACTGAGTCTTGGCCTGTCAAGTGAAGCTTATGCGCAAAGCTTTATAGGGTTGGTTTGCCTTACTTATTTCATAATGTTATTATTTTTCAGGTGTTTATGAACTAGGTAAACAACCAAAATATAGTATTTTTAATATCTTGAGTGAGAACAGCAGAAAAGACACATTTTGTTGTCTAAATCCTACATCATAATTGTACATACTGTAACTGAAAAAAACTGGGAACCAAATGAATTCTGGTAGAGTTGAAATATGCAGAAACAGAAAAACATTTTTTGCTGTGAGAAAATATTTAGCTTTAAACCTTTGACCAAGAAGTTTTGAACTTTTCTGCCACCAGTTTTTCCTGCAATCACAAAAAAGAAAAGTTGGCACTGCTGGTAGCAAGTGGAGCTGCAAGTCTGCAAAATTCCAGGAATTAAATAATCTCAAGGGCAAATGCTCATGAGACCAGTTCATAGATAAGAGGTCAAGAACTACCACCTATTTTTATATAGTTCTACTCTTCAGAGCAAGTGCATCAACTCCTCAGCCAAATCGATTAAAATTGAGAAGTCTATTCAAGCTTGCTTTTTTTTCCTAAGAACTATTTCTATTTAAGCTGATAATACTTAATCCTTTGCAGTAAAAGTTCTAAGTTTAGTCTACTGCTATAATTGTCATGTGCACCTTTGCAGGCAGCAAATGTGACTTAAGGGAAAGTGAAAAGGTTGCAAAATAAATGTCTTAAACATTATTCTTTTGCAGAACAAACTGGATCAAGGAATACTTGGACACTGCTCCGTATCTGATTCTCATTTTCAAGCAGATATATGGGAAGCTTCCAAATGGCAAGAAGAAGACCCACTACTACAATGAAATCAGTGTTTCTATTGCCTGTGGTATCTTGCTTGCTGCACTGCAGGTATGTCAACAGAATAAACATACTGAGAGTCAATATATTGATTTGGATTACATACCAAAGCTATTCTGTCCAAATGAGGGTGGAACCCAATTTAGATTTTAACATTGTCAGTCTTGTGCATTACTCCAGTTCCTGGCAATACATCTTAATTTTGAGTTTTAATGTTATTCTGCACAAGTCTGCATGTGGGAAGGTGATTCCTATCCCCAGTACTGGTTAACAAGAAGAAAAATATAATGCAACTTGCTTCCAGAGTTGTCACTCTTCTTCTGGAACAGTCTTTGGCCCCTGTTGTTTCTGCCTTATGCGCTAACAGGGCTGACAGGGTCTGCAGCCTACCCAAGCGTGGCTATGTACTGCCACACTGGCCCCTTCTTTCAAGCAATCCTTAAAAAATGACTCAACCTCAAGTCATTTTTAGTACACAATTCAAAAAAAACCAAACAGGGACGTTTTTCACAGAACGGGCTGTGCTATTTCAATCAGTCTTTCTGAGGCATTTCTGAAAGTGAATTCATTTCTAAAACTCAGCATGTCTGACACCAGCAGTGGTTTCTCTGTGCTCAGTTCTGCTTGTTGTATCTGATGTACTCATACATGTGTTTAAATAGTGAAGTTATTCTGATAGTTAACTTGGCCTGTCAGCAGGATAACAGCAAGGTGCCACCTCTTATATTAGGCCAGTTTCCCACCAGAAACTGGCATTTCTTCTCCATTCTGTTTTGAGTAACACTTCTTTTCCTGCATTGCTGCTCCTCAGGAGGATCTTCAGGATGGGAAATCTGATAAATGAGCAGCTCAGAAGCACATTGCTGGGGTGTTAGGGCTCTACAGCTGCACAGTGCTCTATGGAGCTGAGAGCAAAGGGAAAGGGGCAGAGCCAGCACTGTGTCACCAGTGCCTTAGTCAGAAGCAGCAGAGGTGACAAGGCTCCACTTTCCCCCAAGCGAGCCCACCTTCAGGTTGGGATTTCTGAGGCTCCCTACCAACTGTTAGGCTCCTTAGTGCTGGATCTATAGATTAAATAACATTGAAGGACACAGAGCCATGGACTCATAACATTCAACACCACCACTATTAGCTTGTCCCCTCTTCAGAAGATCGTAGAGATTACTTAACATGAGAGGTCGATTTCCTGAGCACCTCTTCCTGGCTGACTTTTATTTCTCAAAGCCTCCCAAAATGCTTGTGTTACATGGAGGGAGAGACTGAAATCCACATGTGCAGCTCTCAGGCAGTGCCTCGGTTGTGTTGTCATATCTTAGATAATGCCAGCTCTTTACTATTTGTCAGATTGCTTAGTTCTTTTGTGAGATATTGCATGAGGAGTGACACATCGACTTATTTTGGAGTTCTGATGTAAGCCAGAACATTGGCCACTGTGAGAGAGGGTGACAGACTCCTGTGACAACTTCTGAGGCAGAGTCTGTGCCCCTGTCCCCATGAGGTACAGTTCTTGAGCAGGAACCAATGCACACAAATGTATAAGGCATCGTCCTGCCAGCTGTATGGAGACAAGAACTGAAACATTTACCTGGAGTAGCCCGATGAACCCCATGGGGTGATATCCCAGTGATCTTCTCACAGCTGCTCCTCAGCTTCACTGTGGTCAGGAGTCCCCCATGACACTGAGCACTGCAGGCAGGCTCCTGCTGTGCAGCACACAGACATGTCAGGCAGAATGTGCTGTTGCTGCAGAGGAGAAATGCTGTGCTTCTCTGTAAGCAAAACAGACATCTTTTATGGTACCATTGAGGCTGTTACCAAATCAGATGTTCTAAGGCCTGCAGCAGAGTCTAATGAAGCAGTTTCTGAGCTAGTCAATAGGAGAATGTCTACAGGTCTGGTGGGAATAAGGGGTACAAATACAGAGCCCAGACCTCTGTCTCACTCCGTTGCTGTCTGTCTTGTTGCAGAACGTGGGTCTGTACACTGTGACCTCCACACCCCTCAACTGCGGCCCCCAACTCCGGGTGCTGCTCCAGCGCCCAGCAAATGAGAAGCTGCTCTTGCTGCTCCCCATTGGTTATCCCAAGAAAGACGCTACTGTTCCTGCGCTGACCCGAAAGCCACTGGAAGACATCATGGTCCTCATGTGAGCCCAGTGCCATGAGGAAGGAGCACATCACTCCTGCCAGCCAGTGAGCAGCAGCCCCCCTGAAGTTGTCACTGCTGTTTCCTCCTACATCACTGCTGCTCTGGCTTTTTACACTTGTGTTTCTTTTAGTGCTAGTAATCTTCTAATAGCAGTGAGCAGTCAAGCACTGTGTGTTTGGCAGGTGTTATTGCCAGTGAGCCCAGGCGGTTGTTCCAGGGGACATGTACAATGGCATTTAAATGACCTTCATCATTCGATTATTCTTCCGCATTGTAGCGACAATTATTTCCTTGAACTGAAAAGTATATTTTCCTGATACTTTTATGATTACCATTACACAGTTATTTTCTCTTCAGAATTTTAATGGAGGTTGTATTAAAAGATATAAAGAGGTCAAACTCAGCTGTCTTCTCTTCATCAGTGTATGCTATTTTAATGCCCCTTTGCCGTGTTCAGTTCTGTTTAGGAGAAAGCTATTTTTCTCATATAAGGTATCATTTTCCCTACTTGATTGATCTCAAAAATCTTGTCTATACCGGGCTTTCTTTAACTATTGCTGGTACAAGTGTCTTTGGCTAGGGGAGATCTAGTAGGAACAAGGCATTCAAGTAATTTCCTTGTTACCATTTATTTATACATGATCCAGGCAAAGTTAGATCATATGGCAGCTATCAGTCATGCCCCCTATATTTACTGCTTCCACTGAAAGCAGCTCAGAGTGAATTACTATTCTGGTTATCCTGTTTATAGCTACAACTGCGCTAGTTCAACACCCTTATATTTAAACTGCTTTAGAGACCCTGGGAAGTGAGAGATGCTTTCATGTAGCACCAAATGAGGCATATTTCTGTTTATTTTAAGGCCGCTTCCCACAAAAGTAGTGCTCCCTACTAAAAGTCTTGTCCACAGGTGAGCTGTTGATGGGCACCAGTGGGAGCTGCTCACTGTAAGGGTTAATGCTCCTGATACCTGCGCTGCCAGAGCCCCCTCGTGGGGTTGCAGTTCCTGCTGGCTTTACAAGCAGCACAAGATGAAAACACTGAACGAGAGATAGATATCCTTTGCTGAAGCTGTCTGTGTGCTGTGAATTACTTTCCTGACCTGCTTTCTGCTGCACATAACTTCAGGCACATTCAGCCAAATTCCCTTCAGCCTTCCTTGGAGGTTGTTCAAGTCAACTCACTGCACCTTGTCTGACGTCAGACCTATTTGACATGACCTGTTGTCCACTAAACAGGTAGAGGGGATAACATTTTGTAGAGGTAGAGCTTTTTGCAGTGTCAATGCTTCTGTCACCCAATGAGAAAAACTATTTTCCTCTTTGGTAAGCCATTTTGCTGATATTTAGCAGGCATGGCTATATGTTCACCTGTGTTCCTAGCCCCATTTCACATCATCAGTGATACAGCAATGGCAGGAAGAGTTTCTCATGCAGACCTAGTCTGAAATGAGCTTTTATAACTACAGTAAAATAAAAAAAAGGAGAAGCCCTGTGTCTACACACTTGCAAGGTCTAAAATCTAGTCAGGGAGAGAAGCATGAGCTGAACCATGCCAAGGCTGACTGGCTGCAGATCCCCAGGAATACATATTAAAGATGCTGTAACAAGTTTTCCTTCTGTGCATATGCTGCTCTGCCATATCAGGCCCCTTTGCAAAGCAGTTCATACCTGCTGTAAATGTATACAAGCCTTATGCAAAGTTTGTTCTAATTCAGAGGTCACATCAACAGAGAACTGAACCTCTGTCTCTTTGCAATCAGTCCTGTAACTACAAAAATAAACGTATTCTGCCTGGCCTCAGTCTGCAAAATAGATGGCATGTGACAGTACTCAGAGAAGCTTTACCTAATGAATTCAGCTTCAAACAGCCATACTTGCATATATAAGGATATTTATAGTATGGTTTCAGAACTAAAAAAAAAAGAAAAAGGAAAAAAAGAACTAAACCGTTTTAAAAATATATGAAAAAATGTCACAATAGCAAACATTGGTGTATACCTATACACCTTTTTATACCAAAGAAAATAAATGGTGTTATTCCACCCCATGCATTGACTCCAGTAACTAATATACACATAGTAGCTGAAAAAAACAAGCCCTCACATCTACTAGATAGGAAAGATTCCACCCAAGAAAACATTTCTGGAATTACAAAATATAAGAAGCATTTTTTTTCCTCCTATGTAAACGATTATTCAAACACATATACTCTGATAGTATCACAATTGCTGATGATACTGCAGAGCCTCATATAAATCACGTTAGCATTCCTGTTGCGATAAGCCTACTTGGAATTGCCACTGTTCCCTAGTAAGTGTGTTGTCTTTATTAAAAACCAGAATAAATGATAATAAATTTTGCCTTTTCATGCAGAACATTATTAAATAAAACTAAGATTAGCATTTAAATTGTTTTACTCTTTTTTTAAAGCATGACTGTTCCTTATAGACAGTGATTGTCCCTGTTCACAATCAACACCTGAATGTCACCTTGTGAAAACATGAGTGTTTAATTTTCTGTGCATCCAAGGACCCTCACTGTCTGATGTTTACCTTGAAATCAGGTGCAACATGGTGAGTTACATCACAACTCAATTAAAGGAATAAATATCACATATTATTGGAGCTCGGAGCTGTGGCAAAGTGTTCATCTCCTCCTGCTCCATAGAAGGGTGAACTGGCAGTGGTTTCAGTACGTCCTTGAAAACTCAGCCTCAAGCTATTGCACCTCACCTGGTGTTTCATTGGCAATCCGGCTGGCCGTGACGTAAGGCTGCGAAGCACCACTCCTGGAACAGCAGCATTTTACCCACTCCATCATCTTCCTTTTCAGTGAGGTGAGCCAACCTAACTGATTCTGCTATAAAGTATTTTCTTTTTTAATCTTAGCAATTCAGACTGCAAGGTTTGAGGACCCTGTTACACTGGTATATATGTTTATCTCTTCTATAACTTGGAACTCACCTATATGATTGAGTGCAAGACTCCCATAAGGTAGCTGGGCTGTAGTAACCATCTAAGCACACTGGTCTCTGCTTGGAGAAAATAGCAGCTTGTCAGTATTTAGCTTCTTTGCAAACAGTGCTGCTATCTTGTGTTTGATGGAGATAACTGTGCCCGAGAACAGCTACTGGGTCTGAGCTGGTGCACAGGGATGTATTAAGCGATAGTTTATCAGCTGCGTATTTGAGCACTTGTTACCATATGAATTTATGCTAGTACAATAAAAACAAAGCAGCTTCTGGGTGTAAGGAAGCCTTAATATGCTGCTGTGTCTCTCGGATGAACAGAAGCATGCAACCGCAAGCACAGTTCGTGTGTCTTTTGTGTGTGTGTGTCTCAGATGCAGCACTTCAAAAACCTTTAAGTAAGTAGATGTGCAGTCAGCATCTGGTTGATTCATTTCTCTAATTGCTACAGAGATCTCACAGACTTAAGAAAAAAGAATCTTGAGAAAGCACCCAGCTTGTATCCCATGGCAGGATCAGCCCTACCTGAATGTCAGGTACTCCCAGAACATGAATTCACAGCACTAATCCACTGCTCCCAGCAAAACACTTGAAAGAAATAAGAACTCAAAATCTGATTCTGCCAGCATATACAAGTGCTAGGAAAGGTTTTTCTAGAAGGTCTCAGTCTTGGCTTTATTTTCCTGTTGCTGGTCAGACCTCCATGGACATCATTAGGAAGAGACTGGCTGCTGTCTTGTTTTTGAAGATTTCCACCCACCTAAGCTTAATAACCTGTTCTGCTTTTGCAGAACAGACATAGTGTTCATGACTTGTAAGTCCCTAGGTATTTCATTATTTTGTTGGTGAACATTACCTATTATGAGTCATCGAAGGCATCTATAACCTCTCAGCCAAGTCTTTGGCCACATGGATATGTGCCCTATGCTTGTGAAGTGTAAATAATGAGAACACTTAATAGCATGAAAGCTGAGCAACAGGTCCATTCAATTTTAAGATGGAAGAGAGTCCTTGAAGCTTGAATCAGCACAACAGCAAGTTACCAGTTAGACATCACATCCCATTCCGGGTTGTGTGTATGTGTGTGTGTGCTATCACTATTGACCTACAAGACTAGAACTGCGTTGACCTAGTTCTGGTAGAACACAGACAACTAAGGCAGTCCATGACTCAGGTAATGCAGTCTAAAACATGGGAAAACAATACTGGTCAGTGAGATGGCTAATGACCATAACCTCAAGGCATCAGTTACCAAGTTTTTTGAGGTAGCATTGAGAGAGTAGGTGTTTGAAGGTTTTATAAGAGGAGAACTATGAAAGGCTTGCAGTTATTTATGAGAAGTTGTCCTGAGTAAGTAAGTTCTTGTAACTGATATAACTAGTGACTCAGTGGGAAAGGGTGAGATTGGAGTCAGACAGTTTTGCCTTAGAATGTGACTGTGTTGGTGGAGCTATCGTAAGGAATATGTCTTGCAAACACCAAATTCAAAATATGTATATTGAGAGTAGGGTAGACACAAGTGCAGCTGGGGAGACCCACGACAGTCACAGATGTGCTTCAAAGAGGGGATCTGCTTTAACAGGCTGACTTATTTTCTATTTTATATGCAGCAGGGACACTGGTTTGTAGATTATGCACTGGATTTTAATGAAGCCTTTGTGTCATTGCTTTTGTAGTGCAAATGGTTCAAATGTCACAAGGCTTTTAGTATTTTTTAATTGTTCCTTTAGCTCGCTCACAGGATGACAACAATTCATGCAGCTTGTAGAAGGCTGTTGTAGCCAGTTCTCTGTGTGGCCAATGCCAAGGTACCACTCTTTGATAAAGAGAAATATGTTCCCTGACAGTTTGCTGTGCAAGACATCTCTATGAAAGTAGTATTACCAGGTGGAAGGGGTAACAAAAACTTCCTGGTTTTACCTTCCAGGAACAAATAAGTATGAGATGTGATCTAAATCTCATGCAGCAACTGTTCTTGGTGATGCAAGATAATCTATAAATCTGTTATGACTTCTTGTATCGTATAAGCAATTTACTCAGTGTTCATGTGAGCCACTTCTTTTCTAACACAGTGACCTAGAAGAATAGCTTTAGAAAGACAGAACTATATATTAGTAGCCAGAAAACAAAAGAGGCAATGGGAAATACCGAATTATGAAAGTACTGTCCCTGCAAGATTTACATGCCTGCTGCTGTCCCAAAGTTTAGCCAGGGTTGATGATATACAGCACCTGCCTGCATGAAGTTAATGAGGGTGTAACGATTTCAGTGTGAAAGGCTTTTTGTGGTGGAGAGGAGTTTAGAGGTAGGAGTGTGAAATGTTTTAACAAGGGTACTTTTGGCATTGCAGCATTAATTATTAATACTCAATACTGTTGTGATCACCTCTTTTTCAATCTGAAGATCTTAGGCCACTTTCGACAATAGTGTAATCTCTGTGTACCAGTAAATTTGTTCTTTGAGTTTTACAACTGAGGAAAAAAGAAAAAGAGGGAGACAAGCTGCAACTGCTAGGCAATCTACAAATGTCCACACAGAGGGGTGAAAGAGTTGAGTTTTCTTACACTGCCATAGGAGTGTGGGTTTGGGACTGACCATTCTGTTTGTTCCTGTTTATGAGCTGGGATGCATTACATTTAGAGCTGACTTAATGGCCTGGTTTCAGCTGGGATAGAATTAATTTTCTTCCTAGTAGCTGCTATAGTGCTGTGGTTTGGATTTAGTATGAGAATAATGTTAATAACACACCAATGTTTTAGTTGTTGCTAAGTAGTCAAGGACTTCCCAGCTTCTCATGCAGTGCAGGGTGCACAAGAAGCTGGGAGGGGACACAGCTGGGAAAGCTGATCCAAGCTGACCAAAGAGATATTCCATACCATATGAAGTTGTGCTCAGTATAAATCTGAGTGAAGAAGAAGAGTGATGGCGTTTGTCTGCCCAAGTAACTATTATGTGTGATGGAGCCTGGCTTTTCTGGAGATGGCTGAACACCTGCCTGCCCATGGGAAATGGTGAATGAATCCCACGTTTTGTTTTGCTTTTGTGAGCGGCTTTTGCTTTACCTGTTAAACTGTTTCTACTTCAACCCTCGAGTTTTCACACTTTTATGATTCTCTCCTCCATCCCACCATGGGGGAATGAGTGAACAGCTGTACGGTGCTTAGTTATCACCTGGGATGAAACCACAAAACTGAATTTGAGATTATGTGGCTATTGAAAAATCTGTGTCACTCCTGAGATTATGTGTAAAGGGTGCTAATGAGTGATGACTTAGCTACTGCCAAACAGGACAGTTGTGCCACAACTCCCATTTGGTATAGGGCCTTTTATTTCTTAGTACTTCTTATGCTTAATACCATACAGCAGCTCATTCTCAAAATTTGGTCTTCGTTTCCCTTTTTGCTGGAAAATGGAGATGAGGCATACAGTGAGAGTAGAATGATTTTAAAGTCACTGAAATATAATTATTGGTTAAAGATAAAAAGTAGTATAATCAATAAGCAGGGTGTTGGACAGTTGTACATGGCTTTATAAATTTAAGTATTAAGTAACAAGGTATTCTACACAGTTTTGCAAAATGGTATAAAGAACATTCTTAACTTTAAACTAGGATGAATTATCAATTAACTTCAGTAGTAGCTGGTCCTGTAAAGAGAAAGAAAACAAACTTCAAAATGAAGCATTGAAATATTTATAAATACACTATCTATTTAGAAATCAAAAGCCACTGGAGATACAATAGCACCGTAAATGAAAGGTGGTCAATGGATAGCATTGTATCAGACAGAGAGATTTCTTTTTGTGACTGCTAAGTATGTGTAAATGTGTATGTATAAAAGGTATATGTATAGATATAAAGCATAGGTGAAGAATGTGGCACAGCAGAATTGTTCTTGCCCCACGTGATACAAATTGGTGCTTCATAAGTGGCTGTAATTTGGCCACTTCCTCAGGAAGGAAATCTTAGGCAAACACCAGACATTGCTGGTTTTGTAAACTGAGGAATTAAGTCTAGGGAAAAAGGACTCTTAAAAAGTGTCTTGCTTCTCACCATAAGGTAGGAACATTTTAAGATCACCTTTAACTGCTGCTTCTCCCTGCTACCTGGTACCCTTTGAGTGCATTCGTGATGAATGAATAGTGGCAAAATAATAGCTGCTGCTTGTTCATCCATTTTCTTGTGTCAGCTTCCTCAGGCTCTTTTCTGTCCTTAATTTCTTTTTTGTCACTTTAAACTGTATTTTAGCTATAGGTACTTTTTGAGCTTTGAGCATGGTGTTCCACTTTTCTTTAATAGAAACACAAAATATCACAGTAGCATTAGATACAAAGCAAATGGTACTGAACATCTCATGAGTTTGATTACTTCAGGTTTTGGAAGCTCAAGACAACTTGTACTCTCTCTTCAGTACCTGGATTTCAACTTGGCAGCCCAGAGTGAGAAACATGCTGTGATTGCATCCATGTTGTTTGTATGCTCACAGGCCTGACTTTTCCCTGCCTGAAGATCACGTCGTCTTGCTACTGATTATGTTCAGAACAAGACCTGACATGTAAGCAATATAGGCAGATGTTTTCATCCTAACCTTCAAGCTGATGTCTCTCCATATATATAGCTGCTATTCTGTAGTATCAAACAATACTTGATGGAGTATTTACTGTGAAGAGGACCTGAGCTATAGCATGGTTCTCAGGTTTTGTGTGGAGGTTCATAACACAGATCTTAGCTCTTTGCATTATGTAAGGCAGCACTTTATGTCTTATCAGCCTTTGCTATACAGCAGTTTGCCATGTGTGGTTTTAATAATAGAGTAGAAATATCAACTTTTCAAGGCTATGGTCACCCCACAGAGGTAAATGGCCTAGCCTTCCAGTACTTAATATGACCAACGTGTAAGCCATTTCTGGGTATATCAACTCCATTAGCAAAGCTGTTGAGAGTTTCCCATGTGTAACATATTTCTATTTGGAGGGTGTGTAACTTTACACTTGATGTACATGTGCAGAAATATTTGACAGAAACAAGTGTGAGTACTATGCAAAGTGTGTTGAGTTGACAGAAGAGCTAGGAAAACGCAAGCACAGGTCACTAGCAGGATCTCTAATTTTGCATACTTATTTTTACGGAGATTTTCTTCTTTGTGTCAGTACAGCACCTGAAGTCCTTTCGGATATGTAAAAAAAGCGATCCTCACTCCAAAGTTTGTGTCTTTCTTTCATCCTAATTTGTTATATTATCTGTTTATAATTAGGTGACAAAACACAGGTATGAATGAGATAATAAACAAAGGTTACAGAAAACTGCTGTCAACAGTTATCTATTTTGACTGCCAGCAGGAAATCTGGCAGGTATCTCCTTTCCTGCAAATTGAAGTGAGGAGCTCTCTCTATGAATATTAACCTTCCTGTTTCATTTAGTAAATTGTTGATGAAGAAATTGCAAAGTTCAAGAATGTAATTATTTGGAATGAGTAGGAATTTCTTTAGCACATAATTGATATTCTGTGGATCATTTGATTAGCAGCTGAAAACAGTTTGTAATTGATGCTGTAATTAGCTAGCAGAGTGCTCACTCCAAATGAGCCTGCAGTGTTATAAATTTGGGTAGACTCAATTATCCAACCAGAATACAGAGCGATGCAACTTGACTTCTAACTACATTACACTGAACAAATGTCTTGTAATAGAAGACTATATGTTCACCTGCAGGGATCAAATATAGAAGACCTGTAACCAGGTCTAGATCAAAAATTGCCTCAGAATTCACTTTTAATTTTGTACTGATGTCAAATGTCTGTGGGTTCCTGCTTCATGGCTTCATATCTCCCTGGCTGGTCAGGGCAGAGTGGACTAACTGTGATCAATGCATGAAAATCGGCATGGAGGGTAGCCACGAAGGGTGGAAGACACTCTGAACAAATGCCTGTTACCTGTGGGATGTTCCTTCAGAGTCTGAACGTCTCCCTTGGCTGAAGGCTGTGTATTTTCACCTACACAATCATGCAGCAGATCTGTCTGGTGGAAGAGATGTGTTTCCCTTCTGCCCCTTAGATCCAGGAAAGCAGAGTCCTCCTGTGAGACGTTGAATGGGGAAATACTATTTACTGCATGGATTATTCAGGGTCAACTGTTGTAATAGGAGACCATGTTACCTGCAAGCTAGTGTTCCTTCTCAGAGTTAAGATAACTTTTGGAAGAAGAAGTAAATAATGTTTTACGTAATCTTTCTTTTCTTCAGTTGGTTTATGAGCTGTGTAACTACCCTGGCACATGTTACACTCTCCAAGGGCTGGATACATAAATGCAAAAAAAAGTAGAAGGGAGGATTTACCTTCTCAAAGTAAGTCTAGTCACATGAAATGGGCTCTTCCTTCATCTTTTGTAGATGCAATTATCTCTTTATCTCCAGCAGCTTCTATTATAGCCGGCAAGAAAATAACTTTAAGTGCTCCACTACCTCCACTGACATTTTCTGAGGACCACTAGATGGCACAAGAACACTACGTAGGAACAGAGGACTTTGGCCTGTAAACTAGTTTGCTCATTAAACCCGCTTAACTCCCGTTACCTTTAACCATATTATTTTACCCAAACCACAGATCTAGGAATATACATCCGAGAATAAAAATCTAGAGTTTTGTCTGTGATCAAAAAGGGACTGCACAGAAAGTCCAAATTTGGCATGTGCTGAAATAGCTGAAGAGTTGACTCTAAATGCAAAGAGAGTCACCTCACCGAAGTTACGTTACACATAGGTAAGTGGGGGTTTTCTTCATTGTAGAATGGACCCAGCTTTTTCTAGTCACTTAGTCACATATTGCCATGTGCTTTGTAGTGATACAGACATGAAGAAAATGGTCACTAATTTCCAGTCATTTTCTTTCATTGAGTTAATTCCCTGTGTATTTTCCTTCTTCCCCTGTGGGTCTTCATACTCATGCCCAGAGCTCTGCAGTTCCAGCAAGCCAGCAGCTAAGGAACAGCACACAGGTGCTTTGCTGCCAAGGAGCAGATCCAGCTCCATTCTACTCAAAGGCTCTTACTTTCTCATGTGAAACATAGGGTGTGGTTTGCCCTCTGGGTAAGATGTGTAGGTGTTTAATTTCTGATCTTTGTCTGGGAGAAGAGGGAGATTACTCCAAAGGAGTTTCTTTTCAGATATTGATAAATCATGAGTGAATTATGCAACACAAGACTGAGAAGAGCTGTGGAGAAAAAGCTCTCCCTCCCTCTTCCCTCATATTGAATCTGAAGTAAATTTTCATTTACTCTCTACTTAAGGGATTTTGGAATGAGTTGTGTATGAAAACTAGAACTCTATTTCCATAAGCAGTGTGAGAACTAAGCCTGGGGCTTTAAATAACTTTGGAAGTAAGTACAAGTCAACTTGTGATGTGGACTCGTGGCCATAGAAGCCTCATGGGAGCATAGAAGGGCAACAAGGCCTGGAAGTGAAACACAGACTTGAAAGCATGTCTGTAATGGTGTGTTCAGGCTAGGTCTGTTGTTGTGTTACAAAGAAGAAATTGCATACTGGGAGAAGGTAGGCTTGGATTTGCCTACAGGTGCAGAGGAATTACTTGGTTGCCCAAGCAGCAAGTCAGATGCTAACATCAAATGAAGGAGCATTTGGTGTGTTCCCTTTAGTGAAGATTCAACCAGGTAGTTAAGGTACAAGACTGGCACTCCTGCCCACATAATATTGGGCAAACCACTTAACATATTTTTTTCTCTTTATCTGTCAGTGCATGAACAGTGGGGCTTCTGATGATAATCTACAAAGGAAATGAAGGGTGAAAATTAGTAAAGCAGCCCATGATAGTCTCAGTTTTGCTGCCTACATCAGTTTTCCAGATTTCATATTCAGCTTATCTGTGATTAAACCTCATCTGTGTGTGATCATTAATCATTAATGTATTCTTCCCATAACAGTCATGGGTGCTGAATGGATGCTGGGAAAGTAGGAGACTGAGAAAGAATAGGTAAACACCACAAAAATATTTTCACACTGGACAGACTGGCAGCAGTGAACTTTGTGCACTTGGGGAAGCAAAGAATGTAGGCTTGAACTTGGCTCCTGCTTTCATCATTTCATTTCCTCCTAAGGAGATGCCAGATGTCTACTTGAAAATGGAAAGTATTCCCAGACAGGGTTTTCTATTCTGTGCCTCTGTACTCACAAAGAAGAAAATAACTTCTTACAAAGGCCGGGCACTAGCTGGAATACACAGTGTGGTTTTTTTAAAGATGGGTTCATATGCGTATGAAGGCTGCTTACTATGTTGTTTTTATATTGCTTAGATAAATATCACTGAAGTTTCTCCCATTAATGTGATTAATTTGTACTTCCCTGTTGTGTAACCTAACATACACTGCAGTGTACTTGTGCCACTAGAATCAATACAGAGCAGTTGATGGAGAAATAGTAAACTTAGGCAAAGAGTAAAGTACCTTTCATTTTTACCATGAAAGAGTTGCTAAAGGGAAAAACTAGAGGAGAGAGAGCACTGAGAATTTGACAAAGAAAGAGTCATACAAATTCATGGCATATGTGGGAGAGAACAGTTTCTGTTTTGCTGCTCTGCATTCCCTGAGAGAAAGTTCTGCAGCAATCTTACAGGCTATTCTTTGGCGTTTTTATAAATCTCAGCAATATGAAATGATTAGCCGTATGGCCCCAGTATAGAAGCTCCCCATTAATAACTTTCAATTTGGAAAGTGTCTGGGTATCAGGCACTCTATCAAAGCCTGTGGTGGTACAAGGCAGAAGGAACAAGTTCTCCAACCTGAAGAAAGAAAAGGGTTCGCTCAAAGGAGGATATAAAGCGCTGATCCCACAGTCTTAAGGCTAAACTCCCACGAAAGGCTGAAGTGTTGATTATTTTTAGTGGGGGAGAACCTAGGGGCAGGGCTTGTCAAATAGATGAAACTATTGTTAGGAGTAGAGCAGAATTCTCCTGCAGCAGTTTCCATCACACCTGCATCCTGATGTGAAATAAAAAGTGTGTGTGTGGCAGAGGGGAATGTGGAGGAGGGAAGAGCTGCACTTAGAGAGCAGAAATGGCAGCAGTTAGCAATGGAGTCGCTCTCTCCTGTCACTGCTTTTACCCTTTTAGTTTCTATCATGCTGTTTTCTTTCTGTTAATCCCCAGGATAGCTTCTGAGAGTTGTTTATCATCCTGGGGCAAAATGTTCCAGCCTCCTCTCACCACTCTTTCTTCCTGCACACAGTGGTGCTGATATGTGTAAGTGTCCAGAAGAGCCTGAAGACAGAGTGGGAGGATGTTTTCTCCTTTTTGTAAGCTCTCTGGGCCCATTACTCTTGCTCAGCACTGTGCTAGCTCCCTCTGCTTTCTCCCAGGCAGTCAGGCTGTGAGAAGCAGCAGTGTCTTGCTGCAGCAAACAAGATGCTGCACAGCTGCCGAGGGATTCATCCAGGCTGGGCCAGGTGCTGTCTAACCTTCTCTTTTGGAGCACATGTTTAAACATTGTTCAAAGGAGCCTGGTCACTGTGGGATGGCATGGGTGGGTTGGGCAGGACAGAATATTCCAGGCTGCCCTTTGTGGGCTGTGTTTTCACCAATTTCCTGGCTCTGCTGCATGACTTATCTCCCAGACAGCAGGAAGAGAAAGGTGGGAGAGCATGTTTGCCCCAGGGAGAGAGGGTATTTGTGAGGGCAGCAGGAGCTTCAGCCAGTCAGGTATTGTGGCAACAGAAGCTGGCTCTTCTCTGGAGAAAGAGTGTGAATGTGAGAGATGCCTTCAGAGACTGGGAATCATGTCATCTTCTGTTCTCCCTTTCTGTTCAATCATTTAGGTCACAACCATTTGCAGAAGAAAATCTTTTTGGTGGCAGTCCTTCACAGAACAGTCCCATGATTCTTTAGTCCTAGGACCAAGCTCGAGTTTTGCATTGCCCTACAGGTCCTCTAGCTTAGGGACTTTGAGTCCAGAAACAGAGGCTTGTCCATAAAACAGTACTATGTATTTCCTCAGAAGTAGTGGGGGAACCAAAGAAATATAAAAGCAGACAAACCTTTTCTTCTTTAGAAGCCTATGAGCTCAAAAATGGAGGCCACTGGGACCATCAACTAAGGGAAGGTAGGACCAAAACCCTTCTCTCTTAGCAGTCTGAATACTCCAGAAAGCATGCCTTTAAACATACTCAGATGGTCTGTCCTCTGCAAGTTTTTCCTGCTTGTTACATAGCAGATCATCCTGACTTGAGGAAGCTCTTGTACAGTTGTGTGAAAGTGTTTCTTGCCTTATCCTAGAGTATTCCCCCTCCTACTTCATCATCTGCAAGGAGAAATGAGTTCCCTCTGGGGCCTCTGAAGTGCCTCCTGAAGGGTCCAGTGTCCCTACATGTCTCCAGGACATGTAGGTAAATGGCTGAGCTATATGAAACCCAACTGTGCTCTTCCCTTCCTGAGGCAGGCAGTGTGTTTTTCAGTTTAATCTCATGTTTTTGTACAGTAAATTGCCTTCCAGTAATCAAACAAACCTTTAAGAGATTATATACAGAATTACAGGCATCGCAAAATCCGTCACAGATGTCCTTGGGGTTTTGTATGCCTGAGGGAAAGCCTGGGCTTTTAAAGATGGAAGAAGCAGGAGAGATGAAAGAGGCAAGTTGCTTTCACAGAAATATGGGAATTATCAGGCTGAGCCAGACTTAAACTGTGTAGTCTGGCTCAGCTACACTGAGCATACAAGGGGGCTCTAATTATCATTGTTTGCACCCACTGGTGGAGGGCATGCCTTCAGTCATGTAAGCTGCTCATGTCTGCAGAACCAAACCATCTCCCTTTGGAGCTGGAATCCCTGCAAGCAGAACTAGATCTTAATTACTCTGGCTGTTCCTCCTGGGAAGGGATCCACACGCCGCTGTCTGATATCAGCCTGTACTAAAGGAGGAGCAGGGAAAGAGGAGCTGTTGCATTACTGTGGAACAGCTGCATTTTGGGATCAGTGCCAAAAGTGGGGGAAGAAAACTTCTGGAGGCCTGAAGAGATAGAGGAAGGCAGATCCCTCCAGCTCTGAGACCAACACTGTGGGTGGGCAGGGGCTGGGATGCTGTGTGGGAAAGTTTTGCTGTTGCAGTAGAAGGGAACTTTCCCTCTGGGTCTTCATGCAAACCAGTTCCCCTAAATCCCAGGCTTTATCACAGATCTAGGCTAGTACCACAGGATGGGCTGCAGAGCTACAGCTTCCACCCCTTTCCACCCCCTGGCAATAGATACTGGTAACCTCTGGAGTTAAAGACTCTTTTGGCATAGAGGGTCTGGGATCCAAAACCAGCAGTGAGGCCATCTGAGCCTGGCCTTGGCAGCATGAGGCAGTGCAGTGTAGGAAGCCTGTGCTCTGGGCAAAGAACACAGCCAGGCTGTGTAATGGAGCTGCCACAGCTCTGAGCCTTGCCTGGCTTACTCTTCATTGGATGCGAGATGAGGGTGTTCCAGCAGGGCAGGCAAACATAGGGTTCAGTAATGCTGACAGCCAGAAACTTTTCTCAAGGAGCTGGCTGCTTAATAAGAAACCTTAAACACAAAGACCGTGATGTTTTGGGTTTGTTTGGTTTGGTTTTTTTACCTCTCGGTCTTTGATATTAGGAAAACGCTTTGCAACTCTGCAGACATGCCTGTGCTTCCAGTGACTTCATTTGGGGAGCACCTGGGGGGAGCTGTAAAGTGCAAGTCAGGATGACAGCATCTTTTGTAAATACAACAGGATTTCCTGAGATTATGTTTGAATGCTTGGTCCTCTTAGGGAGGAGGAGAATGTATTTGGTCTCTGACAAAGCCATGAGAAGGCTTTCCGTATTATGTAATTTATAAGGCCACAGGCTATGCTCCAGCCAGCAACCTGCTTCAAATAGAATGATTTGAGGATGTCCATCTGGCTCTGTTTAGTAAATCCAAATTACATGGGATACAGTTACATTAAAACATTTAGCCAGTCTAAACCCGTGTTTCTGTCATTCTCTTTTTGTAAGTATTAAAAAAATGTAGTACAAACCGGATAGCTATGTGTTACTTGCAGGAATGTGTCACAGGCTCACTTGTGACTGGTCTAAGGACTTTTCTAATGGCTCACAGCTTTCTGGTTTATTCTTCATAAAGTTTTTTTCATTTTTTGTATTTAAAATTTGTTCTGACTGACTGAACAGGGGAGAAGGGGAGAATAAATATGTTATAATGAATGATATAATGAGTATGAAGCTACTTTGGCAAACCAATTTAATTTTCATGAATCTCATTGTTAGTTGAATATATTCAATAATTAATGTGCGTCCTTTTTGAGGGGAAAAGCTTCTCCTGAAATTAGAGCCATTTTTATGAGCCTAATGCTTAGCTTTCGTTGAGTGGGAGTGGACCAGGTAAATCACGCCGTTCTAGCCCTATTTGGTACGTGCAAGCTTTCTAACATACACTTTAAGTGTAATATCTGCAAATAACTTGTGCAGCTTTAAAATAAGCTTTAGTAAGCAGTCAATCTGGCAGCATTTGAGTGAGCTGTCAGTGAGGTGTAAGCAGGAAAGGACATGTCATTTTGATTTTCTCCTGTCTGTTGGTGGAAACAGTCTTTGTGGTGTTTGTCCAGTTACACTACTGAATCCAGTCACTGCAATGACTCCTAGACATTTCCGTTAGTTGGGACAAATGCACATTATTTCTGAAATTCTGAGAAGGAGTTTTAGGAAAAAATATGTTGTAAAGAATAAATATCTCTTGGACCAGTGACTATTGTTCCAGTGCTTTGCGGCATAGTTGCCAGTACCATGCTCAAGCCTGTGCTGTTAGGGACCAGGAGCTGGGAGATAATCAGATTCTGTAGCATTGCATATCATATTATTGGAAATCTGTCCTCCCTAGCATATACGCTGTCCAAGTCTAAACAAAGCAATTGACTTTATCTGCTGAGGTTATTCTGCTTCTAAATTGGATGGACTGAAGTGTCCCGAGGATGTGCTTGACGTGATTCTTCGTTTTAAACAGTCATTGGATTTCAGCAAATATCAGAGAATTTTGGGGTAGCAGACAGCTCCTTTCCTGTCTGACCTCTATCTTTTCTGGCATGGTATGAGATATAATCTTCTTTTCCAGTGTTGTGAAAGGAAGTATATCTTGGTCGAGATTAATATTGGCAGGAGATAACATTTGCCTGAGAACCAAAGTGTATTGTTCTAGCACAATATACTGTCATTTAAATAATTCACAATGCAATTTCTTCTATGGGTCCAGTCTGTAAACTAAACTAGAAACTGGCATTTTAGCTGGTTGCACTCACTTTCAAAGTACTGCACGTAACATCAGCAAGAATTATCATTTTCTTGCATCATGTAATTTTAATAATAAGTGGTGCTACATCGTTTTCCTTCTCCATCTGAATAATGTCTCTGACTTTTTTCTTTCTCATTCTGGAAAAATACTGTAATACGGTCATGTTCAATACACTTGTCTCAGCTTATCTGGTTTCACTATGCTATTGCTAGGTGGATGAATGAGTTAAAGTTTTATCTTCTGAGACAGAAGCTGACTGAGGGTACTAGAAGCTCACTGCCGCAGATTGTGAAGAAAGAAAGGTGAATGAGCTTCTTCTGAGGACTGTGCTAGCAGCCTCCATTGAACACTGGGAGTAAGGACCAAGAGTACATGAAAGGCAGAAGGCACAAAGAAAGGGGCTTCAGAAGAAAGCTGAATGACCTGGAGTTTGCCAGAGGTACAGTGATGTTCAGACCTCTTTCCTCTGGTTCCTAAAGGACTCTGCAGGACTTGTCTCCTACTGAAAATGGCATGTGATGGAATTGTGATAAAAGGCTTTTGCTTCTCTATCTAGGTGTTCACTGAAGGAGAGTTTTCTTCCCTGTACACACGTTGTTTACCTGTACCATATTAATCATTGTCAGCCTTGCCTTAAGGGGTTATGCTCTTCCTCATTGTAGGTTTAAAATTGTCTTGAGTGTGGGAACATGATAGCAGAATACTGTGAATTTGAAGTACTGTGATGTGCAGTAGTAGACATCTGAACATGAGCTTTGGAGTCAGCAGATGTGTCACACAGGGCACAGGGAAGCTGGCGGGATCCTGCTTTTATTCCTGCCCAGGACCCGCTGATCTCACTGTGGAGAAAAGAACTGCTTGTCTCCCTGCGTGTAAGATGACTGCCATTCAGTCCTGCTTTCCTGGCATGGCACCATGGAGGCCTTCTCTCTCAGCCTGTGCAAGTAATGATTCTGCTTGTTTGCTTCACCAACCCATTCTGCCAGAAAGTGAGTAGAAAAGGAGCAAAATAGGCTAAATAGCGGAGTGCAAAGTGAAGACAATTGAGAACGAGCAGTTTTGATACGATTTTTTAATAAAATTTGTGTCTTTTATAGCATTTAAGAGAGAGCATTTGCTAATATTTTAGTTTTCATTGATGCCCTGCAGTATGCAGGACTGCTATGTCTGCTTGTGGACTTCTCAACTGAAAATACCTCTTTTGAGGAAAGTGTTGCATGAATGCAGGTTACTTGTTGTCAAATAATGAATGGTGCTCTTTGCGAAAGGAACTTTCTCTACATGTTTTTCATCTCCTTCTCCTCCAAGTGTTTCAAATGTAGATTTCTCTTTCACCCCCGTCTGCCGCTCACTTACTTCTTCAATATCTTTTCCAATGCATCGTTCTTTCTTAGCGCAAGACAATTTGGATTGGGTGATTCACATATATGTTTCCCCTGCTGAATAACCTACATGAGGCAGGAAAGCCTAACCCCTGAGTAATGACTGCTTGTTTCCTACTTTGCTTTTTTCAGAGTGGGTTTAAGTTTTCAATGGAGAGAAGGGAGAGGAGTTATGCAGCACCACCAGATTGAGTGCTGTCTCCACCCAGTTTTTGTGCAGGCTTCTTAGAGTGTTAGAAAAGAGTGTGTTCTAGTCATATTTAAAGGTTTTCCTTAGGTCTGTATATCACTTTGATAGTCTACATTAACAGACTACTAACCAAGTCTTAGAAGTGTGGTTGTCGTTGTTGTGTTTGTCTGCTTGTTTGTTTGGGTTTGTTTTGTTTTGTTTTTTGCCTGTGATGACATTGGAAGGATTTACTAGATATGGCCACACCATCTGAAGAAGACTCCAAGGCTAAAATGGACTTCATGTGTCACAAAGTCCATGGACATCTACATAATGTGGATTGTCCCACATGACTGTTCTGCTCGATGCACATACAATGGGTTTTCCAAGTGATGATTTTGTGATGGTATAGGCTAAGGATAGATGAAAATTGGAGGACTGGGGAGTGATTCCCAAGTCTTGTGTAAGGAACTGTGTCCTTGTATTCGTTAACCAGCTTCCATTTTTTCCTCCCCACCCCCAGGCTCATGAACTTCCAGAAATAAGAAACCCAAGGTCATACGCCTGAACAGGTTTTTGCTGTGTTGCAGTGGGACAGTCAGGAAATCAAGACCATAGGACATGCCAAGGGAAGCTTCCAGCCCACAGGCTAGATGTGGAAGCTGTATATTTTTTGCAAGATGAGCCGTCCCTCCAAGTAGTTCTTTATTCCAGGAATATCAGGTACCTTCTGACTGATACTCAGCAGGGTTTGGGTAGGGTCAAAGTTTGGGATCTGCTGTACCTTCAGGGAGGTGTCTGCAACTCCCAGGGATTCTCTGCTCCTTCTGACTGCAGGGGATGTGCCCGTTGTATACACTGGCAACATACAGCTTGGTGCACATGGGGAGTCACAAGCCTTTTGCCTCTTTGAGAAGCAGCATGTGGTTTATCTCTAGTTCAGTAGGGAAAACACTTTGGCGTGTCTTTCAGGAAAGGTTGCTGGGTCCTGACCTCCTTTGACCTGATTTAATTGAGGATTTTGTCAATCTCATTACATGGGATGTTCTTTGGCAGCACTGAGTGACCAAAGCAGGCTGATCACAAATTATAATTTACACATGCACAGAATGAAACATTAAAAATAACTCTTAAAAAAATCCTTTTCAGTGACATATAACAACCTTCCTTCAGTAGACTGTCTTAGACCTCAAAATCTGTATAAGTCACCTCAGCTTCCTCAGACTTATCTGTCTTCCCAGACACATCACTAACATGAGGCTGAGTAATGCAAAAATGCGCATCTGAATATTTTATTTATTTTTTTAAACTACATCACTGATTCTATAGATATGCCCATTTTGTATCTACCTACCAGGTATGTCAGCTAATATTTGCTGATGCACCTACTTTTCAGAAATACCTTTTACCGATTCCAACATAAGTATTGCAGGCAAAAAATACCAGTTGCATACACAAAGTGTTTGCTTTGGAAGTGCTTACATATCTATCAAATCAGGGGTGAAAATGAAGAGCAGAAAATAAAACTTCATTGACCAGTGACACTGAAACACTGCAGCTTGAATACCAAACATTTGTTCTGACTCCATTAAATAAGATTTTTTTTAAAAAAATTTAATACATTTGAATGGCAAATACCTAAAACTTCCTGCTCTACTTGTAATCTGGCAGAAAACAAAATTCATCAGCTCTGGGCAGAAATCATGCTGAAGAGGTTTAATTTTTTTATCCTGTTCAGAGGTGAATTTAAAGAGCTTGATACCACAGCCAAGGGGAGTCGGTGAATATATTGAGGTGTTTCAGCAGCAGCACTTCCACCATCAGAAACAGCTGGATGAAACATATACCAAATGCACTATCCGATTGGCAGTAAATAGTGTCCATAAGATTGATTCTGTGGCATGCCAAGGGAACACCTATCACATATAAACAAAGCTTTCTGTGAATATTTAATTCCAGGTTGTTGGCCTGACAGCTACTTGCAGTACAGAATGTGAATGAACGAGCCAACAGAATAGGTTAAAAAGGAATAACAGAAGAAATTACATTTCCTTAGTGTTTCTAGGCACAATGTCATTTTTTTCAGAACATTATTTATTGCTTGTAAAGGCTGTTCCACACTCTGAGAAGCAGTGTTTCAAACTTCTTAATGAAAAAGAAAACCCACATTACACTGTAACAGACCTTGGTTTTATTTGAAGCAGCAGTCCAGAAATTCAGCAGTTCTAGCCCATCACCTCCTCAATGACAGGAATATCTCTCTGCTTAGGACAGTCTATAAGAAAGCATGTTCCTCATCTGTCATTGTTCATGAGCAGTTTTTATTGTCCTCATAAAAATCAAGAGGTGATAAATTCTCCCAGTGACTCCCCTACCATTAACAGTCTCCCTTTCTTCATACTCACAAGGTTATAGTAAACTGGTTGTCATCAAGTTGTTTCCTTTTGTCAGCTTTTACATAGAAGCTGTGAAAATAGGACAATAGGAAGAATGTGGTTCTACAGCTAGAATAGCAGTAAGAGTCACTATGTTACAAACTAAATCTAAAGAAACATTCTTGTTCTGTATTGTAAGGTATGCATCTTCTGGGACTGAAGAGCTTGAGTTGAGACAAAGTATTTTAATGTTTTATTTTATTTCTTTATTTTTTTAAAGTAAAACATGTAGAAGTATCTGCTGAAGACCCTGTCTCTTAATTAGTTACAGGCTAGCTGCAAAGTAACAGGTCTGAGTGGTTAACCTCCATGTTACAATGCAGCTATCAACTTTCAAACCTGAGAGAAGGTGGGAGAAAGGAGAGCACTGAAGAATGGTTATTTTCCATCTTTGAAAGCTAATTAGACTTTGGATTTTCACCTTTACAAAATGTCATTAGCTACCAGACTGAATAACTTGCCAAATCTGTGGAAGAAAAACCACTGATGACTTAAAAGCTCTTAAGTCCTAGGGTTCATTCCAGAACTGCCTTTGGTTTTGTTATTTAGGAGATGTCTACATCTGACCAACTGTAACTGCATACTGGATGTTGACATCAGTGACATTCCTAAGTGCCAGGAAATGAGACTAAAAAATAATTAATGGGCTGTAAAAACTACTGAAGACTGATATGGGAGCTGGTTGCTTTTCCTTTTACCTCACCTTCTTTTTTCAGCCCTCTCTTGTTTTCTGTTTGGCTGTTTCACATCCATGTTATAGAAAGAAGTAGGTAAAGGATCACTTATCTAGGAACAATGTAAGATCCCAGAGAGATATGAAAACAGATTATTTCCTGTGAGTACAAGACTTATGCACTGCCCATCAGTCTCTGCAATTTCACCAATAAATTCTAAATTCTAACCAAATTCATTGGAAGTAGAAGTTTAGAAGATGGTAAGTTCCTTTTCTAATTCATGAAAATTCATTGTGAAAAAGAAAACAAAGGGAAAGTTTAAGTTCAGTCCTTATCTTACCTGTAGGATCTTCAAGCTTTGCTGTCAGCACTCATGTTCTGATGTGCTGGTTTGACTGAAAACAAGTTATTTTTCTTAATGCAGTTAGAAACCTTTCTTTTTCGTAGCTAGCATAGTCATTATTTGGACTTAGTTTGAGAACAACAGATAACACCCTGGGACAGAGTTAATGTTTTTAACTGCTTTGGTCTGAGAGTCAAGGACGTTCTGAGTGCTCTGCCCACAGGTGTGAGGCATCTAGTAAGGGGGGCATAGATGTGGCAGAGCTTGACTGACATCCAGACTGATCAATAAGAGTATTCCATCCCATTAGTGTCATGCTTCATATTGAAGGAAAGTTGGGATTTTCCAGTCTCTCTTGCTCTCTCATGTTCTTCTTTGCTCTTTTTCTCGGAGCCAGAGGAGTTTGGTTCGGGATGTTTAGTTCAGCCTTTTGCCATTTTGCAGAAGCCTCTGGGCCTTTCTGCCTTTTTTGCCTTTTCTCTCTTCAGGATCTGCTGTTTGGGACCAGGTGCTGTTTCCTGGGACTGGCTGCTCGATGTAGATGAAGTTCTTGAGGAATTGCCTTGAGTATCTTTTATTTTATATTCTATTTCTATTATACATATATATATTTACTAGTCGCATATTAGTATTTTGTTATTTTATTAAACTGTATTTATCTCAATCCAAGTTTCTCCCTTCCCCTTTGATCCAATGCTGTCTGGATAGTAGCTTGGATCTGCAATACAATCTACTTTTTTGCACGTTTCCCCACTTCGCTGCCCCATTCCCATTTCTTTCCCCCCTCTGTTGGACAAGCTTCCTCACTGACATCGCTGCCAAGGTAGTCATGAGTCAGCTGAGAGAGGAGGAACGACTGACTTCCTTCCCCTTGGGGCATCAGCTGCTGCTGCTGCTGCCATGAAACATTTAGGTCACCTGTCGTCCCAGCAGGAGAGCAGAAAGTACACAGCATAATCCAACAACTTCAACATGTCTCTTCCCTTTGTAGCAGTTGCTACAGTGGCTACAGTTGTTTGGATTTTTAATACTCTTGGTGAGTTCCACTGAGTTTTTACCTGTAGGAATTTTGTTCACGTAAAGTCTTCTCAAAGGCTTCACGTTACAGATATCTCTACAGAACCCTGTGTTGCTTCTGAAACACTGCAATGCTTCTGAACTGACAATTGCAACTAAATGAGATATCAGCAGCTCTAAAATTGAACTCTCTGAAACAATAGAAACAAAATAAAATGTGGAATCACAGAAGAATTCTAAAACAAAGTGAAAGAAGAGTTCAGAACAGAGCATAGCACCACAGCAAGGCTGGTAAATGTAAGAAATATAGATTGCAGAGCAAGACTGGCCGTGGAAATGCATGGCCCATCTCGGAGATGTCAATTTGTCATTCTGTGCCAAATTTCACCTAGTTAGGAAAGAGGCTAGTAGTCCTGTCTTCAGAAATGCAGTGTTGCTGATTTAGCTCACCTTTTCCAAGCATCTTGTGATGCACAGCTAGAAGGTACTGTAGAAATGTGAATGACTCTTTGGGAAGTAATGTAGTTCTGTTATGACCTGTTCAGCTCTTGGAAAAGAGTGCACTGAGGTGCCTAGGAGAAAATGGAGTTCATGTCAGCAGCTGGATAAAACAAAGAAGACAATGGCAGAGATGGATGAGGAGAAGAGGGAAGCACGCAAAGTATAAAGAAAAACATGGGTGACTGGCATCTGCCTGAGAAAAAGAAGTTGGAGATTAATGGGAGAGGGCAGTAGCCAAATGGAAGGGGTTGATGCTGGGTAGAAGGTGAGGTTAGAGGGTGAAAAGACCTCAAGCAGTGGAGAGGGAGGAAAAGGCAAAGGGCAAATGAACCAGAAAATTTGAGAATATTTAAGGAGGAGGAGTTTATGCCAGATCAGGGAACATCTATGGGGAACAGACTTCATGAAAAAAAGATCTTGGAGTGCATGACTAGGAAAAAGTAATGTGATCCCTTCCGACCTAGTATTCTATGAAAAGAAAATCGAAAAGGTGATGGGAAGAGAAACGGTGATTTATGGGGTTATGGCATTTTCAGTGGAAAACGAGAAAAAGTAGAAGAACATCAATGTTTGCCTCATGGTGGAAAACAAGCAAGAAAAATGAACTGAAGACATGACTGAATTGTTATGGTCCTTATAGGGTGGGTTTTTAGTCCTGAGTAGGTTAGAGGTTGTTCATACAAGCTACTGCAAATATATTATTTTACAGTGTCAGCAGAAAGGCCATTGAGTTCTAGAAAACGGCAATCACTAAAATACCAGCCCATGGGTAATCTGTAGGCAACTTAAAAATGCAGAATAAATTATAGCATGCAATGCGTTTTCTTCCTTTTTGCCTTTTCCTTTACTGCAGCTGTGGTTTTGCGTGGCCCTCGCTTCCCATGCCTAGCAGTACTGTCTGCCTATCCTTAGTGGAATGTAAAGGAGAAGCTGTATCTGAATGCAGAGATCGTGCCAGCCCTTGCCAGAGAAAGAAGGCCCAAAGTTCATCAGCCATTGGCACTGTGTGGGCTCTTTGGCTGACAGGCAGCTGATTTGCTCTGAAACAGAAGCAAATTGTTTTACAGCCTTAGGCTGCTCCTATAACACAGTGAACTTGACGCAATTCTGTTATGGAATTGCCAAGCTGGAGCAAAGAAGTAATAGCACTTGTTTTCCTGCCTCTGTAAACTCATCCGGCTTTCCTTCTCCAACTTCCCCAGTAGAAACAAGATAATTAAAAATGGGCCTAAGCTGCAGCCATTGAGATTAATGTCAGACTTCAAGAGAATTTCCTGAGTGTAAGCCTAGGTGATTTAGAGAGATCACCTTTCCTTGACTGGAGGTGTTTTAAGAACATGCTAACAGCATATAAATTAAAAAGAGATTGAAGGCTGGGGCTTTAACATTAATGCCACAGGAGGGCAAGCCAGCACAAGATCAGGCAGGTGTGGAAGCAAAATCAAAGGGCTGTCAGACTGATTAAGAATAAACCACATCAGAAGTGCAACTGGTGAGAGACTCTTTCAGAGCCAAATAAGGTAGGGAATATGGTATTTCTTTACACAGCCTCTTTGGGAGATTTTTGTGACCAGGTTAAGAATGGAAGAAGGTCCAGTACTACAGGCTGTGGTCATCAGAGGGAAGATGAAGACTGGAATTATCTAGGCTAAATGGGAACAGATACGAGGATTAGTGGCCAGGGATCTGCAGTTTTACTCTTCTAGAGCATACTTCTTTTTTTTTCTTTTTTTTTTTCCTTTTTTTTTAATTTCTCCTTTGTCTCTGCTGTGGGTAGTGTCCTAACTATAGCAGTGGACAAGCTTATATTTGTATTATCCTTGTTTCATTATATTCCATAATGGGTTGTGTTGTCAAGGAGCTCTAAAATCTGCACTCTGCATTTTTCAGTATGGAGAACACTCCTATTCGCTGGGCTGGCAGCTGCTGTGTAAGCTTTTCAGTCCTTTTTAATCACTCTGCCTTCTATAGCAAGCTACTGTGAATTAGTTCTTTGGAGCTTATTATCCAGGCTCTTTTACCACACTCGAGAAGGAACAAGAGGTACTGAAGAAGGCCCCAGGGCATACCCCCTGCCTAATGAAACTCTGCTGTGCCTGTAGAGCCGCAGTGCCAAGAGGAGGATGAAGGGGTCACGGCTGGGATGTGTTGTGTTCTGGCTGATAGCACCTGAGGATGGGTCAGAGCAGCCATGAAACTGCTTTGCATGACACTAGAAGTCAAGTCAGCTCTGAATGACGGATGGAAATGGGATAAGGACTCCGAAAGCTTCCTTTACCCGTGTTCTTCTCATGCAGTCTGTGGTGCTGAAGTCACTGACAACTGAAAGAGCTGGAAAGAGGAAGAAAAAAAAAAAAAAACAGTACCTCTGCTCTTGGTTGGGGTTTCCTCTGATTCCAGGGAATCTGACCTTAAAAAGCACGCCATGACAAACAGGTAGGGCTCATTTCAAGCAGCAGCCACCCTGATTGACAGGAGGTAGTAAGATTGTATGTCCTTGTATGCCAGTGGATGGAGCTAATTTACTCAGATATTGCAGATTTAAAATGAAGATCTGCTTGACCCAGATTTTGAGTAACTCCATCTTTACCATTCTTGCTTGGCAGATGTGGGAGCAACAAAGATCCTCACTTTTACAATGAAGAAATAATTCTTCCCTGTTCTGGTTGTTGCATGCTGACTGGGAACCTACTGAGAAAAAGTGACACAACATAAGGTTCTTTTCTCCTCCCTTATTATCAGAATCATCTTAGTTAAATACAGGTAAGAGTAGGAAACAAGCAGTTATAATAAATGCTGAACCTTCAAACCCAGCCCAAACCTCTTCATAAACTGGAGACACATGTTACTCTTTCAGATTTTTACTTCAAGAAAACTCCAGGTATTTGGACTCATTAAGCACGCTAATCCCAGGTTTACTTTTTAATTGCAGTTTTTAACCTGCCTGATCCGCTACCTGTTGCCCTATCAAAGTCATGCTCACAGATAAAAGCATGAGAAAAGGAACCCAGGGAGATTTGTTTCTGTGGTCTCAGGGTGTGGTGCAGTTGCTCCCTGGAGCTTTCTCACGGGCTGAGGTATCTTGTCAAAGTAGGACTCTGGACTGAAACAGTTACATCTGAGCAGACTAGGATGTGAAGATCCTTATGAAGATACAGAGGTGCTCTCACAGGTACAGTATATTCTTGCAGCTACCTGCAGCAGGATGAAGCATGCAGAGTGGCACACCAGCTGTGCACAGCTGCAGTGTTCAGTAGCAGAACATCTGAATATGAACACAATTCCCACTTTGGTTTCAGTCCTTTCCCTCTCTCTTTGCTGAATTAATATATCTACAGTATTGCAATTTATGTGATACAAGAATGTGTGAATTAACAGTTTGGGATTACTGGTTTGAGTTACTAACTTGGGCTCATGAATAAACAGAATGACTAGGGAATCATGCACTAATTACCCTGGAGCTCTGCTGATGAAAGAATGATAAACAGTGAATATACCAAGAGCTTTTGACAATTGTTTTATTATTAATAGTTTTGCTAAAAGGAGCAAAAGTGGAAAAAACTTGCTTTTCCTGTCTGACTCTGGACTGTATGTGGGGCTGCACGACTCCTCTAGAGAGTGAATGACACATGTGTAGTTTACTATTTTTTGTCACGGTCATTGTTAGTTACTCAAAAGGAATTTCTGGTTCCTCTATGGAGGGAACAGATCCCACTCTGATACCTTTTACCGTGGATATCCACTCAGCTTCCACAAAACTGGTAACATTTCATCTTGATGACAGCTCAGGTAATGAAGCAGTTAAGTGAGACTTGCAGAAAACCCAAGAGAAATGCACTGATTAAATGCTTTAGCTATCTCCTACTATTCTTCTTGCCTGCTTTTTTTCACCTTCTTCCGGCCTTGGCAGTGCGTGCTCTTGTGTTGTTGGGGTTTTTTTTAAAAAGCTGGATGGGAAATTAGTAAACACTTTATTTGGTTCAACATATGTTAAGGAAGTGGAAACAGCTGGGGGCCAAAGGGAGAATGTGGCTGGCAAGGCAGGTTGTTATTTTTATACAGAGCTGTTCAGTTAGGTCTCTGTGCAGAGATGACACTCCACTCAGCCCAGTTTTATCCCGATGCCTCCAACTAGTCCTCTTGCCTTCAAGCACTTAGTCTTAGCAGTTTGCACACCTGCATGTTTACATCCTGTGATCCGTTGCACAACAGCTTCTCCTTATCTCTCTCTTTCCTCCGTGCCTTTCTCTTCCTTTTCCTTTCCTACAGCTGTTGCCTTTGGTGCACACCCCTACAGATACCAGAGGTGGTGGGAGAGGTCTGGCCCAGCTTTGTTTGTTGCCTTCCCAGCCCTTCCTCTTCCAGAAGGTGCTAGAGCCCAGTGTGAAAGCTGGTCTGAAGGAAAAGAGCCCGGCAACCTCTGCGAAGTTTGAAGAGAAAAACCAAGTGCCAGTCAAGAGGAAATTATTAGGTGGGGAGAGGATGGGATATCCATGGTGTCCAGGAAAATGGTCTCAGGTAATTTGCATGAAGTCATAATGAGACAGGACTGAAAACTTGGATTGTATGCATATCTATATTCTACTCCATATTATTATCTATAATTATATTTATATGTTACATTACTGTATATTCTAGAGTGATAGGTGACAGAGGAGAAACTCAGAATCACCTGTCTTGTGACAGGAGAGAGCCCTGAGTTACTCAATTAGGAAAGCAGAGATGTTACTCTATTAGATGAGGAAAAAAGTGATGGAGTAAGTAAGGTATCAAGGCAAAGAATAAAACGATCTCCTCTTTTTCCTACACTTCCCCTGTATATGTAAAAATATTCCATCAACTCTATTGCCACTTATTCCCAGTAATGAATTCAGCTGAGCAGACCAACATATTTTGGCCTGTCGCATGGAGATCTCTCATAATGTTGGTTAAACAAACAGATATTATTGGGCCTCGATTATACCAAGGCCACTTAATATGGCCAGAGGGATTGTTTTTGGAGGTTTTATTGAAACATCAAAGACCAAGGCCACTCTGTTATTTCTCACTGGTTTGCTAAGGAAAGTGACTTAACTGCAGAGCTCTCATTGCTGTTTTGTTACTCTCGTGTACGAACCCTTATGAATTCCTGGGAGCTGAAAAACAATTCCAAGCAAAACACAGTTTTGATTCTTGTCTTCTGTGTGAGAGTTTTGGAGCCTAATTCCTATGTCAAAGATCATGTAAGACTTATCCAGAGACTTATGAGAGTCAGCATGACAAGAATGAGCTTGCCTTTTTTTTTTTTAAACATTGACTCTGAAACTGGAGCTCAGCAGCCTTGCACAAAGAGGAGAAGTGAGGCCCAGAACCACCTCATAACTCTGTTGCCACACAAGTCTAAAACAGTCTTAATTCTCATGACCTCCCTGACATAATTTCAAACTGTTTCATTAAGTCTACAACTAACAATGTTTCTCAAAATCCATATTAATGACTTCTAATGGTTTCTTTGTTGGAAGATATTTAGTATGTTCTACAGCCCATTATAGCAAATAACATTGCTATTTTTATGTATTTTATATGCAAGACAAGGTGGCCTCCTGGTTATGCCGTACCATTAAAAGAAAATATTAAGCCTAATAGACATGGCAGTTCCTTTACCTGATTATTTCCACTTATTAAAACACTTTTGAAGTGTTTACTTGTGATGTAATTATAATATGCAGTAAAATGTTCCAAGGGCAAAGAGCAAGTATGTTAAACTAGGGTAATAAGTAAAGCTAGTATCAGTTAGCTTGCCATTGCTTTCTTCCATTAAGCTGGCATAGATCTTAGCCCTGAGTGGTGTACATTTGTTTTTCAATGTTCTATTTAAGGATCCGAGGTTGCAGACATACTTTTGTCAGTAATACTATGCTGTCATTATCGATGCAAACTAATTGCTTCATTTCTCCAATAAGATGTTTTTCATTTTAGAATCCTTTGATTTCCTGTTAGTCAGATGGTAGCAAGAGGAGAGAGGTTCTGTAATAAAACTTTCAAAGAACAAACAGAAAAAAAAAAAAAGCCATTTAAAGTCTAACAATGTAATTCTTGCCTTCTTTTTAGTTCAAAGGGACAAATTACCAGTGGCCTCTGAAAAACCAGAACAAGTACAAGACTTCATTACAGCCAAAGATTTCAGGAAATATTGACAGATCTACTTCTGAGGCAGAATTTCCTGCTTCCTGCCTTGATGTATAAAATACTGACACACACAGATTCATCTGTTCACTTTGAATATGTGCTGACAGAAGCAGTCTGACTTTCAGAGCAGTACACACTCCAGGTGTACACACTCGGGATGTCCCTGCCCACACAGAGCAGGACTCTTGCATCCTGTTTGGCACCCCTGGGGACCTGAAAGAGGAAATCATAGGCTGTCACGGACTCAGGATGCCAAGGGTATGAAGGTGACACCCAACTTTGTGTGCTGGCAGGAGAGGGAGCATTGCCTCCTTCAGACCTTTTCTGTCTGGATGAAGAGAAGCTGGCTCAGAGGCTGAACATTAAAAGGGTTAGTTTGAAGTGGTTTATGTCACTTACTTCACGTTTTGGGTCATTTGTTACTAATTCTCTGTATCATCTTGTTCCTCTTTCTTGAGTAGTTCTTACCATATGAAAAGCCTTTTTTTAAAAAAACCTGAACCTGGCTTGACTATGGCAGCATAATATATCTAAAGAAATTACTTTTTTTCCCCCAGAAATTTGGCATCAGTAGCATTGGTCAGGTTTACCAGACTGTCTCACCTCAGGCTGCTATAGCTCCCAGCAGTTACTCCATTCTGGAATGATGGACCTGTTGGTGAACACCAACGGTTAATGCTGAAGTGAACAGGCAAGGAGGGAGATCCTTCAGGAACTTTTTTTCTGTCTGTAGGCCTTTAGAAAAGCTTAATTTACAAGAAAAAAATACACTGGCATTTAAACTGTCTAGACATGGGTGCCGTGCCTACTTTGAATTAATTTTGATGGGAGTGGTGTGCTTTCTGAGTGCCCAAATACCATTTAAGAAAAAAAAAAAAAAGCTCTGATTATACTTTGGGGGTCTTCGAAATAAACAGCCTGTTCAGCTATTGTGCTGAAAAAGAGAGTATTAAAAAATTAGACTTTGATAAAGTAATATACAGTAAATGTACATGCACACAGCAGGGGATTTCATACTGGAGGAGTATAGTTCTAGTCATGAGCATGGTGGGAGTGGAAACTTCTGTGAGAAGATAACATTAAAGAAGCAGCAAAAGTTTGGAGTATGGGTATGTTTGTTGGCACTTAAAGTACATCTAAGCTATGCATCTGAAAGCCATTCAAAACGTCTAACTTGGATAAAGGTGCCAGGAAAAGCTACTTTATTTGTAGACATCCTAGGTAGCTGTTGGCACATTCTAAAGAAGCAGAGGAAGCAAAACAAAAAGCCTAGATGCAATGCATCTTTTGAACTGACAATTATGTACTCCTCTGCTTCTGCTACGTTACAAGCTTAAGGTGACTTCAAATAGCTAAAAACCTGTAATTAGAGCCTTCTTCTGAAATGTGCATTTGCTTCCCTGACATTATGCAGCAGAGTTCCTGTTTTCCTGTTGTTTCCTGTGGTATAAACATTTATTTTAAATTTCTTTTGTCATCTGGATAGATGATGTCTGGAGGAGACGTGCTTTCATGTGACACTCTTCCTTCCCGCTGCTGTTTTTGTGGCCTCAAAGGCAAATGCAGGATATTCCTCTTCCAGTTCCTTCAATGCCTCTCCATATACCAGTATCTCTGAGCAATCAATCTGCAGTGATGTCAGTGTTTCCAAAGAACTGATGCAACTACCTGAAAGAAATGTAGAATAGACTGGCTCTGAATTTCCTATACATCCTTCAAGCTTGTATAAATTACAGAGGATTTGGAAAACCGTGTAAGTAAGTTATTGTAAGCAGTGTAATCTAAGTATCATTCAGGAGATAGTAAAATGAGATGAGGATGAGCATCGGATTGACTTAATTTACCTAGTCCCCTTGGGGTCAAGAAAAAGCTTCGCAAAACCATCAGAAGAGTTTTCATTGGTTGGCTGTACGATCTCTTAAAGTCCCTTCCTTTCTTCATTTCTGTGACACCAAACTACACGACTCTAGTGGCCTAGCAGGTGGTATTCTGTATCAACACTAAGAATGGGAAAGGTAAGAGAACTTCAATTAGCTGCTGGTGTGAACTGATAATCATATTTAAGGTTGTAAGTTGCCTTTACCACATCACTTCTTCACGCAAAACCCAGCACTGGTCTGTACTGAGCTACCCCGTGGGTAAGCTGTGCTTGCAAAGTATTAATGTGAAATGTCTCATAGGTTCATAAATTCGGAAGTGCAGAGACACTATTTTAAAATTAGCATGCAGGTGTATTCCTACAAGAAATGCTTGGCCTGATTCACCACATGACCTAACGACTCATGACCACATGGTTGAACACTGCCGGATTATCTAGCTTAACCTTTTAGTAGTTGCAGTAAATCACTTAAGAAAACCTTCAAAAAACATAGAAGACTGACATGAGGAATGCTGCCTCTTGGGATGACTGGAAAAGTCCACTTTATTCAGGATTAACATGGGAAGTGCTTTCTGAGGGCTATTGCTGTTGAAAGCACTGAATTTTCTGTTCCTCAGGACAGACAAAGAAAGTGGGAAGGGAGCTGCCTTATGCTGAAGAAATGGCAAGAATGATACTTAAAGATCATATGGGTTTATCTTCTAGCAGGAATTTCATGGCATTAGGTGACCTTGCCCTTCATTCAGTAATGCTCTTTTTATGTAACATTGTAGGTGATTCTAGAATTGGTTTACTTCAGCCTCCTGTGAAAGAGAGAAGGTAGTGGCAGAAAGGGAATGTGAATGGTCAGATCAGTGTGACAAACAGAAAACAGACAGGATGGGCTTTGGTAGATGCACTTGTGATGAATTGAAACGCACATAATAGGAGGCCCCAGTGATTTGTTGTAAAATAATTAATCCCTGAGGGTATTTAAAAGAGAATGCTGGTTCCTCCTTTGTACAAACGTGTATTTCAACAGAAAGAGATGCAGTCTGCAAAATCGATAGTGGATTTTGTTTGCCATGCATTTATGGTGCAACCATTTACTCCACTATTCCATGAAGACTGTGACTAGGAGGAAATATTTTTATCTGATCTCAGCCAAGGTTTCAGTATATAACTCCAAACTGTCCTTATTTGCATAGCTTTTGTTGTCGACAAACCAGTCTGGGTGGTGCCTGAGAAATTTTTTGTTTATTTTAGGAAACCTGGCTTCTCTCCTCAGACAGGCTCTGCCATATTCCTCTTCTCCTTCTGACCAGATTGTTATCAAGCGTGTCATCCTGCCTTCCTAATTGTGAAGGGAGCTTTGGTGCAGAGGAGAAGAGGCAGCAGAGGCTGAAGTGGTTCGGATGGTTGAGGTGTCAGTGGGCTGTTTGACCAGATGATACCACAGCATCTCCAAACGAGGCTCCTTCAGCTGGACAAGGTCTGGGTACTGATGGGTAAAGTAAGACATTAATCTACCACGTGGGTGTAAGCTGTTCCTTACTACCTGCCTGGGTACATGTTCTTACTATATGATAAATTTTATCTCTGTTTTAGTGATGATTCACTCTCCCTAAAGGATGATGTACCTTGTGTTTACCACAGATAAGTGGCATGTAAATAAGCAGTTCATGCAAAGTAGCTGGCACTAACACACTACTACTTATAACCTGAGAAATCTGATGAAATAATTAACTCAGCATGTTTTCATTGGTAGAGAGGTGTCTCTTCCCTTTTTTATGAGACTTCTTTACCAGAAGCAGAAGGGTATGGTTTTGAAGTGTGCAAGAAGAAGATGGATGACGAGGGTTATAATAGATGTCAGTAAAATTCAAAGTAGGAAGCAAAAAAGCCAACATGAAACAGTTTTTCTCTGTTTCTTCCATTACCAAAGCAGGCGAGTGTGTCATGAAGCCATCAGGTGCCAGGTTCAAAACAAACAGGAGATAACGTCTTCACAGGCTGCTACATGTTTAAGCTGTGCAATCCTTGACCGCAGTATGTCACGAGGTCCAGAAGTTCTCAGAGCTTCAGAAGTGGGCTGTGAATGTTCATGGATGAAAAATGCTTTGACAGTTAACATGTACAAAGATATCCACCGTGGTTCAAATTGTCCATCATACACAAATCCCTGGAAACTGGTATGAAATATTGCAGAATGTTAGTCTGAGCTTTCCAGGCTCTTTCACTCTCCGCTGGTATCCATTGTTGGCTACTGTCAGATATAGGACATTATACTAAATGCCATTTTACATCCACTCTGGCTTTTTTCATGTTCTTTTTTCATGTGGCACATTTGTACCAGCACTACTGCACCTGTGCTTGGAGAGGTTTGGAATATCTTGTACTGTTTTAACTACTGTTAAAGTGACCTAGTTATTCTGTGTGGAGGAGGCTGCAAGAGGCATTTCAGTACCAGCGTATGGAGTGGGAATAGAGCAATGGGCTGAACCAACAGTCTTTCCTAAGCTCTGAAAAGAGACATGTAGTGGGAAATATTTTTAAATACTATCTTTAAAAACAAAATACAAGTCTTTCTTTAAAGTCTATATGACAAAGAATACCTTTTAGGTGGAATTGCCATTTTGAGAGTTCAATGACTTGTTTTGAATAAAGGAAAACATTGTTTAGGTTCTGAATATGTGGGGGAAACTGGAGACATTTGAATTTGTTTATAAGGAAATTTTTATTAGTCTGTAGATACCAGCTACATTAATTTAACTGGGACTTCACTTCCTGTTGTCACAGTTGTACAAATAGGAAAACGATGCTGCTGTTTCTAAAGACTGACTGGAAATATTATCATTTGGGCAGGAGATCCTAATGGTTTGCACACTGCAGCCATCAAGGTTGCCAACATAGCCCTCATGCTAATAAGATGAGGTTCTCAAACCTTAATATCTTTCTGTGTCTCTCTGGTTCAGTACATGGGTAGATTTAGCATGCAAGTATCTGCATTAGCCTTGGAACCACACGCTTAGAGCCGTAGAGTGAGTTGATGGTGAAGGAAGGTGAAAGAAAGCAGCAGTTTCTGGGCAGGAGGCAACCCACAATTAGAAAGGTGCTTGTGTGCCGTTCATTATCATGGTTCAAAGGAACTATGATGGGAAATGTGCAGGTTTGGTAAACAAGCCAAATGCACTAGGAACATACCTGACTATTGGTCACCAATTTTGAGTCCCAGGGGAAGCTGACTTCTGAAACATTGTCATTCAGCACAACTCTGAGTGGCTGTGTTGATTTTGCTTGGTAAACATTCCCTTACTTAGGCAAAGCTATTACCAGTGAGGAAAGAAAAGGTCAGATGTACTCATGCTATGAAGTGAAAGCCTGCAGGCAAAATAACTGACGTTCACTTAAAACCCTATAATTCTGCAAGTGAAGAAAAGAAAATGCACTGAACTGGCAGATGAAATGTACTATTTTCCTTGTCTTCATGTAAAGGTCAAGCAGAAAAAAATCAGGAGGTCAGAAATAAATCAAGAATAATAAAAACAGTCCTTAAGACACTGCAGTGTTAACAGAGTTCTTTTCTTCCTGTAGTCTGATCTCATTGCAGAGCTGAAAGAAAAAAAAAAAACACTGAGAACATGCCAAAGCATTAAAAGCAATATAATTGCATTTTGAAGGGCAAGGAAGCAGATTTTGTTGGTAAAGAGCTGTGTCTTTCACCTTTCATCTCTTTGGTGGTCACCCAAGGATCTCCTTTGCAATTACAAATGGTACCATTTTAAGACCATTTACATTTCTTGGGAGAGTTATTTGAACAGTATCTATGCATTGCTGAGGTGACTCTAATTGGGTTGCTGTTTATGTGATGCAGTTGAACTGTTGGCCTTCTGATAGCAAACTATCCAAATGAAATAGTCTTCTTTGGGTAAGGGCTATTAAAATGTAAAGTGGCTTATTGATGTACTTCAGGTTTATTGACCTGACCTTCTGAAGTTACCTTTTGTAATGCAGAAACATCCTTCTGTGCCTTGCATTCATTTCATAGACCTTTTTACCTGGTCTGTAAGAGGGAAGAGATCAGAGCATCCTTTGCTCCCTGTTTAGTGAGAGAAGGTTCTTCCTGTAATTGTGCATTTCCAAAGAGATTGAGTTCTTCAGCTGAACCATACCATAGCGCATCAGTTTTACCTTGGAGAGCAAGCTTTTGGCCATCCCTTCTAGGAGGAAGCCCAGGTCTGACATATGGCATTTGATTCACAGTTTTATGTAAGGAGTTAAGAGCAGCTGTGTTTTTTCCACATATTAGACACGCATAATTAGAATAGCTTCTCATGCCACTTTGCTAGTTTATTAACACAGAGGGATTTGTGCATTGACATTGGATGCTCTCATCAGACATAAATTATTTGTAATGGTTTTCTGTTTGGAGCCAACCTCCAGGAAGGAGGAATTGAAGGCTGAGACCTGGAAGGTGACATCCGTGTGAAGAGAGTCTGTCCCTTCATAGCTGTGACTGATAGAGATTAACAGAAGCTAAATGAATTGACCTTTTTCTCCTCAGCATCCATGGACTACTTTCCATTCTTTATATTTTGACCACCATTTTTTTTCAGCACCACCCTGCAAATGCTGTCTGCGTGTCTGAAACATGCTACACAATTTAGTCTGCTTTGGACATCCATCTACCTGCATCTGACTCTCTACATGTTTCACATCTGTTAGCACTGTAATGCAGACATTTGTCCTTGAGGTCTTCTCTCTGATACAGCTGTTTACTCATTGTGATTTAAGCCTTTATGTTCCTCAAATCCTTGATTTTTGTTTTATTTTATTTTTTTTTAAATTTTTGTGGTCACAGATGGCAGTGGTTTACCACACGTCAGGGGCTGGGCATTTCTCTCAACCTGGCCAACCAGTTTGTTTCTTCCTCTGTCCTTCCTGCCCCACCCCAAAACAACTTTTCTTCATAATTCAGGATGCCTTCTGACTTCCTGATCATGTTGATTCCTCTCCCTGTGGGGCAATGAAAGCTTGTCATACTCAGCCGCTGTGAGTAGGCAGGACATAGTTTTGAGTCCTACTCTGAAGAGCTCAATTACAGGAACTATTTTTTTTCCCTCCTCCACCCCCCAAGCTTTAACTCAAGCCAGGAGAGAAATGAATCTGATGGCTTTTAAAATTAATTTGATTAATTTGAATTTTAAATCATATTCTTACCAGAACAGAGTTTCAAATTCTGTTTTTATCAAATACATGGAAGTTTTCCAGTGGAACCAGGTCTGAGGTGAGTCAGAAACCAAAATGTGGTACGAGCTAGAAACAGACGTTGTTTTAACTATTTTCTTCCCAGTTTCCTCTTAGGGAGTAAGTTCTGTTATCCTATAGGTGAAGCTCCTTATGTGGTTGTTTTGCTAGACAAAGTCTGGATAAACAGTAGCATGGCACTTCCTCTGCCCCTTAAATTAATGTTTTATCAAATCATTACCTGTGAATAAGGTAAAAAAAAGTGTGCTTTTACAACTCTAGTTTTCTGCCAAACCATCTGGGCATGAGGTAAATCTTCACAGTGATCTGTCCAGAGAGCCAGAGCAGTCCCCATGCTAAAAGATTCCATTGGGAGATTATGAACTACATGATTAGAAAGATTTTTTTATGTAGAATCATGCCTAATTTTCCCTAAAAAAACTAAACTATGGGTAAAACCAGGCTTGTTAGGATTATGCAGCTCTTACGCAGTCATCTTTCTGCTTCATCCATGAACGTATTTACAGTCTGGAATACATAGAACTTATAGAATGTGGTATTGGGGCTCCAGGGAAAGGTACTACTGTTCAAAGAAGAAAGGCAAAGGGGGATGAGGAAAACCAGAACATAAGCTGGTATAATTGCCACAAAAATGTTATTTTGCAAAAATTGCTAGGGTGAGCCTGTGGCATATATTTTTTTATTATTCATTTTACATGCTGATTATCTTTGCCTTTGGGTATATTTATAGTTCGCCTCCTATGGGGAGAGCTCAGGCATAGACTGAGAAACACACTTTTGAATGCCTTTCATACTCCCTTTACACAAGCCTGACCAGCACTGCCCGCCTGTTTTGGGGCCAGACAGCTCCCTGCAGCAGGAGCAATAGAGGGGCAGGGTAGGAGCAGCCTCTCAGAAAGGAAGGAATTATAATTTCTGTATTACATTGCATTTGAGAGTCTGGCCATTGCCAAAACAGGATTAATTAATTTTCAACAGCCCTGAAGAATTACACATGCCTGGGGCCTGAGTGGTTTAACATGGAAACTTCTCAGGTTGGTGGGAAGGCCAGCGCTTCAACACCCAGACCCAAACAAGAGGCTCTGGCTGCCAGCGCCACCATTTCCAGGCGTTTCGGCTGCTCGACAGCAGGGGTACAGGGCACACCCTCCAGATAACGCCAGGCCTTGTCAGAGTTCCCCAGCAAAGCACACCCTGAGGAGGCCTGCCATCCACCGCACAGTCAGAGAGGGGTCTTCCCTGACCTGACAGACAGCTGGAGGTTGGACCCTGTGCAGCCAGGCTGTGGGCTGCCTGTGACCTCGCTGGCTCCCCTCCCAGAGCAGGGGTTTGCAGTGTGCGCTTGGGGAGTCCGGAGGCTGTTTGGCATTGGAGGCAGGCTAATGCAAAACACAGTCAAAGCACTTTCATGTGAGCTCCTAAGGAGAGGCCACGGCAGCTGTAAAGAATACACGCAGCCTTAGTTTTGTTTATGAGGAGAGAGAAAGGGCTGCTGTGGGAAATGGCCGCGTCACTGTTCCTATGGTGTTCTGTACCTTGTTTATAAGACAGTGGCAAGTGGCAAGCACAAACACACTCATGATGGTGCATGTCGGGAACTGCAGAGCCTCCTTTTGATCTTGTTCAAAACCTAAAAGGGAGAGAGTTGTTTAAATTTGTAGTACTGTCACTGCTATTCAACTGTCTGAACCTTTTTCCCGCCCCTTATGTTACTTCTCTCAGCGCTGGTGAGTTTCTAGAGCACATTAGAAACACCACAGGCGACATCAGTGTTTGAAATCCATGCTTGTATCTTTGGGTGGATGTTTTACCACAGAAGATCTGGGTGGTGTGATCATAGGTGTATTTGTAACAACCTCTGTTGTCTGTGATCTCTCCTTTAATGGCATGTTCATAAGTACTATTCCAGACTCAAAAAGTATTTCTGTTCTTGTTTTGTAAGAGCTTAGTATATTGTGTGATCCCAGGAGTATAAGAACTGCTGGCTTCTCTATCCATATTTGTGGAATCAATTTATATTTTCAGATTAGTTTTATTCCCTGTAGGTATGTCCTGGACTCCTCTGTAGTAATTATTTTTGATGATTCCACTAACGCCTACCGCTGAAGGCAGAGATGATCTATTTCAGACTCCTCCGCTGAATGAATTTAGCCAACAATCCGCTCATGACTCTGGCAGATGTTTTTGCTTTCTTTCTTTCCTTCAGGCCAGTAAAAGCTTTATAAATCTTCCCTCTATCATTCCAGAAATGTGAGAACTTTCCCCCTTGACACCTAAAACGTCTCACTGACCTTGTCTGCATAAGGCAGAACACGTGTTTGCAGATACTGCAGACACCTCAGTGCAGATGAACAAAACCCCAACATTTACTCTTATAAAAAGTTGATTCAAATTAGACTAGTGTCCCCTTAAACCTTGACAACTAAGCTCCACATAACTGTTTGGTTTTTTCTTAAGAATACTTACTCCTGGTCCTGGTACCCACAATTCAAAAGCTGTCAACTAGACTACTGTACTGTAACAAGTCCAAAATTTTCTGGTGGTTGCCCCTGCTGTTTATAGAAGAACATGGTGCCTCCTGTCCTTAGTATGCACACTAGTGGTCATGAAGTCAGTGGACTATTTCCATTGATCTCAGGAGATGTTAGCTGAAGTTCTATAGAAAATGCATGAGATTGTGCTCCAATACAAGCCTGGGGAATGCTTATTACAGTCCTTCCTCTGATTCCCTTTCAAGGTGCTAACCCATTCCTTGCTCTGCTATCCCACTGAGAAAGACCAGAGAGTTCAAAGAAGCTACTTCAGACTCCCTTTTCAACTGTTCTTTAAGGCTTGTCTTTGGTTGGAACTCTAAATCATTCAAATATATTGGTTATTTCCAGGGAAAGAGTGAGGTGAACTGATTATTGGAGTCCAGCTCCCTCTAGAGCAGTGGATACATTATTATTTGGTAATAAGAGGCCAAAGATTAATTTGTAATGGAGACTAAATTTTACTTTCACTTCATAATTTATTAGAAAATGTCATAGTATTGTAACCAGAGGCTGTTAGACATCATCACAAAGGTGAATAATGATGACATGATGAGACATGGCTGAGGAGGAATTTTTGAAATTTCTCTGATGCAAATAAATATAATGCAGATTAGTATTCTAGGAAAAAAAATGTAAACTCATGAAACTGCAAGTGAAGATTGACATAAGCTTATTTTTCTTTTTTTTTTCTTTTTTTTTTTTTTTTTAATTGTGAAGTTGTTGGAGTTTTTCCAAAGCAGTAGCATAATGGCTTTTTGTATCATATTAGCTCTGTGCTAGTCATAGCTTTTTGACAGCCACTAAAAAAATGAAATTCCTGTCAGGCAATTCTCTCTTTCTGTTGTCTTCCTAAAGCAGTGAGATGGTGATCTCCCCCTTGTCACTCCTATCTCAGCAGTATTATTTTTCCTCTGTTCCTCAATGAGCCTGCAAGTTGTCTATGTAGAATTTGCAATATTTGACTCTGAGAATTTGTGTTGTACTTTTTGGATATCTTGGCATCTCACACCTACCTGCATATTTTATGTTTTCTGTACATGCTCTGCAACTATAAATCCCAAATGCTCGCATCAGTTAAAGATAAGTGTTAGTGGATCTATGAGGTAGATTTACTCAGGTTCTTTGCTGTGCTAAGTGAGGAGCAAACATCAGTGTAAAGCTCACAGAAATGAGGAAGATGAAGAACACTTTGTCCAAAAAAGAGCCTCACCCCCCTACAAAAAAAAAAAAAAAAGGAAGAATAACTTGGTTAGGACAACTGTAAAATTTGCTCTTCCTTGCACCCACACTTGTAAAGGGTAATCAAAATGAAAAATTGTCTCTCTTTTCTCCTTTTACCTACCCTCTTGGAAGGAAAAGGTTTATGTCTGTGGCTTTGCTACAGAACTTACACATAATTTGCCTAAACCAAAGCAAGCTCTAACTGGACATGTCTGGGATTTGACTGTTGGATGGACTGAGTACCTGGAACTCAAATTTCAGTTTGCAGCAAGGATGGGAAAGGCCTGCCCCTGGACAGCAGGTAGTCTAAGTCAGGAGCTGCTTTGGAAACCAGCATCGTTGTCTCAGCGATGATGGTAGCAGTAGTAATTCAGGAGACAGCTGGAATGAGAGGGCCATTAGCTTTATAAATTGCTGAGCTATGGAAATAATCATTACTAACATGCAAAAAGTATTGCAGTTGTGTGTGCTTATTACCTTTCAGCATCTATTTCATTAATAAAATTTGCTGTGAACATTGTGTTTAAACTATCAGTCCTCTATTAAGCCTAAGAGCAGACAGCCAAAGCTGTGATGGTCTCCCATGTCTTGTAAGGCAAGTTCTGCAGGACAGTATGCCCACTGGGGGACACCTGGGCAGCTAATAGCCTCCAAATTATCTGCTCTAGGCCATCTATCCACATGCCATGATTGCCTTAACTCACCTCCTCAGCAATTGCCTGACCAATTCCATCTGTAGCAGGTTTTCCCAGCAGTGACTTGTGGAATCTGAGCAATTCGATCCCATGTTGGATGAATGGAAGTTTTATCTCTGACACCTGTGAGGCAGAGTTGACATTTTGATGCTGTCTGAGGAGCAGCAAGCTAGCACTATTGTCCATATTTGGCATTTTGGAACAATCACTTTCAGAGGGCATGGGTCCACTGAACACAGAGAGCACGTACGTAACATGAAGAGGTTCTGCTTCTTTGCAGCTACTTAGCTAAGGAGAACAACTCTTTTAATGATTTCATAATTAGAAACAATGTGTTTACCAACAGTCCAAAGCTTTAATAGCTTCTCAGGTTTTAGGCCAAGTATTTGTGAATCTCCTAACCCTCTACAAGTTCATTGTGTCTGTCTGGCGTAAGTAGCTAGTAATATTCCTGCATTGATACTGTTACTGTAACACTGTTTTATTTGCCTGCGTTTTACACAGCACTGTTCTGCTCCCTAAGGCTTAGACTTTGGCTTGTGTTGCATTCTCATCAGTGAGGGATGGCTTGTGCGTCTGTGTTTTAAATCAGGAACACACAGTCTCGTGCATATGAAATTCATTCAGAAAATTGACTGAACTGTTTTTCAAAAGTGGGATGGTATATTTTTATACCAGTGGAGTGCCAAAGGATTTAAGTTCATTTGTCCTTGTTTATGGTTGCAGGAAAAGACATCAATACAGAGCACATGTGAAATTCTGTCTGTGTAATGAAGAAAATACTTTGACTACATTGCTTTCAGTGTAAATTACTGAACTTGCAAATACTGAGTTGCATGGGAGAAAAGCCAAGGTGATGAAGTCCAAGCAAGATGAGGAAGCACAGAGATGGTAAACACATTATCTTCTTTTAAAGGAAGCATGTGGTGTGAAGATATAAGGTCTTGTCTTTTATTTTGGTAAGAATAAGCTTAGTTTTTTCTGAGACAGGTGGCAAATTCACCAGGGAAAACATCCACAAGAAAGCAGAGGCAGGCCAGAGAATTTAACAAAAGCCTCATTATCTGTTGTTCTGTACAGCAGAAGACTAAATACTGGTCCTCCTAAAAACAGCAGCAAAACTATTTTTTTCAGTGGCTCAGGAGTTTATCCCAGGTGTTTTGCTATCATAGTGATGGTCTTACCCACATGCGTAGAGAACAGCTTGGTTTAAATTAAGAACTGCTGTTGTCAGGCTGTAGTTCTGGAGTTGAAGGAGAGTTATAGTTAAATGAATTACATGTAATTATTATTTAAAAATATTTCTCAGTACAACTTCTAAATGTAGACTAACACTTGTCAGGATACTAGAAGCATTGCTGCAATACTTAAAGATAACAGTAAACATAGTAGAAGTATATAATAAAAATAAGTTTTACTTTCAGAAACTTATGTCATCTAAGCACATAGAGCTCAACGAGCACACCATTAGAAAACAAAATAAATGTGTAAATTCACATACCTATACCAACTGACAGTAGGGCAAATGCTGAATAAGCACACTGTTAGAACAGCCCATTTGTTATAAAACTATGCCAGGTATCAACCACGGTAAATTTTCCTGCAGTTTCTGCCTGCAAAAGGGAAATTCTTGTTTCAACTTCATCTATACTGTGGGAATAACTGAAGTTCTTATTTCTTTGTGTGTTGATTCAACAAGTACTAGTGAACTTTTTCCTCACTACTTTTCAGAACAAGGACATCCTCAACTAATTCATGCTCTTCATTTGGAACACTGGTGGCTGGCACAGAGAGTAAATCAAGGAAGCTGGGAAAATTTGGGGACTACTGATATCTTTTATAGGTTTCTAGCAATGCCTTTCAGGTTTTTATGATATTTGAGACTTTTAGATATTTATTAATGTCCTTCTTCATTGATAACTTGCAGATACAAATTCCTCATAATACATCTTGGCTACAATTATGTTCATCTTCACTGAAAGGTAATCAGAGAAGACAGGACATGACAGAGCTCGCATTCCTTCCTGACTCACACCTGTGCAGCACACTAAGACTGTCACCCTAAAATCACCAAATCACCTTGTGCTTCTGGTGGTGGTCTTTTTCACCAGTTGTTTACAACATTAGTTTTAGTGTGGTCCTGTTCCTGCTGCATTTTATCCCAGTACATTGAAAACAGTCTGGGACACTTCAAATGCATAAAGAAATTCAGTGGGGGTCTGGGGAGAAGGAAGAGAGAAAGAAAATAATTCAAATAGAAAGTATTGGTGGGTTTGCAGTCAGTTAAAAAAAAATAATAATCTAGTTTTAGTGTAAATATGATCTTTGTGAATTTGAAAAAAGAGATGATAAACCAGATAAATACAGTGAAAACCTGAAATCAAAATGAAACTTTTAATTCAGCTTTGAGATGACCATTTAGAATAATACATTTTAAGATACTGTATTAATTCCAATTTTATTTTCACATCTAGCTGTCATTAATGATGCATGATAGTGCATCCTACATTATTAGCATCAACTTGTAGAGCCTATGGAAAGCGGTACTTGCACTGAGGTCACTGTCCATTCAGTTCGGTGCATGCAAACTACAGACACTTGTTTGCAACTCATTCATTTTTATTATGGTCAGAGATGTAAACTGGGAAATTATTTTTTTGGAGGTGCAGCTTTTGCAAGTCATATTACTCTTATTGACAGATCTGATTCCATATGAGTTTGATTTATAGTGGCTTTGCACATGCCACTTCTGGCTTTCCCTTGCAGTTACCAGGAACTGACTTCAAATTCTTATTTGCTTTTTGAGACAAAGATAAATTTATTTGTTTCAATTTTAGAATAAAATGAAGGGTTTTATATCTCTGAATGTGTCTACTGCATCAGCTGTGAAGTCATTTAAATGGCATAGGGAGCATAGTGGAGTGCCAGACAAAAATAAAAGAGTATTTTGAAAGATCAATAGCGTTTTTTAAGCTCAAAAGCATCTATTTAATTCAAACCACACAATGTGTGATTGTGATATCATTAAAACAAATATCCCAAATGAGCCATCCCTCACCCTCCATATCAAAGGGCTGACATCATTTCTGTGTATTGTATTGACAGTTTTTGGTATTCAGTGCAGAGGTCAGACAAGTAAGCTGGGAAAGCAAGCTGTGTTCCAAAACACCACACCAAGTCCCAGCATGAGCTTTTTATCTTCTTTGAATATAAGATCATAGAAAGTGAAATGTTCATCTGTTTTGTCCACCTGTTTTTACTGTAGCTAGGGGACCTATTGCTTTTCTATTGTTGTTTCATTTATTTAAAGGCAAAATGAGAGAAGAAGAGACTATGGGAAAATTCCTAATAAGGCACATCGGGCGAAAGGAGTCTGTGGGTTGCCCCACACTGTGGTATCTTCCAAGGAGACTGCTGGTCGGTTGCCTGACTAATTTTATACTGTGCTTCCCACTTTAGGGTATAGCTCCTACAGCGTGAGTCTCATACTGTAGATGTTGTAGAAAACGGCATTTGCATTCAAGTCAGTGACAGCTGAGTGCATACACTGCAAAAAATAAACACAAGCAGTGCTTTCATTGTATCTTCCTTCCTCTATTAAGTACGCTGAACTCTTGCTATTGTTTTTTGCTCACAGAGATACCAGGAATATCACTGGAAATTCTGTCTTCCAGCTCTTTGAAGGGAGGACAAGGAATCAGTTTTTTATTTTTATGTTTTACATAGTGGAAGAGTCCCAAGTCACTACTCTGAAACTTGTTTCACTATGAAAACAGCCCTGCTGAGAACATAGCATGGCTTTGTTTTGCCATTCCACAGAAAAATCAAGAAACTGATGAGCGAATGGAAAAACATGTTGACAAAAAAAGCTTTTTTTCTTATAATGTCTTGCACAGGTTTATGCTTAAAAACATTTGCACAAGGTCAGTGTTTTCTGTTCAGGTATGTCCCAAAATAACCCATTCAATGAACAATACATAACAGTTGAGCTGAATGCTGGTCTGCTTTTTTCATACCAGCAGCAGAATGCATCTACAGTGCCCATAGTATTATTTGCAAAGAAACGTGTGCAAATTCAGGCTCATACTGCTTGCCAGATACCAAACATTCTCTTTATGGTGAGATAAATTAGTTTCTATTTTAATGCAAATTTTCCCGCTTATTTGCTGTGGAGATCTTCTGTTGTATTTGGAAGCACTGCATCTTGAGTGCTGGAGAGGCTTTGCATTATTTCCAGAAATCCTGCTGAGATACGTGGGTGTGTGTAAAGCAATCAGACATAAATGAATGCCATTTCTTTTTGTCTTCTCTGTATTTATTCACTGATTGAAGAAACAATGGGGGAAAAAACGATTTGGGCATCTCTAGTTGCAGTAGTATATTTCTCAGACCACTGTTGGTCATACAGCTTTACGTGTAAATGTGTTTGCTGTTGTGTCTAGCAGACAGAAAAACTCCAGCAGAGCCATCTCAGATTGCACCATGTGGTACAGATCGTGAGGGAAAGATGAAGGAGAGTTTCTGTGTTCAACAGAAATTGAGTTCTTCACTGTTGTAATATTTTATTTTTTGAAGTAGTAGAAGAGAGCAGAGAAAACGAGGGGAGGAATAGAAAGTCTGGCTTGATAAAGTCTGTCAGGAGGACTGTCTGCTTATCTAGCAGCTGCTCATCTGTTAGAATATGTCCTGGGATGCGAGTTCGTGTTTCTCCTCCTACTGAAGGGGTTTGAGTCACACCTCCTCAGAGATGCCATCTCCTCATAGTGTTTCAGAGATGTGAGAACTTCCCAGGCTGTAGCCAATTCCTGAGTCCTGCCCACTGGAATTGCCCCATTGCCATGTGAGATAGAGGGACCTCAGCCTTTGCCTGCTCTTCTGGGAAGCGGGACTGTCAGGCTCCAGTTGTGCTTCCTATTTTTGGATAGAGTGTAGACTAAAAATTCAGATAAGTGTGCCACATACGTCTGTGGTCTGAGCCTTTTCTTGAGAATTAGAAATACATCTTCAAGTTGTCTCAAGCAGATGAGGGAAGTAGACTGAGGTTTTTGGTATCTGGGAGGAGGAGGGTTTGCATCCTTAGGTCAGTGGGGGAAAGAAGCTAATGCACAGTAGCCTGCTCCTGGGATATTCCCTGGCTACTCTGCAGCCAGGTCAGTGTTGAACAGGAAACTTGAAATGGGAACCTAGAAGAGTATATTCCTGCATGTCTTTACCACATGAAAACATTTATTTGATATCATACCTCTACCAAACCTCTGATCTAATGAAGCTTGCCATTTCGTAATTATCTTTTAGACTTTTAGCTTATGTTCATCTTTGACTGAAATGCTTCTGCAGTCCCCAAAACATTTGGGAGTGGGAGATACAATTACGTAAGCCTGACTTTCTGAGAAAACCAGGAACCTTAGCTTCTTCCTTTCCTAATCTTGTTGCTGTAGCTCTCTTGTTATTTTTAATAAGCCTCTAGTATTTTCTGAGGCGGGGGGTGGGAAGTATTCATTTGGCTCTACTGTTCATAGAATTTAAAAAAATATATTCTTTCTTATTTTTAGAAGATAATTATAAATTGCTCATGTAGTATTTGAATTCCTGAGTAATATCACAAGGTGATTACTTCAGAGCACCATGATTCCTTAGCTTTATTTGTGTGTTATTTTTTTTCACAGGTTACCAACAAATGCGTGACACTCAGGTATGTCGTTCTTGAAATGTATACGCTTGCTGTATTTTGCTAGAAAGATACTCTTTTTTTTCTTGTCTATTTTTAGTCAAGAAACATATTTTGTTTCCTTAAATTCTACTACAGCTACTATTCTAAAACAGTTTGTATTGCTGAAAACTCCCCAGGTGATTAGCAGACTATACTAGAAACTCCTCATCAATACTGTCCCTCTGTTTAAAGTCTTTGGATTTAGGTAGATGTGCTTTATGTAGACTGGTTCAACGGAATGTGGTTTTGTGTTGGCATCTTAAATTCTGAAAAAAATTGAATGCTGAAAGACATATAAGAACATTTAATAACATCTAAATGACATTACGTTTATAATACACAATATCATTAAAATGCTACCTGATAGTTTATTAAGAAGTCCCTTTGGTAGGTGTATTTTTAAGCCCTTCCCAACTTCGTGTTGTTGTTTTTCTAAAAATATTCATTTGTTTTGAATATAAAAGTAGATAGAGAAACCATCTATCAGCTGGTTACTTTATGTAAAGCCAGACTTTCAAAAAATCTTGGGTTTTGGTAAAAGGTGTGGTCCACTCCTAATCACTCTTCTTTTTAGTGACATAACTAGTATGAATTTACATTCTTCCTGCAGTTTGAACTCATTATTTCCCCCAGGCCATGTTGTTTGGTGTAGGTAGGTAGGTAGGTGGGTTGGTTTTTTTTAGATTGAACCAACTGAGCCTTGTCTACTATAGTAGACATTGCAGACTCTCTGCTATCCCATAGAACATGGCCCAGTACATGTTGGAGATCTTACTGTTCATTTCCTCATTGCATATTCTCTTTTCTGAATTATTTTCTATTTTTCACTGCAATCTATTTTTCATTGGCTTTTCTCTCAATAGTAAACACAAAGCATACCATAAAAAGGTCAAACTGAACTTTTGATCCCATCTTTTTTTGTGAGGTCAAAATTAGGCAAAATTAATTTGGCCATCCTTAACTGAAAAATCTTTTTTTAATACCTACATTAATAGCACTGGAACCAAAAATGGGTTGGAGAGAGTTTTATTCTGTAAAATGTGTTATCGAGTGAAAGAAGCACAGTGAAATGTAGAAATAAACACAGAAGCAAGAGGAGTTTCTTGTTTTTTTTTTTTTTTTTTTTTTCCAAAACTGTACAACTGGCAGAGCTCAGAAACACCATAAAGACTTCGTTGTGTTTTTAAAGCAAGCTTTAGAGCCAGATAGTTACAAGGCAAATTCATTCTCAATATACAGCCTCTGGAACCATGACCAAAACGTTCAGTTAATCAGATAAGACCAAAATGTCAAGACCCTCATAAAGAAATCATTCACTCATCAGAGTTATTATACCAAGAGACTTTTTTCTTTTTTTTAATCCAATAAATATGGGGCAGGGAAGAATTTACTTATTTATAGTTACCTTCTTATTTCACAGTGATAGTGCTTTCTATCCCTCCTATACGGCTGCAGAACTCCTTAGCTAGGAAGTATATAGAAATTACATGACCCGGTTCATCATACTTCCTACTAAAAAGAAGAAATCCAAAAGGGCTGGATCCAAAACAAGATCCAAAACTAGTTCTGGTGCTCTATACTCTCTATTATAATATGTTACCATTATTTATTTTGAATAAAATGTTGAAATCCATTTAAGCTTAGATGTCATCACTGGAAACTCATAAAAACACCAGCTGAAGAAGTCCCACGATGGCTGACCATCCCATTAGCCTGTCTCAGACAATGGCCAGTACTAACAACTTAGGGAAAGAGCTTAAGAAACAGCAATGATCTGTTCGTCTTTCCTTTCTTCTAGCAATCAGTGCTGCAGGCATTTCCTCCCCTTGATATCACACTAGAGCCATTGTACAGTTATCCTCGACAGACCTTTCTGCCATTGACTTGACTAATCCCACTTGAACCTGTTAAAACTTTTCACATCCCAACTTAATTTAGCAACGAGTTATGCGGCTCAGTTTCTTGTTGTGTGGAAAACTATTGCCTGTGTTTTTATCTGTTTTTAAACCTGCCATTGGATAAACTGATTTGTTTATGTGGTGAGAAATAAAGGACAATTGTTCCTTATTCATCTTCTCTGTCCTAGTTATGATTTCATAAACCTCCTCTCCCCACACACACAAGTCATCTGGAGCTGAAGAAATTCAGCCTGCTTAGCCCTTGCATGGGCAGATGCTGAGCCACACTTGCAGTCATCCTTGTCCCCCTTTGACATGCTCCTACTTCTACTGTATCCTTTTGGAAGGAGTGTCATCAGAATTATACCAACACCCTTGTCAGTTGTGAAAAATATGCAAGCACTGAAGGCCTCCAGGACATAAAATCATAGGTTTCAAGGCTTGCCTATGGATCTAATGAGCAATTGGTTTGCGAGTTCAATGTTTTTATCTGGAATAGAAGGTTTTGGATTTTTTTGGTTTTTTTTTTTTTCCTTCTGTTTGCTAAATGAGTTGAAGCTCCTTTACATCTGGACTAAGCAAGCTAGAACGTGCTCCAGAACAGGAATGTCCAGTCATAGAGGCAATCTAAAGCAGCTGTCCATTTAAAATTGTCTTCCTATCCTGTTATGTGTCAATTTTCATCCATCGACAAACCCTCAATCTAAGCCCTTTCTGCATTTCTTTCACAGGAGCACTGTGTGGATTAATTAGTGCACACTGTGGGTTGAAATTCATCAGTGGCAAAATTTAATTACCTTCAACACCAGTTGCTCCTTATTCATCTATTGTGCACACTATAATTTTCCATTTCTCTGGGATATACTTCTTCTCATATGGGCTGCACATGTTTCATAAATTAAAATGTGTTGGAGGTTCTCCTTATTCTGGGAAATTTGTGTGGTCTGCAAACCACAAACACAAATAGGAGTTCAAAAGGCTTTAGTAGAACACAGTCTGCTCTAGCAGAGTAAGTACCTGGGTCAATAAACATCTAAGTAAGGTACCGAAGTTGAGGCTAACTACTGTGTGTGTTGTTTGGGCAGAGTTAAGCAATTAATTGCCTTCTAGAGTAGCCTCACTCTGTTGAAGCATGAATGTTTTCCACAGTTTTAACTCAGTAGCAGACAACAATTGTCCCTTCAGTCCTGGACAAATCTGTAACAAAACATAAACAAGCAAAATGGCAAATCCTACTGGTCTTCCTAGCTATTGACACTTATGGGATAACACTATGTAATTGGAACCAAAATCATCATTGAAGTGAATCTTTTTCTTAAGCCCCATGTCTAGTGTGCATTTTCATTCCAGTTGACTGGAATGGTTTCTTCTGCAGCCTGAATGGATTTGACTTTTGACTGCTGAGAGTTACAGACACTGCAAAATAAGTTGGTGGAGCTCTTACTAGGCCTAAGGTGTTGGGAAACAGGGAGATATCCAGTGGACAATGAGCCAGGAGGGCCCCAAGGGACCTGGATTTGAGTTTTGATATTGCTGTCAACCTGTAGTATAGACATCGTAGTTTTTAATTTCTCAGGATTTTATTTGGTTTGCTGAGTTGTAATGTATCTGCAGAAGCCAATTTTTGTTACATATTTGTAGTCTAGCACAATGGAGTTCTTCTCTCTTGGATATCAACTAGTCAGATTCCCTGCAGCAAACAAAACAACACAGGGATTTCCTAAACTTGCCTGCAGGACATCTTTACCCTCTTTGTCATTTCATGGAATTAGTAAAATTAAACTGCTAGCTGAAGTCAGTGGCAAAAGTCCTTTTTAGCAGCTGTAAGTGACTCCAGGAGCACTTACTCTTTGCCTCTTGTCATGCCGTTACTGAACAGTGTTCCTTGGGCGGTTGTGCAACCTAACGGCTCACGGCTGCCAAGATGGAAGAGCCTTGACCATGCACAGGCCACTCTGTTCCTTCCTATTAATTCATTTCCAAGCTGAGGGGAGGCTGACCCACTAGCCCAGCGGGAAATTACTCAGCAGAAGCACTGGGCAGTTTTCTATTAGGTTAGGGCAGCATTCAGAAGAGTCCAAATGTCAAATCTGTAGCATGGGAGCAGGGCAGGAGAGAAGAGAGGCCAGGGCAGGGTGAGACTTCCTCTTTGTTAGCCACCGTAGAACAGTAGGTTTGCTCGGTTGCCCATGGAACCACAGCTTAATAAACTATTAAATTGTCTCAAATTATGTCTTGTGGAACTGGAGCCTAGAAGAAACTTTTAGAAAAAGCTCTGGGCTGGCCCAATTTCTGTCTGAACTCTCACAATCTATTCACTTCTTTTACTAGAAGTTTTACTTCAAATATTCTGTCCCAAATATAGCCCTACCAATAGCAACACAGAATAGTAAACACATTTCATAAATGGAGCGATCAATGTCTTTTGGAGGGAGGGAGCAATCTATTTTGGTATTCTAGGATGCTGATCTTCCTTTTATCAAGAGACTTTGTTCTGCATAGCTGTGTACCATGTGACAAAGTCGAACTAATGGTCAGTTTTAAGATTACTACTGGGGGTTTCAACCTTGCAGCTACAAGAGGAAAGGTCTTAGATTTTTTTCATCATGATCTCTGTTGAAAATTTTTGAGTGTGCCTACGAATAATTACTGTTCCATTACACAATGAGGTCTTCCAACAAATACAAAAATCTGCCTGCAGTACTGACACCATGCAGATCTGTTTGCTTGTTTGTTTTCCTTGGTAAACCAGGACTTTCCTTACAATGGGATGAATATTTTGGCTTTTGGAATATAGCAAGGAGAACAGGAAATCGTATGTGCTGACAAAAGGATTCTGAAGTTTTGATAGAAGGAAACAATTTCAGAACCTCCACTAGGAAAACACCACCCATCTTGTTATATGGTGTTTTAACAACTATCTATCTAATAAGAATTACTTAAATGTTATGAAGATTATGCATGTTTTCTTTTAGAATAGTTTTGTAATTCTTATATTCAGTCCCTGTTTATACACAAGATTGCATGGGTTTCACTAAATCAAAACCACTTCTGTAAATGTTTCTGAAAAAAAACTGCTGTATTTAACTTTCCTATTGAGTTCTGTGTTTTTTTCAACATACACAAGTCTTCTTCCACTATGTAACAGAAACATTGCTATTAACTGTAGCTTCAAAGGGATGATAATGATTTCCACAGTATATATCATGTGGATCCCTCCCTGTAGCATCTTCTAATAAGGAGAGGGTCTTTCTCAAACAAGCTTAACATATGTTTCTTATTAATTTGTTTTTCTTGAAGTGATTTAAAGATGAAGGACAAAGCACTGCCAAGCACAGTGAAACAGAAGATTCCCTCTCGTGGGTGAGGGATGGTCAGGAAGGCTGCTGTCTCAGGGCTGGGATTTCCCATCCGTGCTGCACACACTTGGCTGGGCCACTGACCATTGTTTCAAGCGATGTGCTGTGCTGGCTCCGACGCAAGGTGATTTTTTTTCTATGTCCCATTTACAGTACAAGCACTCCTCAGAGCATCTGGGATACTGACGCATTGTGGTGTCCATGAATACAGAGGAAATTCCTGTCATATGCCAGGAACAAGGAAGTTGAAGGCCCCTTAGTGACTGAAAATGGGACTGACCCCTCGGTGAAGGCACGCAGATTGCGAATCTGAGAGTCAAACTTATCACTTTCCTTACCTCCCATTGTGGAAGAAAATTGGTACTGTCTTGGTCTTCTGTATGGTCTTTCCTTTAGGGCAATGTACATCTCATGTGGTTTTGTCATTCTACTGTAAAAGTTTGGAGCGATCTTTTTAACTTGATTAGCGAAGAAGGTGTCTGATTATGGAGCTGTTGTTCCTTAAAGTTTTTCTTATTTTTGAGTGTCTGATTTATCAAGGAAGCTGTACTAATCAAGGCATCCCTTCTAACATTAGACTGATTAAAAAAAAAAAAAAGGAAGAACGTCAAGTAGTTTGGGGTTGCGGCTTCTAGGGGAAAGAGTTATAAGAATGTTAACTTCATTTAGCCAACCAGTTGCTATCAGAGCATTGGGTTTGTCTCTTTACTTTCGGTATATTCTTTGCTGTACTCCAAGGAGAGAAACCTGTGTGACAGAAATGAAGATGACAGTAGAATAACGGACAAATATTCTGAAATCTTTGACTTCAGGATGTCATTGCTTCTTTAATCTCACCTCTAGCCGTCTGCTCTCTCTGTCCTCACATGCCAGATAAACTCTCAGGGGTCACATCTGTCATCTGGTTTTGGGGTGTGGATCTCCCAAGATAAGGAAGTCAAATACATAAAATATAATAAATTGATCAATATAATCGTTGCCTGGTGAAGTTCAATTTAGTCATAAAAATTATTAAAACTAGAAATGCTCTCCTTATCTGAAGAATGATACTTCCATGGAACATAGAAATCTCCTTACATAAAGTGGGGCTGACTCTTGATTTGTTTCCTACTTCCAGATTTCCTTTTTACCAATGGCAGGAGGATAGTGTTTGTGGCAAGAGGAAGAGGAAACACAGAAGATCAGTTAGCAGCAGTAAGTTTCCTCATGTTTAGAAATAGCCTCTGTGTGCAAAAACAATTGTCAGCAGCTTTCACTGATATCAGCGATGGGTTTTGTTTTCTCAGACCTGACCACCCCCTGCTCACCAGTCTTTTCAGATGCATCTGTCATGAGCCTGAGTCTCTCTCTCAGCATCCCCACACTGAGCTGTCATTAATCATTCTGTGCTTTGAAAACTGCTTATAGCTCTCTATGGTGGGCAGAGGTTGGGCAGCAGGGACCAACTCTGTTTGAGTTCAGTCCATCATAATTACAGTAAAGATTTTTACTGACATGTAAGAGGAAAGATAAGAAATGTAAATTCTCCCAAACCGTTGTGGCACACAGCTGTCAGCCATTCCAGAGAGATAAGTTAGAGAGAGTCAAGTCTGATATCCACTCTCCACGAGTGCTGTGTATGCTATTACCTGGCTTCTGAAGTCAGATGCAACTTTTTCCTGAAGTTCATGCCTTATAACACCAAGATAAGATAATATGTGAGCTCACCAGTGGGGAACAGGGTAGTTCTGGGGTTAAAACTCATGTCTAGGAGACAAGAGACTAGTGCTCAAATTCCAGCCTGGCTATTACAAACTCATTACATTATGAAAGTCAAAGTTACAATTTTCTATCATTAAATCTCTTCTATGGGTGGTGAAAGCTGAACAGCAGTGAAGACTCAAACCATTGTGTCACATGGTGAGCATGCTACGCAGGGATAAAGTCAGACAATGGAATAATAAACGCATTCAAATCCCATCTATGTTACAGTGTCCGCCAGCGGGACTGCAACTACCACATGGGATCCTGGATTGCAAGTCCTTTCATAGCTTAAGGGACATGCATCCTAAGGAATGGTACCATTTTTTCCACTTATTTTATTACATCAGCCCAAAATGCAATAGTGAGTGTCCTGATCAGATATCATCTTTTGCATACACTACGTTTTATGGGATAGTACTGAAAAGTCTAGCATTTTGGCTTGCTACATCATTCTTCATTTGGGTGCATAAATGTAATTGTGTCTGCTTGTATTTTTGATACTTTTGTGGGTGGAAGAACGGTTCTGCTTTACACAGTTCTGTCATGCACAAGGAACCATCCATGACTATGCTGTCGTCATTACGTGTAAAATGGCAGAAAACAGCAGCTTCTTTCACACTCAAATGTAAAATAAAGGTGAAAGGAAAGGTTTAGTTGTAGTGATCTTTGCTGCTTCAGCTGCCTGGACTAATGGGGGTAAGGTGCTTGAGAGCATCTGCTTTTGCTTTTTTAGTGAGTGGCATCTTCCTGTCTCCCTTTGTTCCTGGGGATGGAGTGGAAGGTTTGCTTTGTCTGCGGGGTTCTGTTTGCCTTTACCTGTAACTAAAAGACTGATGTACTACATGCTGGGTCCTGATGAGAGCTGTCTTCCATCAGTGCAGCAGACCCCGGGGAGATGAGGAGTTCCCAAGTGTCAGGTGAGAGAGAGAAAGATGGGAGTGGTTATGTCCAACCCAACCTGGCCTGGTTTAAAGTTTTGGACATGCTGTTACTTTGATTAATGAACTGTTCCACCCCAAAATATTTCTTGGATGTCTACATTACCATTTTCAATTGTGCTAACTCAAACAAACCAGCAATCAATTAACTAGAATTACAGTACGACCAAACCTGTAGGCTAAACAAAGTCATCGTGAAGAAACTGGCTTTCAGCCCAGTATCTGCTGCTGATGGGATAGGAACCAGCCTATTGATTCTGCAGCTCTTGAATTCTTGTACAAACGTAGAAACAATGCTATTTGCCTTTTCAATAGGAAAAAAAAAAAAAAAAGAAGTCTGATTTTATTCACTATCACCACTTAGAAAAGACAAAGTACATTACTGAACTGACTTTTAGGAGGTTGTACAGAAATAAGTACTTTCAGCACATTAAGAAAAATCTCAGGGTAGAGTTATACAAACTTTCAGCAATCATAAAAGAATGACAGAAGTTTTAAACTAAATTAGTATGTTCACCTGCCAAAAATGTTGTGCAAACTTTTGTGATATTTTCAGCTTTTTAAGCTTCCAGCACTTGATGTAGAAAACTATTTAAGAAGACAAACCAGCTCTGTCAAATTTCTATGCTGGGACTGGCAGTTTATTGCCAATATTGTGATATTTAGTGCTTTACAACAGAATCCTAAAATGTGTGAAGATCTCAGCTTTAATTTAAAAGTTTCGAGTATTCATGGTTTGGGGAAAAAATTTGGAAACTTTGAACAAACACATGTAAATGGCTTAAAAAATAAGACAAGCAACAGCAACTGAAAACATCATTTTCTAAACACTCTTCATTTTAATTAATCCTCTGTTTCAGAGGAGCAGTTTCATTGTTTTTCAATACGTGAGGACTGCTAATACAAAAAGTGTGCAGTTATTGTACAAGCAACAACCAGTCCAGCTGCATTCCCTGTGCCGAAACTGAGAGGGACAACAAGCCATAAATAGTGGTGTCACCGCCCCTCTTTGCCTCAGTTAAGGAGTATTATTATTCTAAACACAAAACAAGCTATTGCTTAGACTCCAACTGAAAGTTTCAAAGCCTCATAAATCTGCCAGGTCAAAACCAATTTTCACTGGAATCTTGGAAAGAACTTCTCTTCTTGAGAGAAATATCCAGGGCTAATTTTAATTTCCTTTTACTACTTGTTTTAGCAGCATTGTCCAAAACCAAAGTGTTCTTCAAATGGAAGAATATGAATTTCCTCTGAGTAACCTCATTCTATATATGCCTGTAATCTAGCACTAGCCCACTATAGCAAACACAAGCAGCACATCTACAATGAGTATGTATCCCCCTTTAGCCTGGAGGTGCTGAGAACTCTCTTCAGGCAGAGATTGACTTGATGAGTGACCGCATGTTAATGACTGATGGGCTTCAGGCAGAACAGTGCTGCCTAAGCTGTCATCTGTAAAGATCCCACTCAAGGCGGGTACAAAACCTGCATGGAGCTGAGGCCTGGAAGGGGTCAGGTTGGGTGGCGAACAGGCAGGATGTGGCACATGAGCATCTCCAGCACTGCAGGGCGCCCCAGGGCCCAGCCATGGAGTGACATGAAACAACAGCAGAGTTCAGTGCAAAATCTGCTTGGAGCAGGGAGGGGCTCGTGCGATAAAAGGTTTGGAAACTGCTGGCGCTGGGGAGAGTTCCTGGCTCCAAAATATGAAGAAGAAGGTTTTTATTACTTGTTTTAATAAAAACGAAAGTACTTCCATGAGGGCTCAGCACACAGCTGAGGCAATATTGAGGGAAGTCTACTCAAAAGGAAGGACATGTGTACATGATCTCTCTCTGATTGCTCTTTTGAAATTTGGGGTTTTTCTGTGCTACTTTTTCTGCTTTGGAGTATCTTCCTGGGTGGAAAGACCAGCCTTGCAAAAAGGCATATGTGGCAGGTCAGAAATGATGGTTTTTTCCTCCCTTTTCTTAGCCTATTTCTAATCTGTCAGTACCTTTCTACTATAGTACTTAAGTGTCTTTCTTCATGCATTAAGTGCATTCTACATGGAAAACCTGCTTGCAGCACAGTGTTTTCTGGACTCAATATTTTATCTTTGTAATATGCAGTACTATCTATTTGCTAATATTCAAAATAAACAAGATGGCTACAGTAACATAAAATCTGAGGTCTCTTTTTTTCCTGGGGACATTTATTCCATTTTCATGGTTACTTCTGAAATTCTTAAATTCTTTTCTGCTTCTGTGCAAACCAATTTGGCCCAGAGCATCAATGAATGCAGTGACAGAATAGTCATGATCAGTTCAAGATTCCCACTAATTACTTAAAAAATTAGAAAGGTGGCAAAAGAGTAGGTTGTAGAGTGAGATAGATTGCTCAAAATATTTGGTGTTGTGGAACAATCCTCCTTTTTTTTTTTTTTTTTTTCCCAGTTGTTAAATAATTTTTCTCCAGGCAGGAACAACTGACTTTAACAAGCATTTGGCTTAATTTGTTTTTGTGGAAGCATATAATACACCTATAGTCTCATTCTGTCAAAACAGATGGTCCTAGGCCTAATGAAAGGTAGAATAAAAATGGGGGGCTTTTTGTTGTTGTTTTGTTTTGGTTTGTTTGTTTGTTTCTTAATAAAAGCAAAAAAAAGGTAGAAAAAGGGACCACTTTACATTTTTCAAGCAATTAAGGTAGAAAAGACAAAAGTTCTGCCTCTAATGTGGATTTAAACAAAGAGGTTCCTTTGCTTGTTAACCACTGTCAAAAGGGACCTCATTCTGAGAAACATGCTGAAAAAGTGTTTCTTTGTCTACCATGCACATCAGCTGTATGGTAGACAAAGAAAGATCTCTGAGAGTCATTTGCTTTCATAAAAAGGAAGCAAATAACAGTGTCCACATCTATACATATGGCTTTTCAGTGAATCAATTGTATTTCATACCAGTCCATAAGAGTCAGAAAAATAATTGTGATATCTGTTGAGCACATAAAAACATGTTGTCATTAAAACAGACCTTCACTCTGCAGGTTAAAAACAAACAAAAACCAACCAACCAAAACAACACAACCACATTTACTGGCTTGTCAACCTTGTTTAGCTTTTTTTTCTTTGTTATGTCAGCCCTGGGACTCTGTTTCGCCCCTGGCTGTCCCTGCACTTTTAGATTTGTTCCTTTACTGGGATATCTCCTGAATTTATCAACATACACTGTTATTAAGAGTGCAGTAGTGTACAACACTGACATGGTTGTCTTTTAGGAAGCACAGCTGTGACAACCTTCCTCCAGGAGTGGCAAACCAGAAAGCTGTTAGGTATCAAAGCAATTTTAGCCTCCAGCACAAGCACTCTTGCGTTTTTTTTTTCCTAGAGAAATGAACAAGCCTTGTGTAATCTAGAGCACTGTTTTGTAGGTGAAAAGAAATGTGCAGCTGGAGGGGTGTCAGAGCTTTTTCCAGCAGTATTTGTGTCAATAAAACAGCCTGAAACTTTGTTTATAGTCTTGGCAAAGCTACCATAGGCTGAATTAATCACAGCAGCAAAGCTATCTGCTCACCAGTAGAGGATCTTCACATTGCAAACTTTTCGTATAAACCTCATGAGGTTTAACAGGAATAATTGTATCTACTAGTAAAATATATAGATTTTTACAGACATTTGAACTTGGTTTCAATCTTTCCAACACTTTGCAGAATGAAGGCGAAATCTTCTGGCTCCTAGGCCCCTCTCTCTCAGCTTTTTTCCAGTTGCTGCTGCTAACTGCTCAGTCTGCACAGATGTGGCCCTTTGCTGGAAGGCAGCAGTAGTCAGTGGAGCTCAGGAATATTGTCCCGTTTCAGAGTCCCTCTCAGCACACTTCCCAAGGTGACTGCCTCTCTCGTTTAGCCAGTCGTGTGGTTATAATCCCATCAAATAATTGAACTAGAATGCAATTCCACGCATATTTTACAAATCCATCTAGATGAGTATTTTCAATCTGTTTCAAATTTGTGGGCCCCTGTAAACTGGATCTAAGTCTACCAAAGTAAGCTTCCTTTTCTCAGCTATCTTTCAAGGTCCCCTAAAGGTAGACTATAGGATGAAGACCACTGATCTAGGGGGGAAAAAAAAAAAAATGAAGACCTCCTTTCCAATTGAAATTTAAGCCACATTTACTCAAAGGTTCAGAACACACTCAACACAACTTAGGTTGTAAATTCTCTGGTGTCAGGATCACCTTTTCGTTTTCTACGTGTGCTGCATTCAGTGCATTGGTCACTGTGCCTTGTGAGCACTATTGCAGTATAAATAATAAATGACACTTTTATCTGAGTCACACTGTTAAGTTTCTGATCACTGGATTTGAAATATTTTGAAATTATTACTATTTGTTGCCCGGAAGCAGGATGTACTTCATGATGGCTGGTACACTAGAGGTATTAGGTAAACATTGTCATAGCTGACTGCATTTGTGTGGTTGCACCCTAACTTGTACAGCTTTCATGAGAGGAGATGCCAAGACTGAAAGAAAACATGGGAGTTTCATGGAGCACAATTACAATTGTTTATTCAATTATTAGCCAGTCCTGAAATGACTCACAAGACAGCTGCTTAGATTTACAGGCAGTTCACAGATGTGTTAGTTGGCTTTTTTTGTTCAGTCAAAGCGATGCAGTGGGACACTGTCCTGGGCCAGATGTACCATATTGTTGAAGGCTTAAGGAAATGGAAGAGACCTTTGTCTCTTTCTTGCATCAGTTGCTTTGTGTGTGGCTAGGAAAAAAGATGTACTGAAAGTGATTTGATCTGCTGTACCTCAAGACAGAACAGAAATCTACTAACAGTATTCATTGAAAGTTGGGCATCGCTGTCTCTTGGACACTCTGAAAACTTTGGAAGTCTCTGATCTGCTATTTCCAAATATGCAAATTTGTAATGTGACTTTATTTGGTAACTCTTGCATCTACAATAATAATAATGCGGTGTGCTGGCTGCTTGATTGCTGGAATTCCTTCAAAACATTGAAAACTGATACTCAGTTACACCTCAAAATATCGGGCACTTTTTCTGTTACATTAACATTCAAATTTCATACATTTTATATAGATAGTTGCTTTGTGACCAAAGACAGAATAACCAATATAGGCCACATCATGTGAACATGTATTTACAAGATGCTGCAATACATTGCCTTTTCTAAATTATGTGTTTTCTGGGTTTAATTTTGGGTTGTCTTCCTATATCAGCCTTCTGTGCTAATCTTTGACATTAAATAAGAGGAATTAACATCACATATCATAATAAACACAATACTTTAGAATTTTGTTGTTGTTGTTCTGCCTTTTTTTTAACTTTATTTTTCTATTTTTCTTTCTTATTTCATTATTTCACTGAGATCTCTCTTCCGCACTCAACTCCACTTATCTGAGGCTGAGGTACTGCCTTTTTTTCCCTCTTTTGTTTAAAGTTCTTCTAACTTTGCCATATGCAACTATTAAATAATTAAAAGCATCCATACTGTAGGTAGCAAGATCTGTAAAAACTATAAGAGATTCCCTGTCTTTTTGTCAAAGACAGATCTTCAGGGTTTATAGCCTTCTTCTGGATTAGTACTGACCAAGGTCAACACAAGTTTTCATTTGGGGGTTAACAGCCTTGATGGTTACAACTCCTGATAAAGCTTTGGGACTTCATTTTCCCCTGCCTTGTCTGCACTCATGTAGATATGTGCAGAATGAAACCAGAGCAGGTTTGTTAAATCTTTTTTCTGGCTTGATAGCATCTGATGTATCACCTTCCCCTGACCGGTCTACAGTGGCTGAGCATGAGTTTTTCCGTGTAAGTTCAAGTTGCCTGAGGGCTGTGATAAATTTGCTTGCTGCCTGTGACCTGCTGGCTTTTGCCACGCCTAGAATTCAGTAAGACATAGGAAAGTCTTTCCTCCAGATAGCTTTTTGCTGTGCTAGTGGCTTAGGACAGCACGGGATGCAGCTTTGATGGGGATTGGGATGGCTGTACAGTGGCACGGCAGTTATCTGATGGGTGACTGGGAACGTGTGCTGCATTAGACAGCGATATAGTAAAGGAGATTACAGTCCTCTTAGCTCCCTCTTGACATCTTCCCCTCGGGATCTTCTCCAATGCCTGGCCAGAGAACTGCCCTTGCAAGCTACTTGCTCCAGGATTGTGGCTCTTCGATGGCAGCAAACCAGTCTGAAAGCAAAGGAAATCTCAGGGCAGTCATGCTTGAGAGAAATACTCCAGCGACTGGTTGGTGTTCTCAGAGCAGTTAGCCAGGAGCTGAATTTAGTTTATTGCGTAAAAAAATTTAAAAAAAAAATTAAAAAGCATGGTTATTACTCATTACTGAGATGGTAGTTTAAAATAATTAGTCTAATTATCATAGAGCATTGTGCTTTAAAAGGAACAGCTGAAAGCAGAGAACCACAAGATTTTCATTTAAGTTGTAAAAGTTCTTTTAACAACCAAAATGAGCCATAAGAAACTAGCGGTTGTATGTTTGACGAGTTTCCTTGAAGTTGGAGTGGATTCCTGTAATCAGATGAGCTCATCTGCCATCTGGGCAACCTCTGCTAGCAGTGCTGCAAAGTAACTCCTAGTTGCTGCTTAAAGCAATTGTGTTTTTAAGGCCTGAGATTTGATCCTGCTTTTTTTGTGTACATGGACTCACCATAAAGCATGCAGTGAGAAAAGACCGTTTTATATGGCATGATCTTGTAGCCTCTAAATTAAACACACAAACCAAAGGCCTCCTTGTGACATCCCCTAATACTTTTTTTCTGAATAATCAATTTAAGCTAAAAAGAGGCAGCTGAGTTTTGAGAAATAAGTACCTCCTGTGTGCCCAGTAACTTGTCTGTGCAACTGAACAGAGAAGAGGGAACAGTTGGGATCCTGCTCCAGCCTTATTTTTAGTGTCTTGGCAAGAGAAAAGGGGTAAGCATCCTGCAGAGGATGTAATGGCTCATCCTTACCTGGGGGCTTTGATATGAGGATTATGGAACTAGTGGTGACTTTGTTTCCAGAGCTGTGTGACTGAAGGCTGTCCTTGTCCACAAGGTTGAAATTAACTGGTCAGTTGTAATCTTATAACCTAAAATCCTCCCAGGAAAACTTAATTGGGAAGAAGATAAGCCCTTGTTAGACTGAAACATGTTTTTTTGTTTGTAAGGGTGTAGATTGAAAGATTTTCAGGAATACGCTAGCAGAAAAACTTTCTGGAATGGATAGGAGCTGTAGAAAGCTATTATCTACTGAAATGGTTAAGACACTCTAATGAAATGGAGGTTGTGCTTAAGGACCAAGATGTGTAAGGAATTTGAGACCTGAACTGATGACATAATTGTGCTAGCTTTTGAATTTACCAGAAGTTTATTTCATGAAGACTGCAGCTAGTCTGCGTGCTTTTTTTAAATGAAATACAGTTGTATTTGTGGAGGATGCAAGCAACACTGCTATGTGGAAAAGCAAGATGTTTACTTCTGCATGGAAACATTCCCAGACAAAGAAGGAATCAAACCTTCTCCCTAGAAAGATTAAGTTCAGTCAATTCCTTCTGTACAATATCTTGTTCTTACGTTGACAGTCTTCATACTTGTAATCACTAAACTTCTTCATCTTAGTCCCATTCTTTTGTTTTCCAAGGCAAATGCCATGCAAAGTCATCTGGTTTTTAAAGTACTTCCACTTAAGCTTTGTGGTAAGATTAGGAGTGAGACATGTTGAATTTTGCAGGCTGAGAGTAAAAGTTTTAACAGCTCTTCCTGTGAAGACTTAAATATGCTTCCAACTTTTTTCATACAGGTATCTCACCAACTTGGAGGTAATTGAACACCTACAGGACCCAGGCATAAGTAGGCATGATAGCATTTTATTTGATATTAATTATTTTACCAGAACACATAATTACTGAAATGGTTTTGTGCTCCTTGGCACTAGTTTATATGAAAGAGTGTGTTTTATTAAACAGGGGCATAGTTCTAAAAAACCCCACACTTAATAACATTGCTTTGCAAAGCAAATGAGTGTACCTGTGCCTGCCAATTAAATTGTATCGTGGGTGGAATAATAAATTTGGATGCTAGGTGACGATCACATTGCAGATTTTTTTTTTTTTTTTAGGCTGACTGGGGAGTGCCCAGGTTAAGATTACATCTGTTTTCCCTGCCTTACACTCTCATGCATGGCACAGATGCAGCTGCTTGCTTCTACAGACCCCTCTTCTCACCAAACAATCAAATCTGGCATGTGTCTTTTGTGTGTCTAGGGTGTCTTTACAAGTAGCAGTTTTCTGCTATTGTAGGGACATGTGGTTTTTTTTGTTTGTTTGTTCCCCCCTCCCCCCCCCCCCCCAGATTCTAACTCAGAATAGATAAACTTGTGCTTGCGTTCAAGTAAATGCTGAAATTCATCACCAGTCAGTAAATCTGAAGTGACACAGATTTCTGTACATTTAAAAGCATTGCTTGGAGTTCTGCTGAGTCACAGCCAAAATGAGGAAAACATTAACACAATGACTGGTAAAATCCAGTCCTGGTGATGTAAAGAAATGCTATGATGTTTGTGATCATATGTATATGTACAAACCTATTGGTAGACTAGTTGATCTAAGCAGGCTTCTTTGAAGAAAGGAAAATCCCAAAGGGAAAAATAATGTTAGGTTACAGATCCCCAACCACAGTAAGCAAAACACTTTGAAGTGGTTTGTGAAAGCAAGTCCTGATCACCGGTATGGAAGATACAAACTCACCGGTGGTGCAAGTTCCTGAATGCAGGGGCAGCAGGAGGGACAGAGGTGAAGAGCCAATGTAGGAAGCTGGATTGCACCTCGTGTGTGAGGGGAAGGCAGAGGCACTACTGCGTGACGGCACGAGAGATGCTGTGAAAACCAGCAAAAAAAGATGGAGGTGGGGGAGCAGAGGCTTGGCTCTTGCCTGTGCACAGGAGTACTGCTGAGGGTGTCAGAGCAGGCTGTTTGGAAACCCCCCATGACGTGCGTGCTCTCACCTGTGCCACAGGCCTTGTGGTGCACAGGCAATACCCAGGTGAACTGTTCACCTGCCTGGAGTCTCCTTGTCACTTGTGCGCTTTTACCAATAGCCACCTGGATTACCTTCAGAAATAAGAGTTCCCACTGTTTGTCTATGCATCTAATACCTCAAAAACTGGGTGGTTCTTCAGGTACACTGTTTTGTATTACAGTACTGTAAAGCCTGACCTTTAAAGCTCTATCATTCTTTCTGCAACAATGATCCTATGCTATCAGTCAGTTGACATAAAACTGGAGGTATTTGGTCAGTCCGTTGGAACGCTATTTTTAGCATAAGCAAACAGAAACCAGACTGGCTCATGATCAGTCCTTTGGGGAAAGGGAGGTAGAAAGATGAAGAGAGAGGAAGAGACTTCTCCTCTTGAAGATTTTTCCTGTTAGTCACAGCACTGAGGAAAAACAAACTCCATATGGAAAAAATCAAGCAGACCTTTAAAACATATTTGCAGAGACTGTACAGTTTCTTAAAGGAACTTGGAATACTCTGTGGTTTGGAGGTTTTGTTCTTATATTTCCCATTTGGGGATGTGTGTGCATTTTCATTTGTTTTAATTTGGCCCGAGTTAAAGGCATCAAACAGTAGTTTGTTTTATTATCATCTATGAAAGATCTATTTGTAAAGGAAAGGCATTCCCTGATTCCCCCAATGGGAGAGAGTTACAAATGCTTCTCTCCCAGTGGTTTCATAGAGAGTTTTTGCTGCTTTTTTTTTTTATTTTAATTGGTGTGCAAACAAAGGCCAAATTCTTGTCCCCCGCACAAGGCCAGAGTGCTGGATGTGTACTCGGTTGCTGAATTCACACACAGAGTAGCCATGCAGTGCAGGAGGTTGTGACCAGTGCGCTGGGTTTAGTGCAGCTACTAGTCACATCTGAAATTACTTGCCCTGGTGAGTGGCTCTGTAGAGAGTCATTCCAGAATATTAACTTCTGTGATCTGCCTTTCCTGCCTGATAGGATGGTGACGGTTCACAAGGAAGGAGGGGTGGAGTAGTACCTACGCATTGGTTAGAACTATGCCTTAATTCTGCAACTTGCATAAGTGGTATGTCTAAGAATGGCTGTCATTAAAACACTTTTTTTCCTTAGTCGAGAAGCTAATTTAGTCCCACTTATTTGAATGTAAACTTCCAGTGTGAAACATGGCCAAATCAATTAATAAATGTGTTAATATTTTAAAATTCAGCACTGGTCTGAAGTGTATTCAATGTGCTTGTTGGGAAAGAGCCCTGGGCTTTTGAAATGATACAAAAAACAGACCCTGCCAGAGCTGTGTTGGTTTGTTTTTTTTTTTTTTTTCCTTTCAGGATTTCAGTGAGAACAGGTAAGATGAGGGCAAACACTGAAACTTCCTTCTTTTTTGAATTACTGCTGTAATTACTTGTTTTGACATCTTAAAACTATGAGCTATTCTAACCTCCCAAATTTCCTCATATTCCACGTGCTTTATATTAGCATGAGTAGAGGGAGAAACTACATTATAGAACAAAAGCAAGGGAGCTATCCTGAATACAAATTATGGAACAAGGTTTTACACAAAACCATGATTTTGTTAGGGCTCAGAAGAAGGAGGACCACTAAACGTGTAGGAAGAATTCTCTCTTCGTGTGTATCTCGCACGACATTAAAAAAAAAAAAAAAAACCAACTTTAAGCTCACCTTTTCAAAGAAGATGGCCGGGCAGACTGCCAAGAGGCAGGTGTAGTCTATAAAACCTCTTTGCACTTGCTTTTTAGGGACCGTATTTCAGAGTGGACCTGCCCCCTTCGCATTTTGGCAATTCAGACTCATTTGCAGAATTTAATACCCGTGGTGGTGGAGAGGAGCCGGCTGGGAGCTCGGGGACGCACGGATGGGGCTCCCGGCCGGGCGGGGCGGTGGTGCCCTGAGAGCAGCGGGATTGATCCCTGCGTGGAAAACAAGAGGGGATTTTAAAAATTTTTTTAATTTTTTTTTTTTGGCCCCATTTCTTTCCTTTTCCTCCCTCCTTCTTCCCGGGGCTGTAATCCGACTGCTCTCTTTGGCTCGGCTCCAGAGACAAGTCCGAGTGGTTAATCTGTCTTCCTCCCTTTCCCAGCCTCCGGGACAGGAGGAGGAGGAGGAAAAGGGGAGCGGAGTCAGCTGCAGCCCGGGGCCGGGCCGGGCCTCCCTGGGGAGGGGCTGAGGCAGCGGCTCGGCTGCGGGAGTTGAATGGAGGAGGGGAGTTGGGAGTTTTACGGACTCCCCTGTCCGGACGGGAGGAGGAAGTTTGGCGATCGAGCCGCTGCCCGGAGCCCTAGCGCACGGAGGGAGCCGGGGCGCGGCCGTGGGCGCTGGGAGGGGGATACCCGGCGCCGCCGCTGAATGAGTTACGGTGGAAGAACCTCCCGCGCCCCTGCGCCTGGATCTTAAACGGGAGGAGGAGCGGGAGGACGAGGGCAGGCGACGGCGAGAGCCTGCTGCCGTCGCCGGTGAGTGCGGGGGCTTTGTTCGCGTGGGGCGAGCTGGGGAGGGGGCGACAGCTCCTGGATCGGCCCGGGGCCGGGAGGTGGTCGATGAGGCACCCGGTACCCTACAACCGCCCGAAACCACCCGTGCAAGGCGCCGCGGCTCCAGCTGCCGGCCCCTGGGGGTCTGCAGGGGAGCGGGCATTTTGTGTCCGCAGCCTTTGTGCGAGCCCCGCCGCCCCCCGCTCCGCTCACTGCTCCTGGCAACCGGCGGTAGCCGACACCGTACGCGGGGCTTCCCTCGAGGCTGCGGCAGTCACTGGCAGCCCTTCGGTTTGCCCACCGAAGGGCTTTGTGTTTGGCCGCTCGGCCGGAGCAAAGGGGTAGCCTGTGCATGCCGGGGCTGCTCCGCGCCTGATGCGCGCCGGGCTTAGCTGGGGTCTGAGGACTTCACCGAGTCCTTTTGGGGCGGGAGGAAGTGTTTCTTTTAACGTATGATAAAATTGCGCGGCGTTTTAGGTTTTGTGCGGATACTTTAGCAAACGTGTATCTTCTGGAAAACTGTGCTCCAAAAAAAACCCTCAATTTTTGGGGGTTTAAGGTAATGTTAATCGGTTTGTGATAAACGTGGCCTAAAGAGGGTTAAAAAGTAGGACTGATCTTTTCGTGAAGTAGCAGGAACGTTTATTCTAGGGAGGGAAGACGCAGGAGAAACAATCCGAGCAGAGCAGTGTCCTGCCGGCCGGTGAGACCCTGGATGGCTTTCCCCATCTCCTGCCCTTGCCCTTTCCCTGCTTTGCAGGTTTTGTGTCCCGGTCCTTGTCCCTCTTGTTGAACGAGAAGCCTTCAGAGCTTGTCCTTTGGTTCGGGCTGATGGATCTGAGGCACTAATTTCCCTCATTCTTCACAAGCCACAGTGCTCCCAGAATGAGGGAAAAGGACCCGAAAACAAACGTAGCTGTACATTCATCTGGCTTTCAGTACAGTCTCTCTGTAGCTGGCTTTTTCCCCTTTTAATTGTTAATTGGCAGGCTCAGAAACAGCTGTGGCCTTGCATTTTTCTTTTAATGTTTGCTGGTACTTCAACATTTAATAATGCTGCCTAGAGAACCTGATGACTTATAGGTGTTTTGAAAGCTTTGTAATAAGAGCCTACTAATAGTCTTCTTTTGCTACTGTTTCATTCTTGGAGGGAACAGTCTTTGCTGCTGGAGAGCTGTGGTTCAAATTTCCACAAGCGTTTGTTGCTTGTGCCTCTAGCTAAATTTATAAAGGAATCCTGTTAGCTTGGACAAAGCTAAATCTGGCGGTAGCAACTCCTGGCTCTGTAATTCACTGTGGTTGGCGAGGCACAATATATAGCTTCCTTGAGATTTATTTTTATTTTTGTGTGTGGCACGTAGTTGTCATAATTTTGGGAACTCTTTACCAATGTATGTGTGGGTGCTTTGAGATGAAAACATAAGAGTTATGCTAAGGTTAGAAAGTGTATTAATAGGGCACTTGTCTTGAAAATATGGGATGGCAGTTTGAGATCGGACTCTTAATGAATATTGGTATTGTTCTCAGGTCTGTGCAGATGCTTAGCTATTAAACTTTGACTCTCTAGTTCTCCTCTGTGTTCTCAGTTGGCAAACTGGAAGTGATACAAAGCACCCTGATAAAAGGCTCAGTTTTAAATGTGTTCATTTATGGCAGTGCTGGCTTTTTCTTTCCAGACCTAGGTAAACAGTGTTGACCTGTGGCCATACGACTGAGTGCATCCCTGCAAAGGGATGTTATAATTCTAATGCTAGACATTAATGTGTTGTTTTTCTTCTTGTTGTTTTGCTTATGATTTTCCAAAAAAGAAGAAAAAACAGATATGTAGTCAAATTGGTTTTGTATTTTAGATGCCCCCTTTGCGTTTAATAGTGACTAACCTCAAACCAAACAATTCCAAGAGATGGATATTACGAAATATGTGAACTCAGAATGGACTCTTTTTTTTTGTTTTGTCTCTCTTTTTTGTTTGTTTGTTTTGTTTTGAAGGAGGTCCCAAATATCAATCTTCTAACAGACATTTAGCACACTTATTAAAGTATGCTAAAGACTCATTCAGCTGTTGACTTCTGTTTGTTTCCCTCATGCTTGGCTGCAATTCCAGCAATTGCTGGGCACCACTAAGTCTCTCCCCAGCCAAGCCAGAGCTGCAGTTCTTGGCCTTTGGAGCACGGAGTTGAGAAGAGGCACCACGTTGTTGGGTGGCAGCTGGAGATGATGCTTAGCATGGCCCTGTTGTGTACCCCAGGTCTGCTGGGTCAGAAAATAATTGAAACATCTAATCTGAAGATAAAGGGAGCCATTTGCAAGACTCTGATTAGAAGTGTTTCTTGGATGAGACATCTATGAAGTTGTGGCAGTTATAAATTAGGACAAAGGAATTAATCTGATGTGTATTCCCTTTTGTATTCAGTCATGCGTTGAGAAGGATGATTGCTGTGTTAATGGCGTATGAAAAATGTGAATTAGTAATGAAATATCTACTGAAGACATTTGGAGTAGTTGTGGTTATATATGGTGATCCTTTTACAAGGAGCTGTAATTTTTGCTTGTGGGGACAATGAAGATGCCTTACACTGCTTATACTAAACAGCATTTTCCTTTTCTAGTGTGAGAAAGAGGGGAAAAAGGAATTATTGCAGCCCTCAGCAAGGCCTGAAGTGGCAGGACTTGCAGAGGTATTGCTGAACTGTTAGTTATTGTGGTTGCGCAGAAAGAGTTTTAATTTGTAGGACTGGCAGAAAAAAATAGGAAAAAAGCATTATTTTTGTAAACTGAGAATGCAGAGGACATGGAACCTGTAGTTTCCTCCCCCCCTTTTTTTAAAGGTGCTTTTCAAAGCATTTCTACTAGCTGCTCATTAAATAGGAGATTAAGCCTCTCATTCTGGGAGATGAACCAAAACCACCTTGAGTGTTGTGCAGCATCACCAGTCCCAAACAGTGTCTTCCCCATCCCAATCATGGCTCAAACTAACCAAATGTGTTTGGTTTATTAACCATTAATCTTGTAATATTTTTCAGTTCCTTTTGGTTTATAAGCGAATTACAGTGGTATTTTCCAGTTCTTTTCTTGTAACTGGAATGCACAGAAACGTCTTTTTTGAAAGAAGAGCTGAGATTCCCAGGAGATGTCATGACTCCAGGACCTGGGGCTTTAGAAAACCATCACACATCAGAGCGAGTGGGTGGAACCACAAAACTGGAGGGGTACACAAGCAAAGCAAGTGAAGAGGTAAAGTCATTCTTTAGGCACACCACCAGTACAGGGGCAGCAGCTATGATTGGAAGTATGGGAGCCTTTACGTGTGTGGTTAAGCATATATTAGATGAACAGCACCTTGTTAAATAATAACAACATTTTGGCGAAGCCTGTTCATGTTAATTCAATTTGCAAAGGAGTGTGTGTCTGAAAAACTGTCTCATAGTGTTAAGTTTTTGAAGTAATTTTAAGGATATAAATAATTTTATGGTGGTTGTATTAACTAGGTCTGTCTAGTCTGATTCACCAAGTTGAGTTTACATGAACTTGGCCTAAAATAGATTTAACTGCAAATTTGATTACAAGTGCAGGAAAAGAAAGGGGGGCCTAGTCAAGGTGGACTGGGGAAGGAAACGGAGGGAAAATCTACTGATGCTTATCTAGGAGGCCTGAAAGAAGCAGCTATCCAAGTAAAGTTACAAGCTGCTTAAAACTCATCAGCTGCTGACTGGGATGCCGTCTGAAGGACCTGAATATGGAGGTGGTCACTGCCTGTGTTCTCACTAATCATCATGCAGAGCATTGCTGTTGAAATACAAAGAAAGGTGATGGTTTAAAAATTTATCTAGAAGAGAAACTTGATGCATATGACTTGTTTTCTTCCTGCCCTCCTTCCAGAGCATGAGCTCCACTAGGCCTGTTTCCTAGTCCTTTATGTGACCATGGGTGGCTATGCTAGTGGAAGTTGCGTCTGTGTTTTTTAAGTGTAGTGAGCTGGTATATCTTGGGCTGGCAGCTGTTTCCCATGCAAACATGTGACTCTAAGCAGTGCTAATTACCTTTGAATCCTTTAAGTCTTGCTTGCCTGCTCTGTCATTGAGTTTCAGAGTATGAGTAGTGCCAAGCCTCCTCCTTTCAGCATGTGATCCGTAGAAACTTGCATGTGAGCCCTGCCCAGAAGTTTTCAAACCTAACTTAATGGATGTTAACATTGAACTATATCCATTCAGACATTTCAGGATCACACCCCAGGCATTAGTATCATGCAACTCCTGTTTTCTGCTGATAGGATGCGTGTGTGCTCTCACTGGAAGTAGTGAGCAGAGGTAAAAAGGGTGTCACAGGAGCAGTGGTTGAATCACTTGTCCATTTGCTTACTCAGAGCTCTTGTAGCTAAAACCTTGATACCTAACTCAGGAAAGAGAAAGCTCTTTGGATTGCCCTAAGGAGCACTGTCAGGGACAGCCTAACAGCCAGCTTCCTTTCCTGGTCATGGTTGACATATTTCAGCATTGTCATCTGGGTGTGGGCTTCAAGGTCAGTTTCTGCCTTTAATCAGCCCACATGAGTACTAGTAGTCCCTATCTCCTAGATTTAGTGCGTAGTCTGTAGAGCTTGTACTTTCTCCCATGCTTCTGCTTGTGGTAGGTGGAGTTATCTGTAAACACCGGCAAGATTTCCTCCCTAACCTCCTGTAAACTCTTATTATTTAAAGTATTTACCACCCCTTTGCGTGTCCACTGAGATTAGATATAGTGTCTGCTGCAGCTTTGTTGTGATTTCTACATACTAGTATCAACTTGTCTGTCCCAGTGAGTCCAGGTTCATAGCTGAAGTCCCGATGCATTTCAAAAATACAGTGGCAGAACTACTTGCTTGCTGCTGCTGCTAGTAATCTGTGGTACAGCAATCTAAAGTAACAACATGCTTTGTGTCTTTGGTACCTGACATGAAGGAAAAATTATAGTTCCTTCTTTGTAAAGAATTTTGAAAATAAGTGGGTGAAATGAAGAGCTACTTACTATGCAAGTCTATAAGCTCTTTATCACTTCAGTATGCACGAAGCTTTCCACTTGTTGTTTAAACTTCAACCAAGTCAATATCAGCAGAAACATCATTTTTGCTTGCAAGCGTGTTTGGTGCTGCCAAGATTATCATGCTTCACACTGCAGTGTTTGTGAAGCTTTGTCATTATTTACTTTCCAATTCCTTCTCATTATCCTGATAATGTACCTTGTGTGATTGCTCAGTGAGCTGTCATACCATAGTGTCTGAGTGATGTCATCATAGACTTCACCCTGTTGCAGAAACAATAATTTCTCTGGAGAATCAGCAGTCTTAGCTTATGTGAATGGTAGGCAAAGATGTATTTAGCAATGAATCATGATTGAATTTGGAGAGACAGCTTGCCTTCCCTCATGCACTAGAAACTTTGTATGCTGATGGTCTCTTTTTTCGGTCAGTCTTCTCTGGTAATTGTCAGTTTCTCTCATGCTAGATGAGTCTGAAGTCATGAATCTTTGGTTTGGTCTGTCTTGGTCATTTTGTGCTCCAGCTGCCTGAGGAGGTTACTGCAGGCAGGCAGGCTAATTTGCCACACTCCTCACTGGATGTAGCCTTTTACAATCCTTACTTTATCAGGTTGGTTATGCTGTGAAGTCTTTGTGGTAGGAGCATATAGTCTCCAGTATCTCCTTCTCCTGAGTTTTAGACGTTATGAGCTTTTCCCAGATTTCCAGGGAAAAGCCAGTAACTTCTTTTCTGAACATTTGCCTGCAGCACCAAGTATCAAGCACAGCATAGGCTTTTTGATAAGCCACTGTAGAATTTTGTGATTTGTTAAGTGAACAATAGTAAGCAATTCCCGAGGGTATTGATAACAATTTAACCTCTGAAGTTTGTTTCTGATTTATAGTGCAGTATCTTGGTATGCTTCTGTTCCTCCATTGCTTTAGATGACATTGTTCCTAAACTGGTATCGGAGATGTCTGTGTGCTAGGAGAGTCCATGCTAGGCAAATTTTTCAGTTGAAAAGGACCAGGCTTTCTGCATACCCTTCCTTTAGGAATCATTTTCATCTTTCATGAAGTCTGCCAGTGGGGAGGTGCAGAATAGAGCATCAAGAAAGCCCCATCTTTCTTTTAGTGTTGGCAGAGTGGTTTGCCAAGGCATGAACTGCGCTGAGCAGAGTTTAGAGCCCATTTCCTCCATGGTCACTCAGCCTGGTGGTCTCTATTACTGCAGCTTGTACTTGATCACTGGATCTGCAATGTCACTCTATTCTGGTAGTGTGGCCTGATACTGACACAGGCATGCTTCCTCGATTATGGCTGTACATGCCAACAATGTCGCCTGAGTTCTTCAGTCTCACAGCTAAGCCATCCTGCCGTTCACATGCACAGTACAGATGTAAAGGAAACCACAGTGAAGAGGTTTTTCCTGCAACTCTGCATCAGAGGGTCCTGCCATTTGCCTTGTTGTCAAATGGACCCAACATATTTGGCTCTTGCATCCCTCAGGCCCCTCCAAAGCGATTTGTTCATCCAAAACACAGCGTAGGCTCTGGCTCAGATTCCCACAAGGTCAAAGCAAAGCAGAATAGGCTTGTTTTCCTGCCCTCCATTGGTGAAGCTTTGATTTGATGGGACCTATGATATGCACAGGTGGGGTCTGGAGGAGGAGGGATTTCTTCCACACATCACTGTGTGCTGTTTGGATAGGATAGGAGCTACCTCTGCTTTTCAGGGAAGAATTCTAGAAAAACAAAACCACAACTGTTTGGTTTGCAGTCTTCACAAGAAAAGCTGGTCATCAGCCTTTGTCACAGTGGAACTGTTGCTTTCTAGTGTCTGTCATCTCTAGGGGACAGTGCTTCCTGACTGATTCATCTGCCAACCCTGGCTGTGTGCAACATGCTTCATTCAAGCTTCCAGAGGGGTGTGGGTGCCAGGGGCATCTGAATACATTTTCATTGTTACTGTCTTGTAGTGATGAAGACTCTGCCCACTATATGGTGGGTTTTTTTTGTTTGGTTGGTTGGCTGGTTTTTTTGTTTGTTGTTTTTTCTCTTCTTTAAATCAATGTCTGTGCTGCATGAAGAGTTATTTTGTTTTTAATAGAGGATCAGTGATGGTTTCAGAAAAATCTACTGGGTTGGTTTTTCTTATTTGTTTGTTATAAATGTTGAGTCATATCATCAGGTGATTAGCTCTGGTACCTGGGTCGGAGTTACTTGTCCATGCCCATACTTGCCCAACACTGAATTATTTCCTGGGGACAGTCTGAGGTTATACCAGGGATGGTCTGGAGGAGTTCTGGCAAAGATTCACTCTTGGCTGTCAACCTTCTTATGCAACTCAACCTTTGTGGTGTTCACTCTTGTGAATGGGTAGAGTGAAGGAAACTCTAGGAGTGCCACCTGTATTTAGCCCGTGAAATTAGCTTAATATGTCTGGAAAGTGCTTGGCTGATTGCATGTGGAATAAATCTGCTTCCTTGGGACACAGCACATCTTCTGTCTATCAGTTATTTCATGCAATGAGGTGTGACAATGTGTGGCCTTCCCTTGATGCTGTAATAGGTGAACTGCTTTCTTTGGCCAGAAAGGTTGGGCTTTAAATACTGGCACATAACTCAATAGCAATCATATCAACTAAATTCTTACTTCAGCCCTCATCACTGGTGATTAAACCGCCACAGTGGTTTTCCGTCTAACATGTGAACTTCTAATGAGAATTTTATTCTCAGCTTTCCTTAGAGGATCAGTATGTGGAATTGTTTGGCAAGAGTGTTTGTCTTAAAGTATTACAGTATATGTTGACACCACTTTATTATGTTGAATACACAATATGATCCAAATTGTAAGGATGGAGTTGTCTGGATGTGAGATGTGATTTAGTATCATTGGGGACCAGATAAGAACAGGGATGACAGTGAATGGAATTAATTTGTAAGTTTGTGAAACACAATTATGTGTAGTTGGGTGGCTTTGGCTTAATTTTGTCTTTTCCCCTAGCAGAAACAAGGTAGGGAAATTCTTAAAAAGCAGAGATTTCAAAACTCGAGCATGTGGTTTATTGGAGAAAAGTTTATTGGAGAAAAGTTATCATGTTCACCTTTCAGTTGAGCATCTTAACTGTAGACTGTTAGTGTGCAGCACAGGAGGGTTGTGTGACACTTACACCTTTTAGGAAAACTGAGGTGAAGATGGTCTCAAAGGCTCCCAAGAGAATAGCATAAAGCATGCATCCTCTTACTGAAACTTATTTTGGTTGCTTACCATGCAGAATATGCCCAGAAAGAGAACCGTGATTTTACTGAGTTTTGAAAGGTAGTTTCCAAGTTTCTGGGCTTCTCATTTAACTTTACAGTGAAATTTTCAGGTGCTGGAATGTTTTTCATAGGACAATCAGTCATTATGGTTGAAGTCAACATGAATGTCTGAATGTAGGTGGTTTTAGGGTTTTTGCTTCTTAAACTGCTACTTGCCTTATGCTTTAATCCTATATATTTTCTAAAAGTGATTAAGAATGCAAAGCTTTTTAATTAATAATTATAATATATTTCTAGTGATATATTGTGATGTATTTGTAATGCTATTTTAAAACATATTTCATCTTTTAAAAGTTTGCATGAAGTTGTGGGACAAATGATAGTATATTGGTTAATTGATTTCTTTAAGTGGTCAAGCAAGTATTTTTCTTTGTGATAGTGTTTCTAGTGCAAAAGCGTGCAATACGCTTACATTGATGGTTGAGAAATAAACCATTTATTCAGCCAAGTTGGTAAAAAAATTCATGGGTTGAAAAATTCATTTTCCTTACCGTTTCTTCTGTTATATATTATGATAATACCAAGATCTGTAGAAAAATTTCTTGAAAAAGTTAAAGGAGTTTGATAAAACAACTCTGCTGCATCCAATAGCTTGTGCTTTAGTTGACTTGGATGTGACTGTAGGACCCTGTCTGAAGTCATCAGTCCAAAGGCTTTGAAAGGCTGTTGGGTGCTCTGGGAGTTAGAGAGTGTTTGCTTTAGGCCAATAATTTACTCTGGGACTAAGAAGCTGTTATTGATGAAACCTCTATCAAACAAAGGAACGCTATGAAAAGTTTAGGCTTCTTCAGAATTGTCTGGTTTCCTGATTTTTTTCATTTATTTATACATGCAAACACGTTATTTATACAAACATACATACACACACATATATACACAGGTATGTGTGTATATTTAAATGGTTGTGGTTGTGTTGCCAGCCTGGCTTTTTCTAGGATTCTTAAATAAATTACTTTCTCTAGCACTTGAAATGGAGTTCTTTGCCTCTGGAGGATTTGAGACTGAGGAAACTTGCATGGACTAAATGGAAAGTAGGATGGCAATTACAGCTCACTCTGTATTTTCATTTAGTTTAATTTACATTCTGAGGTACAGTCAGGTGGTTGGACATTTGAATATTACAGCTATTACAGTCTAATCACAGGAGCCTGGTTAGACTCCTCACATAGTTCCTTTTTCAGATTAATAGAGACGTTTATGGAGACAATTCTATGTATTCAGTTATAAACAGGAAAAATGTAGTAAATAAAATTGTTATTATAATTGTCACTCAGTGATAACAAAAGGGGGAAAATACTCATTTAATCTGTGAAATTGCCTTGTAGTGTTGATTTACTGCTGTAAATGTAGCAAGTGGATGAGGGAAAATGTATTCATGTTTCACTTTTTTTTAAAAAAAGCCGTCTCTTGGATGGAGTAGTTTTTGCGTTTAGAAATCATCTGTAGATGAACACTGTGCCACATTAGTAAGATTGAATTGATTGTGTTGAAGTTGAAAGTAGACCAATATTTTTAAAATGGATTTTTGAAATACAAAATCAGGCCTGTTTATGATTGGTTCCCCTAGACCAAATTAACTTGGATGCTCAGCAGGGACTCTGTTTATTTTGGCATAAGAACAAGCATGGGGCAGAGCTTCTTGGTCTCAGAAAACTGGTGATGGTGAGAGGCCTCTGCCGTGTTCCCAGCCAGCTGAATGCCTGAGGTATTTTGCCATACAGGAAATCAATTGCAGCTGAATGTGCACTGTTTCCACTCCAAGTATATAAACAGTCCTTGTGGTGATATTAAAAAATCAAAAAATCCAGCCTTTCATTCAATAGCTTCTTGAAAGTTCAGAGCAAGAACATTTGATGTTTGGTTTCTGTGGATTCTTCGCTGGCACCTTTGGCTGAGGCCATAGCACAAAAATAGCTGAGAGGTAAATTAATCTTGGGATTCTCTGGAACAGACAAAAGTAAAACAATGGCTTAGAGAAATAAAAATAATAATAAAAAAGGTATCCGTGTTCAGTTCTTGCTTGATGTTCCAGTCAATGTTCTGAATCTGAGAAGGGTTACAAATTTAGCAAAGGAAATGAGTTCTTTCCCTCATTAAATCAAGAATCCTATGTTTTTTAGGCTTCAAGACAGGTTAATAATTTTTGCTAGAAAAAGCTGAACCACAATTGTATCTAAATAGCTGCTTTTTGTCAAGTGATAGAAGAGAAAATATTTTCATTTGTATATTTATCATTCTTGGTGACCTTGTGAAAATACCTGGATCAGATGCAGATACCAGACAGATCTCAGAAAGTGACCCATGGCTCTGATTTAATGGCTAGAGATGTGTCCTTATGTTGCTCACTAGGAAAGTGAGGGTTCAGTTGGATAGAGGTTTCCAGGCATTAAAGATAATTGAAATCAGCACTAACAATTTCCAGAAGGAGCATGCCCTGAAGCTTTTGGGGTTTAGACCTTGGGAACCCAACAGCATTTCCTTGTTTTGCCACAGAGTTACACTGCAACCATAGACAAACCGTCTGATCTAGATTTTTAAAGATACATAGGTAGGCACTCACAAAAGTGGTAAGACTCTTAATGGGATTTTTGGAATCACATTAGTGTCTAATTCCTATTCAAAATCTGACCTTTTAGCCTGTCTGAACCAGATTCAGCCCATGCTATGTTTTATTCAGCTACTTTTTAAGGCAGGATGGGCAGGCAGCGCAGCGAGCGTGGCTTAGGGGATAGAAACTGGGGTGAAGGTGGCCTCCCGCTGAGTTGAAGAGTTGTGCTCCCTTTTATCCTTTCTCTAATTCCATAATTTCTATCCTCCTTTCTGCAGAATGCCAGAGATTCAACAGAGCAGAGGAACGGAGACTCCACTTTGCCTAGTCTAACAGTGATTTATTTGGTGAGTGCTCTATCAGGTAAATTTTTAAAATTATTATTTAAACTTTTTTTTTTTTTTAATAAGAGATGGTGTTTGTTGTGCAGAGGTGATTAATGTTGGTGTTCAGTGAATGTACCTCAAGTTTAACCATGAGACTTCTTATTATGCAAATCCACAGTAGGTCACTGTACTGTAGAGGCCTGAGATGTTCATTATCCAAGGTGGTAGGTTTTCTCCATATGGATGAGGATGGGGTTTTATGCTAATCAAATTAAAAATGTGGCACACCTAAGCAGTTAGGGGAGGTTAAGTCTTCAGTTTTAGCACCTCTTCCTGTAACTGAAGTTTTGCTAAAGATCTGTAGCTGAAGTTTTGTTTGTTTGCTTGATTCCATCCTTTTGGAGGTAGAAGTGCCACTTTCATGGAGAAACAATGATCTCTCCGTGGGGCTGGAGAGATCACAGTATCACAGTATGTTTGGGATTGGAAGGGACCTCAAAAGATCATCTAGTCCAATCCCCCTGCTGGAGCAGGAACGCCTAGGTGAGGTTGCACAGGAATGTGTCCAGGCGGGCTCTGAATGTCTCCAGGGAAGGAGACTCCACAACCTACTTGGGCAGCCTGTTCCAGTGCTCTGTTACCCTCCCTGAGAAGAAGTTCTTTCTCAAATTTAAGTGGAAGCTCTTGTGTTCCAGCTTGATCCCATTGCCCCTTGTCCTGTCATTGTTTGCCACTGAGAAGAGCCTGACTCCATCCTCGTGGCACTCACCCTTTATATATTTATAAACATTAATAAGGTCACCCCTCAGTCTCCTCTTCTCCAAACTAAAGAGCCCCAGCTCCCTCAGCCTTTCTTCATAAGGGAGGTGCTCCACTCCCTTAATCATCTTTGTTGCCCTACGCTGGACCCTCTCCAGCAGTTCCCTGTCCTTCTTGAACTGAGGGGCCCAGAACTGGACACAATATTCCAGATGGGGTCTCACCAGGGCGGAGTAGAGGGGAAGGAGGACCTCTCTCGATCTACTGACCACCCCCCTTGTAATACACCCAAGGATGCCATTGGCCTTCCTGGCCACAAGGGCACAGTGCTGGCTCATGGTCATCCTGTTGTCCACCAGGACCCCCAGGTCCCTTTCCCCTACACTGCTCTCTAATAGGTCATGCCCCAACCTATACTGGAACTTGGGATTGTTCCTGCCCAGATGCAGGACTCTACACCTTCCCTTGTTAAATTCCATCTATCCCCCGCCCAACTCTCCAGCCTGTCCAGGTCCCGCTGGATGGCAGCACAGCCTTCTGGCGTGTCAGCCACTCCTCCCAGCTTGGTGTCATCAGCAAACTTGCTGATAGTACACTCAATTCCCTCGTCTAAATCGTTAATGAATATATTGAATAATATTGGCCCCAGTACTGACCCCGAGGCACTCCACTAGATACTGGCCTCCAACTGGACTCCGCACCATTGACCACCACTCTCTGGCTTCTCTCTTTAAGCCAGTTTGCAACGCACCTCACTACTCTATTGTCTAGACCACAGCTCCTCAATTTAGCTGTGAGGATGCTGTGAGGGACTTCTATGTGCTCCTGAGATTTCCTATGTTATTCTATGTCATTTTGAGAAGAAACTGATCTTTCATGATATATTGTTTTAGAGGCTTAATTTTGTTTGTGTACTCTCACTACCAGAAAGTTTTGGGGGAGGTGGGGAACTTGAAAGCATAGGAAAAGCAGATTTAGATGACATGGAAAAGTAACTTGGTTGTAATAACTGTTTTCACTCATTTGGTTGTCTAATACAAATGGATATTCCAGAAGCCTTCATGATAGGGCTGGCAGGAGACTCCACAGAAAATATGAAATAAGAAGAGGACTTTAGGCAAGGTGTATTTCTCCCTCCTTTTCTTCTCAGTTCTGATGCCAACATGAAAGAGTCTTGTCTTCTTTCTGAAGAAGGCAAGCATTCGGTGATGGGTTTGTGAGTAACAGCATGGACGCTGCTATTTGGAAAAGCTCGATGACTTATTGCCTGCTTCACTTCTTCCACTGCTAATGCTGAAACCAGTGTAGCATAGATTAGTTTAAAATTAAAAAAAAAAGAAAAAAATAAAAACAAATATGTTATTTGTCGCCCTGGCTTCTGTGACCTGCAGAGGGAATGCTAATAACCTATGTTAGAACACTAATTAATAACATTTATTAATGAATCCTACTAATATTGGGGCTTGTAATATAATTTTGTAGTACGTACTGATGAAACAATTGTGTTCAAATGTTTATAAAATTTTAGGAGAATGGCAACTTTGTCAGATCCAGTGTTTGAGATTGCATAGCTTTAACAGACTGACACTAGCAGGATTGCATAGCGTTCAGTTGAAGCTTACATCTGACAAACATTAGTGAGATCTTATTTTCCCTTGGATCCAAGGGAGAACAGCCTCGGTAAGTAGGAAAACATTTTGCAGAGGCTGAGAGGAAAGACCAGAAATTTCTCTACAGTATTTTCTAAAAATAGAAAGATTTGGATAAGGTTTCATGTTGTACATACATTAGAAAAAAATAATTGGTGTGACCTAAATTCAGTACACTAGTTGTCTATGTTATTTGTTAATAGTTAATTTCTAGAATTTTTTTTTTGTCCACAAATGTGGAGAGGCTGTACATTCCTGGGTTTCACACAGCAAATAATTTTATTTATTTAGCCTGAAATTTGGGCATATCCAAATGCATGTGAAGTATTTCCCTAGTGACCTTAGAAAGTGAATTACTTGTACAAATACCTTCTGCCCCCTGATTTCCATTTAATTTCAAATGTGCTGCTGGGCTGTGGTTTTGAGTTGCAGTGATTTTAATGTGTTTTCATGATGAACAGAAAAATTAAACCAGACCGTCAGGCTTGAATAACCCCTTTTCTGAAAACTGAGATAACATGGCTTGTGCGTGTGTCCTAGGAGGCAGAGGATTTCCCAGGATTCCAGGACAGACAAGCGCTCACTGTGAAGTGCTTCAGAAAATTGTTGTATCGACAAAACTAGAGTGTGTGAGAATGAATCAACCAATGGAATAAGGCATTCAAGGACTAGATGAAGTGCATTTAGTAAGGACTTAATTCCATGGGAAAAAGGAAGAAACCTAAAATATGAGGAACAGTAATCTCTAAAAAGAACAGCTTAATGGTTTGGGAAGATAACATCTGTACCCAACAACCACTGGTAATTTTGCCAAATTTCCTTTGTTTGCCAGACTTAAACCTGGAGATTTTAAGAATATTTGGGTGTGCTGGGGGAGATATTTTATGAAATTTGTTGCTATTTTGCTATTATGCATTCTGCTTATATAACAATAGTGCCTGGTTTTAATTGTTTCAGTAAGTTGGTGTTTAGAATACACTAATCTTTGGAAATTAGCTTCAGCAGCTCTTAAAATCATTACATCTGTTCTAGCAGAGAAGGAAACATCAGATCAAAATACTTTGTTGTGACAATTCAGGATGACTTCTAATATGCGGTATGTTTATACTAAAAGTCACTACACAAAAAAAAACCTCCTCAAGCATCTGTGCATCACTGAATGCTTTGTTTAGGCCGTATCTTTACTGGTATGCAAATCTGTGGGAGGGTGGAGAGGAATGATGCCTGCCCACATGTGAGCTTTTCTGTAAGTTGGCTCTATTTTTGGTATACAATGTAGCAGGGATACAGTGCAAAAATAGGGGTTCAGTTGTGGTTTAAAGGTCTGTAAAAGCTTTTCTATTGTTGGAAGTGCCTACAAAGTTCTTAGAACAATTGCATTAATATATATGAGAATATTTGGGATTTAGTGTGCTAGATTAGCGCCTAATCCCTTAATGAAGGCTAGCAATTTTTAATAGGTTTCCCCCAAACTCTTTGGGTCTAATTGTAGTCAGACTGACACAGACATAATAAAAAGTGTGTCTCTAGGGTTTTCTGTTGTTGCTGATTTTATGAAAGCTGTCATTCTAATTCAGTGATGAACCTGACCACTGAATGTGATCTGTAACAGAAGGATCTACAAGGGTGACTAGACTTTTTAAAAATATTAATCCAAATTACTTACGCCCATGACATATTGGAAGTCTCAAGACTTAGTACCTTTAGACTAATGGTTCTATAAAAATTGTGGTAACTATTTTTAGAAGGCTTTATGACTGGATAAAACAGCTTTTCCAGATGCTGCTTTATTCTCTTGTCAGTTCACATGTTTGGGAATTTCTGCTGTGAAAAAGATTAAAGGAATTGTCTGGACAAATTCAGGAATAATATAATTCGGACTTTGTATGATCTACAGACAAGAGATTTATTTTTTAGACACTTGTATATTAAGGTGTGGAATAAAAATTCTTATCTATTAAAAAAAAATACAAAAAGACAAGCTCCCTCACCCCTGTCTTCCCCCTGTGCTTGCTCAGAGTGGTCCCCCGTTCCCACTGCCATCTCCTATTGTTACGGTCAAATGACCAAGGAGAAGTGTCCACTTCCTTTTGTGTCTGGGAGATAGGGGTTCTGAATTGATGACTGCTGCTTTCTTTTGACAGAAGGGAAATGAATGGGCAATAGTGATTATAGCACATCTGTTGTTTTCTGGTGAACATCCTGTACAGCAGTGAAACAGTCTTGAAGACTACTATTTTTTTTTCCCCCGTTCAGGACTAGTTAGTAGAGAGGGAGTATGGGTGACATGTGACAGTATTGTTCCTTTGTCACAGGTGTAGCCAGAACAGAAAAACAAATTGCACACTGGAACAGAATGACTTGGTTATATTTTCCAAATAAAGTATTTAAAAAAACCAAACAAACCAACCCCAAAAAACCCCAAACGCACAACCTTGCAAAGACTTCAGGGCTGTATGGTGTTTTGATTGGATGATGTAGGTCATGAGTCTTCTCTCCATAGTATAGTCTCTGCATTGTAGGTGTCACGCTCCAAAATGACAATGAAAATGGCTTCCTCTTGAGGAGACAAAATAGCGCTCATACCAAGGACCCCAGAGCTGAAACATTCATGCAGCTTTCCCTACAATTTCTAGGATTCGTTTACTAAGTCTGTGGCATCATGGTCCATCAGCTGCTTGAACATCTTTTGCTGGAGGTGTTGCAGGATAACTGGAGAGCGCTGGGGAGCCCAGTGCTGTGCTCCTGCCCTCGTGGAGAGGGGCTGGAGTAGGGGCCAGGAGAATCTCCATACCTGGCTTCACAGACTGCAGAGGGGGAAGTTTGGCGGACAGAGGAATGATGAATTATAAGAAAAGGTCTGACCTGAGAGAAGAGGATTTGGAAGTGGGGAAGACGAGTCTGAGGAAATGGTTGAGAGAGGCCAGTGAAATAGGTACGGGATGGTAGTGGAGTGTATCACAGCTTGTCCTCTGCATCACACCAGCCACAGTTTTTCCAATTATTTTCCACTCTGGCTCTTGTATTATAAAGAACGAAGTGAAAGTGGGATGCGCTCTATGCAAACCCTGAGTGTGCTTACCAGGAAACTTTTTGTTCTCTTGCCACACAAAGTGCATGAAAAACGTTAATTGAAAGAGCTCTCGAAATCTGAGTCCTTGCCACTTACTTTGTCCTTTGTTCCTTCCTTTTGCTTTTATTATGTTTAATTGCAGCTTGTAAGCAAGGTGCCAGTATTCTGCTTCTGTACAGCCTTAAATATTTTGATACTTAAACTGATACTGCTTGTGTTGAGCTTGGATGAAGCTGGTTAACTAAACTTAGTGCACCGGGGAGTGCTGCCCTCTTTCTTTAGCGTTTCTGATGTGTGTCAGATAAAATTGGGGATTTTTTCAGCCCTTTCTTGTCACTTGCTATCCCAAGAGCTGCCCTGCCCCTGCCTTCGAAGAGAAGATCACCATCACTTAACAAAGGAGGTTCTGAGATGTACGACTTTGTATCCAGAAGATGCTATTTAGCTGGAAGCTTACAGCCTTCCTTAAGCTAAACAGGTTTTTCAAATAACAACTGTACATGGCCACTAGAGATGGGAGAGTGAGGAAGAATATACTGTGCTGTAGGTGAATATCAACATTGCTGAATTCATGATACCATAAACGAATCATACTGCAATGAATGGCCCAGTGATACGCATGCTATTATGGTGTTGGCAAAATGGGCACCAAAGCTGTGACCCTTCTGTTGATCTGATTTCCACCTTCACTTTAGATTTCTAGGCAATGTGGAGTAATCAGCTGTGTAACTATCCAACATAAAGTTAAACTTCTGCCATTGCTACCTTTCCCTCATCAGGTCAAACTTCAGAATATGGAAAAACAGGTACCATAAAAACTGTTTTAAATTGTGTGATTTCCCTCCCCCCCCCCCCCGCCCTTCTTTCTAGTGGTAAAGCTGGTCATCTTTTTTTTTTCTTTTTCTTTTAGTTTATTGATTTATTTATTTATGGTGGGCTAACCTAAGGGTAATTTAAGTAACTAAATAGTCCTCCTGCTTTTTGAGTGAGATATGCGGAGACCCTGTTCATGCTTCCAAGGCCTTTTAAGCATTTAGCCCGTCCCTATAGAATTTCAGACTTAGCTTTGCATCTGTTAGCAAGTATTATGTTGTAGCTAAATATTAGTTATGGCACTAGCCAAGTAATACAGAAAAACCCCATAGAATCAGTTGAAATCTATTTACTCAGTTCTTTGTAAATTCCATTTTATGGATCTCTTAATGCATTATGGCAAGTTATAAGACAGATAGTAAATTGTTAATTTGAGATTTCTGTAGTTCTAAGCACTACACTGATGTAATATTCTACATGTCTTGTATGACTCATGAGAAACACTTGAATGTTTGTATGACTTAATATATTCAAATTACTATATAGATGTTTTCTAAAATGCTTTTATTGTGGAATCCTGGCTTTGGAAACAGATGTGACTTCTTTCATCCTGAGCTAAAGATGCAATACGTGACTTGGAGCAGGGCTATAGATTGCTTTACAAAATTTTCAAAGGCAGTTCTTTTGTGTATTGATGCATTGATGATTATACGCACAAACCAAAATCCTATTAAAAATGTAAAAATGCCTCTTTTGTTGAGGCAGATATTAGTTAAAGCATGAGACATAGCTGCTCAGTAAAAGAAACTTCAGCAAGAACTTCAACCTCTAAAAGAAAGATTAGCTACTGCTTTTATCAAGATGGACATTGCTTTGAAGATACTAAACATCTGGTTTCCTTCTGGGAGAATTATATTCTGTCCACTTGACCCTTTGTAAAAGTAAATATTTTTATTAGTTACGTTATGTAGGAATTTGAAAAAATATTCAATACACACACAAAAAACCCCCACTTTGCACACTTAGCTTCAGTTGCCTAAGTTCAGTGCATCAAATGTTGTTTTGTTCTCAATTAATGGATTTCATTTGTAATTAAAAATTATACCAGTATGAAACTTGTCAGGAGACATAACTATGATTTTCCTTTATTTGTTTTTCTTTTAAAAAGGAAATATTCTTGTTTTTCCCCTCACTCCCCTGTCACCTCCCAAGAATGTGTTTGTCTCCCCCACCGATATTTCAGCCCTAACTTCTTTTCTTCAACTATGGCTGTAAACTGTACTTTGAGGGTAAATCCAGCCTGGATTATATTTGTTTACTACATAATTTAGATATGTGAAGTTACTTAGTAAAGAGAGTTGCATATTTTGTATTTGAGTGTCACAGTCTTCTGTGATCAAATGAAGGTTAAAGATTACTGGAGATGTAGCTTCTAATCCTGTTTTCAAGGTAGAATAGAAAAGACCTTAAAATAAAAATTGTTACATTTGTTTCTTCCATGTGAAAATACATTTCTTACAAAAACACCCACCATATATACAGTAAGGAAAGGCATTGGACTTTATGAAATGTTACACTTGAAAAATTATTTTAAAAGTGGTTAGGAATTTTTCAGCCAAAATATTTTGTTGGAAATATTTCAGTGGAAACAGAACATTTCACACAAACAGTTTTCAACTAACCTATCAGCAAGAGAAATTTTTGAGATACAGGATTGTAAGAAAATGTGGTTCGTTTTCATGGAAAAATAACAGTATAATTTAAAACTGAGATAAATGAATACTGTCTCTATGCAAAGTTCTGTCCCTGGTGTTTTGAGGTTTGTTTGTTGTTTGGTTGGTTGGTTGGTTTTTGTTTTTCTGGATTACAATCCTTCAACAGTCTCCACTTCTTCCTCACAAAGAACATGGATATTTTCAAAATTCTACTTTTTATTTTTCTGTAAGTTGGAAAGATGTTTGCTAGCTGCTTCTAGTGTACTGTTGTTAATGTTTATAAATTGTTCCTACGGAAGAGATTCTTCTCTTGTTTTAATGCAAATGGTATGATAAATGTCAGACACAACGTAATGCAAGTCACGACAAATTATTCCCTCTTTTCCTTTTTGTTCCCCATTTGACATTTATTAAAACTCTTACTGATGACTTAGCAATGAAGTTAAGACCTACTTCAAAGTGTTACAAATTTAATTTTTCCTGTTTATTATTATTGGTCTAAATCGTGTTGCTTATGTAATAGGCACCATAACTGCCTGTCTCTTTATTGGATGAGCCAATGCTGAGTGTTTATTAATCTTCAGGGTGAAGCATTTTGAAAGAGTATGTGCCACTTTTAGTCTCGAAGTAGAGAGCTTTTGATCAAGTAGGTTGCAAGATAATTGAGGATGCTTTTGCAAAATCTGTCTAGACTCTAAACCAAAAATACAGTGTTTTCTTGTGTTTATTTTGGCAATAGTTTCAAGATTTGCCTCATCCACCAATATTTATGAGAAATGATGCTGAAGTGGATTCAAACAGCACATTATAATTTAAAATGTTATTGTCTCTCTGAAGCACATCTGGTAATATGAGATCTAAAGCTATTAATTTGGCCAGGACAATGAGTTCTTTATGAATTGGAGCTAGCCCATTGAAATGAGTTTACTCCTGAATTAATGATGATGGAGTGTGGGGAGTTCGGAGTAATGACCATCTGCTGGGTTGTTAGTGTCCAGCAGACTTCAAGAGACACGGTAACGCGCTTGCACTAACCTTAATATCCATATTGTTACTATGCATTGAACAAGGAAATAAAAGCTGGATGAATCTATAAAGTTCGGTTGGTGAGGTGTTTTTTTCTTTGGTGTGTGTGAGAGGACTGTCTTCCAGGGGCAGAAGCTTACTGCTCATCCAGTGGAGTGAGAGTGCTCAGTGCAAAAAGAAATTAATAAAATCCCTACCCACTAAATGTACCGTTCAGTGTTATTTTCTGTTTTCCAGTTATTCTTCCTTCCTGGGAACAGATTGATTTGATTCCCCTGCCCCCAAGGATTGCTGAGACAAAAAACGCAAATGCTTTTCACCCTGGGGACTGGAGGAGACCCACACAAGTGCTGTTGTGCGTCATCTGCCATGGTGCAGCAGGGCATGTGCGATCATCAGATGAGTCCCCAGCTCTTTGTCCCTGTTGCTACTCATCCCGTGTACCTTGGTTGCAGCCCAAGGTGTAGTTTAAATGCCTGAAACAGTGATTATCATAAAGCCATTTTATAACCTTTCAACATGGAGAGTAGTGTATGTTTCTTGATATTGTCAAATCATATTTTGTCTTATCTGTACCCTTACCAGATGTAAGGATAGAGGTACTTGAGTAAATTCTGTAGTGTAAATAACTGTATAAATGAGGGAGGTATGAAATTCCCCTGCATGAGTAATTTCCTTCCCTGCCTGCTTGGATATAGGTCTTCAAGGTGAGTGATGCAAGCCAGCTGTGTACTTGCTGGAAATGAGTTTAGTAGCTGGGGACCTTCCTTAAAATGAATTGGTAGTACTGACAGAAAAATGCATACTTCATTCTGTGTATGTGGAAACCAAAATGGAAATACACATTTATTTATAAATATAATACAAATATTTTATTATCTCTAGAGTATTGTACTTCCTGCCATTGATCTTTACCACTGAAAGTAAACAAGTAATATTGCCTCGATGATTCCTATATGTTAATCTAGGATTCCAAACCTGTACTTCCAAAGATGCTGTTCATGGTAGACGTCTTGAAGATGGCAGTGTCCACAGTGTTTTTTATCTGATGAGTTAAAGGGTGTTGGTGCTTCATTCATGCTGTTTGGATATAGGGTTTTCAGTGCAGTCTACAATAGCAGGATCACACTTGGGAATAAGTGGAGCGCAGCCCTCCTGGGGCAAGTGCAAGGAGCCTGGATGAAAAATAGGATGTAAACCACTGCCTGATAATCAGGCACAGGGAAACCTATGTGCTATCTCCCTCCAGTTCTGAATCTGTAGGGTGCTTCAGTGTTCTCCTAATACGCTCTTTTTTTTGGTTGAGATTTTGAAAATATTTCACGTGGTATCTTCTTATAGTCTTGCCAAATAAGCACTCTGCTGCATCAGTTAAAATAGACCTTTGGTAGAGTCTTTGCAAGGTGGAAAAAAGAACAAGACTGCAGTAAAAGCCCACAAAACATGTCCTCGAAGTGGACTTTATTATGTATTTCAGCTTTAATATGTGCTTAAATTGGAAAAGGAAAATCATGTTTTTGTAATTACTGTTCTGAGAAGTGGGTCAGTTCACTTATTTCCTTAGAGAAATTTGCTGAATCTTCAGTTGCAGAGATTTTAATCTGGTAGTTACAGGTAATCTGTTTTAAGTAGTAATTTTTGTAACAAATGAATTAATCAAGTAGTTGAGTTTGTGTGTAAATTTTGCTGACAGCTAACTTTGGAAAACAACAAAATAATTCTAGACACGTATTAAAATGAAGCCAAATGCCAAATGGTAAATAAAGAAAAAAAAAAAAGTATGATTTGACAGAAGCACTACATGGATACATGTTTTAAGACAGATGCAACTTTTCCTATATTTAGGTGTAAGACTCTCAAAACTTTAAAAAATAACAGATAATTTTGAAGTTAGGTAGTTACTTCAACCTACACTGTAGTTACTTTTGTTAAGTATGCTGGGTTCCTATTTTCCAGAAATTAGAGTAGATGCTAAAATGACTGAGCAGCTTTGGAAAATTTGGCCTTTGTTTTGTAGTAATTGTGATTCATTGCAGCGTCTTCCCAAACTTCAATGGCTTTTGCTTAAACTACACTGGAGTTGGATTTAAAAGAAAATCTCAAACCCTGCAAAAGTCCCCAAACCACACAAAACTCCCTTCCATTAAGGGTCTGCTTTACATTTCGTACTGGTGTTAGCTGGCTAGTGTCACAGGGGTGCCCAAACTTCAGACTTGTGTCTGGAACAGCTGTAAGAGGAATTTTCTTGCCACAGGAGAACTGGGCAACTACCTCTGAGTTCTCCTGCTGGGAAGCTTCTGGCTTTGATACAGCTGGAGGAGGCAGCCACCAGTTGTTGGGCTACACAGGAGCTGAGATGCTGCAGAGAAAGGTGTCCACAGGTACACAGAAAGACAATGGTGCTGCTGCATGAAAGGTTTACATCTGATCTGTTTTAAAGGACAGGACTGAAAGGTAGAAGTGAACCCTGCCAGTGGCATATGCATAATGTAAGGGTAATTCAGTTGAATGTAATTATGCTTTCTGCTCTCCAGAGGCTATGATTGTCTTTTTTTTCTTCTTTTTAAATTTTCTTCCCTCTCCTCACTGCCTGTTCTACTTTTTATGCCAGTGTGTAAGAGTGTCTGTGTCTGGCTCTACGTTGAGTGTTCTTTAAATCTTTGGAGTTTGTAATGATATTCAATTAAGAGAAAAATACTTGAAACTACATTTCAGCAAAGTTCGTGAATGTAGGTGACCTGAGGAATCCTATATAGTTATACCTGTATTAAATTCAGATAGACCCAAGAATGTTGCCAGGCCTAGAAGAAGATCGTCTGTGATGACCATGTTTGCTGGGATGATTTTGAGGAACTATGGCTAGCCTTCTCCCCAGGCAATTTCCAGACACAGCTCAGTCCCTGGTCCAGTTCAGCCATCACTACCAAGTGGTTTTCGTGCCCTCTGTTTTGGAGACTAAGATTGATGTGGGCTCTTCTGTCCCAGCTCACCTTTGTGCCCAGGAATGATTTTTGGGTGCGTATAGTGCATTGATTTAAGTTTAGCTTTCATGCTTTCAATGATGAAACTCTGCAGCATGAGCTCAGCTGTTATTCAGCATCAGAGAATCTGTAGGTTGGTCCAGCGATGCTGTGAATGTCTTTACTGTGGGGAGAGTCAACAGTCAGTTTTTATTTGGTGTGAGCACATCTGCTCCTCAGTCAGCTTCTCTGCTGTGCACTTTTTACTTCCTTGCATGGCATAAGCTCACTCTACAATGTTGCTATTATTTATTTTAAAAATTAATTTATGGATTTTTTTGTAGGGAAAATGGGGGAGTTAGGAACCAAGTGGAATAAAAAGTTCTTTTTAAATAAAGAGAAGAATTTGAAAGTGGCTTGGCACTTGATAAATCGACATGCTCTGGTGGGTCAGCACATAGTGGCAACCATGGGGCAAAAGGCATAGTGGCTTGGTGATAGCCCAAGGAATAATGCCCAGGCTGTGGGGACAGTGACAGGTGTGGGAGACATGGAGTAACTGTCACCAAATCTAAAGGGAGCAAATGATTCTTCCCCTACCTATTCCTATTGCCTAAATGCAGTGGGGCTTGGAAGGCTGCAGAATCTGATTTGCTGATGAGCCAGACTGGTTTCCTGCTTTTTGTGGTAATACACATGGCCCTTTGTGTGTGTTTGATGTACAGCAGGGACTTTCTTTTTTTTCCTGTTGCCTTGCTGAATAGACTGACATCATTTTGGAGCAGAGGCAGGGCCAGGTGGTGTCCTTGCCTAGCCTGGCTATTGCTGGATTCAGCAGAGGTTTGGTGTCATTAATATGCACGCCGGGTGCCCACACTCCTCGGAACACAAAGTGGGGGCTAGGCAGCAGGAACGGTACATAAAAATCCCAGCTCCTCCAAAGATGCAGTTACATAACCTGGAACAGCATTGTTGGCATACCTTTATGTCTTTTGGTTCAGTGCATCAGTACTTGGTATTTGAATAAAACATTAAGGTTTATAAATGGATAGTTGCGTGTGTTGGCAGTGCTTTAGGTTTGTTCCCCAATTACTGAACTTGGGAGGCAGTTCTGCAGAACGTTCACTTAAACTGTTTCTTCCCTTAAAAGTGGAAGAAAAGGAACTTTCATCTGAATTCACTGGACTTAGCTCTGAGAATTCAAAGGGCTTTGAAAACCGGCTGAAGCTCTTGGTACTGACTTTAGAAATATCCCCTTGAATATTTACTTTAGTTAAGACTATTCAGAGATCATCCTCCTACCCTGTCCTTATTTGCATTGTTTTCCAATACTAGATCAAATGACCAATGAAACACAAAGATTTGTCACTTAAAAATAGGTTCTTCGAGAGTTGTCAGTCATATTCCTGTGGCATGATTTTATGTTCTGTGTTTACCTAAATTGCAGTAACTGGAAAGACATACCCATCTGTATTGCATATACGGTGATTTATGAAGTTAATTTCTTTGTATCCCTTCATGCTTCTAATGCAGTGAATAATATTTACATGTCTTTTGAAACTTCTTGACATAACTTTGGGGATTACATTGGTTTTAACTTTTTAATTGAGGAGAACTGAATGCTTTTAAGTAGCTGTTTGCTCATTTTCATGACTTTTTCTTTCAGGGTGGAAATGAAAACTACATTACCCTTCATGCCTCTTCTAGTGTTGCTGAAGTACACATGTGAGGCATCTTTCACGCAAGTTTTACATGGTGGAATAGAGAGATGGTTTAGTGGTGGACTTGAGTGTTAGGTTTATGGTGGGCTTGATGATCTTAAAGGCCTTTTCCAACCTAAATGATTCTATGAATAGATAAGGAGAGAGACATCCCGTTATCAGTAATTCTGGCATCCCAGCTAGAGCAGGGAAGGATGACTGCTGAATGCATGGTTTGTTTGTGATTCTCTAGTAACTGTGTAGAAGGAGAAAAGCTTCGCTGTTCCGTGTGCTTAAAATGGAAAGGTGATCTTCATCACTGGTGCAAACCATTTTGAGGTGGAGAAGGTGGAGAGAATCTGGATTCCTTTCATAGGTGAAAAGCGTCTGTTAGTGTAGAACTTTAAAAAGCTTTGTAATCTCATTGCATTTTATACTCTGAGGTAAAACAAATGGAAACCCTTTATTGGCTACACCTCAATAACCTATATTCAAACATGATGTTTCCTAATGATCACTGTCCTTGAAATAACTTCTGCTCTAAAGCACTGAAGGATTTTGAGTGATTTTCTCCTATCTTACTAAAAGCTACAAAACAATCTACAGTTCACTGAAAAAAGGCATCTCTCAGCACAAGCTATGAATTACTAGAGTTGTTTCAAACATCTCACGAATCTTCAGAAGAGTCTAAACAGTTGCATACTCTTTTATAAGGTATCATGAGGTAATGTCAGATGACTATTATTTTATTAAAAAAAAGGTATGTCCTTGTTTCTGTGTTTGAAAGTTAAGTCTAAGGTATTTCTTTTTTTTATTTTCTGAGGTGATGAATGGAGGTCCTGTGAAAATGCACAATGGCAGAGACACTATGCATTTGCTGAGAATTACTTACAAACAAATGATTTGTTCAAACCATGTCTCTTAGACTGATGTATAAATGAGAAAAACATTCAGCTGAAGCAAATCACCTTTGTAATTATAACATTTTTTTAAGCGGTGTTATTTTTTTCCCTGTGTGTGTGGTTTTGGTTGGTTGAGTTTTTTTGTTTGTTTGTTTTGTGGTGTGTTTTGTTTGTTTGTGTGTTTTTCCTTTGTTTGTTTGTCTGAATGGCATTGGTGTTCTCACATGAGGCCAGTAGAGGTCTGCATTTGGTGGTACAATGTTTAGTAAGAAATCCAGATTTTTCTGAGAAAACCTGTTGGTGATAGAAGACTTGTATATTTATGGCCTTGCAGAGGGAGTTTCCCTGTCTGGAGAATACTGCATTTTAAACCAAAAGAAATGTTCATTCAGCAGATTGTCAGCTTCTTTGTCAAGAATGGTCATTCAGATTCCTTTCGAAATAGTGGCAGGTTAAAGATTGTTACTGCGTGTCATTTCCCTTTTACCAGTTTTAGTGTCCCAGGTACTCTACTTGTATTGAACATAGGTGGGTGAAGTCATATTTCCTTTCTCTTTCAAGTCATATATAATATTCCACATTCATTATAGTATGTGTATATGTATGCATAAATTTATATTAATGGATGTATACACAAAAATTATGATTTGCCAGAGATTAAGCATGAATATAATTTTAAACTATGTAGTTTCTCTAATCCTCTGCAGTGTGCTCATGCATTTCAATGCCACAAAAGTGAATGGGACTAAGCTTGCAATTGCAGAACTCTGCTGAAGTGGGACCATGTTTTTCGTAGCTAATACATAGTGAGAGGGCCCTGGCTTGTCCATCACCATTAGTCAAAGTGTTCTGTTGATAACTGCCAGGCTTTGGCTCTAGAGAATATGTCGTTTGCAAGCCACGCTTCAACAGTTGTGCTCTGAAGTGACTTGATAAATAATATTTACAGGAAATGTCCCAAACTGAGTTATGAGGCCGTTCATTTGGACAAATGAGTGTGCACAGTGCTGTTAGTCTGTTAGTAACTTCCTCTTTTTTTTGTCCATATGTACGCACAGATGTACGCATCCTCGAAGTAGAGAGAAGGAAAAGCTGGAGGAGCGTGAAGTGGTCCTGCAGTCAGCTGGTTGAGCAAGGGGGGGGATCCATGCTTGGTGTTTGGGCAACTGGAACATATCAGGGCTCAGAAAGCTGTAACTGTTCACTTTCCTATGATTATTTGCTGTGTTGTCTTCCTAATGTTATGTACTCTGTGATGAAAACAAAACCACAGAAATCTTCATTAGTCACACTTCACTGTAGTCAAAAAGTTGGATGGACTTTTTCTGATGGTCACGTGGGAAAAAAACTGTTATAAGTAACTTAATGCACATTGGCTAGCTGTTCTGCTTCTGTAAAAGCCAACTGAATATTGCTAGTCTAATAATTACAAAGCCCTTGTCTAAACCTCTCATTTAATCAGTGATACCATGCTCAGGAAATTGCAACTGTGTGAAACACACAAATGGGCTTCGTAGGACCCCGTCTCCTCAATTCCTTTCTTTGCAAAACATACCATAGTCCCTGTGTGTTATGAAGAGAAAGGCAATGAAGGATCCACGTGTAAAGTGATAATTATCCATTATTCTGGTTTTAAGTAGGCTTCCCTTAAGCGTCAGCAATGCCAAACCAAACATTCCTTTTTATATATTTTTTTTTTCTCCCCAGCTCTCCAAAAGATTTTACAGTTGAGGGGAAAAAAAATCTTTCCCTCTCGTTTATTTGGAACTAATGTTGTTTAGGAAAATTTTTAACGAAGTAAATGGACCTTCTGGACAGTGCTGACACTTTTGTCTTTCATCAGTATGATCTTTTGGAAGTCCGGTGGGTTTTTTCCGTAGTGGGGTCTAAAGTTATTTATTTGAAAATATATAGTAAAGACAAACATATTACAAGCATTTTATAGAAGAGGTAAAACAGCCTAACTGGACTTGATGCATACCAATTTCCATGTTGTTAGCAAAACTGGAAGAAGAGTAGCTCCTTGAAAAATGTGTGCATGAGAGAATAAACTTGTGATTTTGATTTGGTGCAGAGCAGCATTTTGTGTTTTTTCTTTTCTTTTTAGGGGACTTTGTGAAAGATGTATTTAAGTGTAGAGAAGAGATATCCCTAAAATGGCTGACTCTGAAATAAATTTGTCTATATTTATACTCTTAAAAAGCGCTGGGCTGTTGTTTAGTCTGTATTTGCTTTTGGATGCCCCTTATCTCTTTGTTAAGTTGTCCATGAATGTGGTTTCAAGGTTTGCATTGCATACTAGATACATGTGTTTAGGAAGACCTCGTTCCTTATCTCAATGTCTTGACTCTGGCCTTACAGAAATTGAAAATACATAAAAATTTTGTTTGTCCTGTAGATCTTTGCTTTTCTACTGACCTTAACGTATCAAGAGTTTCCTGGTAAGAGGGCTCTAAGACTTTCATTTAAAAGAAAACAAACCCCAGAAAAACCTTCATTATTATCACAATCCTGTGATTTCAGGAGAGACCACCCTGTGTCATAGACATGATTGGATGTCCTTACGAGTGATGGCAAGGTTTTTTCCCTTTTTCTATAAAGTGTGATGGTGTTAGTGAACTTTGGCTGAGTGTCAAGAAATTTCCTGTAACAGAAATGGAAGTGCGAAAAGGAAGTCTCAGAAGGTGAAATACATGCAGACACAGTGAATATGTTTCTCTCATAGTAACAGAATTCTTCAGATATGTTGGAATCCATTGGAACATTATCCATCGCTGTAGTATTTATTCAGCACATAGGACTGGATTCAAGTTCATTTAAGGTGTATTATACTTTGCTTCCACTGCTATTTGACTTGCTTGCTGTGATTAGAGTCCTTGTGATTCAGCAAGGGCTTTGCTTCCTCTCAGCCTGTTTTTATTTTATTTCCTCCAGTACTTGAACTTGTGGTGAAATTATGAATTTGCACAACAGTGATCTTTTCCAAAACAGTGTGTAGTGATATCCAAAGCTAAGGCACCAAGCAAGGAGTGGAGTATCTCTTTAAGTGCTATCACACAACGTCTGTAATAGAAAAGCAATTTTCTGGAGACTTGACTATTAATATGTATGCCAAGCATACAAACCTGGAGGGTTCTTTTATTTTGTTTGTTCTTTCCTGTCTAACAGAGAAATGGGATTACGAAATGACTATTAGGATGCTACCCTTGTGTGGTTTGTTTGTTTGTTTAGTGTTCTAGAGGGGCATGGAGCAGCAGCAGCAGCCCTTGCCCTTCATCAGGAATCTGAAGCTGCAGCTGCTGAGCACCAGAGGCTTGAGTGTAGAAAAGACTAAAGGGAAGCTTTGCATGTGTGCATCTGCACCAGAGTGTATTAGCCAGATCAGCATCTTTCCTAATTGTAGCAAAGTTCAGAGGTTTGAAAAGGAATCAGAGTAATTCTGAGATCAACACTGCTGCAATTCTTTCTTCTTTGGTTTCCTTTATTTCACCATGTGCACTATAAAGTGACTTTTGTTACTGCTGAAGTTTGACAAGTTCACATCCAGCTGTGGAAGGTTTTTTTAATAAGCCAGAATTTTTGGCCCAGTGGTGAGGTTTATGATGTGCATCTTCCTAGAATTAAATCTATTGAAAATTGATTCCTAATGCGTCTGCAGTTGTTTTTCTTAGAAGATATTTTTTCTCATAAGGAAAGTTTTAAGAAGGACAGTTGCTAGTGAGTAATGAAAATACTAAATGTAAATTAAAAAAAACAACAAAACAAAAACACAAAGTCAAGACACGTAGCTGGAGTCTGTATGTTAGAGGGGTGAATGGTGGGCAAAGCAGAAGCACAGCTGTAGGGCTGATGGCTAGAGCCTGTATTTGGCTGTAACTCCCTGAGGCAACACACCTGTAAAGTGTGTATATGTTCTTACAGTACTGGAGAATTTGTCAAGGAAAAACTTTAATGGTGCTACATGTCATGTGGTGTCTCCTGGCAACTGTCATTGTTCTACATATGGGTTTGACTGTTCTGGCAGTATGAAGGCTTGTATCCTAAAATCCTTTAGCCTCTTTAGCCCTGTAGCTGGTGTATGTGCATAATGCCCTTGTGTGCGCTTTGTATGCTCATTACTGAAGAGTCACAATTTCATGGTACTGGAAGGAAACTCTTCTGGAAAAGAAAATATTGAACTGTGTGTTCTTGTGTGAGCTGAGGCATTTGAATGGTTTACTTTTCAAATGATTTTGTTTCAAATTTGGGTTTCTTTTTGTGGTCCTAATTATTACTTAACAGTAGAACTCATCCAAAAAGTGAAATCAGGAAGCTCAATTAAAATGTTTAATCTCCATCTTTTAAATTTCAGTAATGAAAACTATGCTGTTGGTTAATTTTGCAGAGTAATGAGTTGTAATGCACAACATAGTGTTGTTCCTTAAATCACTCAGAAAATGGTTTGTGTAGAATACATTGCCTGCTTCTTGTTGGGGAGTAGATTTATTTGAGTACATGCCATCAGTATTTTGGGATAAAAAAGCCATACTTGGCAGCTATGACTTGCTGCTGCTGTACTTGTACAGTCTATGCTGGGGCTTGCTCGTAAAGCACTAAATACCTTGGGGCTGATCTACTGTCCTGCTCTTCCCTGCTCTTCTTCAGTATGTGTCAGGCATGGCCTGTGCTGAGCCACCTCTCCCAAGTCTGTCTGTTTTCTCAACCTTAGATTCAAAAGAAGGTGTCTAAAGTGTCAAACCTGCTGTGTGTGAGTGAAACACAATCTTTTGATGGATTGGTTTGTTTGTTTGTTTGTGTACGTGACGTGTTTTAACTTTTGTGAAGATCTGGAAGAGCTGTTGAGATTACTGCACTGTGCAAAGGGATGAGCGAAGCAACATATGTGTATGTATTCTGAAAAATTCCCAGTGCTTTAGAAAAGAACTATGGATTATTCTGATGATAGAAAGTTTTGAAATAAGCAAAAGGTGGTTTAGTGACTTCGCTATCAGGCTATCCAATCCCAAATGCAGATTTGAGCAGTAAGCAGAACTATTCAGATACCTAAAAGTTAGAAGGGTTTGTGGCAATTGCTTGGTTCGCTGACCAGGAGGGCTTGGCAGTTTTCGCTACAAGCACTGGGTCTTGCCCCTGAGTGGAGCACTGCGTGGCCCTGCATGGAACAGACGGTGCCACCCATAGAGCCTCGCTGCAATGGGTGTCTCTGTGGTTCAGAGGTGCATCACTGTGGGAAGTGCTATCATGATTTCCTATTGCTGCAGGAGAAGTATTGGGTTGTTTTCTTCCAGCTTTCTGTAGGACAACGTGATTATATGCAGTGTAGGGCTGATCTTGAGCAAAGTTTCGTGTCTAAAAGAGGATATTTTCAATAATACTCATTAATGGTTCATTTTTGCAGGAAGAAAAATAACAGCGTTAATTGTACTAAGTAATGTCGTACAATCTGCGTGTGAGTTTGAAATTAGTTTGATAGCTATTGCTTTTCCTGAGCTGATAAACTGCTGTGGTCAGCACAGAGTTAATGCATCAGAAGTAAATGCATGCATTTCACCGATCAAAACTGATGTATTTTGCTTAGGCTTTGAACTTCTGTTTCGCAGGAGTGTCAGTCAATGTTTTGATCCTTCTTTCTCCTCCCAGAAGACTCTGTGGGGAAGGTTTCCTCTTTGTTTCACTCTGCGTAGTAGCAGCGTTATGTTGTTAAGTAAGGAGTCCCGCAAGGTGGTTGGACACTGACCCAATGTAGAGTATGTCTCATCTTTTCAAGTTCATTCTATACAAAGTTTGAAGGTGAAGATACAGTGTCACATACCCTCTCAGATCTCATATCCTGTGTTGCTTTGTAAAAAATACGCTGTCTTGACTTGCAGACTGAAAGACAGTGATTAACTGCTGAACTTGATCCTGCAGTGGGTTTGGAAAACCATGACCAAAGCCTTGGGTAGCACTGGGAATGGATTCAGAGCTATTGGAGAGACTGCAGGAGGGAGCAGATGTATGTGCAGCAGTTAAACCACAGAGGAGCCAGACAGCTCATTCCTCATACTAGAACATTTGTGATGTTTTTCACATTTGAACACAGTGAATTACAGTAAACCAGAAGGAAAGTTACAAAAGGATTCTGTGATTTGGTCTTTGCTTGACAGGAAAAAGTTAGGGTTTTTTGGGTTGCAGCTGCAATATGGATGATTGGCTCCAGAAACTAGGCAGAGGATGCTGCAGATTTATGCTGTTTTGAAGAAGGGGGTTGGGAGAGAGAGTGATGTTACTAAGTTTTTAATTGATGGGGCAAACAATGCACAAAGGAAGTTTTGTTCCTTCTTGCCAACCTAGCTCTGATGGTCTCATTTGGACCAGCTCATTTCTTGGTGCATCTCTTGGGAAAATCAGCAAAACGTATAGTGTCTTAGAAAAACAAAACAAGAACAATTCTGCCCCCCTCAAAAAAACAAACAAACAAAACAAAAAAAACCCAAACCAAAGCCAAAAGAACAACACACCGAACAACAAACCAGCAAACTTGGAACATTTCAGTATGCGTCAATGTGCCGGAGGGGGCAAAAAAAAAAAAAAAGGCTGAGAGGTTTTTGTGGGACTTCGAAGAGAGAGGACTGTTGGAGAAGGGAAGGCATAACTCACACCCACATCCAGACCTCTGCTGGGAGGGAATGAAAGAAGCCATTAGAATTCTGTGCAGTTTTGAAGAAATAAATATTAACTTGAAGTAACACTTCAATTTTAAACAGGTACCACTATGTTACTTGGAAGGGCTGAGGGGTGGTGGTGAATATCAGCAGCAGTGAGTCTTGATGGCACACAGTGGTTTGTGTCCTTGTAACTTCTGCCTTTTCTGTCCTTGTTATTTAGAATTTCTTTCAGTGTCATTTCTTGGTTCATGTGAAAGAATTGTGTTAGTATTAGCATATAAACTTGCCTTTATGGTTTATGTGACCTGGGATCAAAGCTATTCTCCTGGGGTTCAGAGCAGCAATCTATTTGCTCCAGAAGGGATTTTGCAGGCAAACAAATGGCAAAACCTAGATCTGGGGCGGATGTCCTTTTTCTCTAACAAAGATATAAGCAGTATTTAATGACTGAATGTCAAGTTCTGGTCGTGTTAACGTGGGTAAGAATTTTGCCATAGTCTTCCTTGGAGTCAGGAGTTCATTGTGTAACTTGAGACTTTCTGAGTTCTGGTTTTGGGGTTCTGTGAGTGGTTCTGCACTCAGAAATGCAATGCTGGATACCATTCACATGAGAAGTGCAACAGTTTGTCCAGGTTGTGCGCAGGCATCTGAGTGTCCTTGTTTGCTTATGAAATATTTTATGTCAATAAAACTACTAATATGCATCTTCTCCCCACCCACTCTTTCTTTTTTTTTTTTTTTTTTTTAATTACAGCAGGAAGAACTCATCCAAATACTGTTTAAAAATAAACCAGCAGATAACTTTACTGTGAACAGTATAGTCTGTAATGTGGAACTTTAGGGCTACATGTTTTACATGTATCTATCTGTGTTCCTAAAGTGCTGACTGTTTAGTCTGCAAAAGGCTGCAATTAAAAATGTAATACAATATTTTAAAGGAATACTTATCTTGATCGTGAATAAAGTGGCTACAGCAGAAGCAGTTCTTAATATTGATGCTAGTTGTGCCTCTGGAAAATAGGAAAGAAATACACTGTATGTTGAGAAGGTTTTTAAGGAATCAAACCAACTTTCTTAACTATCATCACTTCCAGCTATTTGGAACAGATGTAGACTAGGGGTGAGGGATTTTACACAAAGGAGAAGGTTCAGGTTAGATTTTGGTTAATGATGATCGTTGTTCAACATAAATACATAGTTGGACTCCATAGTTAAAACTGCAAACAGTCTTATGATGAACAATAGTTTCTTTCAGGCTGCTTGAAGATTTTTTTAGAGTATGGTGATAAAACTGCTGAGAGAACAAAAAATGGAACAGAAGTCCTCTCTCCAAAGAAATGTTTTCCGCGAAACTTTAAAACTGAAAATTGTGATACTTCAATTAATAGCTGTTTTGAATAATTGGTAACCCCCTTGTATATATATATGTATTTATTTTTAGCGAAGTACAATTAGTTTAAGAGACAAGGATTATATTTGTCTGTGAAATGCAAATAATCCATATTTTTCCTGAGCATGCTTTTTTAAAAGTATTTTTTAAGTCACTGATATGCTGTAAGTTTGAATATTTTCTCATGAAATCAGCTATAGCATGCTATTGATTTAGATCCTGTGTTTAAAGGAACTGAGATCTTACATTTTTTGTAACGTTAAAGCTGCTCTGCAGTTTTTAGCAGCTCAGAATTTTAAAGGCAAACCAATGTATTAGAAGGAACAACACATTTCTTGAACTAGGACCTCCCACTATGCCCATTTGGGTGGCCCTGGCCGATTACAGCTTGTGAAAATGCACGATCATACATCTGAGTGGTTTTGCCTACTGTTAAAGAGTTGTGCTCAATTAAGAAATGTAGATAGAATAGCTGTGTTTATTTGGAAATTATGAATGCATATGTATTTTAAGTTCTCTTTCTGGGATACTCTATGAAAGAGCGCTTAGAGGAGTAAGCTATAGGTAGCAGTGCAAGAAACTGCTTTGAGTGATGAATTCACAAATACCGAGTACCACACAGACTACTGGAATAGCTGAGCCTAAGATGCAGACACAATTAAAGATGTATCAATAATTATATTGCAAAAGTATTTGGAAGGGTCTAACAGGACTGGTTTTATATGATTGATCTTAAAATGTATAGTAGTAGTATCCCAAAGTTTGCAAAAAGATTGTTTAGATAAGTGTAATGCTTTCCGGTACTGAGTTTTGATGACACAAAAGCAAGTTTGTCACTTCTTTAGAAGATCAAGTAGAAAGAAATACTGATCTGCTTCAGACAAGGAAAATTGAACTTGCATAAATTAAAATTCAGGCAAAAGAGGCCAGAGAAAGTTTTTTTTTTTTTTTTCTTCCTTCTATTTAGCACTTCTACAAAATGGCAATAAAGAAACCCAAAATTATTTCTGAGATTACCCATTTTATGTCATTAATGTGCCAGTGAGTCACTCTGTGAGTGTTTTCATGCTGAAGTTTACTTGCCTGTTTATTTCAATTCTGTGCAACTCAAACCAACCAAAACCAGAAAACAAATATTAATACATGGATATCCATGTTTTATTATTTTAAACATGTAGCTCCCTGGATTTTTTATATGAAATGATTTATTTAAAATGTAGAATTTACAGAAGGTGTTTTCTTGGATTTTGAGATGAATCAGAGAGGTAAATGCTGTATTTATTTATGTGATTTCTTGGTTCAAATGCACTGTGTGATTAACTAGTTTTTATCCACTTCACTAGTAAATCACAGTATAACTGCCATTTGATTCATGAAGTGACGCAGTGTTCACAAACAACATGAAGTGCATCATTGAATGCAGAGGGTTGGACGTGAGCTTGCCAAGTTTTAGAATTAGTTGATGTATATATTCTTGCCAGTTGTTTTGTGATGATAAGCATAGATAATGAAATTTGAGTAATGTGAAGAACAAATTTATATTTTAAATGTCTTCTGGAGAGTAGGTTTCTGTTTTACAGCAATTTTATAAAGGATTTTGGAGACTGTTAGGTGTTGATAGTAGTTTAAATCCTCTGTTGAGGGCACACTTGTTTATTCAGTTTGTGAGACTGTTCAGCTGTGGTTTATGAACTCTGTACACAGACCTTCAGGTGGATAGGCATTATCACTGTTAATTTTAGGGAGCTGAGAGAATATTTTAGTCTAGTTCCAAATCTTCCTTATGTGTAATGCATGGATGGAACATCTATGTTAAGGATAAAGTGATTCCCAGTAAGATCTGGTGGGTTTTATCTTGAGTAGAGGTGAATTGGCTGATGTAGCAAATCACATATAGTAGACTTTCCATTAGCTAAATGAGGATTAGGTTATACCCTAGGATGTGCTAATGGATTGTAGTCTCAGATGTGTCTGACATCTCTAAGCCTTTTATATAAATGTGAATTAAATATGACAAACACGTTTGCCTTGGATAGCACACTTGAAATATATTTGTGACTTAAATTGCTTAAGAAATCCAGTGTATTTTGTGTAATTTGGTTTTAATGTAAACCCAACCCCTTAATTGGACCTAGGGCAGAAATGTTTTCATTCTAGGTCTGATGGCAGGATTCAAAACAAGCCATATGAATTTCACAGCAAAATAATTTAAGAAGGGAGAAAGGCGGCCATTTATTTGTGTTTAAGTTCTGCTGTGGAGTGAGCCAGGGCAGTCTCCCATAATTCGATCTGGTGTTCGTCTGAGGTCTGCGTGCTGAATCAGCTCTGGGGCCTTAACATTGTTGGAAATGAGACAATTCAGTGACTTCATTAGGAATTAAGGTCGTGGTGTTGATACCTCCAGTGCTGTGCACTCTGTGTGGTGCTGTACTGAGAATCCTGTTCTTTTTTAATTGTCTTGTCTTGATGCGTCCCATCTGATCTTGAGGCTTTCGTTATGTAAAAGTGGAGTGTCTGTCCAGCTGGTGATAGGAAAACATTCAAAGGTGTTAAAAGGGAGGATACAAAATCCCATTCAGGATTTGTTGACCACACGTTGACCATCAGCCAGTACCACAGAGGGTACACAACACTGCTGTAAGAAGAGACGGGCTCGCTGCCTTTCTGAGAGGCCTTTTCTTAGCCCACTGCTGGCTTGGAAGAAATATTGGTACTCTATAATGTAATAAAGCTTTAAGTTAATGGAATTTTATGTTTAATGCAGGCTGCTGTGACCCTCTGCGTGGTCACTCTTTCATTAATTTCAGTGGTATGTGAGCGTTAGCAGCTCTGCCATCCCAGTTCATAGGCCTCTTGCTAGAAGTTCACTGAGGGGCGGGAAAAAATATGCAAACTCAAAGACAGAATTTCCCCAGGTGGTATTAGTGCTTTCAGTCTACCACTGCAATTTATTAGAAGTTCCTTTTGTGCCCACCTATGTGGCAGTACATCCAGGTGAACACTCTGCTGAACGGTGTTACAGTTGATCTCTAGTGAGTTTTGCTTGTTTACTGATCTTACATACAAACATGGAAATGATGAAAGCTGAAACTCCATCTTTCGTGAGGGACATGGAGTAGGGAGTGTCCTACTGAAATGTACTGGTTTTGATGGAGAACACTTTTGTCGCTTGTGTCCATTAGGTTTTACAAAGCCTGTGTCTGCAGAGATGCCAGATAAAACACCAGGTGGTACAGAACCTGTCCCCAGGAGTGAAGGTTAGTAGTTTTCTTTGATTCTTTTTGACTAATTATTGAAGAAAAGAAATGTTATGATTTTGTGGAGAATTTTTCAAGTCTTAAAAGTGAGATTCCATTACTGGCCTTAAGCTTAAGAGATAGCTGAATTAATTTTATGTGTGCATGTTTATCTAAATAGCAGGAACTTTTCACTTATTTTTGTGTAACCTTTCCCCCCTAGCCCATCATCCATGAGAGTACTAAAATATATAATGAGGGGGGAGGACCAGTGAGCTGCTAGGATTTCAGCTTTGAAGAAGATGTTTTGTCCCCTTTTGATAAAGAGATCTTGTTAACTGAGGCCAGTTTTTCATACAGGTTAAAGTTTCAGAGAACCAAAGCTTACATGTAAGATTGACACAGGGAGGAATGGAATATTCATGATTTCTACTAAAATCAGTGGAATCTTGAAATGCTCGGTCTTTCTGAAAATCAGATGATTTTTTTTCTCCGAAGGTCCATTCACTTTGAATTCTCACACTGCAAAGTTTGGTGCTTGGTTTCAGGGAAGACTTTAAAAACAATTGTAATCTTGTTAATTTGAATCCTTCCTCAGATTCGCTACTGAATGGTTCATTACAATATTTTATAAAAATGTTCTATTTCAGGTGAAATTTGGGAGGTGTTTCTGACAGTTTTGTGGCAAAACTTGTAGCTCTTGTGTATGCTTGCTTTCTAGATCATTGCTGTCCTCATACAAGGGCTATATTCATTCAAATGTGTGGTTTAGTTTGAATAAAGCTTGCAGCTCAGGGTGGTTTATACTGCTTTCTGTCTAAACCTAAAGATATACACCTGAAAATTTAGTTTTAAATATTTTCGTTGCATTTGAACCTCAGTTTTGGCATTTGAAAGGCATCAAGGAACATGCTGCAATAATAGTTTCAAAAAGCACATCAATAACATCAGAGAAGCAAATTTATTTCCATGTAAAGGTTATTAAGCTGTGTTTAACTGCAAAAGGCCTTTCTATTATTTTTTAAAATCTCCTGTAAAGCTTAACACATTACCATGAGAACTCTCAATGCAAGAGAAGCAGTTACAGCTAGTCTTTCAACGACTGAGCTCTCTCTGATTTACATATGTGCCCCCTTTAAAAAGGAGTCCTTATACCAAAAGCACTGTGGTAAAGTCCACTTAGACCAAAGCCTACACTTGTGCCTTGAGTTAGGATGTGGAATGAATTGTGATGTACCTTGTTGGTTGCTTCCCTAAAAATAGCATGTGTGATCATATCTGTGGTTCTCTTAGGTACTGATGAAGTATAAATGTGTTAAAATTAAAATGGTTATATACGTTGTGTATTAGATTTCTCTTCTGGTTGTGGAACAGTAGCAGATATTGTCATGTTTCAGCTCTCTGGCCTCTGAGAGGAGTTCTGGTAAATTAAGCGAGACATAGGGATGATGTAAAACTTTCAGATCAAACTGTGGGGGAAACTCGACTCTGTCTGTGAAAGGTAACTTTATTTTCTCTTATTGCATTTTAATTTACCAGGTAAGCAACTTCTAGTAAGTGGGTTGTAACATTTGATTTGGCTTTACATCAGGAGCTAGAGAGGGTAGGACTTGTGATAGCATGGAGTTGTAGATGGGCTGGGAGCAGGGGCCTGGGGGAAGACGGGGGAGGGAATGGAAAGAATCCTGCAGAGCATCATTAATGATGGAGTCACTGATGACATCACGTGACCATCAAACAAAGATTGATTCTCCTCTGAGATTAATTTTTAGATGCTAAAAAAGTTCAGATAATGAATAAAAATGAATCTTCACTTAGAGACCTGTTCTTGCAACTTGATGAAAATGTTCTACTAAAGACAGACTGTGATACTAGTGTCTTCTAATGATACTAAATCATTAGTACTGGAAGTTGGAACTTGGAGAGGTTTTGTTGTTTTATTCTCATAAATAGTCTTACTTTCAAAGAACGTTATGATATCTTTTAGTGAAAAGAAATGCCAGTGGCTGCTCTAGCACTGACTTACAAGATAAACTTCCAGAGTCTTTGATCGTATGTATCTATTTACTTAGCATTTATACAGTTTACTGGTACATAGAAATGTTTCACTGGTATGACTGAGTCAGAATTAAGAAGTGAGTGTTTAATTTCTCATGTTTAAAATATCACTACTACTTATATGCATAAACATTTATGTGAACTTTCCTAATTATTTCCAGACATGTTATTGCTGCTTGTGTTTTTTTTTTTTTTTTCCCCAAAGAATTTTTTTTTTTTAGGTGTATTTGTTGTTACAAATTTCCAACAATTAACCTTTCACGTTTATAAGGGTCAAGCTGAGTTGAGCAAAGTGCTGTCAAGGTAACTGATTATCTGGAAACTTTTTAAAAGTCAGTGTTGCTTTAACCTAGCAGTGCCACTCCCTGCCCCACTGCTCCATATACTCCAGTTAAACCATGAAGCACATAGAAGCGGACAATTGAGAAGGGAGTTTCCTGTAATTAAGTTACTGTAACTTAGTCCTTGACTCGAGGGTCCCCAGTGAGTGGGCAGACTATTTGCTTTTCTGCCACCTCTTCTGTCAAACCCTTTAGAGTCAACAGTTATGTTTATAAATGTCACTGCTTGCTTTGTGCTATAGGGGGAAAAAAATCCAAGGATCTGGAGATTTGGTTATTGCAAAGATAGGAGTGCATGGATTAATCTGTCACATGTGAAAAATATTTTTCAAGAAGCTTGTGTAGCTATCAGGGAGTGGTAGGCAAACAAATTAAAACAAAATACCCCTACTGTGATCCACATATAACTGTTTCTAAAATGTTTTCCTACAGCAAAGCTATTCTATTCTATTTACAATGGATGCATTTAGAACAATGAACTATGTCAATACTAGGAAGTGGATTGAGTGTATTTCTGTTTTAGCTTGCAAAGGAATTAACATTTGTTCTGCTTGTGTTTGCTGAAAAGTCACTCAAACTTCTAGTAGGGTTAAGCACTGGAAGTTGGTGTGTGACATGAGCACCCTGTCTGTTGCACAAATTCCTCTTCTCACAGAGAGGCTGCTGTAGTTCAGTGACTGCTTCTGATGGTGTCTGGAGCTTGGCAATTGCTCATTTGCAAAAATTTAGGGGAATGTTTGTAGATTTTTCATTATGAGTTATAGGACTAAAACAATATTTTTTTATATATATTTAACTTAAGAAAATTTTGATGATACTGAATGGTTTTCTTAAAAAAAAGCCCAAGTGCTTCATCCTGTGGATTGCTGATTTCATTTTTTTGTTATGGTACCTTTGAACAGCTCTTCATAACATAGCTAGGCTTGCTTCAAATAAAACAGATGGGTACCTTAGTACCCACTTGGAGGACTCCCACGCTCTAAGATTTTGGGGTATCAGTTAAGTACTCTTTTAGCAGTAGCTTTATGCAAAACGCTTAGAAAAGATATATGGATTTGGGAACCCTTAGTACGTTTCTCGAGTCAGCTTGACTGTTTTTCTGTGTCTTAAAAGCAGAAATCTTTGAAGAGAAGGATGTGAGGAAATTAAACTCCCCCAAACTCTTCTTCCTTTCCCCTCCATATTCTTTCACTAACCAAGAGCAGTGACTTCGCCCAGCTGGATCCTCCCTTACTGACATAGCAGTTTGCACTCGCATCCTGAAGGAAACGAATGTTACACCTGGACTTTATAAACAGCCACTGACAAATCCCAGTGGACAACAAGCTTATGTCATTGTAAAATATCCTCCAGTGACAACAGTGTTTTTCCTTGCATTGTGTACCTGATGGCACTAGTGGGAGCCTACCAGCTGTTACTGTTGTTCATGATAAGACTCATTTAGTTTTATAACTCCTCTGACTTATGTTTCCATGCTATTTCTGCTGTAATGTGTAACACTGCACAGGAAAAACATGCAGGAGCAGCCATGTAAATCTGTAGACTGCTTGATGGATCATATCCTTCAAATGCAGTGAATAGCATTGGTAGTTCTACTTCCAAATTTTTTGCTAAGACTGTTTCTTTCATGGCGCATCAGTAAATGCTGCCTTCTACCCAGTGTGGTGGGGGTTTTTAGCAGACACACAGCAATGTACCATCTTGTGCCAGGTTTATGTAGAAAATAGTTGTTACACTTTATTATTACTGCATCACTTCTAAAGAAATACAGAAGTAGGGAAAAGAAGCATCTTTTCTAAAGCTTTTTCAAATCTTAAGTGTGTCTGAAGTCACAGATAACTATGAGAGTAGTGCACTCATAGGCTTACTGGTGGATCATTGTGTGCTGAGGAATGGTGATTGTATGCATTGTATACCTCCTCCTGTTCTTTGGAACTAGTTTCTTTATTATTCATTGCTCCATTCCCTGTTTCTGGCAGCTTCTTGCTGCCTAACTGAAGGGAAGAGATGTCTGGAATAAATGGTGTATACCAATTGTGCTGTTTTGCGGACAAGAACTTGTGGCTATGAGGTGATACTAGATGGGTGAAATTCAACATGAAAGGTCTTGGCTATTGATGCAAAAGGTGATAGACACTGTGAACTTCCCTGCCGAATGATGTTGTGAATGTAAAAAAACTTCACGTGAGTTGAAGAGGAGAACAGATAACTCCCTGGAAGACAGCTACAAATAAATGAGCCACTGCAAACCAAGGAAATCCCTTTAGCTGAAAATGGTTGGAAGCTAGAAGAATGCTGGGGAAAAAATATAGTACATGCTTGCTATGTCCTTACTGTCCCCAGTAATATAATCTTCCTGTGGCAGGTTATTTTTCCTTAATTACTATTCATAGCCTCATTCTTTAGGAGCTTTTAATCCCTTGAAAATTCTATCTTGAAGTAGGAGGAAGTGTCTATATAAAGATGATATCTGAAATTCTTAACCGTAGTGCCTATAAATGGAGGGGATAAAGCCAAAGGAGATTTGAAATCTGATTGGAAATGGCAGAAAAGTAAGGCAGAAGGGTGATGAAATTGGATATTCTGTTTCTGACTCCTTGCTAACTTGTTGGGCCCTCTCTGCACACTGTGAGAGGTGGGCACATGTTTCTTTGAAAGACTGGTTGAAGACTGTTGTCCTAATGACTCTTGTCATAACTCTCTTGATAAATTTGAGCTAGCTGCAGTCCACCAAAGTTGAATATGAGCAACAGCTTAAGCAGCCTCTCTGCTGTGCAGATCTGTACTTGCACGGCACTTGCTTTGCTGCAACCAGACTGTTTGCAGCCCCTGGGCACTGCAGTGCGACTCATATTCTCTGGTAGTGTTGTGATGTGTTAAACCACAACTTTTTCCTGAAAGCCTTTTGATGAACTGCCTTAGTCACTGGGCCATGCCAGTTGGGTCTCACTTTCTTTCTCAGTTGCCAGCAGCCCCATGAAGAGGAGAAGGTGGTGATGGCTCCCTTGATCTAGGGCAATGAAGGGCAGTGAAATATAGACTGTTCTGGACATTGCCAAATGTCCAGAACAGTACAGCCTGCTCCTCATCAGAAGTGAAGATGTGACTGCTGTAATGTCTTGGTGGTTAAATCACTGATTACAAAGGCTGGGCTATTGACAGGTAGAACGACTTGTTCTTCAAATGCCAAGCACTGTCCCTGGTGTCCTGGCTGGCTGGTATCCCACCAGACATCAGTGTGCCAGTCATCTGCAAGTTATAGAAAGGTTATGTAGCCTCAATTTCTTGAACTTTGAGGTTTGGAAAACTGTGGGAGGGGTTTTTTTTGTATTGATGATTCCATTTTTAAAGAGTTATTTTGCTTTTCTGTCTTATGGTAATGAATTCTTAGTTCTCAAGCAATTAAAAAGTGTAGCACTTGAGTTTGCACTTTTTTGGTTTTATATAAATAAGTTCTACATGATACAAAATTATGTGTATAATGATTTTTAAATAATGTGCGCATATTAAATAATGAATTATGAGTAGTAGAAAATAGGGATGGCCCTTTCCAAGCTGTAAGCTCTTTAAAAAGTTTACATTTAGGCTGCAAACTGTAATTTGACCATCAGCATGACTTAAAGTTGAGTTTGCTTATCTGGAGTAAAATATTGCCAGTGGAATTTTTAATGACAGGATTCTCAAGTTTATCATGTTTACCTAAGAAACAATCTCACCCCCAAATTGCTTCACAAACAGAGCCTAAAAGTAAAACACAGTGATGCCATAAATGAGTTAGGGTCTGCCTTTCTGATCAAAAGAAAAATTTTAGTGGTCTGTTTGTATTGCTGGATATAGGTGGTGGGGGCACAGGGCAGCTGCGGTGGGACCCAAGTGAGGCCACCAGGGTGGTGATGTGAGGGCAGGAAGCACCCAGCATTCCGGCTCCTCCCCAGCTGCCTTCTAGTGATGGCAGCCCCTTGGTGCTCTGTGATGGGGCTGGAGGCAGAACATCTCCCTTCATGGGGAATGTCCATGAGGAAAGAGAAACAGTGTCTAATTATTTAATTTATTAATTATTTTGACCTAACTATGTATATGAAATACTTTAAAGACAGTGATTGATTTACTACTCCTTCATAAATAGCATTTTTTATTTTTGTGTCATGCTTAGCATCTGTCTATCTTACCACCTTGGAAATGTGCTGCTGATCTCAAAGAAGCTGTTGCAGTTTTAAATTATATTTTCCTTTTTAAGAATAATTTGAGTACCATGATGTTTCTTGGAGAAGACCAAGGACAGAGGGTACACTCTGATATCTCTGTAATTGTGCAGTCTTAGCTGTGCGTGACCTGGACGAAAAATATAGAAGTACTATTCTGTCATTACAAATATTAACAGTATACTTTACATCTGTTCTTTCTAGATAGGAAATGATAGCCATTTCTTCTCTTGAGACTTCTTTTTCTTTTTTTAATGGGAGGACAGTTATTTTTGTTAAAGCAACTGCTGTGTGTTAAATTACTGTTCTCTAGTACTTAGAACATCCTAAAAAGCTGCGGTCATAATGAAAATTGTCATGTTAGAAGTAATGATTTAAAGTAGTTTCCTTTGCCAGTTTCATCATGGATTTGGGAGGTGGGTTGTTTATTTATTTGTTTGTTTGTTTGCTTATTTACTATCATATATTCCAGGATTTTTACTGCACCCCGTATTCTTCTGTGGAAAAACAAATAATGCTAAGAACTTCAAACTGCTGCAACCTCACAGGGCTAATATATAGAAAATAAGCAATAGTAACAGATAATCTTTCTGTTAGAGTTAATACTGGATTTTACTTACACTAATAGGGTATAAAATACTTTTAACAGTTTCTTAAATGTAAATCAGCTTTCATCCCACAGACCCTTCTTTTTCTGCCTTTTGAAATGTCCTCAGTTTTTTCATCTTGCTGCTTTATTCAAGTGATATGCCAGAAATGTGTTTTCAGATTCATTGATTTTTTTTTTTTTTTTTTCCCCTCCTCCTCAGCGATATTTCTTCCAAAGCAACTTAAAGGACATTGAAGGATAAGAGGCAAAAACTGATTACTTACTACCTGTTAAATAAAGCTATGACTCTGAAGATAAATTAGGTTGTCAAGGTTACATTCTTTCATCTTGGGCTGACCATGGCCTTAAAACCAAGAGATCCAAAGTGAGTAAAAGTAAAGATACGAAGACCTTTTGCCCTTTGAGTTGCCAGGATGTGCTGCAGCACAGGTACCTGTCAATTATTTACCACTTGGCTCTGAAGAAATTTTACAGGTACTATAGAGTTGGCAAATTCAAGCCTGCTCATATTAATTATCACTTAAGAGTTGTAGTGGGGCTTTTTGCCTTTTAGTCACCTAATTATATGTCTAGCAGTAATTTCAAACTATGCTGCTGACCTTAGAAGTAGGCTGAGAGGCCTTGATATATCCTGCATTTAGAGAGATTAATAGAGAGGAAAGCTTAGTTGTTAGGTTTCGCTTTTTTAATTGGCTCCCTGTAGTTTAATTTAGCTTAAAAGGGGAGGAATTGCTGCTTGCTGATAAACCAGAAGGGGAGCTAGCTTTGATGTTTTATGAGCGATAAAATATTTATAGAAACTTTCTCTGTGTTTTTGAGCGATATGTCAAACTCCTGGAGTCAGCTGCTTGAGGAGTCAGCAGGCCGGAGAGGGCAGGAGGTGAAGGGGGAATGGTGCGAGGCCGCTTCTCTGGCACTGGGTCCCGATCCATGAGTGGTGCTGGCAAAAGAGCCTTGGAGAGGTTGGATTTAGCACGCAGGAGGCTTTTATTTTTTTAAATTAAAGCCACATTATGTTCTGGTAGCCTCTTTGGTGAGAACACACTGTAAAACCGATTGTGCATTTCAAGACATTAAAAGTTACCAAATCCTTTGAAAATAGTAGCTGTTCTTAGTTGTGGGTTTTGTGGAACAGGACTTAATATAAATTCCATTACACACATCTTGGCAATGGTCCCCACAACATATATTTTACAGAATAATTAAAAATTGACATAACTTCCAGGTGCAATACACAATTTTCTTCCCTTATGCACACAATGTAGTCTGTGCTTCAGATGATGGAAGGACTAAGAAATTGTTTAAGGTGGTAAGAGTTTAAATATAACCTCTTTCCTAGCAAGACTGGACTTTGCTTCTTCAGGAAAGCAGGACAACCCAAATTATTTGGATTCTGTTATGTCTAGTTTCTGTCCAGATAGTTGTAAACCACATGCCTCCTTCTGTGTTTGTAAGAAGGGTAGTTATCAGTTTACATATTTTAGTTTTCGTGGTATAAAAATTTTGGTGTTCATGGTTAAATCTTATCTTGTGCGAGGGTTTATCTTTCACAATGGAAAGCAATATGTGAAGGATCATGTTATGTATGAGGCTAGTCACTAGGGAATTTTGCCTGATGTCTGGCCAGGAGATGGTTCTGTCTGGTCATGTCTGAAGCAAGCCAGCATTTCTGAAAATGGGATGTCCTGTCTTGAATGCTTTTTAATTAAATATACAGTTTTTAGGCAACAGGAAATCCTTTAGGAAGATACATCTCTGCTATGTCTCTTCCAGAAAGAAAATGGCTGCATTTCAAGGTTTGTCCCCTGTTACGATCCCTACCCAATGAGACAGCCTTGGTATTAGATTACAGCCCTGGGAGCTCTGTAATCATTCAAAATGAAGTACAGAGACTACCTTCATAGGACTGTAAGTGTAGATATGTATAAATGGACTTTTTTTCTTGTGTCTTATGTCTTTAGTAATATACTATTTTTTCACAATTGAGTAGTAGTAAAATGAATTATTTTAATACGAAGACTGTCTAAAGGTTTTGGAAATCATTGTCTTTCCACTTTCAAATAAGTGGCAGTATTAACTAGAGGCACTGGTCTACTCTTATAGCACCTGGCACTCAAATATGAAATTGGAGGTGCCCCAAAGTTGCCCTCCTCAACCTGACCACACAAATATCTTGTGACCTGCTAAAACAGGCAAAGTATTTAAAGACTTGTTCCACTGACAGCTGCTAGCTAGAAAATCCTTCCACATGACAGAAAGATTTTCTTGAGTATGAAGTCTACCATGAACTTGTTGCTCATTTCTCTCCTCAGAAATATTTCTGAAGAATGTCCTAATTTTATTATAAAACCATATTCATTATTAAAGGTAATTGTTTAGTTCTGCTTCTTGCCATCTCCTCTTATTTCTATGTCTTGAGAGAAAAAAACCTCACACCCACATCTTCTCATATGCTTGGACCCACTTCTCCAGATATCAGTGTTAACAGAACACTGTGCTGCCAGCCTGGAAGAAGGTGGGTTCTTGCAATTTATGGAGTAGTGGGTGGGTGCAAGGAGCTCTGTGAGTGGGTTGTGTTGCAGGACTGACAGGGTTTTAGGTTGCATCTTGAAAGGATAATTTTGGCATATACAAATACAATTATTTGGCTAGTTGCATATTTCTTGTTAACATTGTGCATTTAATGAAGTGCTCAGAAATATTTTAAGCAAAATATTTAATAAGAGAGCTGCTAAGGGAAAATAATGCCTGTGTTTCATATGGCTAAGAAGTCTAATGCCATTGAGAACTTGAGTTCTTGGGTTTGTTACACTTTTGCGGCTCTTACTGCAAAACCTGGCTACAGCTGGGATAGCAGGGACTGGTGGCTTTTGAACAGGTCTTATGTTTATGCTGAACGTTTTCTAACAAGAGAGTTTGTCTACTATGCAAGGTTGCCAGTTTGGAAATGTACTGAGAGTACCGATTGTTTGGCCTGTGTCCAAAGCTGAAGGGGCTCAGGATGATGAGACAACCTTCATTTGATTTGGGGAAGCAGCAATGAGAGCTCACTATGCATCCTTCACAGTGCCGTGTGCTTCTGGGGAAATGTTCCATGCACCGTTTCCAGAAACTCGTATGTTGAGTCTAGCTTTCTCACTGAGAACAGTTGTTTCTAAATACAGCTGTGCCTCTGCAATCTTTTATCATGACCTAAACTTCTATAATATATACGGATGCCCTGTGCATTTATGACAGACAGCAACTTGCTCATCACTAGAGGCCTGGCTGGAATCCACATTGTTAAAGCAGCAGCTCTAGTCCATTTTGCCACACATCTTTCAGACAGATGAAGAAACGTGGCTGTAGTTCAGATCATGCCTTTGGAGCCATTTTGCTTGAAATCTAACCATACCAGCATGTTCCTATGCCTTGTGCTACGCTGAGCTCTCCTGCCAGAGAGAGGGACAGTACAACCCCATTGGAGCTGCCTTCAGGCCCAGCCAGGGTTGTGTAACCAGGGCACAGGGAAGTGAGCCAAACCCACCAGAATTACCATGCATTTTTAAGTGCTGAGCCCTGCTTTTTGTGAACAGACTGAAGATGGTGGTTGAGACTTTGTTGGAAGGCAGGTAAATTCTGTCTGTCTGTGCTCTCCCCCAGCTTTTTTGTTGTTGTTGTTGTTTTTGTTTGTTTGTTTTTGTTTGTTTTAATCACAGTATCAAAGTATGTTTGGGATTGGAAGGGACCTCAAAAGATCATCTAGTCCAATCCCTCTGCTGGAGCAGGAACGCCTAGGTGAGGTCGCACAGGAATGTGTCCAGGCGGGCTTTGAATATCTCCAGGGAAGGAGACTCCACAACCTCCCTGGGTAGCCTGTTCCAGTGCTCTGTTACCCTCACTGAGAAGCAGTTCTTTCTCAAATTTAAGTGGAACCTCTTGTGTTCCAGCTTGATCCCATTGCCCCTTGTCCTATCATTGTTTGCTACTGAGAAGAGCCTGACTCCATCCTCATGGCACTCACCCTTTATATATTTATAAACATTAATAAGGTCACCCCTCAGTCTCCTCTTCTCCAAACTAAAGAGCCCCAGCTCCCTCAGCCTTTCTTCATAAGGGAGATGCTCCACTCCCTTAATCATCTTTGTTGCCCTACGCTGGACCCTCTCCAGCAGTTCCCTGTCCTTCTTGAACTGAGGGGCCCAGAACTGGACACAATATTCCAGATGGGGTCTCACCAGGGCGGAGTAGAGGGGAAGGAGGACCTCTCTCGATCTACTGACCACCCCCCTTGTAATACACCCAAGGATGCCATTAGCCTTCCTGGCCACAAGGGCACAGTGCTGGCTCATGGTCATCCTGTTGTCCACCAGGACCCCCAGGTCCCTTTCCCCTACACTGCTCTCTAATAGGTCATGCCCCAACCTATACTGGAACTTGGGATTGTTCCTGCCCAGATGCAGGACTCTACACTTTCCCTTGTTAAATTCCATCAGGTTATCCCCCGCCCAACTCTCCAGCCTGTCCAGGTCCCGCTGGATGGCGGCACAGCCTTCTGGCGTGTCAGCCACTCCTCCCAGCTTAGTGTCATCAGCAAACTTGCTGATGGTACACTCAATTCCCTCGTCTAAATCATTAATGAATATATTGAATAATATTGGCCCCAGTACTGACCCCTGAGGCACTCCACTAGATACTGGCCTCCAACTGGACTCCGCACCATTGACCACCACTCTCTGGCTTCTCCCTTTAAGCCAGTTTGCAACCCACCTCACTACTCTATTGTCTAGACCACAGCTCCTCAATTTAGCTGTGAGGATGCTGTGAGGGACTGTGTCAAAGGCTTTACTGAAGTCAAGGTAGACCACATCCACCGCTCTGCCATCATCCATCCACCTTGTTACATTCTCATAAAAGGCTATGAGGTTGGTCAAGCATGACTTACCCTTGGTAAATCCATGCTGACTGCCCCTAATGACCCTCTTATCCCTGATGTGCCTTGAGATGACACCAAGGATAAGCTGTTCCATTACTTTCCCAGGGACAGAGGTGAGTCTGACCGGTCTATAATGAGCCCTGCTGGGGAGGATCTGACTCAGCTTTTTACATTCTCTTGGTTTTGAGAATGTACTGTTTTTAAATTTTTGTTTGTTTGTTTTCTTGTGCTTTTTTTTCCCCCTTTGTATTTTTCACTTCTCTTCCTCTTTGGGGATGTTGAGCCTATATTTAAATTTTTCACGTTTTTGGAATATAGATGTAAGGTGGCTTCTAAGGGTCCCTTCCTTGAGAAGTGGGAAAATCAAAGTTTTGCTGAGAATAAAAATCAGTGTACAACCTTTCAAAGTTCATTAATCTAAAAGTCATTAAATTACTGCTGTGACTGAAGTGTACAATACCCCAAACCAGATTTGCACTTATCTGTGGTGGGAAAATGGCACTGTATTGTTGTCACTTCTCAATACAGACAAATAACTGCCTTTTATAAAATTGTCAAAGTTTATAGGCATATTTACTTTACAGCTACTTTTATAAGTTACCCACACCCTTTTCTGCATGTGAATAGAAGAGCTGGAAAGGCCACACTGATAATGTCATACCAGGAAATCTTTAATGTAAAATACCGAGAACATGGGGGATAGAGGGCAGGAGAAAGATTTGAAGGATGGGAGAGACCATACTGAAGGTAATACATGGAGGGAAAAGATACTGCTTTTACTTCTATGCCTTCTTTTTTTTTTTTTTTCTTTTAAGGAAAAAATGATATAATATGGGTTACTTGTGACATAAGCCAACAAACATGTTTGTAAGCACTGATATACAGGGAGACTCCTTGGTTCCATGTTTGAACCTTTATAATTTTTCTAGAATTTAATGAGAATTAAGAAAAAGAGAAAACAGAAAAAAACCCCAACCAAACAAAAACCCCCAAAACCTACCAAACAAAAGCAACCTAAAAAACCTCTGAATCTTGCAGAGCTGAAAATACCGCCTGGTGATCAGACTAGAGCCGGCTTAATCTTTTTCTGCCAAGTTAGACATTCTGGCATGTTTCCTCAAGTCTGGATATATTCAAGTACTGTATTTGGCAGACGTAGATTGTTACTAAGTAGTGATATATGAAAATCCCAGTTCAAACATTTCAGCTTATAGTTGTTTTTACAATCTGTCAAGAAGAACAACTAATTGGTGTTTCACTTTATACATCGGATATAATTTTTGTTACAGTGTGTTATGTATCTGGAAGTAGATTTGCCACTTAAATGTCAAGTTCTGCTACTATATAGTTAATCTGAAAAAACTTCATAACATGAAAAGTTTTACAGAATATGTGCTCTCGCTACTCAATGTACAGTAACATTTGGTAAGTACTAAGGTGGTCACCTTTTTTCTAATTAACAGCATCTTCCAAGTCTTGGGTTTAAACTGTTTAATCTGACTCTAATGCACAGCCTGTCCCCGCAGAGATGACATCCTTGTTCTCATAGCTTTGATTTTATGAAGAACTGCAAAATCAATACATATGAGGTATTGTGTATTCGAACTGATTTATTTGAATACTTTTGATAATTTTGTCTTTTGTATAAGGCTAAAATTTAAAATTATGAAAGTAAAACCAATACATGGTTTTGATTTAAAATGTTCATTTTTCCTTCTAAGTCCAGTGCTAGAGTGTGGCGCCTACAACAGTAATTCTCCTTGTCAATACAAATATTGCATATTGGATTTGGTGCTTGGGAAGAAAAGTGGGATTTTTGGTTTTTAATGAGCTCTGGTTTAGCTGAGGAAAATATATGGACTCACAGGCAGACAGAGCGCAGGCTAAATCTGCACCTATTGGAGAGGTACTAGAGGTTTCTTAAGCCTGGAAGGACTGCTAACTGTTCAAACCTCACATCCTCTACTTTTTAGAAAGACTTAGTCTTTAAAGCAAGAACTTATGTTGAAGAATCAACCGTAACAAAGTGATCTTATCCCTAATTACGCCATCAGTTCAGTCCCATTTCTAGACTGAACATGTCTGTGTGTTTAGTTTCCAGCATTACACTTTTGTTTGAAGAAATGGTTGTCACCCTCAAACAGGTACTTATGGACTGTGTAAGCTGAATAGATCAAACTTCTTTTGTCTGCCAGTATAACGTAGGATTTCTGACAGTAAATTACTCTCATGCCTTATTTTGCAGTCTTCATAATTTTTTTGTTTTCTTTTTGAAATGTAAGTGCTAGGATTTTTTCCTGCACTTATTTTGTCTAGAAGTAGGTGTTGTTTCCCTGCTCTCACTTGATTAAAATACTTAAGATTATTTGTAAATAAGGGAAAATTGGCCTCCCAGCAATTTAGAATTAAACAGCACAGCCAGAAACTTGATGAGATTAAATGCTGCTGTGTTTCTAAAATAACTTGAAAGCCTTTATAAGAAAGGTACTGCTATCTCATTAGTAGATTACACGGTGTTACACTTAGGCACACAAATAAGCCAAAAGTTGGTTTTCTTTATTTCTCACAATAAATCAAATTGGAACAACCTATTCTGTCCTTGTAATTGATGCAGATGTCAGGAATTCTTTTCTGCTGACGTGGAATAAAGGCTAATCCAGGTCAGTCAGTACCTTGTAATTAATGCACATTCTTCTTTCTTTTTTTTTTTTTTTTTTTTTTTCCCACCCCTTTCCTTTTTTCTCTTAGGTAAGAAAAAAGGAGCAATCCCTGCTGTAAAGCTCTGAGCTGGTCCAAAGTGATTCTAAAGGTTTCGAATGGAATGGAGATTACAGAGTAAAACTATGCTGGATTACTAAATGGCAATTTGCAGTCAAATAGTATCTTACATATAATAGCTATCTCAGGGTGTTTGAAGGGTTAAAGGGAAAGGAATATAAAAGTTACTTTGAGCTCACTTTGTTACCTTGAACTTTGGATGCTGTGGAATATAGCAGTCATCTGTGATCACAGGTATTTTAGCAGCTGTATAATTGAAAGCTATAAATGTCCAGATAGGAAATGATCCAGTAATTAGAGGAAATGGTACTGAACCTGATGACTAAAAGTCACTTTCGTTCTTAAATCACACAGTTGTAGCTGTTAGACTTTATCCTGTGATCTTTTCTCAGTACCTTGGCAGGGTACTTGAAAACCCTGATAATCAGATTGGCCGAGAGTTACAAAGAAGAGAAGGTTTCGGTGTTTCTGCCTTTCTTTTTGTAGCCCCCCCCACCAAAGTAGTGCCTCCTGGCTGAGAGATGCTGCTCAAGCAAGCCGGGAGGAGGACGGGGCCTGGTCTGTCTCCTTTAACCAGATGTTTCTTCCTGTGTGGTGTATTGTGAATATTAGTAACAATGCAAGGGAGGGCTCTTGGGTGGTTTTATATACACACCACTGAAATCTAAACACTGCACATTGCTTGAAGAAGAGCTCAGATTTTTGACTTGGAGGTGTTTCCAAAGGAAAAAAAAAAATAATCTGTGGCCTACTTGCTGAACAAATGGGAAATATATGTTCAGTTCTCGTGTGTTATGTAGCCCTGAATGTGTTTTGTTTGTGGGGTTTTTTTTGTGTTTCTTTTTTAGTCATTATTATTCCTAGTAGGAGAACCTTATGAAGCTCATTCAAAAGTGAAACGGCTTTGTCTAAAACTAAGTGGGAGTTTGAATGTTAGGCTTAGGTGCCATCACTGAAGGAATTCCTGAAAGTTGTACAAGAGAACACTGTTTTTAAAAATATACACCCCATCACCACTTATGTAATATTGAATAATTCCTTGGTTATATGTATATATAGATGTGTGTGTGTGTGTGTATATATGTATACATACACACCCCCCTACTATTATCAGCTTCTTCAAAGTACTTAAGTGTGGTTTTGCATATTATGTCTTTTAACCTTGTGCATATGTCTTAGTGATCAAAATAATGACTCATTAAAAATTTGCTTGTTGGCTCAGTCCTAATTTTGACTTCTGTTTCTGAAAGTTCCCTTGTAATCTCTTTAGATTCTCCCAAGAAGTTATTCTTGCTAAAATGCCAAGACTCCTTTTTATTGATATTGGATACTGAAAACTGTATAGTGTTAAACAGTCTGATGCAATAAATGTTGAAATAGACAGTGATTTGCTGGCTTAATTTACTACTGTGGTAAATAAATGGACACACAGGTTTTGGTTAAAAGTTCTAAGGACATTTCATTTTATCTAATTTTCGGCTTAAAATGTGTCCCTTTCAAAGGACTAATGTGTTGCACTGGAAGCTGAGTAATTTAGGCTGATCAGTGGACCACCAACTTTGAAAATGACAAAAAAAAAAAAAAAAGGAAAAACCTGGAGAAACTGCGTGCTGAAGCAAATACACACATACAAATCTGTATGTTTTCTATTTTGGGTCATACTTTCTTGGCCTACAATCAACACAGGTCCCTGTGGCCGGAGTTTCTGAACTCATTGCTTCCTTACCCAATGCCTAACCTTTGAATTAATCATTGGAAACTTAGCCTTTTGTCATAATTAGCCATGGGATGGTGAAGCAATTGGTAAGCCAGTTGAAAGTGGTCATCTCCATATGTGTATATAGACCCTGTTTCATTTCCAGTCTTATTTAGGTGATTTTTCAGAGGCTATGTAAAGGACTCTTAAGGTGCTTTGTGTGGAGCAAAGGAGGTTTTTCTGTGTGCATCTGCTGAGGACTGGGGCCTGCTTTAAATAATCCATCGTGCTTGCATTAAGACGTACTGTATTTCCCTCTTCCTGTATTCAGTAACAGGCTCCAGTGGCACAACTGGATTTGGTAGAGGTACCGTCACGGGCAAGGGGACACCTGAGCTGGTGCTGAGTCACAGCCCCGGCACTCAGGAGGCTCCGTGCTGGTTTAGGCACGTGAATGTTACCTCCTTTGTGGCACATCACTTAATGTCACTGTGCTGTGTCCTTTTATGACAGTATAATTGTGACTGGTACCATAGAACATTATTCTGAAGTTTATTCAGGGTATTTTAAAATACTTCCAGATCTTCATGTGAAGACATTACAGCAACACTTTGTATTTAAATGAAATGTGGGAATGGAATGTCCAGAAAACTTGTATGTATTATAGATGCCGTTTCTCTGCTTAAAAAACGAAAGGTTTGAAACGCCTCCTGTAAGTTATGCTGCCGATAACAGTGATTCTAGTATTAGCATAGAGAAAAATAGAATTTTAAAGGGCTTATATCAACGGAGATGAGCATATTTGGACTCAGTATTATGAAGTTCTCAGAACAAGGCATTTAAGAAAGTGATTAACTTTAAATGAATTAACAGTTCATAGAGCTAGAGAGGTTGGCAGTCTCATGGCTAAGTGTTTTTGTTACAATTCCCACCTTTCAGGAGAAGAGCTATGATATCAAGATACAGCTAAGCAGATTTTCACTAGTACCATGGGAAGGAACAGTCCCATCCTCTCTGGTTATGTATTCACCTACCTCTGCATGCTCTCACCCAGCATGTAAACCAGGATGCTCCAGGAGCAAGACAAGCAGGGAAAGTAATTTTTTTGGTTTGTTTGTTTTTTTGATCTGAAGTGTTTAGCCATCCCTAAGCCAACTTACCGTGGAGCTTTGCTGCTAATCATCCATGTTGGCTGTAAATATTTTGCAGGGCGAATCATACTTTGTGCAGTGGACTTGCCCAACTTTGTGCAATGTGAAGGCTGTATTCAAAATTCAGCACTTAGCAAGTTTTACTTTATGCTGAAGAAGTGACCGTAGCTCGTTTTCCCTTCTCAGTGGTGTTAACTGTGTGCTGATGAAATAATGGAGCTTATGGACTCAAGCAATAAAACATACTTTGCCTCTGAAGTAAACGAGGGGCTGCTTCTCTTCCGGTCAGGGCAATATGGTACTTTTAATGCCCATTTGGGAAAGGATATAAATGATAGCTTTACACAGAGCAACAGGCACAGCTTGCAGCGGGCAAGTGAGGTTTTCCTTGGCTCTGGGATGAGGCTTTGAAATCTGGGTCTGTTTATTTCCTTGCCTGTAATACTTAAATACGTCCATGAGTCGCCTGAGGAACCAGATAGGAACTTGACTGTATTCTGGGCAACCTATAGGGAAGAATTTTAACCTGTAATCTCAGGGGAATTTCCTCGTTACTTTTTCTCCTCCATGGTTAGTACTTAATGATTCACTCTGCCCACCACCCTTCTCTGTTCTGATTGTCCCAGATCTTATCCTGAGGCAAAAAGAAGCTGCTGCCAATCATATTTTTGCAAAGTAGTAACTATCCACTGTTGTAAGGCTCTGTAAGACCTACTACTAGTGGTGATACAGGGTGGTGGTGGTTTGTTTTTTTTTGCAGCTGGAATGAAGTAAGCTCTGACTGGGAGAACTGAGGCTTGGTAGCCGGGTCTTTTTCAGGTGGAGCTTCACCTACACTAACATGAGTGACAAACAGAGAGTTTGTCAAAATGTTGAGATATTATAGTGATAGTTACTCTTGATTATGGATTTACAAAAGATAGTCTTCATGTACAAATATAGTCTTAAAGCATTTTTATAATGATAGTTGAATAGTACAGCTCTCAACACTTCACACATCTTATCCAGTTGAATTAAAGGGAAGTAGCATCGTGATACTAGAATTCAGGAGGATCTGCTGTGCTGCAGATTACAATCCAAACCAGAAAGCACGAAACATACTGAGTTTTGGGGTTTTTTTGAAGGTATCAAGGTGGGGAGAAAGGCAAGTGTCATTTTACTGACAGATTAAACTGTCCCAGTTTGGAGAAATCAATGTGCAAATACACACCAAGGAGGAGGAAGAAAATAAAAAGTTCTGGGAGTTTTCTCTGAAGCGGTGTCTATAAAGGGTGGAAGAAAGGAGACCCTGCCCTTACCTTAAGGATTGGGAAATGAAGTAGAGAAATGGATTTACCTGCAAAATACACCCCAAATGTGAGGGCTTTCCATGAGTTAGTGCTACTTTCCAGAGTCCTGGGATTTATTTACCAGTGATTTGGTATAATCATTTGGTTGTATTTAGAATGTAGTGCCCAGACTAGCTTATTCTTTGTACAATGATAACTAAGTAAAACTTGTGATTATTGTCTGTGCTCTCCAAATCTCTGTTCTGTCTGAAGCAGAGCAAATAGGAGCTCTGATTTTAAGGTGTGTTCTTGGTGAATTTTCTTTCTTTCTTTTTTTTTTTTTTTTTAACAATATTTGTTCAGTGGTTGGTATAATCTTGTTTAAAAGGTTTTTTTGCTTACTTGAACATGTTCTATCTAGCTACCATTGTTTCATCCCTCATTCATAACTGGGTAGCTTAATGCTAAAATCAAACAAGTTTGAGTTTCAAACCTGTGTGAGGTTTTTTGTCATTCCATTTTCATTTTACTTTGTGCAAACAGGTAGTACTTTTGTTGGCTGTTCTGTAGCTAGCAGTTGCATTGAAAACATTTGAAGCCAATTTTTGTACAGAGTAAACATTCTGTGGTTACAAGGGCTTAATTAGCTCAGGTGCCTTTACTTCTGGTATATGTCTTCTTATCTTGAAAGTAGTATCCACCAACTAATCCTTTATTTATGTTGAGCTTTGGAATTTGCCTTGAAATGCCTCTTTGTAACCTCTCCCAGTATGAATGGGAAGTGAACAGACTGTCAGGTAAACAATGAGGTTGCAGGCAAGCAAATTAATAATACACATGAATATAGGTTTCTTCTCACTGGTGACAGGTTGGATGCCTGTGATTGACCTCGAAAAGAGTATCAGCAGAGTGCTTATTCCTGTGATATGGCTTGTTACCTTTTGTTTTACCATTTCACAAAGGAATCTTTTCTTGTGTTTATGCATGGGAGGGCTGAATTTGGTAAACAAATGTCCAAGGCTATGTTTTCAGTGCTCAAAAGAAGGGAATTGTTAAACATCAATAGCTAATTTGTGATAACAATCTCAATGTGAAATCCTAGTGAGCAGGTAGATTTTTACCTCTAAAGCAAGCTGAGATCACAGTGTATTCTCCAGTTTAGTGGGAACAAAATAGTAGCCTATTTCCATGTTACAATGATTGAACTAACTCAACTTTACTCCCTTGGCATAAAAAGGTATCTTTTTAGTTTGGTTTTGGTAAATTCTTAGCCCCATTGTGAAATTGTCTTTCTGATTACAGGATTAAAGGTAATCCTAGAGAATCCTGATAGAGGTGGCTGAAAAAGAAAATCTGTAAAACCATTGTACTCTGTTTCTCAGGTTTCTGGTTTTATAATAGTATATGATTGCACTGACAACTGGTTAATTGAGAGTATCCTGTCATAGGAGGAGAAAAAGGAGTACAGCAGAAGTTTCTGCTTTCTTTTCTCCCATATTGAGAGAAAATGTCCAGTGTGACACTTTTTAAAGTTAGTAGTAATGGGAAGCTGAATCAGCCAGAAATCAGAATTTTACCTCTGTGGTAAGAGATGTGTAGGCATCACCTCTGAGAAAGCTGCCTTTCTGTTCTTTCTTTTTCACCCCAAGAACCAGGTAGTTTGTAATTTCAAATTAGATCATGGTGTATGCCTTGCCTATAAGAAGAAAATAAATTCTTATTTTATATGTTTTTGTTTTTCTCTTCCAATATGCTGAAGCAGCAGCAGCAATATTGCTGTTAGCATGTAGTGGAGAAAACTGGGCTAGACTCACATGTTGTATCTCCCTTGTGCAAGAGGATAAATGCCTCTGTTTGTTTTTGCTTTGTTTTGTTGTTGTCTGTTGGTTGGGTTTTCTTGTGGTTTTTGTTTTGTTTTTGTTTGGTGTGTGTTGTTTTGTTGTGTGTGTGGTTTGTTTTTTTTTTTTAAATACTTCTTGCATTCAGAGTCTGAAGGATAGATTATGTATGTCCATATTTGAATACTTTTTTGAGCTTTAGAGGGGCTGCTGGGAATGGACCTTCAGGCAGATGTTGTGGTCATGGCCATAGATGTTTTAACTGAAAGTGATCACCCAGGCTCCAGCTGGCAGAAAAGTGAAAGAAAAATGCTGCTTTAGGCCCAATGAAAGCAAGTGTTCATGAATATATTATTTCTGCTGTGACTTTAACATGTAACAGTAATACAGAATATGCCTACTCAGAGGCGTGTAACTCAGAACTCAGGGTTGACTTGTTCAAAGGGGGAACTCAACCAAAAGACTCGCTTGGCTTTTGAGAAATCAACTTTTTTTTAGAATGCAACAATCCTCAGATCTGAGTTTAAGGCTGATCCTGCTGTAGGACTTAAGAAGAACAAACCAATTGCAGGGGAAAATTGTAAGTGCAGTAGTTTTCAGTATCCAGTCTCTTGTGGAATGGAGTTGGAGATCTTTGTTTTTTATCAGTCATAACCTCATTAAGCGTTCCCTCCCTTCCTCATCACTCCCCAAAGGTGCAGTACTCTTAATTGCTTTTGGCAGAGAAAAGTTATGAGGAAGTCAGGGAATAGGTTTTATTTTATGTTGCTGTCATTAGTCTGAACTAGTCCCTAATCTAAAATTACAAAGTCATTGTTTATAAGGATATATCTACTGCAGTTTCTATTTGTTTCCACCTCTAGATTGTATAAGGCAAACAGTGACAGATACATGCTTAACTCAAAGAAAACCAAAAATGTTGCAAATGGTTTAAAATTCAGGACTTGTCTCTTTTTTTTTTTTTTTTTACAAAATCAGCAAGGTTCTCTGAGCGTTAGCCTGATATAATGTAATACTGACTGTACTTACAGACCACATACCCACAGACTATTTTTCATGTATTTATATTTGCTAGATCTATATTAAGAATAGCTCATGAAGTGCTCCTAACCAAAACAGCCGGTAAAGTAAAAATACAAAGCCTTGTTTAGCATTTGATTCTAGTTTTCATAAAAATCCTTTTATTCTTTGTTGCCTAGATAGTATGAATCTAGATCGTATGTTTATATTCTATATCTGAACTATATCGATAGTACATGCTTAAATTAGCATTAAATATAGTCTAACAATGATGGTGAGGACTTGGTGGTCCTGTGACTGCTCTTCCTGTAAGCTGAGCAATGTAAAGAGAGCTGGTAGCCTGCCTGCTACTATATTTGTGCCTGTAAATGCAAGCACAGAAATCAATAGCTAGGGTTGTTGTGTGACCATATCTGTCTTCCTTAGTATGTCTGTAAGTGCTGCCTGTAATAAATTGGTCTCTGGTCTTTCCATTTATTTTGAGGAATCCATTTTGTATTATTGCTCTGTAACATTACTCTGTAAAAATGCATACTTAAAAAAGCAACTAAAATTTCTGTCTGATAATTCAGTCCACAATAGAGCTGTGATATAGTCATAGTCTAGACGAGCTGTGTGATTGCGATGGAAGAGCTTTTAATTAAAAGAAAAACAAAACAAAGAAACAAACAAAAAACCACACAAAACCCAAACAAAAACAGCAACTAAAAAAACACAGTAGAAGTGTTGCTAGTGAGTTAATGGACATACAACTTCTAAGTAAACTCATTTAGGGTATGTTTAATATTTAAGTGAGTAACTCTGCTTAAGAAGGAAAGTGAGATTGCTCTGACCTTCATTCTTTGCTCAAAAGAACAAAGTTAGGCGTGTGTGATAAAGATAAAAGTGCGCATTGCTGTTTGCTGAATTGGAGCAATTATCAATATTTGAACGTGGTGACCAGATCCAAGGCTGTTCAAAAATAGGTGAAACTTGGAAGTGGGTCAGGTATTACCTGACAGAGGTTGTTTCCTTTTTGATATACGTAGCTGAAATACAAACCCTCCTTCCTCCAGATTCTTCAGGTGTATGAGAAATGTGCATGAAATATGTCAAGTCATTTTTTACTAAGTGTGATATAAAATCTCCAAATTCTTGGATGCAGATTACGGTAATGAAAGGAACCAATCTGTTCCTGGTCGTTTAAGACGGAGCTGAAAACACAAACCTTGAATTTGCTTGTGAGTGTAACTCATTTGCTTAGTGGTGCCTCAGGGAGGGAGCTGGAAAATTATTAAATTAGTTTTCTGTTTGTTTGTACAGAGGCTTTGAGTGTTATCACTGGGTCAAGTTTATTTTCCTTTTTTGATCAAAGTTAGGTGGGGAACTGAGAAGTTTAAAATTGCTGTGCTGGCGGTGAGAAACAGGCTGCCTCCTTTGCTCCTTCCCATTTGCTATCCCATCTCCTTTCCCTGCCATCCAACCTTAAAACCTTCAATAATTACTTTGAAGATTGAAATTATGGAAAAATTCCCAGTGGTTCAGACCTGCCAGGACTAATTAAACCTCAGGATTTCACATTTTTTTCTATTTGAAATAGAGCTTTGTAAAGCATCTCAGAAGACATGATTGCCATTATCTCTTTGAGGGCCCTGACTCACTTCATACCTTAGTATGATTTCTAGGGAGTAAACTTCATTTATCTTTAATTCATACAGCTCTGAAGTTTAAAAAGGGTTAATGAAAAACCTGCGTTAATTAGTCTTCTGCCATTTGCAGCTTCCTTGTTGCAAACTTTGGTCAGAACCCATGAAAGGAGGGACAGGTAGTTTCCTTGAAGCATCAATGAAGAACAGGGTGCTGGCCCCCACCCATGAAGTGTTTTGCTTGGATTTGTGGGCTATATTTTAATAAATGCGGGGAAGTGTGTAGCTGGTGATGTTCATAACTGCAGAAGTTAGTTTAGTGTATTTTCCAGGACCTTTCTTTTGAATTTACTGTTTGGCATGCATAGAACGACAGAGTCACTGTTTGACAAACATCGATGGAGCAATAAACTGTAATTGTAATTCAGCTTAGTGCTTAGATGGTATATGTATTGCCCTTCAATACAGCTAGAACTTATCTTTTAATGCTAAGATAATTTCAAGTAATATTTTGACTCTTTATGAACACTTTACTCAGGTACGCATTGTACTACCGATAATATAAGCCAAAGTGAGCACAGCCATTGATAGTGAGCAATACCAGGTGTTTTAGAATGTGGTAATTGCACGGCTGGGGCACCCTGCCCATTGCATAGCTAATTTATGCTTCTGGGACCTAAACTGCTGTATTCCTTAATGTTTCAACTCTATTTAATGGAAGGGTCAGTGTTTATTGTTACCATGTGTTCAGCAAGTGCCAGTGGCTGGTTCCTCATTATGCATGGCACTCTACCCTTTGCCTATCCACTGACATTATTAATGTGCAGCTGAACTATTGCAATAAACCTGAGTTTGTCTTTGCTAGCAAGGAGTGCTATCTACCATTGGCATTTCTTCAGTTAATTTAGAGCTTGCTTTTGTTACAGAATTTGCTCCTTTCTCCATTTTGAGGCTCATATTTAACTGTTGCTTCAGCTCAAAAGGATGCTTTTGTTCAAAATAGAAGAAACAGAGACTCTTTCTTGCTTATGTAGCTGCATGGCAGTAATGTTTTCTTCTCATTTCTGCTCTTTCTAAAGATTTGCAAGCTTTTGGTTTTGGAATAGGAAAAATAGGACTTTAAAAATAAAAGTAATTCAAAAAAAACCAAAAAAAACACCACAACCCAAAAAATAGAAAACAACCCTCTCTCCCTCCATAACTGTGTTTGTGAAAAAGAAAATATAGTACTCATACATACCTTAAGGAAAGAAGTTAGTCTGGTGCATTTTACTCTGTTTCTACTAAAGAGATGTCCATGTCTTTGTCCTCTGTGGCTTTCGTGCTATTTGGTAACTTTAGTAACTCAACTGTGTGTCTAGAAGAGAGAATAAAGATGGAGATGCTGTATATGGAGAGATGTTCATTTAAGAAGTTTGAGAGCGGTTTTTGTTGTTCTTAAATTCCTATAGTTTAATTAATATCCAACTAATTAATTTCCTCTGTTGTTGGCAGAAAATAGAAATTTTCTTCCTAGTTCACTTGCCAGATTAGGTCAGTGCAGGGTAGTGATGCGCTGTGTGTGTGGTGGGGAGGTTGTTACTATTTTAAGAAAGTTTTTTCCTTCAGTCCTTTATGTAGTCTGTACAAGGAGTTTGAGTCCTAGCTATAGTGCAAATAATTTGCCAAACAACATTTCCCAGACATCTTATGGAAAGCAGTTCTAGAAGATTCCCAAACTTAAATAATTAAAAGACATTGCTTGGTATGCCTGCAGCTTTCTGGAGCTGGAATGCAAAACTGGCATTGGAATAAATGCTCTCCCCAAGGAGACTGAAGATGCTGCAGAGTGGCAGATGAGGAAGAAGAATTTTCCTGAAATATGCCTTTTTTTTTTTTTTTTTTTTTGAAGCTGTATTCCTCTTTGAGGCCTGCAGTGATGGCAGGAGTCCAGCTGTGGTATCAAAACTGCAGTTTTAAAATTGGAAGGAGAGGATGGCTCTTAGCCACTTGTTAATTCTATGCTGAATGTCTCCAAGAGAGTAGCCGGTTACAGGGCTTCATGAGCGCAGAAGTAATCACAGACCAGGTGGAGGGGACTTATTCTGCAGGTGGGTTTCTGGACAGTAACATTTCTACAATGTTTGAAAACAGAAGTAGCTAATTATCTGTAATTAGTTGGTCTAAATGGGAAGTATAGTGGATGTAAAGTTTTGCCTTCAGTGCAAATGAATCTGCATTTGTTGTAGGAGGAGGTTTTGGGGTAAGCCTTTACTTTTGTTTTGCCTTTTCTGTCTTTCTCACTTTTGCCTGCTTCCTCTAGAAGTTTTTACCAATATTTGGAGTTCCTATAAGATCCAAAAAGCAGAGAATGTTAACAACAACAACAAAAAACAAACCAACAAAAAACCCAAACAAAGAAACAAAACCCAAAACCACCAAACTGGTAATGCTGTTCTGTAGAAGTATATGTGACATTTTTTTTGTTTTGTCATTTTTAGCATGGTCCAGCTATATAATGTAATACAGTAAGCACTTAATGACTGTTGGGTAATGTAAAATAGGAAATATACTGTGATACTTCATTTAGTTTCTAAGGTAACTTTAATTTGCAAGAATGAAGTAACAAGAAAAGTGACAAATACCGATACCCTACATTCATGCCAAAGATTTTCTCAGGAGGACTTTTCCTGAATGGGTCATTGAGTCTGGCATAGCTGGAGTGACCAGTCCCTTTGACCATTGCAGCTTGTTCGTCTCAGTATGTGTGTGTTCTGTCATCTCAGTGATGTACCCACATGTCATTAATTCACAACCTGAATGGCAAATATTAAATGCCATGGGACTGTTTTGATCATCATCATACTTGTGTTTTGTGAGAGTTGACATAGCTGTTTCAGAATGAAAAGCGATGTTATGACACCAAGTATGTTATTCCTGGGTATTTCATTTGCCATTTCTGAGATGGGGGTAAAAAAAGAAAAAGGAAAACGCAGAGGGGAACTGCAGAGTCTGAGTGTTTCAGATGTGCTTTATGCTGAATTTTTACAGAAGCAATAGAAGTGCAAAGCATGTGTGTGTGTGTGTCAGTGTAATACCTTATTCCTGTCACTCTTGATGTTGTCTTATCTTCCCTGTGGAAGTGTGTTGAACAGGGGAATGTGAAAGCCTAAATAGTTGTCTTGTTTAGTCAAAGATCAAGCAGATCATGCTTTCAAATGCCACTCTAGTTTCCTTTTGGGATGTGAAGATTTGCTGTCTTTATAAATTGTTAGCTATAGAAGAAAAAAAAAAGTTATTGATTAATTTTACTAAAACCTTTGCAGAAGCAATTCTCCCTTTAACTTGCTGGCTTTCAGGAAAAAACAGGTTCAACACTTTACTATGGTTCAAAATAAGTTCTTTGCATGTCCTGACCTCCGTGTAAGTGCTCCACGGAAGATGTATTGAAGTGAAGCTGTAGTTCTTGTTGTGGGAGAAAGTGGGAAGAGAAGAGAGGATGCTTTTAGCACTGCCCAAAGGAACTAGCTCTAAGAGGAGATAAACTCCAAACTGAACCTCTGAAGCCACTGATGTTTACTGCAACTCGGTTTTGTTTGAATTGGCTGATAGAAGTGATGTCTATCCAGGAACTAAAGTGTTGTGTGTGCACCTACACACACACACACACACACACACACACACACACACACACACACACACACACACACACACACACACACACGTGTGTGTGTGTGGTGGTAGATTTCATGGTACCAGCTAAATCAATGAAACTGCTTGCCTGGAGCTAAGCCTGTATTTAAATGAGGATAAAAAGAGGATAAGGTCTGTCACTCTGTCTGTCGTCAAGTTATTTTCTTATGCTTTCTAATAACCCACAACACCTCCCCAAAGTCCTTTTATAGGTAAGGGAACAGGCACACGTTCTAGTTGAACCTGCAAAAAAAACAGGTATCCAGTCTTGGGGACTGCTGTGCCTGGTGGTCTGTACAGCTCCAGGGTGCAGGTGCCTTTGTTCTCCCTGAGGTTTCCAAACACTTTGGTGCAGTGACGGAGGAGACAACCCTCTTCTCCCTGTAGCCCCAGGGCCAGGTACTCCTGCTGCTCCCTCCCTCTGGCATGAACAGCCCTGCTGCTGCTCCATTTGAGCAGGAGCCAGTTGGAGGTGGTAATGGAGCTGCGTGGCCATGGGATCACTACTCCTGTTATCAGCATGAATGGGGCTTGGGAGTCCGTGATCCAGAGCCAGAGGAGAGAGGCAAGCCCACAGGTGGGCTTAACAGGGACTTAAAGTGACTCTGAAACAGTAGCCTGAGACTAAACTGGTCTGAAAATTGAGGACCTAAATCTATTTGGCACACTGTCTGCGATATCCTCATATTAGGAGTTAATCCCCATGCAAGGATTTTGACTAGCATATAAAACAGATAACTATTTTATTACAGTCTATGAAAAGGAGTAAGAAAATATTTAAAGAATATTTCAAAAAATAAATTATGTTTTTAAAAGGTATCTTTTTCCTGTGCCTTTAGAGGGAATAAAACAGCAGATGGAAAATGCATTATATGATTGTTTCCTTCAGGGATTAATCTCTTGAATGACAAGAGCAAATATTTAGGGAGATATGTTTTGCCTGGGTATGATGTGTTTATTCACAATGTGTATAAATATACGGTAATCACGTTTGCTGGCAATGTCAGGAAACATACTGTATTTCCACAACCATGTCTGGGTTTTGAGAATGACCTAGAGAGTGCATGGCTAGTTATTATGATCTTGGACAACTTTTCTAATTCATTTATTTTTGTAAGCTGGGGTTTTCCACTGCACTGAATACTTGCTGACCTTTAATTTCATTTACTGGAGGGTGGGGAGGAAAGAGGGGAAAAGAAAGGCCTTAGGAAATCCTTTTCTCCACCCTGCCAAAGAAGGTAACTTTCCTTGTAAGTCTTGTTTAGGTTTAAAGGATGCAAGCAAAAAAAAAAAAAAAACCAACCAAACAGATCATTTTGCATCCTTCATAAAAGCCAAATGTTGAAAGCAAAGTATCAAATATTTAGGAGCATTAAAAATTTGATACAACTTCTGTAATAAAGGAGTATGTCAGGTTTATAAAATATTTGTAGTCCCTGCTGAACAACCTTCATTCTGGTATGTGATTATTTCTAATAGACTCTATTTCCTATTTCAATAATGCTTACTTAAACTGGGTATTTATAATAACAGATTTTGCTTTGTATTCATAATGTTTATACTAAATCATGTATCAGTTAAGATGCTTTTCCTCCTACTTAGAGAGAGATCATCCAGTTTTCTCAAATTGAAAGTATTCCTTCATGTAGTTGCTTACTTTTTTGCTGGATTAATTTAATCCACTCCTTTATTTCCCCTTTAAATCAATACCAGGCATTTGGTTTAGTAACGCCTCTCTCCTGTGATCCAGAGCATTGAGTTGTCAGCTACTTTTCTACAGCTGGAGAAAATCTATTTGTTCATTTCTTAACCTTTTGACACGTGTGTTTTTACAAGCCTTGTTGTTTTTGATGGAAGATCGAAATATAGAGTAACAACTACAGAAGAAAACATCTTTTGTTATGATCAGAGTGTAAACTGAGCCTAATGCAACAGGGGGGAAGTATGCTTACACAAATGATTTTTACACACACTCACAGACATACAAAACCAAAAGAGAAGACCCCTCCTCTTCCTTCAGTTGATTGTCTGTTGAATTTTGATGTGCTGTAATAAAAAGTGATTTATTTTTTTTTAACAAGTTTTATTCACATATCCTGGACATATGACTATAAAATCAGCTTGCGATTAGTTAAACTACTGGGTCTTCATTTTTAAAGCATGCTCAGCCAAGTTGAGACTACCCTTCTGTTCATGGCAGCAAGTGAGGCGAGTCTCAAAAGTCACAACCACTGACCTCTGTGTGAAGATCCTAAGAAGCCCTGAGTATTGTAGTAAGTAGGAAAGTACAGGACTTTCAAGCATTGAGAGAGGAATTGGTTTACTGGATCTGCACCCTGTTTTCTAATGGCACGCTGTCTCTGACACCAGGCTCAGGAGAGTCCCAAGTCACTGGTGCGTGTAGGTGCTGAAGAAAGAAGTAGTTTTTTGTCTTCTGACTCTTGGAGTATTATACCCATCAAAACTTTAGGCTTCAGCAACTTTACACCAATTCTATTTCTCTCACGCTTGGAAAGGATAACATTATAGCAAAATGACTTAACCTTTTCCATATTTTCCCAGTAGAAGTGGAGGTTTGTGTTAGTGTGTTGTGTCAACAGGTCAAGTTTTCGTCCCTTTCTGTTCTCCGTGAAAGTAAGTTGTATTACCTGGCAACAGAATGTGGTGTTAATAGACATGTAAGTATATACAGAAATACATATATAAAGTTGAAGGTTTGGTGTTTTGTTATGTTTTGTTGTTTGTTTTGTTTTGTTTTTCTCCTTATGGAGCTGAGGGCTGTGCTGGAGGAGAGCTGGCCATGCCCCAGCTCAGGAGCACAGGCAGAAGCTGCAGCATCGCCCCTGTGCTGCAGTGACAGGGTGACTGCTTGAATCAGAAGGCTGAGAACAGCTGTCCATCTAAATGCATTTGGCATGTCAAGTAGACAGACTTGTTCCAACAGCATAAGGAAAGAAGCTAATCTCA